>NC_134119.1:19411041-20029583 GCF_040939455.1 Microcebus murinus
GGAGTAGAAAACTAATAGAGTAGCTTTTTGCATTTTTTGTAAATGCTAAATCAAATCCCTACTCAATACTCTTTTTCAAAATTTTCTTAGCTTTTCTTAATTATTTAGTCTTTTGATGGAATTTTTAATTATTTTGACCAAGTGTAATTCAGATTGAGATTGCATTAAATTTACATATTAAATTGAGATTAATTGGTATTTTAATGATATTAGTCCTCCCATTTAGAAATAAGGTATTTTTTGCAATTTATTTATGTCTTGTTTTATATCCTTGAGTGAGACTTTATAGTTTTCTCCATTTCCAACTTGCATCTTTCTCACTTTATTTATTCATAAATATTTTATTGTTTTGTCACTCTTATGAATGATAATTTCTTCCCATTTCTAACTTGATATAATTCAGTTATAGAGAAAGACTATGGATTTTACATATTCATCCCATCCCTCTCACTCTCAATTTCTATGTTCTCTTAATAATTTTAATAGCTGTTTTACTGGACTTTCTTTAATTTTATAAGGATACAGTTGAGTCTCTTCTTTTGCTGTATTTATACTGATTATTTTTATTTACTACTTTTATTGTATCAATTAGCACATGATAAACATTGTTCCATTTTAATAGTATTGGAAGTTATTGCTAATCTTTCCATATTTTAATGGAATTGGTTTCAAGTTTTTACCATCTATTTTCATGTTTTCTGTTAAGTAAATAATTTTTATCATGGCTACTTCTTTCATTTTTTGCAAATTTTTTTAAATTTTTTTTTTCCTTTTTGTTAAATTCAGGATATTATGGGGTTACAAACATTTTGGTTACATGAAATATGTTTGCCTCGCTCAAGCCCATTCTTTGCAAATTTTACTTAGATTTTTTTAAGAGGAATGGATGCTGGATTTTATAAAGTATCCCTTCAGTATTTAGTAGTATAATCATATGGTTTTCATTCTCTAATTTGTTGAAGGAACTATGTGATATATTTCAAAATTTGAAACCTCTTTCAATTCTTTGAAAAAGTACCATTTGGGTATGGCAGTTTTATTCTTCTACTATTCAGCTTAAATCTCTTTCCTAACAATTTATTTTAGGGAATATGCATCTATATCCATGAGTAAATTGATTCACAGCTTTATTTTATATATTAATATGAACCTTATGAGGTTTTGTTTATATTAAGATTATGTAAGATTGGTAATATGAATTGGATACCTTTCCATCACATTCCTGCAGTATCAAGTCACTTAAATTACAGAGAAATCCTCACATTTAAAAAAAAAAATTAGATTGGGATAGGCATGGTGACTCACGCCTGTAAATCCTAACACTCTGGGAGGCCAAGGCTGGAGGATCACTTGAGCCCAGCAGTTCAAGGTTGTAGTGAGCTATGATGATGCCACTACACTCTACCCCGGGGCAACATAGCGTGACTCTGTCTCAAAAAAAAAAAAAAAAAATTAGATCAAATTTGACTATAAAATTATCTCAGCCTCATGATATTTTAAAATGGTAGGTATTTAATTAGTTGAGCATCAATTACAATTACTGGTTATTGGCCTGATACAATATTTTAATTCTTGTTGAATCGATTTCATTTGATCATACTTTTCCAGATAATAAATTTATTGCAATATATTTATTTATAATATTCTCCAATAATTTTTAAATCTCTCACAGATCTGTGGTTTCTCTCCTTCCTGATGTCTCATATTGCACATTTGTGTCTTTTTTCAATCAACAATACTTGCCAGTCTATCTTATTTATCCTTTCTATGAAATTGCTTTATGTTTGATGTTTTCTATTATTTATTTCCTATTTGTATTTTTTTGAGAATTAACAATTGCATCTTTCTTCATTTCTTTTGGTTAACATTTCTTAGTTTGAAGATAAAATTCACTTATTTATAGACCTTTTTAAATAATAAAACCAATAAAAATATATATTTGCATAATATAGCTTTACCTACATTCCATAGGTTTTTGTACAAAATGTCCTTTTTGTTCCATTATTTTCCAAATACCTTACTGTTTAATTTTAGTTTAATTTCTTTATTGATCCAGTAATTATTTAGAAGAATATTTTTAACTTCCATGTAGTTAATGAGTTAATGTTCTTTCTGGCCTTTTAATTGCTTATTTCTAGCTTAATTGAGTCTAATCAAAAACATGGTCTATAAAATCTCTATTTAGCATATTTTATTAAGATTTTCTTTGTGGCTAAATCCATGATAAGTATTAGTAGATGCTGCATCAAAATAGGGAAGAAAGTCCACTTTCTGTCTCTAGTTTAGAAAGAAAAAGGACTATATTCACTGCAGTGTCCAATCCTAACATGTTTCTACTAAATTGAGTTTGTTGATCATATTCTTCAATATATAGTTTCTTATTTTGTCTACTTGATATTTGTAATTCAAAATGCTATTTATCAATATCAATGTTATAATTATACATTGTCAAACTTTTCTATTTCTAGTTTGTTTTGTTTTGGCAAGTATGATGTTTGATGTATAAATTTTTGCAACTATTGTACCCTATTTGTTGAATAAAACTTTTGCCATTATATATTCTTCTTTTCCCTATTTTATATTTTATCCTTGTATTTCCTTTTGTTTGACATTAATATTCTCACCTTAGCTTCATTTTTATTTGATTTCCTGGTATTTTTGATAAATTCTTTATTATCCATATTATAGTGTCACTTTGTTTTATGTATCATAATTCTAAATTACATGAAATTTATTATATTTTATTTTCACAGTCTGATAATCTCTGATAGGAGAATTTCACTGATTTATATTCATTTTTTTATTTGGGGGGATTTTTTTCTTTTTTTATTTCAAAATATTAAGAGGGTACAAATGCTTTGTTACATGGATAGCCTTTATAATGCTTAAGTCAAGGCTATTAGTTGTGCCCATCACATAAATAATGTTCATTGTACCTGTTAGGTAGGTTTTTACCCCTCCCCTCCTCCCCCTTCTCTCCTTCTGGATATGCAGTGACGTTTACTTCTTTCTGCACCCATGTGTGTCCATCAGTTAGTTCCAAAATATTAGAGAGTATCTGTGGTGTTTGTTTTTCCATTCTTGAGATATTTCACTTAGGATAATGGTTTCCAGTTCCATCCCAATTGCTGCAAAAAACATTAATTCATTTCTTTTTTATGGCTGAGCAGTACACCATGGTATATATGTACCACATTGTGATAATCCACTCATGAATTGATGGGCACCCAGGTTGATTCCACATCTTTGCAATTGTGAACTGGGCTGCAATAAATATTCGAGTGCAAGTGTCCTTTTGATAAAATGACTTTTTTTCCTTTAGGTAGATAAACAGTACTGGGATTGCTGGAACAAATGGTAGGTCTACTTTTAGTTCTTTAAGAAATCTTCAGGCCAGGCGCGGTGGCTCACGCCTGTAATCCTAGCACTCTGGGAGGCCGAGGCGGGAGGATTGCTCGAGGTCAGGAGTTCGAAACCAGCTTGAGCAAGAGCGAGACCCCATCTCTACTATAAATACAAAGAAATTAATTGGGCAACTAATATATATAGAAAAAATTAGCCGGGCATGGTGGCACATGCCTGTAGTCCCAGCTACTCGGGAGGCTGAGGCAGGAGGATTGCTTGAGCCCAGGAGTTTGAGGTTGCTGTGAGCTAGGCTGACGCCACGGCACTCACTCTAGCCTAGGCAACAAAGCAAGACTCTGTCTCAAAAAAAAAAAAAAAAGAAAAAGAAATCTTCATACTGTCTTTCATAGTGATTTATATTTATTTTAATAACCGATATAAAGTTTATTTGTCCAAATTGTTTTGTTTGCTTTCTGTTGTATTGTGCTGCTTTCCTTTTCTTTGTATGTATAAATATATAAAAGCAGGCCAGGCGCTGTGTTCACGCCTATAATCCTTGCACTCTGGGAGGCCGCGGCGAGAGGATCACTTAAGCTCAGGAGTTCAAGACCTGCCTGAGCAAGAGTGAGACCCCATCTCTAATAAAAATAATAAAAATTAGCTGGGCATCATGGTGCACACCTGTAGTCCCAGCTACTTGGGAGGCTGAAGGAGGAGGATCACTTGAGCCCAGGAGTTTGAGGTTGCTGTGAGCTAAGCTGACACCACTTTACTCTAGCCTGGGCAACAGAGTGAGACTCTGTCTCAAAATAAATAAATAAATACACACACACACACACACACACACACACACACACACACATGCACATACATACATAAAAGCAGAGGCCATTGCTGATCTCACTTTTCTGTACTTTTCACATTCCTTTATCTTGAAATCAATGTCAAGAATCAATTATTTGTTAGACTGTGTCCTTGAATATTTTCCTCAAGGTTCATGAAGTTTTATTTTCTGGTTCTATTCTATCCTATTCCCTGAAACCCTGCAACTGTGAAAATAGACGCCAATTTCTGGCACCAACAGATGATATCTTGTCTGGATATAGGGTTATAGAGCCCTAGTCCTTTTTTCCTAAGTTGCTTATTAATGAGAAATCAAATGCTGGCTTTCCCGGGTGCAAGTGCTAATCCTTTCTCCAAAGTCCAGTAGCAGCCTAGCCTGCTGGTGCTTTTTCTCTAGGTTTACCAGGGTCCCAAGGTCAGAGACCACCTCCAAGGCCAACATGCCCCGAGTAGGCAGGTGCCTCCCCTCTCCAAAGCCTCTCCTAGCTGAGTCTCCTTAGGTAGCAGCAAAACCCCTTAGTCTTCAATCTGGAGCTGCAAAAGAACCCAGCTGCCTCTGCCACAGTTCCTGGCCTGTCCATCTGACTGATCCTCAGGAGCTTATATATCTCAGATGTCCCCATCTAATTCTCAGGCTATTTTTTTCCTACAGAAAGGAAGCAGAGGGGTTGGGGGTACGAGGATGAATTTTGATACATGGATCCAGGCCACCATCTTTCTGGTATACTTCGTATCTGTATGTCATCGTTAAAATAACTCTTGCACACATTTTCTCTTTTTGGCCTTACAAAATCCATGAAATATAGAGAGAGTGGTGATACGATCCCACTTTATAGAAGAGAACATCAAGGTTCAGGATAAGTGGTTGACTTATCGAAGGTCCTATGGCTAGTGAGTGACACGGACAAAGTGTTCAAGTATTCTGACATGTACTCCAATCTCTTTAAATTACCCTCTGCCTAATTTCACTAATCTTTTCAAAAGTGTGATTTGCTTTACTGAGTTCTAAAACACAACAAATAGAATATTATCCCAGAAATTGGGGGAAAAAATCCAACTCTTTTACTGTTACTTTAGTAGCAAAAAAGCAAATGAAATTCTCAGATATTCAGTAGCTGCTTATCTCTTTATCCCACAATATATTTCTTCTTTACATTGTATATTCTCACTCAGACAATTCAGTTCTGTATGCAAACCTACAAGGGGTTTGCGAGCCCACACAAATCTTTTTGAATCATGGCCAGCATCTTCTGGATCAAGGAAAATGATCTGCAGCATCACATGATTGTCATTAATAGGATTTGTCTCTAAAGTTGTTTTTCTGTAAGAACTACAAGGAATGGAGAGGCACTGCAGCCCAGTGAGAGAACTGGCATCATTTTTCCTTGTTAAGTTTTTAGCAGTAAGTATGTTGAATAATGGGATTCACACATTAACTTCTTGTGCCAGATGAAGTTTTTATAAAACCATACGACAGCTACTTATGCAGAAAAGTGATTCTGAATCAGTGGCTTATAAGCAGTGTTTCTCAAACTTTAGAATGCATCAGAATCACCTGGGGGCTTGTTGAAACACAGATTTCTGGACCCTGCCCACCCCTGGAAATTCTGATTCAGCAGATCTGGGGCAGTCTGAGAATCCTCGTGTCTATGAAACTTCCAGGTGGAGTTGATGTGGCCAGGCTGACCATACTGCAGGAACCCTGGCTTCGAGCATGTGCAGTGAGCCAGCCTGGAGTGGAGTCATGAGTACCTGGGGTTTGTCTTTCAAGGCCGCTTTTTGTTCTTTTATAGTCCCTTTCTTTCCCACCTTCAGGCCCTAAAATCTTTCTAGTTCTTTCTCACCCTTAACAATTCTAGTTCTCTTGATGTGAGAACTGCTGAAGGTAGCACCATTTCTGGACTGCTTTCATTTTAATTGGATACACTCAAATACCAAAAACCTCTAAAATGAATACGAAAAACCTGGGAATTGGAGAACTTTATTCATAAATGGAGATTCTACCCGCCCTGCACCCCCCAAAGTGCTCAGCGAAGGTAACTGCCTACCTCCCGTGCTATTCAAGCTGGGTCTCGTTTGCTTCAGAGGGGCTCAGCCCACAGGGGACAGGCAAGAGGGAAGTGGGGAGAGCTTAATTAATTTCTCTTAGAGCTGTATTTCCTGACGTTTGCACTCATGGGCCGTAAGCTTTAGAATTTGTAATGTATATTTCATAAAAGTAGAAATAAAAATATCTTAGGCTGGGGATGGGGGTAAGTGTTGAGGAGGGAACTAGGACAGTATAAATACATGAAAAAATACTCAATACATTGCCTTCAAAATGCCTAAATCCAAAGAGTCTCCACAAACACCTGTAAAATCTTTGTTCTATGCAGGTGACATTCAAGAGCAGTTGAGACACGCAGCAAAACTGAGAGACACTGGCATAAAGATAGCGCTCTCTCCATCCAAAAATAATCAAAATTGTAACAACCCCGAGCAATCAGACCTTGGCCGTATTCTTCAGCTGTCAGTGATATGGAGTTTTACGGCACAAAGCTCTGTAATACCTGGCTGCATCATTTGCTTTCAACTGTAAGAGAAAGGCCAGAGGGCTGCTCACTTACCTCAAGGGTGCACCTGGATTTGATTTTGAAAGCCAAGAGCTCTCAAAGGAGGTCACTGAACAGAAGTCTGGGAGATGTTTGGCCCCATTTGTTCAAAGTTAGTAGTCAAAATGTTTCTCTTGGTCAATTTCTCTTTCAAATCCTGTTATGACAAAATTTCTGATTTACACTGTCTCATAATAAGTGGCTCTATCTTCCACTTACCCACTGATCTCTGAATTTCTTGAAAGCAGTAAGTGTGACTTACTAACCTCTTGGTTCCCAGCTTGTAGAATAGCACCCAAAACACAGAAGGGGTGAAACAACCATTGTTGTTATGGTTTCACTGTGTCAAGGAAGTATCCAGATATGGTTAAGTTATCTCTGATGAAGGCAACTGAATGGAAGGTGCTTCTATTTTACCCAACATTGAGGAAACAGAAATGCATTATATTAATAACATGTTTTTGGCGCCAACCAATTTGCATGCATCGTCTCATCAATTTTGACAACTCTGTGAAGTAGGAGTGATTAGGCCACATTACAGATGTGGAAACTGAGGCTTGGAGGCCCAGTTTGCCCAGGGTTGTGTAGCTAGGAAATGGAAGACCTAGGATTAGCCTGCAGAGTTCTCAGCCTCCATGCTTCTACTGTCTTTATTCTGCCACCCTCCTCTCCTGCTCCATGGGGATGCGAGGACCTGAGAAAAACAGCAGAGAAACACTCAGGGATCTCCTTTGGTACTCAACAGTTTTCATCAGATGCCCAGAATTAGCAGTAACATGAGCTATCAGCATGGAGCAAAGTGTCCCCTCCCTAGTGTGGACCAGCTCGTCCTTCTAGCATCTCAGCCTTTATTCAGTCCGCATTTATCATGCACTTCCTCCATACCAGATCTCATACCAGGCACTGGAAAAACCACTATGCCAGACACTAGTGCCCACCTTTCAGCAGTTCCCAGTTGTCATAGAAATAACTCATAGAAAACTTCTAAGCACAAAGTGAAAATGTAAGTGCAATAAAGTATAACGCAAAGGAGTCCAGCTTCCAGAACAACTGGGCTTCCTAAACAAAAAACAGAAAATGTCTTTGGGTTTCTCAAGTAATAGTATTAACAGTAGGTCATAAAGCTCTGGACAAGCTAGGGGCCATTGCTATTCCACCTGCATTGCCAAGCAGTACACCTCCTGGCTCATTCATACAGTGTTCGTGCAGGCCGAGCAAAGCCCTGTTAGGAGGCAGAGATTTCTGTTCTTGGGCCATTTTAATTCTCTAAATCTTTGCATACATTTACTCCCATTTGATGGCAGATCTATCTGATTAAATTAGATGGCTCTATAATGATCACAGATGACAGATTTCTGCAACCTCAATTATATCCCCTATGTCATCGTATATGCAAAGGGATTACAATTAGAAACAGACCACTCATCGTAAAGGCTAAAGATATTTCCTCAGTAAAAGGAGGGCAGTGGTGTGCTAGAGCCTGCTCATGCTAGCTCAAGAGATACAACTGTTAAATTTTCAGGAATTCTGCAGGCCACTTGTTAAACATGGCCATTATTTAAAATGTCATGATACAAACTTAAAGAAATTATAATAAAAAACAAAGGTAACAAATACTCAAAACTGATCACACTCTAATTGTTTTGCTACATGTACTACCATTACACTCTTGAGACTATTTGCAGTGTGGTGGAAAACGTCCCAGCTCTGTGTTCTATGACATCCTGTAGCTAACTTGACATCAATCCTGGGGATTATACCATGCAAGCTGGCCAATGCTTCAAGTCAAGGCTTTTCCCCTCAGAAAGCCAGTTGTTAAACATTACGAGAACAGCACTGGAGAAGAGGTTTTACTTCCAGAAAATTGCAAAGCAACATAACTTTAACCATAGGCCCAAAGCACCTACAGACATAAACACAGCAGAAAAAACAAAACAAACAAATACAAACAAAAATACTACAGGGAAGACAAATATAAACTAGACAACTTCAGGATGACAGTAATGTTAGTGGTATAAGACGTGACTTGGGGCAACCTTCTCGGTCATGCTGTCCAGATTGGCTTACAGTTGCCTGGGTTGCTGAGGGAGGCATTCGTTTGTAGCTTTCCCAGATTTCCAAAGACATAAAACCCAGAATAGACTGACAGCAGCCCCTCAGTACTTATCACCAATAAAGAAGCCCAGATGATTGTCAAGGCAGAAATAAACCAGATTATTCATGAACCAGAAATAATCCAGACACAGACTCAGTGAGAGCAAAGTCTCTATCATTTCAGGGGTGACAAAATCATCCTGGGAACCAACAGAGCTGGACCTGGATGATATAATATGAAGGGTGCATGACATGAGTTTTTAGGGTTAAATGTTTTTTATTCAATTGACAATTAGGAACCTCTTCAGGTTTTAGGGTTTTGATGAAATAGTCTCTAGTGCAGTATTGTCCAATGGATCTTTCTGCAATGATGGAAACATCTTATCCTATCAATAATATCCTATCAACATGCACTGCCCCAAACAGCAGCCACTTCATCTGGTTGTTGAGCACCTGCAATGTGATTAATGCAACTCAGGTACTGCATTCTCAACTGTACTTAATTTAATTACTCTAAATTTAAATTTACATGGCCTCACGTGGCCAGTGGCTATCCTATTGGACAAGGCAGTTCTATTGGATTTGAAGCTTGGAAACACAAGACAAATGTAAGTCACAGAGTTGGGATGATAATTAATCGGACAAAGTGTAGTTCCCTGTGCAGCTGTACTGTTATTAAAGTATGTTCAGCTCTTTAGGCTACACATCTATAATTATACATTCCTGAAGGGTTCACTCTGAATACTCAATCTCCATTATATTTTTTAAAAAGTCAGCCTCATCGCTTAATGGTGCCACCTCCACCAGCATCCGGAAGTGGTCCTCTGAGCTATGTCAGGAGTCTCTTGGGCTTGTCTCTCCTAGCTCTCATCACCAGTTTTATCAGCCTTTGGATGTAGCCCAATGCTGGAGTCCATCCTGACCAAAGCAGGCAGAAAAATCACAACCTCCAGCTTGTCACATCGTAGGGTCTGCAGCTGCCATCTGATCCCTGCCTTTTGACTCTGACTATGGAACTAAAGTGCCTCCCAATCCTCAGTTTCCATCCCTGTCTTAAGGTCTCTGCTGAGTCTGGAGCCCTGAGCAGGATCCTACACTACTTTACAGCCACGATAATGCCTCATCCACACTTAGCTTCTACAGGGTCCCCATCACATTGCACAGACACAATATGACCTGGAGAATGGTAGCAGCATGGCCCACTCACCAAACCTTGGATTCTGAGGTCACCCAGCTGCTGTTTCATCTGTCCATTTGCCCTAGGTAAAATTGGACCTTGGGTCACCCTTCTGGAAAGAGAGCAGTAGGCCCTTGAGGTAGCTGGAGGTACCCCTCTTGGCCAGTGATAGAATAGGTTCCAGTGGAAGAATTCTCATGCTTATCTTGGGGGAACCTCCATGTTGCCTTTCGAAAGAACTCAGACAATTTTTGAGGATAAATGGTGTTACATTTCTAATAAAGCATAACAACTAGGCTTCCAGAATAAAGAAGCCTGTGTTTATTTTTAGTTCAGTTATTAGTTGAGAGTTGGAAATTTTAATTAGTTTGGGATTTTTTTTTTTTGAAGAGCTGGTATCTTTTTGTTCTTGTTTATTTTTCTTTTTGCAGTCAGATTTGTTAAAGTATGAATTACCTACAATAAAATTCACTCTTTTTGTCATACAGTTCTATGAATATTGACAAACACATTCAATCTGGTAACTACCACCCTCATCAAGATATAGAACAGTTTCAATCATAACAAAAAAACTCCCTCATGTCCCTTCATAGTCAATCCCTCCCCTACCCCCAAGCAACCATTGATCTGTTTTCTGTCCCTAGAGTTCTGCCTTTTTGAGAATGTCATATAAATAGAATCATCACAGTATTTAGCCTTTTTAGTCTGATGTCTTTCACTTAGAATAATGTATTTAAGAGTGAAATGTTCCATTTAACTTTTTCATAATCTAGCTAACAATTACAGGGCACTGCAGCAAGCGCTATATTAAGATGTGTCCAGGGAAATACGGAGATACCCACCAACGTGACCAACGTGTCATAGAAGTCTGCTCAGAGAAGGAAATACTTGATTGAGGTCAAAAAAGAAGCCAAGCACCTACTGATAAGGTAAGGCGAAAGCCTTCCAGGTAGGTGAAACCAATGCCCAAAGATTGGGAGACATTGAAACAAACCTTCTTCCTACCTAAAAAGAGAAGCTACTAAATAGCAAAAGGTCCTATATTTCACTCTAGAGACCAAGGCATCCGTAAGCCCACAACTCTAAGACTCAAGAGTAGAAAGAATGCATGCTTCTAATTAGCAAGAATTCCGACCTTATCACCACAGACATCCCTCCCTTTGTTTCAATAGTGATGAGAGGTGAAAATCTGTCAAGCTGGAAATCCATCAGTTTGAACAAATTTTACAGCGAATCTCACCCTGAACTGAGGGTTTGTAAGCATGAGATGAGGGACAGAGCATAGTTTTCAGTTCCAGCTCAAAAATTTCCCCTGACACAAAAACAGGGGAAAATTATTTATCATTTAATGGGATTATGTGTCCCTTAGCTTTCCCATGGGAATGTGAACAGGATGAAATTGAAAAAAAAAAATAATCTACAGAGTTTTCAGCCACGTGTTTCTAGATTCAAGGACAGCAAATCAGCTCAGTAGCCAACTAGCTGCTTTATCTTGGATAGGTCTCTTGACTTCTCTGATCCCATTTATTTTTCTGTTACAAAAAGAAAAAAAAAAAAAGAAAAGAAAGAGAATGAAGTTGAATCAGACTCAGACCATTTCACAAATTTTTTTCTAGCCCTCCTATTTTATGGTTTTATAAGTTGATGTCAAAACCATTGCACTTAAGGAAACTTGCAGCATACTCAGAAACAGGGCTGGAATAAAGGCCCAATTCATGGTACCAGGGTTCAGAGAGCACAATGTGGCTTTTTGTCAGGGTGGTGGGTGGAGGGGTGGAGACAGAATCTGGGAGGTCTGGTGTTCGCTCTCTCCACCACCATCCTAAATGAGTCACTCACATTATGGAAGCAATGGTGAATGTGGAAAGAGAAGAGAAAACAGAGCTCCCATCCACTCTAACACTCCCCAGACCTCTCCTGGGGCCATCACAAGCAGCTCTGGAGGCCACTGTACCTGGCCAGACTCTGTCTTTATTAAAAGGCAAACTCAGCCACATCTGTTCTCATCAGTTCAAATACTGTTCTAGTCTGTTTACCCCGAGACTATTGGAAAAGCTGTTATAAATGAGGCTGGAACCGTGTGTCACAAGCTCTAAAGGACACACAGCTGTTTTCAAAAAGGAGATCATGCTTCAATTCCGCACTTTGTCACTGCCTCTCTGCCCCGCCCCCCGACCTTGTGTCTGCTTCTTGTCTGTCCCTGCCCTACAGATCTGCCTCCACCAAGGGCATTTCCAGGAGTTCCCCTCCTCTGGGGCATGATACAGGGCCTTTCCCAGCTCCCTTTGCATGCAATGATATTCTGATCGGTAGGGACCTACAGGAGGGTCCAGGTCCCAGCAGGAGCCATAGACTCCTGCAATGTCAGGGCTGGAGGGGACCCCAGGGAAACTAACTTCACTGGTGTTCAAATCTTTCTTTAAATGCAGGGTAAAAATTCTCAAACCTTGCAAGGAAAACCCAAATGAAAATATGATAAAAGTTGCAGAATCGGGGCAGTGAGGTGGGGTGGATGGGGAGGGGTGAAAATCTTTAACTCATTTCCTTACCTTCAACACAACACACATACACACACTCACACACACAGGCATATACATGCACAACTACACTGTTGGGAAAATAGAAGTAAAAAAACAAATAAATAAAAGAAATCTTCTCCCAACCCAGACATCATCTCCACAAAGGTAGTAGAGAAAGAAAACACTTTTACTGTGGGGTAAGCATTAGCTTTCCCATGGGAATGTTAACAAGATGCAATTGAAAAAGTAAAATCTGCAGTTTTCAGCCAAGTGTTTCTAGATTCAGGTGCAGGAAACAAACCAGGATGTGCTATATACATCACCTGCTAAGACATTGCAAAGACAGACACAACTCACACTCACCCTTTCATAAGCCAAGCACATGCAACCGCTACATACATGTTCTCAAGATAAACAGTAACTACTGCTCAAGTAAGAGGAGCTGACAGCACCATTGGTCACACTTGTTAGGTGATCCTGACTTTACTTGGTAACTGAGGTGACAATCTATGTTAGCTAATTGACTTTATCCAGAAGGGGAAAAAAACAAATTCTTTTTGACAGAAGGTAGTTTTACCACTTGACATGAGATTCCCACTGAAGTCAGGCACCCTCCCTTCCATAGAGACTCAGATAGGGGCCCTATCTCCCTTGATGCTGGCATTTCAAAGAGATGACTCCCAGGACCTTGAGGAAGACATTCCAAGGCCCACAGAAGGATTATTTAGTTTCTAAAACATGTTTTTTAAAGAGATAAAGAATTTGCAAGTTGTATAAGGTAAATAGTCTGACAAAAAGGGAGGGGAGAGAAATCTCTTCCCTTACTTTCAGCAGGAGGAATTAAGCCTCTTATTTTTAATTTGTATTTGTCCTTACGACACATGTGCAGGCATGCACGCTCACACACGGCACTTATTTAAATTGTCGGTAATCCTAAACTAAATAGTCTGAAACCTGCCCTTCTGAAACCACCCAGTCTGCTTCCCCCAAGTAGTCTTTATCGGCAGCGGTAACGTCAGAGGCGGGGCGGTATCACAAATCCAGCTTTTCTACCCCACTCAGCTCCCAGCAGTTAGCGTCCAGTGGTGATGCCCACCTTGGCTTCACATCAGAACAATGTGACGCACAGGCCACCGCAGATCAATTAAATCCAAATCTCAGGGGATGGGGCCTGAACCCTGGTGTGCTTTACAGAGGGAACAGGTGATTCTGATTTGCATCCAGGGTTGAGATGATCCACTTAGCTAAAAGCCCAAGAGGTAAGTGACAGACTTGATGAGACAGTGGCCCTCAGCCCTGGCTTTGCGCTCAAATCCCAGGGGAGCTTATAAAAATCCTGATGCATAGGCTGTACCCAGGCATAATATATCAGGATCTCTGCAGCTGAGACTCAAGTATTAATGTTTCATAAAGCTCCCTGGGCCAGCCCAATATGCAACCAAAGCCCAGAACCAATGGGTTAACAGTGGTCCTCAACAGCAGTTGATCAGAGCCTGGTTCTGTGGCTATAGATTCATGGCCAAGGGCCTTGACCCCACCAGTTACACGAAGATGTCCTACCACCTACCGTCTACTGCGTTCATCAAATGACTTAATTTTGAATCATGTTTAGTGCCGCACATGTCGTATGTTAATACTCAATAAGTTGTAGCCATGATTATTATGAGATCATGTAATATTTAAATAAAAATTAAGAACTCTGTTTCAACTAATTTTTAGTCTGGAAATAAAGCTTCACAACTATCTAATGGAAACTTTTCCTTTGGTGTGACTCTGTCGGCTTTGAGCAGCTGACAGAAAGAGTAACTCTCATTTCTGTTTGTCCTGTTCCTACTGTTCTTACCTGCCCTGGTCCCATTTTTGTCATCCAACAAAAGAAAAAGATTCCTAGGCAGAAAGGAAGCCCCATCAACCCTTCCCCCCACTTTCTCCCACCTGACATCATCAGCCCTGAGCCCCGTGCATCTGGGTAACCCATGTCTCCCCAGGTGACACCACGTGTTGGCAGAAGCAATGAGGTTTTCCCATTGAGGTTAAAGAGGTAAAATCGCCTGTCCCCATGATTCTCCGGCTTAAGTGTGCATTGGAATCACCTGGCTGGCTTATTAACCTACAGGCAGAGGAACCCTGGCCCCAGAGTTGCTGATTTTGTAGGGTGGGGGTGGGACCCAAGATTCTGCATGTCTAATACCGTGTTTCCCTGAAAATAAGACCTACCCATAAAATAAGCCCTAGCAAGATTTCTAAGCAATTGCGCAATACAAGCCCTACCTCGAAAATAAGACCTAGTGATGGGCGTGGCTACACAGCATATCTGCACAAACCATGGATTGTGTTGCGGACCGGTAAAGACAACAAGCAGCCCTTCTCATCTGCCCCATGAGAGCTCTGTTGCTCGACAGGAGAGATCGGGGCCAATGGTTCTAAAGGAAATAAGAGTCGCAAGAAATTCGGGATGGAATTTGGGGTTTGGAGAGCTATGATGATGTTCCAGAAGAAGACAACTTAACTGTATTTGAATAAATGTAGATTATTGTACTGTACTTAAAAAAAAAATAACACATTCCCCTGAAAATAAGCCCTACAGTGTCTTCTTGAGGAAAAATAAGACCCTGTCTTATTTTCGGGGAAACATGGTAGGTTCCCAGGTGTTGGCAACACTCCTGGTCCAAAGACCACACTCTTGAGAACCACTAGTCTCTGTCCCATTTTTCTCCTTTTCTTTGCTCTTTGCCATGCCAGCAAGGGAAAAACACTCCTATTCCTGCCCTTTGTTCTTCCTGCACCTCTGTTACCACCAAGCTTGGGAACGGCTGGAGGCAGCCCTTGAGAAAGGCTTCACAGGGCTCCACTTCAGGCAGTTTTCAAAGGAAAATAATATATACATAAACAGACTTGGCGGTTTTGAGAGAGGTCCCCTGCCTTTTCACCTCGCCATCTGAAAAAGGCCTCTTTGTAGCAGGCAGAAGGAGAGGGAGGGATGTTGGCGGGGGCTGGTTTCAGACAAAATTCTTGTTTTCATTTTGCTGTTGTTTCTCATCTCCGCCCCCATATTTTTCTCACCACACCCTGGGCTGACTCCATTTTTTTTGCCCCAGGAAATGTCTATCACAAAATACAGAAGGCTAAGAGCACTTTAGAAATGTAAATTTATGACCATATCTCTAATGTTGTGGAGTACTAGAAAATGGTAAATAAATAAGAGCCTTTCCCCAAAAAAATACCAACTCCTTTAAATTTAAGAATAAGAGGTTTCCTTTTGCTAGAACTGGAGTGCACAGAGAAAAGGACAAAGTCAAGAGAAAGTTCACTTTGTAAAACAAAGGCAAAGCCAAGACGACTGGGGGAGGGGAAGTGGGGAGACCCAAGAAAATTGGAAAATGGAGACTAAACAAAAAACTGTTTTTATTCAAAACAAATGCAAACAAGATGCCTCAGCTCAATGTGAGTAGAATGCCTTCACCAAGATTCCTGCCAAGTCAAAACTAGCAGCTCTCAGCTCCTGCCTGTCATAAACCAGTTCAGGGTTTATCATAAGGTTGCCACATTTAGCAAATAAAAATGCAGGGGACCCAGTTAAACTTCAGTCTCAGATATTTCAAAGAGTGTGTAGTAAGTACATATTTACTCTAAAAGGGTTTTCACTGTTTATCTGAAATTTAAATTAAACCGGGTATCAAGCATTTTATCTGGCAACCTATACACCCACCCCTGCCTTACTGTATGTTTTCTACATAAACTCAGGCATTGGGCTCAGCCCTTATTTCTTATTTTCCTGGAAATGAACCAACCACCAGTAGCCTTTACTACAGCTCTGGGAAGATAAATGTTTTTATATCACGGATGGGCATGTGACTTCACGTTCAAGGTTGGGTCTAGCTTTTCCCAAAACCCCTCAGCCATTTCCACAATTCAGATTCCACTTGGTTCAACTTTCGTTCTCTTCCTTTATTCTTGTTTCTTTCTCCTCTCACATCCAAGGTCCAACTCATTTCAAATGCCAAATATTAGTAAGACTTTTGTCATTTGACTCTTCTGAGCCTTCTCCAGGTGTCACTTGCACCCTCAAATAGTATATCAGAATAATCATCTAGAAGCTTTCAAAATATACAGATGCCTGGGGCCACTCCCAAAGATTATAATTTAATTGGCCAGGGGTGGGGGGGGGGGCGCTACACATTGATATTTTTAAAAGCTCCCAGGTTGATTCTCATATGCAGCCAGGTGTTAGAGTCCAGATACCTACAGCGTTACCAGATAGAGAGACAGAGTCACTGAGGATGCAATCACACAAGAGGAGGTTTATTTTCTGGCTAGCCAGGGTCCGAGCCTCAGTGCACCAGCGCAGTGGTTACTCTTTTAGGCAGGGACCCCGACCAGAACAATGCTATGCTTTTTATTTTTATGGTCCACAAGTTGCGCACAAGCTGATTACGTGTGGATCATGCGTTGACCTTTAAAATGATTGGTTGCCCACTATTGCCTTTTGAAATAATTGGCGGGTTGGTTGCCCTCTATTGCCTGATGGGCCAGTCGCTTGTGTTTTAATGACCTTATTTTATAATTTTTTTATATAGCGGTGTAGCAAGCAAGCAATGACTAGAAGCAAAAGTTTGCGGTTAGCTCATTGTCTCACCCAAGTAAATTTTTGACAATTACTTAAGTAAATTCTTGACAATTGGAAAAATTTCTCTGCCCTTTTTTTGTTTTACAAATTTTTCTGCCCTTTCTCTGCCCTACATCAGGGTGGAGAAGTTCTTGCTTACATCAGGGCTTCTCAAACATTCATTCCCACAGAAGACACTGGAGGGCCTTGTCAAAGTGCAGGTTCTTGTTCAGTAAGTAGAAGGCAGGGAGGAAGGCTTTGCATTTCCAACAACCCGGCAGGGGAAGCTGACACTCCAGGTCAGAGGACCACATTTTTAGCCAACAAAATCTTAAAGGAAATCAAGTGCCAGGTGTTAAGACCCTTCTTTGAACAGAATGGAACAGATTGTAGGTTGTACGTTGTACAATATATAAGGGTACATGGTATGAGCTACAGTATACTACCATGTTTCCCTGAAAATAAGACCTACCCATAAAATTAGCCCCAGCAAATGCTTAGGATTTCTAAGCATTTGCGCAATACAAGCCCTACCTTGAAAATAAGACCTAGTGATGAGCGTGGCTATGCAGCATATCTGCACAAACCACACATTTCATCTCGGAGTGGTAAAGAAGACAAGCAGCCCTTCTCATTTGCCCCATGAGAGCTCTATTGCTCGACAGGAGAGATTGGGGCCAATGGTTCTAAAGAAAATAGAGTCACAAGAAATTCAGGATGGAATTTGGGGTTTGGAGAGTTATGATGATGTTCCAGAAGATGACTTAACTATATTTGAATCAATGTAGATTGTTGTACCGTACTTAAAAAAAAAACAAACAAAAAACACATCCCCTGAAAATAAGCCCTACAGTGTCTTCTTGAGGAAAAATAAATATAAGACCCTGTCTTATTTTCAGGGAAACAGAGTACAACGCCAGTTATCCAGGGTGGGTGGTTGGATATTCACAATAGCAGGAAGGTAGAACATCATTTCTTGAGCTCAGCGTTTAGAACTTGTACTAGCTGAAACATTAAGATCCAAGTACGTCCCTAATAAAATAATAAGCCCTAGTATTTATATATCTCTTCATTTGTTTCAGAGCACTTTATTATAGCTATTCCTTGATCTGCTCCACTCCTTTCACACATATGCATAAGAGTTTTGAGTTCCCATCAACAGATGTAAACACCGAGGCCCAAAGATGATAATAGACCCAGGGCTGTTGTTAAAAGGTTCTATGAATAAGAGTTTGGTAACATCCATGTTTCTGTTAAATCCAAATGTGACCTCTAACTTAATAACATTATTAATTATAAACCAGTGATTCTTAAATGCTTATGTGCATACAGATCCCTGGGGATCTTGCTAAAAGGCAGACTCTGATTTAACAGGTCTGGGTAGAAACAAGGTTGGCTCCCAGGTGATGGTGCTGCCTGTCCGTGGATTCTACTGTAGGTATCAAGGAACCCGGCCTCACCTTAGTGAACTCAGCTTTTCTCAGCTCTGACATTTGGTGGATTCAGCTTCCTCAGTGGTGGAATTCTTCTCATTATTCTCTTGTGTTCTTAAGCATTTAGCAAATGTAGTGGCTAAAAAAAAAAAAATGGACTGAGAGCTCTGTGTTTTGGCATTGCTTATTTCCATTAAAAATTTGGGACCAAAGCCTTAAAAATTGCACTTTTTTCACATTTTATTTTATCTTTTAAAATATAAATGTAAGTGGTATATACCCTCACCATTTCAGCCTTCATTGTTTTATTTAAGATGCTCACATATGGGACTTAGGTGGCAACACTTGTGTGCCAAAAAAAAAGGTTTAAAAAAATTAGCATTTGTTCATATTTTTTACTATCTTCACTTGAACATGGGTCTATGGAAAACTCACAATTTTTACTTTGCAAAAATAACTGATCCATGGGTTGTCTTTTTGTTGTTGTTGTTGTTACTCATTTTTATCTTTAAAATAAATACTTTTTCTTTGCTTGTGTCAGAAAAAATAACCAACAATTCAAAGATAAATTCCAAGCTCAGAACAAAGTCAGCTCTTGATGTCAAAACTGAGGTGTCAAAAATGTGAGCAGTGTTTGTTTGGAAAAAAGATCTCTCAGTTGGCAGTGTCCTTAAAATCATCCTCTTAGAGTTCCCAAGAGGACTGATAGAAAAGTTTTCAAAGGTCTCCAAAACTCTCTTTGCTCTTGGTTTGGGGAGAAACTAGAAAAGAATGAGAAACATCACCCACCCACACACAGTCCACTGAAACACACACACTCAAACATGCCTATACTCACTGTTGTTTGAGTACATTCACATTCCTTGTTTTTGGAAAGTTATCACTTTTGGAGGGCAATAACAAAGAGAACAATGATGCCTCCATTACTCTCATGCAAACCACCACTTATCACTTCAATATTTGTGATAGATATATTGCATTAATAGTTCAAATTTGTCACTCCTCCATATGGTTTTAGTAAAGACCTCCCATACTGACTTTAGCTTTCACCATGTGATTTGTTTCAGTCCATAAGTAGAAAATTTGATGCCAGCAAAATTTTGAAAGCACAGGTGTGTCATCTGCTTTCTCTCTAGCTTTTCTCAGTACATGCTTTAGTTATCCTGTTGAAAACTTATAAGAAAAATGTAGGGTGAAAGTAGAGTGATCCCAGCTATGGTCAACCTAGACCAGCCATTTCCCAACTGAGCCATCAGCTGACACCATGTGCATGAGAGATCCCAGCAAGATCAGCTGGGCTCAGCCCACACCAGCAGAATAGCCCAGCCAACTCCTCGACTTGTGGAGAAGTGTTATAGGATTGTTTTTAAAGGTGCCTTCCTTCTTCTAACAGTAACCACAGGCCTTTAAGATAGATATAAGGTCTCCAGCTCATCCACTGATGGGACCAGTTCAGGGTCACTGCAACCCCAGAAACATGACCAGATCAAGGTCCAAAGTGAACAAAGTTGGAAGATGGGAAGACAGTAAAAGAGCATTTTGAGCTAACATAATCTTAAAGTTCCATAGTCTTGAAGCTCACAGCATGCAGAATCCCATTCTCTAACAGCAAAATAAACAACAGCTGCCCACTCCTTGGCACCTCAAGAAGTTCTGTGTTTCATTCAAGTGGAGAGAAACCAGCAGCAGGACTCCTGGAAGGTACTGAGACTTTTCAATCAAACAAATGATAAGGAAAATCTGTCAGTATTACCAAAGGGCTAGGTCTGCAGCCCCTACGGCACTCATTATTGGAAAAAGAAACAAAATGTATAATTGATGTTTATATTGTAGAAAGGGGGAGGAAAAAATCTTTCAAATCAAATGGCGAAATATGAAAGCTTTGTTCTACAATAAGACAAAGAGCAGTCACATCTACTACTCACCTTCAGCAGGGACGGATTTTAACCAATACTTCTATATTCATTACCATAATAGAGAGGGTAAAAGACTGTTTGCCAGTCCCCAAATTCATCTCCATCCAAACTGGCAAATTCCTGTGGAGGTAGAGATTCCATTTATACATTTGGCAGCAGACACTAACCAGAGCAGAAATGAATTTGCTCTGGAAGGGAGAAGTGGTGTGAGTCCTGAGAGTACGTTTCCTATATTCTCTTCCCGTCCTCCATTTCTCTCCTGTCCCAGATTGCTTGAGGCTTTGTGTAACCCAAGACCAACACCTGGTCACACTTGGAAATTACCTGGGTAGCAATGTAAAAATATGTTTCCTGGACCCCACGTCAAACTTGCTAAATCACAACCTGCAAAGGGTGAAATGTGAGGCCTGGTATTTTTCAAACGTTTTTCAGGTAATTCTAGTCCATGGCCTGATTTGAGAATCACTCCTCTAAAAAATGATTTCCTTGAGCTCATGAATAACTTCTAACACAAACCCACCTACTCTTGCCTCCTTAAAATAAAAATGAAGGTGTGCAATGAGAAACAGATTTCCCTTGAATAAATAAATGGAAAAGATTTGAAGTTCTTAATGCAAATACCCAATTCTTCTAATCTGTTATTTGTTAGCTGTTAGATTTTAGAAAATCATTTAATCTCTGGGATTTATGCCTCAGCTATTAATTGGAAAACTTAGGTTAGATGGCTCAAAAATTCTCTGACTATATCTCTCTCATGCACTAGTCCTGGAATAAACTCTGGACTATATGTTTTCATGTGTCTTTCAATTCTTACCCAAAGCCCAGCCATTTTTAAAATACTCTTCTTGAAGATGGATGAGCTATATCTTTGTCTCTCATCTCTGTGGCTCAACTAGTACTTTATACAGTGAGAAAAAAAGTGAAAGGGGGAAAGGAGAGGAGGACAGGTCATAAGCAGAGCTTTCACCTTGGATACAATTTATTTCTTTAAGGTCCTTTGCCCCCTTGGGCCAGTAACTTGAAGTTATTATATTTTGTACTACACAGGTGCCAGTCACTCAAAAGGCATTCAGAGAAGACTTGTAGATAATATTTGTTTCTAACTAGTGAACAACTACATTCAAATATGTAGAAGAATAACCAAAAGCCCCAAATGGTCTCTATTGAGGTTGAATGTGCATATACGGCAAGGAAAGCCAAATCCTCTGAGAGTTCAGCAGGCCTCCCCCAGTGGGCTGGACCGAAGACAAGGAGGAAGTCCTTTCCAAATAAGGAAGGACTTAAAATGCATTCTGTGATTGACTGTAGAAGGAAACTGAAAAGTCTCTGTGAGGATTGGTCATTATGGCTGTACAATGTCATCAGTATGGGCATTAAACTGGAATTCTTCACCAGGTCCGAGATGAGTTGATAAAGGTTCAAGCAAGCTTTGGGTTATGCAGAGGTCAGGCCTTTTGAGAATATGTGCAAGGTCCAAGCAGAATTTTTATCTGCTACAAAACCAAGGTATATAAGTTTATTCTATATTTATTGCTTTATAACTTGCCTTTTGCAGCAAACAATAAACATCTTCCCTCATCAAAATATAATCATATTTAACATTATTTTTAATGACTGCAAAGTATTCCATCATTCTATTATAATAGTATGCCATCACTTTCACATACCCTGTTGTGGCTATTCATAGCTGCAAGGCAAAGTCTCAGAGCCAAGTTTCGCAGAGACCCTCATTTATTGCCTTTAAATACATTTTTAGAAATGGAATCACTTAGCCAAAAGTTGTAGGCAATTTCAAAACTATGTTTACTGCCAATATTGTCCTCTAGAAAGGGATACTTCCACCACCAAAAGACATGTGTTACATCACTCATGCATGAGATCACAGGCAAGAACAAGCAGGGAATTGAGAACACGCCAGGCTCGTGGGGCCCCGGGGCTTCTCCAGTGGGAAACAGCTCACCACCGGGCAGCCTGGTTCTGTTTAAAGTACTGCTGGCTACTTTCATAGTTAGGGCTCCCTCAGAAACAGACTCTGAGACAAGGACTCAACTATGAGTGGTCCTATGGAATACTAATTGTGAGATGGAGTGGAGGGAAGGAAATATGTGAGACGGGGTATGAAAGGTATTGAAGAAAGGGTATGCTGTCAACAAGATACCACTGTGAGCAGCTGCGGGTTGCTTTTACCAGATAAGCCTGGAAACAATGTAGAAGACACTCAGAGTTATCTCCGGAAGGGTAAGGTAGCTCCAGCACGTATACACCATCTGAAAGGAGTTGATTCTTGATTCTACAGCACTTCCAGCCTGCTGTGACCATAGCCAGGCAAAGTGATGCAGAGCCAGAAAACACTGAAATGGCATGAGCAGTGAGAGTTGCAGCAACCTTAGAGGTAATGTATGTACAGTAGGGCCCAGTGGTCAGTTATTAAATACCCACTGCCCTGTGGTTTCTAGCCAGTCTCCTCTATTACCTTCCTGCCCCTACATACCATGCAGTTTTACAAAGCTATCCTCGGGGTCAAGGTTATGGTACAGCCTCATGGATAAGAATGCATCAAAATAATTATGGAAGTATAACTTATATGCAGTAAAATGCACACATTTGAAACTTCTGCTTCCAGCCATGATAGAGTAACAAAGACTAGATGTTCCCTTTCAGCTTAAACAACTAAAAACACTGTACAAAATATATGAAACGATGGTTTTCAGATACTGGACAACAGGCAGCAGATAGTGATCCCTGAGAAAATGAAAAAAAAACAAAAAACAACAAACAAGGTAGATCTTGTGATTGCCCCAGCTGACTACTGGGAGAGAGTTTTGGGGCTTCAGCACAGAGAGGGGGGAACCCACAGAGAGCCAGCGAGGAGGGGGAGCCAAGGAAGCTACAGTTTCCAAAGCAGAATACAAAAGAATAGAAAGAGACACACAGAGAGAGAGTTCTGAGAGTTCTGCAGAAAGTTTCTATTGAGTCTTTTTTTATTTTTTTGAGACAGAGTCTCGCGTCACACTGGGTAGAGTGCAGTAGTATCGTCATAGCTCACTGCAACCTCAAACCCCTGGCCTCAAGCAATCCTCCTGCCTCATCCTCCAGAGTAGCTGGGACTACAGGAATGAGCCACCATGCCTGGCTAATTTTTCTATTTTTCATAGAGATGGGGTCTCGCTCTTGTTCAGGCTGGTCTCAAACTCACAAGCTCAAGCAGTCCTCCTGCCTTAGCCTGTCAGAGTGCTAGGAGTATAGGCATGAGTCACCACGTCCAGTGACCACTTGCCTTTTTATTTTCTTAATGGTGTCTTTCAAAGGACAGATGTTTTGTTTTGTTTTCAATGTTCACAATTTAATTTTACCCTCAAAACAGATTTATTTACTAGATGAGTCTAGTATTGTTTTAACAATTTAGAAATAAGAAGCCCCACAGTTTCATTGCCTTGTTCAAAGCCGTGGTTGGTCAGAGACAATGTCAGTATGAGAATTTCAGTTTTATGATTCTAGGTCTGTAGAGATTCTGAGTTTGTCAATTCAGTAGCAATTCAGGGGTTTACCTTCTTGAATGGCATCTAAGAGAGACCTGCTTTAGGTGATGACCTACTCTTTTGCAGACAGAGGGTTTCAAGGCTCTAGTTATAAATCTGTGTTCCAGCTGCAGCTGTGTCTTCCCACCCACAAAGGGAGAAGTGGAGAAAGAACAGGAGCCACCAGCAGTTTCAAATTCCTTCAAGCTGAAAGCAATTTATTAAACCTAACGGATGATGGTAGGGCAAGTTCGTGTGCCCTCTCATCTCCTTTGACCTCCCATCAACTTCCTTTTCCTTCTCGGACTTTTAAAAAATCGCTTTTTAATGATATCCATAATTCATGAAAAGAAAGGACAAAATCAAAACATATTACCACTGGCTTATAAACGTCAGTGTTATTAATTATTAACAGTCCAAGAAGGAAGTCAGAAATGATCCCAAAGGTGAGAGAGATAAAGGCATGAGTGCACACACACGCACACACACACACAAAGTTGATTGGAAGCCTTTGTACTCAAAGGTTTCCAATTCATACCATGCATATTAAATGGGGATTTAATTCCTTTTTTCAAGGAGCAAGCAGTTTAGCTAAAATAGTAATCTTAACAATCATTGAATGAAAAGCCCAAAGCAGAGCCTGCCCTGTGTTACAAGATAGCTAGTGACAGAGCTAGCAACAAAACATGTTTCTTTTTACTACCAGTCCTCCTGGCTAAAGAACACAGCCTCTTTTAATGCCATACTGGACACCAAAGGAGGATGGCAAGTATTGCCAAAACAAAGGGACTCGTTGTTTGCAAAGCCTAGGAATCAGTTCCCGCTTGTATGGTTTTGCTTCTCCCATCTAAACAGAACCACTCCCTCCTCTGGGAGAAATGGCCAGTGGAGAATCAGCCTTCACGTGTGGGGTGGACCTAACAGAGATTTATCCTGAAGAACATCTATAACTTCAACCCCTCCCAACACCTGGAGCTTCTCAAATGGAGATACATTCCTTAGCCATGCAGAGCCTGCTCCAAGCTTCAGAAATCCCCAACTAGAATGGGAGTTTCAGGGTAACTTGGGACACTTCCTCCTCTGAGGTTCACTTTCTTCATTTGTAAAATGGGACAAACAAGATCACCTGCTCTTCGGGTTGTTTTAAGAATTAAATGAGATGATACACTGAAGTTCTCAACGCAGTTGAGAGTTGGCTGGGGACGGCTGAGCACTAGATGAAAGGCTAAGAGAAAAGAGAGACACCCAAGGAGCTTGGAGAGGGAAGGGAATGCATGACTAACCCTAAATTCACTACCGTCTCCTGCACAGTTTGGTTGACGTCCATGGTCTTGGGGCAATAAATTAAAAACAAACACAAAAACAAAAAAACCAACCCAGAACCTGGTTAAAAGACAATCCTTCCATGGAAGGAATTGTCCCTGCTCATTGTCCAGGAAGGTCTGTGGGGGTAGCCTGAGCTATGCTGCCTTTACTACTGGAAGGGCGGGAATTGAATCAAATGGGAAGCTTTCAGCGATGAAGAAGACACTGCTTATTGGAAACTTCTGGTTCTGCTGAATTATGCAATTCACTATTTCCTTTGAAAAAGAAGGACTATAAAAAGTGGTGTTTCTTTTTTTTCCCCTTTAACAGTTGAATACCATCAAAATTCTAGAAAAGAACATATTATTCAACCTAAGGAATTTGTTTTGGTTTGAGGGAGAAAAATAGAAAGTTCAGAGAAGCTAGACATGTGTGGCTCTTTTTTTCAGTGAAGAAGAAAAGATCCTTTAAAGAAAGCACATGCTCTCTTTGGAAGGTTAATGGTCATATCCATCTCTCTCACCTTCTCCTTCCCTCCCCAGCGACATCGGGCACTGCATCTACATCTGTCTTCTTCTCCCCCAAATCTTGCTCAAAGGAGACCATGAGAGGCTGGTATTCTGCTTAGAGTTGTTTCAACTGTATAAATAATTTAGAACTTTAGCCTGTAACCCAGGTAGCATCTGCCTTCTTCTTTTCCTCACTTCCAACCCAAAGGCTCTAAAATTTATCCCAGGACTTTCTAACAGGACCTTAGCTCTCAGAGGCAGAAAATAGAGATGTCAGAAGAACTTTCTGGCAGCCTTTTAACCAGGCTAGCCAGGCTATGATACCCTCTTCTATTTTCATTCTAAACATTCATAATGTATGTGATTTCTTCTCATCATTGACTCTATTTTGATTTTGAAAAGTACACGAATATGCAATGACTTTCTTCTTATAACGATCACACGTAGTTTCTATTTTGAGATGAGAAGCTAATCACAACTGATCTCCAATAAATAGACAGTAGTGTCCATTTGGGACTGGCTCCCCCCAGCGACCGCCTGCCCCGGTTTCCATGGGAGGTCTGGCATCAGGAAGAAAGATGTTTAGACTCTAGAAGGGTTATGTGCTGGGCTTTGGACTTCAGTGATTTCCACCGTAACTCCAAGATGGATTGTGCCTTCTATTTTTGGATTCACACTGGGAAGCCAATTAAATTAAAAGGCTATTCATTTCACTATATTTGTCTCCAGGCTGCTCAAATAGAAATGCAAATGATTTCTATTGAGTGGGTTTTCTACCTCAAAGAGAAAGAGATTGCAACACCAAGCCCTGTGTACTTCACAGAGGCCGGTCTGCCTTGAGGAGGAGAAACACAAGCCTGAACCCTTAGGCTATTTATAGGCTTCTTTTGCAAATGTGATTGAAAGTCATCCTAACTGGAGGAGGAGTCTGCTTCTCTGGCCACTTACAGTTCCTCCATGCAGTTGTCAAAATGGGGTCTGCATTTACAAAAATGGCAACAACTGAGAGGGAGGACCCCCCCCACACACACACACACAGCATAACTCAGAAGACTAGGGAAATGACAGAGCTAACTATGACAAATGCTGCCTTCTGAGTGCTTTTTCCATGTACAACAGGCCATGGCCTTGCAGAGAAAGTGGCTGCCAGCAACCCTTGGGCTCTGTGCTCTCATTTTCAAATCCTACAAAATGGGGAAGTCAGTCTGCTGTTCCAAGAGCTCATACCAAAGGACAAGAAGTGAGTTGAGCTGGCCAGGTTGGCCTGACATATAACGTAGCCAAGGAAGACCAGATCATAGAGCCTAAAGTGCAGTTGACTTAACCAACGGGGCCAACTCTGAAGCTGAGGGTGGGGATCCCCTGGACTGGGACATGCAGCACTCTTGAGAAGGGGTCAGTAGGGAGTGGACACTGGGGAGATGAACTCACATGTCTACCACGCAGTTCATGAGTAGAAATGACCTTTCCAAGATGAATTAACTGGTGGCTTAGCCAAGAAAAAAACTAGAAGCAACTGGAATTTGTAGTTTGTTTCTTAAAACACATGTGGCAAGCAGAACATAAGGAGATGATTGTCCTCCACTGGTCCTTGTAGGATAGTAATTTCAATTTTGAACAGGTGACCTTCCCCCAATGGAACAGGACTTTCAAACTAGCCTATAGTCTATGAAATCATAGCCTGCAGCCTGCCATTTGTAGATCATTTTGTGGCCTGCCCAGCCCAAATTGAAACTTGCCCATATCAATGGCAGATGAAATACTAGGTTGCCTGTAACTGAGGAGCGAGCAGGGCCTCAGGGACGAAGAGGATGTGGGTTGTGATGGCTGCCCTGGCCTTCTTTATGGCTTATGGGGACTCATCTGGCAGGATGTAATAAGCAGAACGAAATCTGAGGCAACAAAATGTCTCAATGTTTATGAAAGCCCAAAACTATTTCCCAGAAAAAGGAGCCATTTAGAGCAAATTGAAAATCACTTGACTTTATCTTCACTTTCATAGAAAAAAAAAATTTAAGGACTATTCAGCTCAGTTTTTGAAATTCATATCCATCTAAAAATGATTAGAAGGAAGAAAGGGAGGGAGGAAGGAAAGAGGAAAAAGAAAAAAGGATCAGGGAGATAAGAAAGGTTGGTACACAAGAGCCCAGAATGTGAATAACAAGTTGACTGTCTTGCTAACCTGATCTTCAAACTTCAAAATACACTCTTTATTTTTATCTTTTTTTTATAAAATAGAGAAAATATGAACCTGAGCACTTACTCTTCTATCAGGCAAAAATCTCCCCTGAAATTCCTGTTGTTTTTTGGCAAGTGCCCCAGATAGCAAATTGAATCAAAATGAATGAGCATTTTTTATTCTATTATATTTCTACTATCTCCTAAAAAATGCAAAGCCATCAAAAAATGCAAGCAAACATGTGCCAGAATGTTCAGAGTAGGTTTATTTATAATATTCCCACATTGGAAACAACACAAATGTTTATCAGGAGTAGAATGAATAAATTAATTGTCTTCTAGTCATACAATGGGATACTAGACAACAATGACAATAAACAAACTACAACCTCATGCAACAATATGAAATAATCTTTCAAACAAAAGAAGCCAGATACAATAGAATACTTATGATTCCATTTATATTAAAGTTTATAAACAGGCAACCAATCTATGGTGACTTAAGACAGGTTAGTGACTACCATTGGGGAAAAGGGACAGGTGAGAACATCTACAGTGTTTGTTATGTTCTACTTCTTGATTTGAGCTATGCATACACTTGGTGAAAATTCATCAGGCTGCCCACCTATGGCTTGTGCTTTTTTTCTGCATGTATGTTTACTTCAATAAAAATTTACTTTAAAGTGTACATTATATGAGCAAACTATGAGAGGTGATGGCCATATGCTCTATTTTGACTGTCGTAGTGATTACATGACTACATACATTCATTAAAACTCACCAAACTATACACTTAAAATTAGTGAATTTTATTATATGTAAAATAGACTTTAAAAACTGATTTTTTTTATCTGAAAGAGTTTAGGAAAAAATAGTTCTATTCTCTATACACCAAAGCACTTTGGAAACAATTCAGGACAAAAGCAAATGCATGCATTCTTGAGGTTTATTTTGTAGCATTAACATGTAAATCAGTGGCTCAAATGCTTAAATGTATAGAAATTATTAAAATACAAATCCTCAAAAGCAGAGATCCTGTTTGTATATGAATCTTAGTATTAGCTAGGAAAACTGAGGCTAGGAATTCTTGTTGCAATTCTAATACATAGTCTTCTAAATTTCTTTCAGTGTCACTAATGTGCTTGAATCAGCAGATTATCATGGCTGTGAATAAGAACGCTGCCAAACAACCACAAACCCTCATTTATTGCTCACACATCTGGAGCCAGCTGGGGTTGCCTGTGCAGCTCTGCTGAGCTCCCAGGGCTCGTTCCCAGGTCTGGCGTTGGGCTAGATGCTGGCTGGTATAAATTTGCCTCAATTGTAATGACTCAGGTAATGTGATGTAGTTGTTATCCTCCAACATGGTCTCCAGTGATCTTTGCCTCCCGGTATTCATGCCCCTATGTAGCCCCTTCCCACAAAAATTAGAGCTCTTCTATGTAACTAACTAATAGGATATTCCAAAAACAACAGTTATTCCAGGGACTATTTACAAAAGATGTTGTAGCCTCTCCCTCGTTCTCTTGGATTATTTAGCATAGTGGAAGCCAGATGCCATCTCACGAAGACACATAATCAGCCCTGTGGAGAGATTCACATGGCAGGAAACCAAGGTTTCAACATCCAGCACCAACTCGCCAGATCATTGAGCTATGAGGTCATTAAAGTATGAAATGTCTGATTTCCTTTAGTACTAAATTTGACAGTTGATATCTCTGACATTCCACTTTGACACTTCTTGTCTAATTTTTATGGTGAAGGTATATCCTCAATCTTTCAAGCATATGCTTTGGCTTGTGATTATCTTTCACTGTTTTTTTTAGAGCAATTTTTGTGAAGCCATGGATAAGTCAAAAATTCATGTTATTTTCGTATATGAGTTCCATTGTGGAACCAATGCAGTGCTGACAGCTCAAACTATCAAGAAAGTGTTTGTGGCCGGGCGCTGTGGCTCACGCCTGTAATCCTAGCTCTTGGGAGGCCGAGGCGGGCGGATTGCTCAAGGTCAGGAGTTCAAAACCAGCCTGAGCAAGAGCGAGACCCCGTCTCTACTATAAATAGAAAGAAATTAATTGGCCAACTGATATATATATAAAAAATTAGCCGGGCATGGTGGCACATGCCTGTAGTCCCAGCTACCCGGGAGGCTGAGGCAGCAGGATCACTCGAGCCCAGGAGTCTGAGGTTGCTGTGAGCTAGGCTGACGCCACGGCACTCACTCTAGCCTGGGCAACAAAGTGAGACTCTGTCTCAAAAAAAAAAAAAAAGAAAGTGTTTGAGAGGGATGTGACTAATGAACACATTAATGAACACATCAATGGTTTGAAAAGTTCTGTTTGGTAATTTTAATCTTGAAAATGAGCCATGTGGGTGACCTGAGACCAAGGTGGATGATGATGAGCTAAAAGCTGAAGTGGAAGTGAATCCATCTCAACCTACACACGAATTAGCAGTAAGGTTTGACTTTACTATTCCAACAATGTTGGACCAGTTGAAACAAATTAACAGGGTAAAGAAGCTGGATAGATGGGTTCTATATGAATTAAACAGGCATCAGAACAGAAATTGTCTCAAAGCTTGCCTTTCTTTGCTGTCACAACATAGAGGAGTGCCATTTCTACACCATATTGTTACGTGTTATGAAAAATGGATTCTTTTTGACAATCATACACATCTGGCACAATGGTTGGGTAAAGAGGAAGTCCAAAACCAAATATTCATAAAAATAGCTAGGTGTCTGTCTGGTGATCCATCATTGGTATTATCCACCACAGCTTCATGAAACATGGTCAATGGATTATAGTGGATGTCTACTGCAACCAATTTGATGAAATGATGAGGATACTTGCGATTAAGCAGTCAAGATGGGTCAATAGAGACAGAACAATCCTCTTGCAAGACAATGCTCAACCACATGTTGCACAAAACAATGCTGCTCAAACTATGGAAGCTGGACTTGAAAACTCTCTGTCATCCCCCGTATTCACCAGACCTTGTATCAACTGTCTACCACTTCTTCCAGGCTTTGGACCACTTCTTGCAAAGAAAAATATTCAATTCTCATCAAGCTGTGGAAAACCACTTTTGTGTTTTCATCACGACTCATTTTCCAGGCTTCTTCACTGCTGGCATAAGCAAGCTACTATTAAGATGGGAAAACCATGTCAATAGTTTAGGCACATACTTTGATTAATTGTACTACTTCTTGTTTGATAAATCATAAACTACACTTTTGATTCATAATCAGACATTTTGTATTTAATGGCTTACTAGCTTGGAAGTGGATTCTCCAGCCTCAGTCAAACTTTCAGATGATTGCAACCCCTGAGCCAGAACCTTGAGCCAGAACTGACCAGCTAAGCTGCTGCTGAATTCTAGAACCACAAAAATTCTGAAAGATAATAAATGTTTATTGTTTTATGCTGCTAAATTTGGGGGATAATTTGTTTTGTGGTTATATATAACTAATATACTAGACCCTGTACCACATAGCTTTCATCCTTCAATTGGCTTTCCTGGGTATATTCTATGGTGACAGGAGAGATGAAAGAGAACAAGTGAAGACATGAAGCACTCTTCAAATCTCTACTTATATCATGTTTTGTAAGATCCCTTTAGTCAAATCAAGTCAGATGATTGAGTCCAGAGTTGTGGGACAGGGCAGTTTGGCTCACCTATTATGGAAAGGTACTGCAAAGTTAACATGGCAAATGGCATGCTCAGTTGTTTTAAAATGTGCCCACAAATTCTTTGACACTGGCCCATTAAAAGGTAGAGCCTACTGTCTTCCCCTTGAATGTGGGTTGGACTAAGTGACTCACTTCTAATGAACAGAATGTTGTAGAAGTGATGGTATATGACGGCCCAGTTTAGAAATGGACTGTTTCTCTCTCTTTCTCTTGTGGATTGCTTACTTTGGGGAAAACCAGCCACTTTTCATGAAGATAGTCTAGCAGACCTGTAGAGAGGCCAACTGCCAGCAACCAGCTCCAACTTGCCAGCTATGTTGGAAGTGTATCTTCTATCCTTAGTCAAACTTTCAGATAACTGCCATCCTTGCCCACATCTCAATTGGGACCCTAAACTAAGCCATTCCCGAATATTCCTAACCCACAGGAACTATCAGAAATAATGAAGATTTATTATTGTTGTAAGTCACTAAGTTATGGGATGATTTATTATGTAGCAGTAAATAACAAATGTAAGGAAGAATGAAGAATTAAGGTTTTGTTTTTCCTGTTGTTGTTTTTAGCTTCAGTGTTAGGGAGGTATTATACTTAAGGTAGGAAATATCCCAGTCATAGAAAGGGTGTTTGAAACAGTGCTGAGTAGCTAAGAAAATTGGCAAATGCTCATTTCTTGTCCCAATACAAAATCATCATTACGTTACTAAAATATAAGTAATTGGAGAAATTATTGACATGTCTTTCCATTTCCTGGAACCTAAATTGGCAAATGAATTTCATCTCCAGAGCCATTTCCAATCAATTACTAATGACTGCCTAGAGTTATATGTCAAGAAAAACTCTGCTGCATCTGGGCTCAGTTGGAAAGACACCTGGGATCAAGTTGTGATGATGTTTGTGCTGCATGTTGGTGTTAAATATTAGGTACCTGCAAAAATAAACATTTTCAGGCATTGTGTTTTTTCTCTCATTTCCTACAGGGAGGATCTTAAAATACCTCATGACCTTTTATAATTGTTTAGGTAAAAACTATTACCACTGATCAAACCCTCTCTTATCCATCTCACTGAAATGACATGGAAGCCAATCCATGTTTCCTTTGAACCACTCCAATATTTGGCTGAGCCTACACATATAAAACAGCTATTCTGGCTGAATCTGACCTCCTGATATATCTTCCTCTTACCTTCCCCACCCCTCTGTCACCTACTGAGGGACCCTTCAAGAACACCAGAATTCCACAAGCCATAATTGAGTATCACTGATCTATACCATTGGTATAACCAATTGTTTACATCCCAGGGCTTGCTCATTTGTGCTCATTTTCTCTCCTCTAAAATTCTGCCAATTGATATGAATAAATTATGGATAACAGTCTCTATACTTTCCATTTTCCTGTGTGAATAATGTGATTTTTTTTCCCTCATGTGAGTCAATAATGTTAACAGCCCTATAACTTGGTGTGACTTGCTAGCTCTTGGTCACATCACACATACCAACTTCAGGAATGGCCACGATAAATCTACATTAAGTTGCTTCACCTTCTTCCTTGTACTAATAGAAGTAGACTTCCAAATCTGAAGATTGAGTATCACACCTATTGTATAAAGGGTTCATGGAGCAGATTCCCCCCTTTCCTCCATTCTTCTTAGCCATTATTGCTCTGAGTGTCCTCAGCAATCTTATTATTAGTAGTATTAATAAGAAGCAGAGCATTTGCTTATGTCATAGAGTGGTGCTTCTCAGACTTCAATATGCACACAAATTATCTGGACATCTGTTTAAATGCAGATTCTGTTCTAGCAGCTGGGGACAAGATCCTTTATTTCCACACAGCTCCCAGGTGATGTTGGTGCTCCTGGTCCATGTACCACACTTTAAGAAGCAACAGTGTAGAAGATCCAGTCTCACCCTCAATGGGAAATACTTGCTTCTCCTAGAACTCTACTTGCACAGTTTCTTCTTATCCCTTTCCTCTGGATATTCCCTCACCTTTCACTCTCTAGACTTTGCTTTTTATTCCTATTCCACTCCTGATCACACTGACTTTACTCCTTAAATAACCATTGAGCACTTATTATAGACACTGTTGGGCACTAGAGAAACATCTACGCACAAGACGATACCCTGATCATTCCTGCTCACGTGGAACTTATGGCCTAAAGAGAAAGATATTAAACAATTAATAATTATTTGTAATTTTTAGGAGTGCTAGAAATGAAAATTATAGGATGCTATGAGAGCAAATGGGAAAATACCTAATCAAGGCTCCTGGGTCCCTGGAGCTTACACTTTACATGAATCCTTCTGGTTTTATATAAACTCATCTTTCTCTATGGTGAGGCAGAGTATTATAAGTTTCCCTCATGATCCTTAATCTTTCCTGTGACCATGGCTACCAGTGTGATTTTGGTGCTTCATGGCCACAGTCACCCTTAGCAGGAAGATAAGCATGGCACAGAACTTGTGATTGGCAGGCAAGTCCTGGGCTTCTGTAGCTCCAAATGATTATCGAGTTGCCTCATATGATTTGCGTCCCTGGGTTCCCCTTGATAATGGTCCTAGACATATACAATGGCAAATTTTTTCCTCCCAAACTCCAGACAAAATTTCTCCTTTCCTCAAAAATTACACCAAATATAATACCCTAATTTCTTCCTTCTCATGACCTCTTTTGCTAATCTACTACCTACAACAATGACTCAGGTATTTCCAGAAAATTACCACTGACCATCATCAGGTTCTTAACAGTAATTCATTAAGAATGATAAGGTCCCACAACAAAAAAAGAAAACTACAGATCAATCAATATCCCTCATGAACATAGATGCAAAAAACCCTCAACAAAATGCTAGCAAACTGAATCCAACAGCACATCAAAAGTATATTTCACCATGATCAAGTGGGTTTCATCCCAGGGATGCAAGGTTGGTTCAATAAATGCAAATCAACAAATGTGACTCAAATAAACAAAATTAAAAACAAAAACCACATGATCATCTCAATAGATGCAGAAAAAGCATTCAATAAAACCCAGCACTGCTTTACAATAAAAACTCTCAACAAACTAGGCACTGCATTACTCGACTTCAAATTACACCACAAGGCTACCAGCATGGTACTGGTATAAAGGTAGACACATAGATCAATGCAACAGGATAGAGAATCCAGAAATAAAACCATAGAGCTACAACAAATTGATTATTAACAAAGCATACAAAAACATACACTGGGGAACTGATGCCCCATTCAATAAATGATGCTAGGAAAACTGGATAGTCACATGCAGGAGAATGAAACAGGATCCCTATATATCACCATATAAAAAAAAATAACTCAAGATGGATTAAAGACCTGAACCCATAAAAATTCTAGGCAAAAAGACAGGAAAAATTTATCTTGGACATTGGCATAAGCAAAGAATTTATGACTAAGACCCCAATAGCAACTACAGCAACAACAAAAATAAATGATGGGAGTTAATTAAAGTTTCTGCACAGTAAAAGAAATAATCAAGAGAGTAAATAGAAAACCTACAGAATGGGAGAAAATACAAACTATACCTCCGACAAAGGGCAAATACCCAGAATCTACAAAGAAATCAAACAAATCAGCAAGATAAAAACAAATAACCCCCCCAAAAGTAAGCAAAAGACATGAACACATTTTTTTTCAAAAGAAGATAGACAACTGGCCAACAACTATATGAAAAAATGTTCAACATCACTAATCATCAGGGAAACACAAATTAAAACCACAATGAGATACCACATTATCCCTCTCAGAATGGCCATCATTAAAACATCAAAAAAGAAGAGAGGATGGCACAGATGTGGTGAAAAGGTTACACTTATACACTGTTGGTTGGAATGTAGCCTGATACAAACTCTATGGAAAACGGTATGGAGATTCCTCAAAGAACTAAAAGCAGACCTACCATTCAATCCAGCAATCCCAATACTGGGTATCTACCCAAAGGAAAAGAAGTTGTTTTATAAAAAAGATCCCACATCCAAATATTTATCACATCACAATTGCAAAGATGTGGAATCAACCTAAGTGCTTGTCCTGAGTAGAAAAAGAAAATGCAATGCTCACACACACACACACACACACACACCATGGAGTACTACTCAACCATAAAAAGGAATGAAATAATGTCTTTTGCAGGAACTTGGATGAAAACAGGGAAAATTATCCTAAGTGAAGTATCTCAGGAATGGAAAAACAACCCCATGTTCTCACTAATAAGTGGAAGCTAAATGATGCGTAACAAGAGGCAACAAGAGATGTAAAGGACATTGCAAACTAAGAAGGGGGGAGGGTGAGAGGTGGGTGAGGGATAAAAAATTACCTATTGGGTATAATGTACACATTCTGGTGACAGGTGCAGTTAAAGGCTTTAACTTCAGCATTATTGAATTCATCCATATAACAAAAAATGCTTTGTACCCCTGAAATCTATTGAAATTAAAACAAAGAATGACAAGTTCTAAATTCATTTTGTCATATTCAGAGATTCTGGCCTCCTTGAGCTCAGAAAGCATCCACTCCATAGCAGCAATAGTTGTCATTCCCATTCACACAGGGTGTCAGTTGGGGAAGAAAAAGAGAAAACACGTGGACATTGCAGAACCATTATAATCTGTACAAACCAAGGCCTTCCCTGGCTTCTGCCCTAAAGTCCATTCCTGCATGGTGTCATATTCAAAGAAATAATGACTCACCAGCCAACATATTTAAATACAAGTTGAATCTTCCCTGAAATTTCTTGAAAGGGGATTCTATTTGTCCATTTTAAGTTTGAGGACAATTTATAATCCTATTTCCTGATATTTCTCCTTTTCAATATTTCATAATGACAGAAGCTACCCCAGTGTCTTCTCTCACTTTTCCATCTTAAAACTCTTCTAACTTAACTCCATCAAACCAGACCCATTGCATTTCCATACCCTTCATCCCCAACCTTTTCCACCCCCGGATTTGTTCTGCCAAAGTCTTGACATAGTAGCTTTCCTCTCTCTCCAGTGTGGCTACGCATAGCATGACCTGGCCTTCTTGGTCCTGTCACTCGGCCCAGTGGCCTGATCCAGTCCAGATCTGGAGGCAGCCCCAGAGTTCACCCAGCCAGGAGGAAGAGAGAGCAAGTGATCATTCTCCCAAATCATCTGTGTTTGCTTTTATTAGTCACTAGCACATAATTAACCCAAGAAATTAATTCCTTTTATTTCAAGAAAAAGGAGCCAGGGCAGTTATTATTAAGATTCTAATGTTTGCTGATTAAGAAAATGGAACATAGCAACATGCCAGTGTGAAATCTATCAACTTTTTGTTCAACTGACTAGCATCTGCATTCAATTAAAATGTGTGTGTGTGTATATATATATATATATATATATATATATATATATATATATAATCTACAAACAATGCCTGGTATACAGTTGACCCTTGAACAACGTGGTGATCAGAAGCTCTGACCCCCCTGCACAACCAAAAAAAAAAAAAGCTGCATTTAACTATTGACTCCCCCAAAACTTAACTACTAATAGCCCACTGTTGAACCAAAGCCTTACCGATAACATAAACAGTCGATTAAAATAATACATATGTTGTACGTTATATGTATTGTATACTGTATTCTTATAATAAAGTAAGCTAGAGAAAAGAAAATGTTATTAAGAAAAGGAAAAGAAAATATATTTTCTACTCATTAAGTGGAAGTAGATCATCATAAAAGTCTTCATCTTCTTCACCTTCATGGGGTCAGGAGGCTGAGGAGGAAGAAGAGGAGGAAAAGGAGGGGTTTGGTCTTGTCATTTCAGGGGTGGCAGAGGTGAAAGAAAATGCACATAGAAGTGGATCCATCCAGTTCAAGCCCATGCTGTTCAAAGTTCAACTGTATACACAAATTCAGACTCCCTGTAATATCTCCTGACAATAACATGAACCTTTCAGGGCCCCCTCATCACGATCCTCTCTCTGCACAGGCCTCCCACAGGCTGGACCCCATGGATGCCCACCTTTAACTAACTTGGCTAATACTTACCACATATAACCAACATTTTAAAAAAATTTTCCTTAGCATATTACTTTTAACGATATCTCCAAAATGTTTGAAGTTAGGAGCAAATAAAACTCCTCTGAGTCTTAGGTATGTCATAATTTTAGAAATATTAAAGAGGTAGAATATAATCAAGTATCTTCGAGATGCATCTGACTTTTCTGCTTTATGGAAAGCCCCATAAATCCTTACACTGGGAGGCAGCTCTGAGCCATGACTTATGTATGCTAATTGCACACAACATTAATGGAGAATGTGAATGACACTGACTTCCCAACCCACAACTTTGTTTCATAATCTCTGGATCACCAGCTGGGACTTTGATGGGGCATTTTACAGCACAGTCTCTGCTACCCTTGTGAAACATTATAATCACATAAAACGTTATGCTCTAGGATTGTATGTAATACAGAGCCTACCCCTGGCATCTGTGCCTAATTACCTCTTTTCATCGCTTCACTGCCCATTTAGGAGTCTTTAGAAGGCTTTCCTCTGCATGAATAGGGGTGTGGAGTTTAATCAGCCCCGCCTGGCAAAGACAGCCTCATTTCCAATACCAGTTCAACAACTCACCAAAGGTGGTTCTGGGAAACTCATTCAACTTCCTTGTGCTCTTATTTAATCAACAGGACATTTCTTTGGTCTCCAGAGCAGCCAATATTTCCCCTATTCATGCATGGGACCTTCTGAAAGGCCTGTTGCAGATGCTCAAACCAACTTGCCCTCCATACCAATGAAAACTTGACCCAAAGATCCAGAGTGACCACATGACCTGCTCTGAGTTCTACCAAGAAGAACTTTGGCACCTGGAAAATAGCCCCAGTTCCCAACCTTGGAGAGATATTAGGAATGTGCCTGGGCCAAAAACTGAAATCAACAATATAAGTCTTGTCCCTACCTAGTTCTGTAGTATCAACAGGCAAAGTAAATTCCCTGGTGTCTTCCAGAGTTTCCATGTTGACTGTGATCCCAGTGCAGACACAGCCTAGACATTCCCCCACTGCCTGAAGCTGACTTCACACAGCTTTCTGGTGAAGCAAAAAGCAACGTGTAGCATGAGCACAAACCAGACAGTTTGGTAGAGTGAGGAAGAAAAAAGTCCATTTTGAGTTAGCACCAGCTTTTGCAGGAAATAGAAAATGAGCCCATTCAGTGATGATGGGCTGATGCCTCTAAGGTCAGGGACCAGCTTTGCCTGCCCCTGACACTACCCCAGCAGGGCTGGCCCTTGGTGGCCTTTGTGATGCTCTCCTAAGGTCAGGCAGCAAGATGGTAGTACACCAGCAATGGACAAAAGCCAAGCACACACCCAGGGTCTGATGCCACACCACTGATGGGAATGATATCTCTGTTGCAACCAGGGTCCTCTTGGTTGCTTCAAAGATAGGCTTCAAAGTAGCCTATCTCTTTCATATGTGGATAATTTTGATTCTGGCAAAGGCATAAACAGGCAAAAGTCAACCACTGGAACAAGAGGGCAGGGAATGCCTTTCTTCCTTATTCACCAAGCCTAGACATGCTGGTATTCTTTCAGGCCATCAAATTCTCAAATGTTACATGGCATGCACAGTGTACTTGGTCCCCAAATATGCTCTATATCCCAATTGCCTAGCAACTTTCATACTTCCAGAGCTCAACTTTCACCCCACCCCAATTATACCCAAGTGGCTAGGGGAGGAGGCCAGGCATTTGTTTTTTGTTTTTTTTTTTTTAAAGATTTCCTGAGGGTCCTAATGTGCAGTGTATTTTCAAACCACAGTCAAAATGGTTATATACACAAACATTGGGGTCAAGATTGGATGTGAATCCTGGTTTCACAAGTTACCAGCTGTGTGGGCTTGGACAAGCTACTTAAACTCTATTTGCCTCAACTTTCTCATTTGTAAAATACAGCATTTTACAAATAACAATAGTATTTTATGAGGGTTAAATGAGTTATTATTTGCAAAGTACTCAGATTGGTTTCTGGTATTTGATAAGCACTATAAAAGTTTGTTAATACATACCCCAAGTTCATTCCTGCCTCAGGGCCTTTGATTTTCCAGTTCTATCAGTCTGGACCTCATCCTACTTGACTGTCATAAACAATAAGTAGTCACTCTGTCTTACTATCCTTTTTGGTCTCATGCCTTTAGATTGTGTTTTTGTTGCATGTATTTTGGTTGTCTCCTCCAGTAGCATGTAAACACCATGACAGCAAGATCTGTCCTACCTAGAACAGTGCCTGAGTAAGTGAGACTTAAAGGAATGTGGACACTGGGTGGATATAATTTTTTTAGTAACACATAGAGGAGGCAATAAGGGAAAGAGACCCATGCTTTGCAATAGAGACCCCTTCCACAGGCTACCAAATGTTCACGATGCAGATAGAACCTTGGGGTTTATTGTGGATGAGACATTACGACTGAGAAGAGGCACGTATGTTAGCATCCCCAATTAAACCTTGTGCAATAAAAGCCTGGCTTGTAAACAAGAAAGGTGGCCTCTCCCTGAAAATCTAGACCTGCTGAGAGCTTGCACCAGAAAAATTGCCTCATTTGAATTCTTTTGTTTCATTTCAGTAAATAGCTCATAACTATTTTATTCAGTTTAAAGCTTAGTTACCTATTTTCATTTCTATAAATTGCTCCCTCCCCAACCAGGGTTCCCAGTTCTCACTCACCATGTGGGTATGATAGAATAATCTTCAAGAGATTCAAACTGAATGAAATACATGAAGACACGGTGGTAAGGAGATCTCATCCTAGGTAGACAACACGCGGGGCTTAGCAATGGGGTCCCACAGGAACCAGAGCAGTCTCTGTGCCTCTTGTTAGGATTCAACATTTCGACTGATGCTAAATCACCACATACATGCGTTCCATTTCCCAGATGAAATACCCCAAGCTGGAGCCCCAAGTCACCCTAAGTGGAATTAGGATTACAAAATTGCCTCCTGTTACAGAGGATGCACTATAGGTTTCTGCAGACGTCAGCTCCCATTCATGAACATTTCAGATTAGAGCTGCAAAGCAGCTCATGTTGAAATTGGGCCTGGGAAACCTAAAGCCATTGTCACCTGAGGATCCACTGGAAATGACTAAGACCCTCCAAATGTATAAGTCTATGAGATATTATTGAAATCACAAAACTGTTGATTTGTAATAATATTTTTGGAAGCAAGTATGTAACCTCTTTTACCTACAGTGCCCAGGACAATGATTCTTCTCCACCTTTAGCCTCAAGAACCTGGAGACTCCTGGACCCTCAGGCATCGAGACGAGGCTCTGGGAAGCTCACAGCTTGACTCTATCTAAAGCAAGAACTTAATCAACAACAGTCAAGGGGGAGCTGCAAACCAAAATGTGTTCTGGGTAGATACCATGATGACCAACAATTAATTTGTGAGAGCAACACATTCTAAGTGTCCTATAAACTGGTATTTTTCTGTAGAAGACTGTTTAGCAGATGCCAGCCAGGCAATACCACCCCTACCTTCCTTACTGTCCAGTGGGGGGCCAGAGCTCTGTCCCCAAGAGGCCACCAAGAGATGTTGCTGTTGATATAAAAGTTGGCCTGTGGTCAGAGAAGAGGCCTCGATCTTTAAGCTGCTTTCTGATTTGCATGTGCTTTAAGGACTTTGCCTTTGTATCTAAATTGTGTGTGCTTTGCCCACCAGGCTAAACTACCTCCACTTGGCCCTCTTGCCACACGTGGATGAACAGGCTTCAGGGTGAAACACTGCTGATCAGAACCGCACACAACTTTTTTGATTACGATGGTTCAATTGAGAGAGGAGGCTTGGTCTGTTTTCATTCTCAGGCATATTTGCCATTTTACAAGACGAAGATTGTTTTGCCAAAGGTGTGATGGTGAGCTTGTGAAATTCTGGTGTTGGAGGTGGTTTGAGTTGGACCCAGAAAACATCCTTCTCAAATCCTTTGAAATCCTGGCCATTGTCCACATCTTGAGGGCCCACTTACAGTGGCCAGTGCCCAGGCATGAGGCCATTGTGTGGCTGAAGCAGATGCAGAGGGGAGGAAAGGGTCCCAGCATGATGGGACACAAGGTCTTTCTCCCTCTACATGATAAACTATTTGTATCTGTGCTGTGGGTTTCTCCTATGTCAGTACCACAGAGCAGGAGGATACACTCTTCTCCAGGACTAGCTGACCGTAATTTCTGCTTTAAGATGACTTCCCTTTTCAGCACCAGCAGAAAAGGCATCAGGTGGCAGGATGCAGTTAAAATCAACCGATCGCTTTGTCATCCAGAGCGGTAGTTGGGCTGGGCATGCATGAGGCTCTGCAGCTGCTCTTTCTCCCTTGTTCTTCTTCAGGATCATTTTATTTATAGCTAGGAAAAAGTAATCACCTGCAGCCAGGTTTCTCAATGGCAGGGCACTTAAATCAGCAAGTTCACCCACCAGGTCACGCTTTGCTGACCATTCCTTTGGGACAAAGCACTGGGTCCTTTTCTACTCAGCCCATGTTCTCCCAGCATCCTCTAGTCTTGGGAGGACTCAGGTTATAAGCCAATGACCTTCCACACAGGCCTCCTGTGGTTTGTCTGGGATCACTCGGTTAATTCCTTTATCCCATTTCACTATCAGACGAATGAATTTAAAAGACAAATAGCTCCCCTCTAGATCTGTCTCAGAATTATGAAAGAAGAGACCTTCTGGAGGGATTAATTTAGCAGAGTGCCTCATAGCCAGAGCTCCAAACTGACTGGAATCCTAGTCTGCAAGTGCCTTAACTTCTCAGTTTCCTCATCTGCACAGTGGGGATGACAACAGGACCAACCCCACTGGTGTAAAGATGAAACACATGCATGCAAAGAATTTACTCGCATGCTTGAGCAAAGGAAGCATTCAACAAATAAGAGTAATTATTAGATGGGTGGTGGTGATGAGGGAGGGAAAAATTAGAACCATGGGATTAAAGCAGGAAAGTCTCTGGAGGTCAGCTGGGCTCCTGCATTGCAAAGTTTACAGAGCATGAGAATCACCTGGAGGGCCCAGAGTGGCTAGATTCAGTAGGTCAAGGGTAAGGCCATGAATTTGCCTATCTAACAAGCTCCCCAGGTGATGCTTTTAGTACCAACTAGTTAGATCAACTGCTTTCCTGATATAAGAGTCCCTCTTTTACACCTCTTCTTCCTGCAAGATCAACTGGAAGCTCTATTGGGCAACTCCTAAGATGGTGGAAGAAAGGAAATGAATCCTTGCTGCTGACCCATCATGAATCAGGAGCTTTAAATATGTTTCCTTATTTTCACAATAACTTACGAAGCTACTTATAGTTGTTTCTGGGTTTTGTGTTTTTCCAAGATGATGAAAATAAAACTGAAGGTAACTTAGGTGCCTTCAATACTGTCACATGGTAAGAATTGAACTCAAGTCTCTTAGGCCTGAATTCTTGGATCGCTGGTTTTCAATTATATCTGGGAACCCCTAGCTCACACCACCTTCCATTATTGGGCAACTCTTAAAAGTTAGATTATGTGTTTGTTATTATCCTGAGCTGCAACTGCCTCCATGGATTTACTGTCCTAGTAATGGCTTCTGAGTTTTCAGTAGAATTGAAAATGATTGATTATCATTTGGTTAGACAGAAGATAATCATTTACTTTTTCACAAGATGGCATAATGGTTAAGTGTGTACTCCAACCAAGAGTTCCTCAGTTCAAATCCTGACTCTCCCACTTCTTAGCTGTGTGACTTTGGGCAAGTTTCTAATTTCTCTGAGCCTCCATCTTCTCAAACCTATAATGCAATGCTAGTATTAGCAACTTCATTAAAATGTTATTGCGAGGAGAAATCAGATGAATGTATGTACAGAGTGACACAGCAACTTTAGCTTTTATGAGTTCAATCCATAAAGCCTTTTAAAATCTTCATAAAGTCCTTTGTAACTGTAGGTCTTAAAATGAGGTTGTTTTTTCCCTCCTTATGATATGAATATACAGCATTTAGCAGTGTCTTGTTAAAAGTTTTCATTGGTGATTAGAGGTGCTGGATAAAAAGGATATCAAAGGCCACCTGTGCATTTCATCAGCAAGAGGCCTGGATTAAACCAACCAAGGTACTCCAAAGTGACTTTGGTTTCTTGCAGAGGTGATTCTGTTTCTTTTATTTTAAGGCAGAGAGATGGAATCATTCAAGATGCTAAGTGAGTCTGCCCATGCATGTCTCAACCAGGAACCCCCTAAAATTCCAGGAGAACCAAACGATAGGAAGATTAAAAAAAAAAAAAAAAAAACCCACCTAATCATCAAGGGATGGAGAACTTTTGGGACCTGTCAAAAACCATTTTTGAAATTACAGAAATAATATAAATGGTGAGGCAAAGGAACACAAGTATCATTTGTCTTAGAATGGTGGTGGGGGGACCTTCAATTTTCCTCCCCTCTCTGTGTCCTTGACCTTGGCAATGTGGCATTTCAGCCCTTGAATCTGGGTTTGGCCACGTGACTTATTTTGGCCAATAGGATGCAGCAGAAGCCATGCAATGTCAATACAGAGCCTGGGCCTCCAGACAAGTGAATGAAGCCATCTAAGACTAGCAAGCCCTCGTCCATCTTCCCAGTTGATTATAAACTTGTGGGCAAACCCAGTCAAGATCAGTCAGATCTGGCCCAGAACAGCAGAACCACTGAGCTGATCCATAGACTCATGAGAAAGACTAAGGTTCATTGTTTTATGTGTCTGAGTTTTGGGGTTGCTAGTTTCACAGACACAGCTACTTAATATACCCCCTACAGAGTTGGTAGGAATAAAACAGCAACAACCAGAAAGATATGCGAAGCAGTAATAGTACTGCTTGTATAGCTTGAACTGTAGAAAACTGTCGATATTCAACCATTTTGTGCTCACAAAAATAGCAATTTCAAATGGACCAACCAATTATTAAGTTCTCCTCACATTTCAGGCACTATCTTTTACATAGTTCTCATTTAATCTTTACGATAACTCTGCAAGGTAGATATTACTATCCCCATTTTACAAATGAGGAAATGTAGGCTCCATAAATATCTGTTGAAGGAGTGAATAAGAGAAACGTTTCTCAAGGCCCCATGTTCAATACCTGGTGGGATGGGAACGTGAGCTTAGGGTGGATTGATCCCTGTGCCATTGCACTCTCTATGACAAGAAGCAGATGGTAATGACAATGGCTGACATTTATCGACCTTTCACTGGGCGTCAGGCTATCCTAAGACCTCTGCTTGGCTTATCTCATTTAATCTTCAAATACAATGCTGTGTGATTGGTGTGACTTATACATGAGGAAGCCAAAGTTCTCCAAACCACAGCAATGCAGAACGTGAACTTCCAGGCCAGAATTTGAACCCAGGCAGGGCTCCAAGTCAACTACTCATGGCACATTTTAGGGAACTGAGGGAAGAGAAATGGAAGAAAAACATGGGGTTCTTCATAAGTGAAAGCCTAGTAAACTTTTTACATTTTGCATGACGAAAGTCTCTATGACCCCAGATTCATCATAGCAAAAAAAAAAATCTCTGGTTTTATAAAGGCTCTTTCTTCCCAAGAGGGCAAACATAGTCTTTTCCCATCTATTTCCACTTTACAGTCATATGTCTCTTAATGAAGTGGATCATTCTCAGAAATGCATCGTTAGATGACTCCATCGTTGTGCAAACATCATAGAGCATACTTATATCAATCTAGATGGGATAGCCTCCCACACACCTAGGCTGCCTGGTGTGGCCTGTTGCTCCTAGACTACAAACCTGTACAGCACGTTACTGTACTAAGTACTGTAGACAACTGTAACGCAGTGGTATTTGTGTCTCTAAACATACCTAAACATAGAAAAGGTACAGTAAAAATATGGTATTATAATCTTATGGGATACATGTAGTCTGTCATTGACTGAAATATGATTATGTGGCACATGATTGCATTATATGTCAACTTTTGGGAAACTATGTTACCCTCCCCATGGAGACATGGTCGGTGACTATTCTGTGGGATCACTAAAGAAGCCCCTCAATTCTCTGCAGAAGTTATCCACTGTGGTCTGAGAGGTCTACCATCAGTACCACACTTCTGAATTACGGCCTTATTCCAGAAAGCCCTGTAAGTTAATATTAATTAATTTGTATTATGCAAATTTAAATTAGGTGACAGAAACTTAGGAGTCAACAGAGACCAGGCACATTAAAGAAACAATGGATATGGCCTGGTGTCATGCAGGAGGGGGCAGTGGGGACTGTGGCAAACTGAAGAGCACATGTCCCCTCTAAAAAAGAATGCTGGTACTAGCTTTGAGACAATTGTTTCCATTGACAATGACACATGTTTTTATTTTACAAAAGAAGACAAAGCATATAGATATTTGTGGGTCATTTCTTTTAAAATTTTACAAGGAAAGAAATGGATCCTTGGGCTAGCATTGGCCTCAGGAGGCCAGTTTGCAGCCCTGTGCTAACATCAATGCATTAATATCATTTCTTTAGGGAGGAGCTACTCCAAGTACGGTCCCTTAGGACATCAACACCCACATCACCCAAGAACTGGTGAGAATTGCATGATTGGAATCTCTGGGAGTATGACCCAGGTATCTGGGCCTAGCAAGCCTTTCACGTGGTTCCTACACACACAAATACATGAGTGGTCGAGAAGCAGCAAGGACCAGAGGTACAAGAGGGTCTGAGACAGGGTCTGGGGCTGACAGGGAGGAAAGTCTCCAATCACCAGGGCTAAGAAGAGGAAAAAAAAGTTCCAACAAGACCAGAGAAGGCTCCCGAGAGCTCTGCAAGCAGCCCTGTCACCTGAGCAGCCCAAAGGGGCCTTGCACATCTTCTCAGCTATTCCTCCTCCAAAGCCAAGATACTAGTCTCTCAAGCCCAGTACTTCTTACCCCTGCAGATCTCAAGAAAGTGACACTGTGTCCCCGTATTTGCAGAACATTGTCAGCACTAAATCTGTTCAGAAGCATGTCTCCAAAGTTGTCACTGTTCTCAACTAATTAGTCAAAGGCTTCCATCTGCCTAGTGGCTCACCACACTTTTTAATATTAATTTTCTCATGCAAATAGGGTGATTCTGGGGAGGAATGATGTCAAGCAGAGTGATAGGTACCTCACTCGAGCCAGTACAGGATGCACCCTTAACATGCAATAGGCAAAATCTCCAGAAAGATCATGTTGAACTAAGCTTTTGTATTTGGGCTTCTCTGAAGCTTAAAAATAGTTTTAATTAAAGTCACAGGAAATGTCTGACATACATATATATATAGGAGATATTGACCTAACCTCCCTACTATAGACTTAACAATATAAGAAACTGCCCACCAAGACAATCATTCAAAGCACAATTCAATTAATTTCTCCTTCTTTCTTCTTTTATTCCCTCTCATTTTTTGCTTAGCCATTCTATCTTATTTTATTCTTTCCTTCTTTGTATTATTTGCTGCCTTTTTTTTAAAAAAAGAAGCTGAGTTATCCTTCAAGAACAAATTCCACTGTAGCAAGTGATCTCAGGGACTATAAGGCAGTAGATTAAAACCTAGTAGTAGCTTAAAATACTGACGATGATTTGAAAGAAGGGGTCAATTGTCTAATATTAATGCAGTAATAACTGGAGAGACATTATTCTTATTGCTTCCTTCTAGGCAGAACTATCTGGTACCTCGGGAAGTTCATTACCACTGTGAGGGAGAGTAAAATAAAAATTGGATGAAGGCCAATTCTAACTCCAGTTCTGACCCCATATTCAGATTCCACCTCGAAATGTTTGTTGGGCTAGAAATTAGACTCAGGGTTCAGATAATTCCCTTCCCTCTGTATCAGATAGCTGTTGCTGCACACAAAGCTTGCCAGTGCTTAATAGCTTACAGCAACCGTTTGTATAGCTGACAACTCTGTGGTTCTACTCCATGGTTCTGTGGATCTGGGCTGGACTCAATCGTGCGACAGTGGCTTCTGTCTCTCTCATCTAGGATGGGTTCTCTTTCTGTGTACCACAGTTGGCTACACAGGCCCCAGCTTTTGGAGAAACCTGTAAAGACAGTATGATAAACACTGCGGGTGCCCTGACTGGCATCCAGAGGCCCAGGGATCCCTTCTGCTGGCTCCGTGGGCCCATCCCCCAGATCAGCACTTTGCTGCTGAGGTGTGGCCCCTGTGACCAATCCCAGAACCTCCTCACCAGCACAGACAGCTGGGAGTTACGGGGAGCTATAGCCCCCTGGGTGACCTCTAGCTAAGAGTATGAAAACCCAGGTCCCTGGCTTTGATGGAGATAAATTCTGAAGTATAGCTGATGCTCCAGAATCTTCCTCATGATGGGGCTGAGGCTGGGAATTTGCCTGAAACCACACCTTTGCCCAGCCCCTTCCCTCCCATGTTCTGCCTTCCTCACTCCCTCCTGGGAGCAGGTAGGACCTTAATAGATCATTTGCACCCCTGTCTCAGGGTGCACTTCCAGAGATCCCAACCTAAGAGAGATGGTCTAACCCAGATGTTTTCAATCCAAGCACAGAGCAGCCCTGTCTGCCTGCGAGATGTGTAGCATTTCCGGGGCTCCTGTACAGGCTCTGGCCCTTGCCCATCCTGTCTTCCTCCTCCTCCACTACTTTTCTTTCCTTCTCCTCTACTCTCCCTCTCTCTTCTCCACCTGCCCTTCCTCCCTCCTCCCTGCTCCTCCTCTTCCTCCCCCCTCCATCATCTTCATCATCATCTTCAGGATCCTCCCTGTCTTCCCCACGGCCCTTTCCTCTGAATCTTTTTCCTTGTACTCATTGCTGTTTATTTTCACAAGTAAAGACTTGTGAGCCAGCGATTTGGCAAAACACACACATTTGGACTGACAGTTGTGGGGCGGCTGCTCCGAGATGTTTCCGTAGGCAGGAATGCCTCCGTCCGGATTCCCGGCCCGGCCCCTCTCCCCCAGAGCAGTCCCACTGGTGCAGCTCACAGACCCACAAGGCTTGATTTATCCAGCCGGAGATCAATGTGAAAATACTGTCAAGCTTCTGGAACCTGGAGGATATTTAGATCGCTCCATTCACGTACATCATATTTACGAAAGGAAAAGGAAGTGGGTAGATTATAAATTAGAAAAATCTGCAAGGAAAACTCTATCCTTTCCAAACCCAATCTTTTATGAACTTCCTTCCAAAAGGCTGAGCTTGACTGTAAATAGCTTACATTTGTCGAGTGTGCTTTTATTTCTGGCTTCCAGACGGCTCTCTGCACAAGAGGCGGCTTTCGGGAATGCCACGTGGGCTCTGGCAGATCTGCCCAGACCGTGTTTCTGCCCCTCCCCAGCCCCCCACCTAAGGGCAACCACGGGTCCAACACTCACACCCACTGAAAGCTGGAAGAAGCTAGCAAAATCATGGCATCTCCGTCTCTTTCTGTGCATAAGGAAACCGAGGCCCACCAAGGCCAGGGTTATACAGGGGATCTAAGAAATAAACTCAGGGCCAGCTCTGGTCTCAGAGCTGAGGATCCCAGGTCAGAGTCTCAGCTCTACTGCAAGTTTCCTTGGCGACCTCAGGCTAGTCACTCTACCTTTTGAACCTCAGTATGACCGACTACAAAATGGCCACAATCGTCTATCCACACACTTTGTGTGTGGCTCTGCTGTGTCTCCCATCAGGAAGTGGGTCCCTTTTCTGGGCCCTCCATCTGTGCTGGCCTTATGGTTTCCTTCAGCCAACAGAATGCAACGGATGTGACAGTTTGCCAGGTCTGGGACTTGGCCCCAGGGGTCTTGCACACTGAGGGATTTTTTCTTGGAAACCTGCCCAGCCATCCCATGGGACGCTCAGGGGAGCCCTGAAGAGGATGAGAGAGCATGTGGGCAGAGATAAGCCACCCAGCTGAAGCCATCCTTAACTGGCCAGTTCCCACTGAGCAGAAGCTGCCCCCAAATGTACCAGGTTAGCCCAGGGAGATAATCAAAGCTGTCCAGCTACACTCATCCTAAATGTGTGACTCACAGTATCACGAACTAAATAAATGATGACTATTTCAAGTGCCACTGCCTTGGGGTGGTTTGTTATGCAGCCAAATTTAACTGACATACTTGGTTTCTTCATCAGCACAACAAAGGAGGCGACATAGATCTCATTTTTTAGGTTTCATCTGAAAAACCAAGCCCATAGAAGGTTAAGACCTAGTGCTGAGCTGTCCAATGTGGTAGCCATGGGTCACATGTGGCTATTCAAACATAAACTTAATTAATTGAAATTAAATAAAAGTGAAATTCAGTTCACTAGCTGTATTTCAAGTTCTTAATAGTCACACATGGCTAGTGGCCACTATGCAGGACAGCACAGGGACAGAACACTCCCACCCTCTCAGAAAAGTGGAACTGCCATGCAGACCAGCACCATGCAGAGCAGATACTCCGAGGCCACAGCTCTGGACCCCAAATCCCACCATGCCAGTGCTGCAGCCCCTGGAGCACCCAGCTGCATGGAGACTACCCCTCACACCCCCTTTGAAAATTTCAAATCTATACTGTGAGTCCTTTGCTTTACCTAAAATATCTAAATCACCAAGGAGTCTTTGGACTGACTGCAAACACGATCAGTATTTTCGTCAGAGTGAGGCTCTTAACGAGGTAGGTGAAGTCCTCAGACTGATGCCAAGCTGTTCCTCCTTCAGGGCATTGCCCTAGTTTTTATTTTAAGCAATTTTTCCATGTTGATAAGGTTGATAGCTAACTTTATCTGCGTTCAACCCTTAAAGAGGATGGATGGGTTGATTCCTGTGCGTGTGTGTGGGTGTGTGTGTACATACATAGGTTTTCTCTCAATTTTCTTTGCACTTCTTTTACCCCCCTTTCCAAAGCTCAGGGCTTCCTCTGACTTCAAAGAACTGAAAAAGACCCAGAGGAAAATGGGTATCTGACCTAATTAAGCATAGATTGAGATTTTCTTTCTCAGTTGATGAAAAATTCCCTTTTTTTCATAAGCCTCATTCTGGTTTCCTGGATAAAGGGGACTTGGAGAACCACGCTCTCCTGCAGCTCCCTGGAAAAAGGCTGTCTCTGCCAGGAGCCTGGGGCAGGATAGGCACAGGGAGCTTGTGGGACAGCGGAGGCAGGCAGCCACTAAGGGTAGCAGATGGGGAACTGCCGTGACTAGGTTTGAGTCTCAGCCTGGCCATCTCCTACCTCTGGTGGATCCTTAGTCTAATAACTCCATCCTCCTGTGCCTCACCTTTCACATTTGCAAAAGGAGGGCGGCAACTGTTCTTCCCTGGTAAGGGTTTGATGACTGAGAACAGTGCCTGTCACAGAACAAGAGCTCAGGATAGTCACAGGGGACATGTCAGTGCCCTAAGTCCTCAGGGGGTCAAGGGACTGATTGTGGGTGTCCATCCTCTGGCTCCTGTGTGCTTTGCTGCTGACAGCTTGCACTTGACACCTTCTGTAGAAGCCTGCCCTTGGACCACTGGAGCCACGTTACCTGCACAGACAGACAGAGAGCCCAGATGCCAGGAGTTGTCCCAAGTGGCCAGATACTGACAGGGCAGGAGTCAGAGAGCCCAGCTCCCTTGCGTTCACACTGTGAAATGTAACCGATGCTCCAGAGCTCCCCTCAGGACCAGACCGAGGCTGGGACTCTGTCTATAATTGCCCACTGGCCTGGCACCTTCCCCTTTTCTGTCCTTGCCAACTCCCAGGTTCCTCCTGGGGGCATTTTCTCAGTAAGTCACTCAAATGTGGATCCATGTCACGCACTGCTCCTGGGAAACCAGACCTAAGAGAGTAACTGTCATAATTCTTATCACAATGATGATGATTATCATTGCAGTGGTATTGCATAAAAGTGATTTGGGTTCCTAAATGAGGTGACAATCATGATTTCCCCAAGTGTACAGAACTCAGCACTTTTCAAAGCACCTTCCCTTTTCCCTATTTCAGTACATTGTTATGACCAGAACCTCTGGAGAACAAGAGATTAAATGAAAAATGGATCTATCTCCTCTTTTCTTCCCACCGCTACCTCCTTCCACCATGGCCAGGACCTCCTCTGCCTGGGTCCAGACACCCCAACCCATGTAACTAAGATCGGCCCTCCCCCAGTCCTTTTCCAAACAGCCATCTCCTGGGCTCTGGGCTGCACAAATGGCTAACAACATCTCCCCGCACCCCCTTAAAAGGAAAAACCCTAAGAAAAGGCTGCTACAGATCCTAGAAAACAATAGTTCTCCATTGTAATTAAGCCTACTGGGGAATCTCATGGAGAGTTTATTAAAACACAACTTTCTGAGCCTTACTCTAGACCTTCTGATTCAGTGGGGCTGGGAGGAGCTCATGAATTGGCAGATCCAACAAACTTCTAAGTGCTGCCGCTGAGGCTGCTGCTGCCACACAGATCCAAGTGGAGTAGACCTGGCCTCAAAGACTCTGGGCTCCTTGTGGAGGGACATGGCTGGAGAGGGGCTGTCTTTGTGCCTGGTGGCCTGGCTCTTGGGCAGTAATGTTCATGGCCACGCAAGAACATCTATAGTCAACTCAGGGATGTATGAAAGGCAGGGCCTGCAAGATGGCAAAAGCATAGTGTATTAGGTTCTTATTGCTGCTATAGCAAATCAACAGAAGCAGCATCTTAAAGCAACAGAAATTTGTTATATTACAGTCTGGAGGTCCAAAGTCTGACACGGGTATGAAGTCAAAGGCTGTGCTCCTTCTGGAAGCCCTAGGAAAGAATTCATTCCTTGCCCTTTCCAGCTTCTTCTAGAGGCAACCCACATTCCTTGGCTCCTGGCCGCATCAGTCTGACCTCGGCTTCCAGAGTCACATCTCCTTCTCTGATTCTGGCCCTGCTACCTCCCTCTTATGTGGATCTTTGTGATTACGCTGCACCCATCCAAGAAACTCCCCATCTTAAGAGTGATCTCCCCTATCTCAAGGTTCCTAATATCATCACATTTGCAAAGTCTCTTTTGCCGTGTAAGGTAGCATTTATAGGTTCTAAGAATAAGGATGTGAGCGTCTTTGTGACCTATTAGCACACATGGTCCCAACTCTTCCTTTATGAAATAATGCACCTTCCTTCAAAATGCCCCCAGGTGCCAGGCCATACTGCACACACCAGCCTCGACATGAATATGGCAGACAGAACTTGGAGGTCCTGATGGCTTTCCTCTGCCTTCCATCCTTCCTCCCTCCACCTCGCCGATTATGATATTTTTTCCCTGTTTCTAAAAGCTCCATTCTTCTCTCTTTTTTCTCTAAGGCTCCTCCAGCTCTTTCCATCCAGGAATTCTGATTGTAACCATCACTGAGAACATATTAATTCTCTCCTGGCTTCATCTATCTTGGTTTTAATGCTATGCTTGGCTGCAAGTTCTCTAAGGCAGAGAACACAGGCTCTTTTTATTCCTATGCCTTCTTACAACCCAATGCAGGCATTGTTGGCACTCAATAAATACTTGTGCATTAATTGAAAAAGTTATTAGATGAGTGTTATGTGGTTTCCTTTTCCTGCGTGATGTTTCTAAGTTACCACTGTTTTTCAGATAGCTTGGAATACTCGTCCCATGATGCACTGATTGCAAAAATGTCTCTCTTCTTTCCTGCTCTATAACTATACCTTTTGCAACATGCCTGTGTGGCTCCTCCCATAAAGAGGCATAGTCTATTTCAACACATCATGAATCTGGACTGAACTTGGGACTTGCCTTCATTAAAAGAATGTGTCAAAGTGACACTGAGATAGTTCTAAGCATAGGTGTCACAGGCCCCGGGTGCTTCCGATTTCTCTCTTCAAACTTTGCCACCCAGTGTGAACAAGCCTGGGTCAGGCTGCTGGAGGATGAGACACCACATGGAGTAGAGATGAGCCATCGTGGCTGAGGTCATTCTAGACCAGTCAGCTCCCAGACAACCTTCCAGATGACAACAAATGCTTATGTGAGCCTACTCAGACGTATGAGAAAGAATAAATGTTTCCTGTTTTAAGCCACTGAACTTTAGGGTGGTTTGCTAGGCACAAATGATAGGAGATACCCACTCTGGATAGAGGAAGAGCTGGGTGGCCTGATTGCCTTAAGCCAGGTCTCAGTTCATGTCATGTCATTGTCATAGGCTCAGACTAAACAAGAGCCTTATTATCATATAAGAAATATATGACATGCCTATATTTCCAAATATTTCTATGAGCATTTCTATTTATGAAATGTCTCATGTCTATATAAGAGATATTTCCAGCCTGAAAATGTCTCTTATATGGCTGCCACAGTACATTAAAAATTAGAAAAAATATTACTTTCAATTTTAGACTTCCAGGTTATTTTGAAATATTAGAAGATCCAACTGGAAGGGAGGGTAAGGAGGCCTTCTGGGATGCTGAGGATGTTCTGATTCTTGATCTGGTTGCTGGTTGCACTGAGTAGGTTTAGGCTGTAAAAATTTTCTTGAGCCATTTACCTTTCTGTAGGTATATTATAACTTAATTAAAAATTCAAATGAAATTAAATAACAAGGCAAAACAGGGCTCTTGGTCAGTCTGGACCTATGACAATGACTGAACTGAAGGGTATGATGAATTCAACTCCCTGCTCCAAGCCCGAGATACAAGGGAGAGTTTAGCATTCACCAATTGGCCATAGTTGGCCTTCATCCCCATCGTCCTACATTTGACCCATTATCTTAGTTGCCTGTTTCCTCTAGGCGGCTGAGTTTGCCAATTATTAAAGAATGTCTCTTGTTAAGGCATGTTATGAAAGTACCTTCTACTCAGATTATTGGTATGTCTTCACCATCTCCTTTTTTTTTTTTTTTTTTTTTTTAGCTATTTTGGCGTAATGACTGGCTCCCTCTCCTGTAGTGCAAAGTAGAAAGGCAGCTTGCTAACAAGTGATCTTACTTCCTAGCTTCCCTTGCATCCAGGTATGACCAGAGGACCAAGTCTCCCCAGTGGAATGTGAGTGGGAGTGACGAATGTCTCCTCTCTTCCAGGCCTAGGGTTAAGAAGCAGTCGGGATTGATCTCCAAGGACTCCAAGGCCCAAAATATGTCGCCTGGACAAAGCCCTGGGTCATGAGTCAACATGCGGTAGAAAGCCACCTACTGATGGGAACACCCAAATTGGACTCTTAGATGTGGAAGCAAAAACGTTCTATTCTGACAAACCACTGCAATATATTTGTTTCTGCTGCTAGAGTTATCCTGATTAATACGCTATTTCATCCTATGGTTATTCATGCATTCACTCACTCAATAAATATTCATGAAATCTTCTCATATGCAAGGCACTGTGCCAGCTTTTGCCTTCAAGGATCTTATGCACTGGCTTGAAAATAAGGACAGGTTACCAATGTTTGTTTGCCTTGCTATGTGGCAGACCATGAATAAGTTACTTTACATACAGGATATAGCATTTGATCATCACACTAATTCTATGATATAAGTGTGATAGTCCCTAACTTATAAACAAGGAACTCAAGGCTCACAAAGTCTAGGAATCAAGGTTTTTTAAATTAAACACCTATGTTCCCAGTACTTCTGCTTCCTAGAAGGGAGGTAAGGTATATACACAAGAACCAGTAGACAGGTTGTTAAGGATTAAATGGCACAAAAAAGTAATGTATAAATGCTGAGCATATTCAGACATTGCTAACCATTTTGATATTATATTCACACCTTCCCCAGGCAACACTGTCCACTGACTCATGTGATTCCGTCTGTGTTCCAACTGAGCCCCACCCTTGACTTCTCTGATAGTGAAGATTTGGGGTCCATATTAGCCACCAAGGTGTGATATGGTAAAAAGCATCATGCATAAGGACTCAGTAAATCAGAAACTGCTAGATTCCTGCCACACTAGGCAACTGCTCTGTGTGTTGCTTTTCAAAAATCCTCTTTCTCCCTCTACAAAATGGTCTTGGTAAAACTTGTTTTCCTCCCCTCCCAGAGTGTGGGGACCTGGGGGAGACTACATTTAAAATGTATAAAACCATAGAAAGCATAAATCAGTCTTATTAATTATTCTCATTCATTCACTCCACGAATCATAATTTAATGCCTCCTCTCTTCCTAATGATATGCTCAAATTTTCTCTATATCTTAATTAATTTCAGGCACATTCTACTCAGAAATATTCTCAGAATCCAAACTTGGCTGTAAAATCAGAGGCTTGGCATTGCCTTAGATGTAAGTACCAAGGGAAAAAATTGCATGCAGTTAACAGTACACAAAACCGTCAGATCTGAGACCCTTCAACCACGATTGGATTAGAGTCTTGCAGAAGTGGACAACCCATAGACTTCAAGGCTCCCTGTCTTAGTCAAAAGAGATACAAATTGCTTCCCCAGTGCAATCTTCTCAGGGGAGCGTCGAGGATAAAACACTGAGATCGCATGAATCCATCTCCAAGCAGAAACCTGAAGAAGATGCCATTATTTTTTCATGTTATTTTAACTGGCTTGCTTTGAAAAGACAGCAGCATGTTTGTGCTGGGTCATTGGCATTTTACACTGGCTTCTGTAATCATTCTTTATGATTGCAGAATAAGTGGACTGGGCGACAAATGCTGCTTAGATATTTAACAAGAGTTCCCTCTTGGGCCACGTGCGGCAGTGGCTCATGCCTGTAATCATAGCACTTTGGGAGGCCAAGGTGGGAGGATCACTTGGGCACAGGAGTTCTAGACCAGCCTGAGAAAGAGTGAGATCCCGTCTCTACTAAAAATAGAAAAAATGAGCCTGGTGTTGTGGCACATGCCTATAGTCCCAGCTATTGAGGAGGCTGAGGCAGGAGGATTGCTTGAGCCCAGGAATTTGAGATTGCAGGGAGCTATGATGACGCCACAGCACTCTACCTGGGGAGACAGAGCAAGACCGTTTCAAAAAAAATAAAAAAAGAGTTCCCTTTTGCGTGGTTACTCACCCTTCTCTTTCTATGCATCCTTTTGGTTTTTGCTAAGCTCATAAAAATCTGTTTTATTCACTCAAGAGTCAAAAAATATTTATTTGACCACCTGTATGTGCCAGGCTCTGAGTAGAGCCCTACTCAGACCTATGGTATGCAGACAAGATACCATGGTATACTATGGTACCACAGGATACTATGGTATGTAGGCAGTCACTGCCCCTGCCTTGTAAGGGACTTGCCCCTGAGACTGTGTTTTGTCAAAGATGCTTCTCTACCCTTTAATTTGCCCATGATCCTCTTGAACAATGAACTCCTTGAAGACTGTCTAAGTTTTTTCTATCTCAATATCCCTAGTGAGAACTACAGTGGCTGGCTTGTGGTGTGGGGTGGGCACTTAGCACATAATTATTAAAAGAATAATTGAATGTTTGACAGGATAGTTTGCCTGGATATTATAAAGGAACAGTCTATATGTCACACAAACAGCCTTAGTTTTGTTGCCCAGGGCCTGGAGATGAAGAACAAAAGGATTGAAATACTCTCCCAGAAACTCTTGTTTCTGTTCTCCAAGGGAAAAGGCATTTGTCTGTTCATTCATTCAACAAACATTTGTTGACTGCCTACTATGTGCCAAGACTGTTCCTAGGTCTAAGGCAAACATGTACCTGCACGAGCAGAGCTAACTTGCATTTGAGCAGGGAGAATAGTCTCTAAGCAAATAAGTCAATAAATAAACAATGCAATTTTTTGACAGTGTTCAGTAGTACCATAAAAAAATTGAATAGGGTGTTCTAATTACTATTGAGTCACAACCAACTACCTCAAATATTAATGGCATTAAATAACCATTTTATATTGCTCACAGATTCTATAAGAATCTGAACAGGGAGTGGAAATGGATTGTCTTTGTCATGCTATCCAGGGCCTCAGCTGGGAAGATTCTAAGGCTGGAGTTCTTAAGCTCAGGGGCTGGAATCATCTGAATGTGTCTCATGTGCATCTGGTGGTGATGTTAGTTGGGACATGAGCTGGAGTGCTGACTGCAACACCTCCATATGGCCTGTCTATGTGGCTTGGGCTTCCTCCCAGCATGGCAGCCTCAGGGTAGCCTTCCTGCATACATGCTAGACCAGGATTTCTAAAGCAAGTGTTCTAGCAGGCAATGCAAGAGCCTATTGCCTTTAATAAATTGACTTCAGAAGTTATGGGAGTTAAGCAATGTCATTTCTGCTGCATTCTGTTGGTTTTAACAGCGTCCTCAAGGTTGGTGTCCACATACAAGGGGCGTAGGTTTAGACTTTTGGTGACAGTAGTGTCAAAGAATTTGTAGACATGGTTGAAAACTACCACACAGGCTAATGTGATAGTGACTAGGAAGTTAGCGACAGCTACTCTCAGAAGGTCAATTTTGAGCTAAGATGTAAGCGACAAGAAAGAAATGCTTCCCAGACATGCAGAATATCATATGCAAAGGTCCTCGGTATATCACAACCTGGGGGTTGGGGGAGGGAGCCATGCCTTCAGTAAGCTTCAGGCTCACTAACCCAACCAAGGAAGGACAGTCTGGGCTTAGCAGCCTCATGTTTACCTAAATGCTCTGAGCCTGCCTGGGCTATTCAAATTCTGGAGTATTCATGGTATGTGTGCAAAAGCTCACTGTCCCTATGGAAAAGGCTTCAATTGTGTCCCCATTAAAGGGATAAATCTCAGATAAGTTTATAATCAAAAAGAGGGAACAAAAAATACTTAGGGGTCCTGCTAGACTTGGGACAAGGTCAGTTCTTCTCAAATACACATTATGTGACAGACCAGGCTGGCAGCTTCTCAAAGCCCATGTCTAAAAGGTGCCCCCAAAACATCCCAAGAAATAACCTGGGAATTAAAAAATATATATTAATGCCACAACTGAATTTACCAGAATTCCTTGATACGGAAGGCAGTATCCTCCCCTCTGTGATGTATCCTTCAAAGTGCAGGGAGACCATCAGTGTGACCCTCCTGGCCTCTTCTTGCCAAGGTAGATGGAATATTTTTGGAGCAAGAGCTGAGATTGCCTAGCCCAGCCCCTGCCTATGTGTTTTTCTTAGAATCAAGTTGCTCACAAGAAACAAGCATTTGTTCAACCCCTTAAGTAGGGACACCTACTCAGTGCATTCTACCACGACTCAGTGACTAAGTTTAAGTTTGAGGCTCAATATTCAGAAATCCACTTTCCCACAGAGATAAGCCACATCCTCTGATATCAGCTCTATTTTATAAAAATCTACCTCTGTCCACAGTGTTTACATCTTACTTCTCAGTTGGTTCAGAACTTGGGAGGGGAAGAGGGGTACTGTTTATTGGCAACCCCCTTCTGAAAAACTGTAGCAACTGGCAAACTGGTCCAGGAATCTCAAGGGACATAGAGGGAATGTCACTGATTGGAGACGGTAGCAAACAGAGAGGCTTAGGGTGTGCCTGCAACACAGGCATGGGCACACGTGTTGAACACAGTAGGTTGCAGACGCTTATGTTGGCCACAGAACTTGGCTTTATCATTTTGCAGTTGGGCCCTTCACTGCTATGATCCAGGCAGGGGGCTTGAAGTCTAAGGGGCCAGACACACAGGCTCTCACCTTGGTGGAGGCTTTGTTCATGGAGGAATCTATGTATGCATGGAGCTAAGGCTGTGAGCAAAAGTAAGTGTTTTGGCAAAGATGCTGACTTTTGCATCTCTCCTAAGAACAACCTTAATCACATACCAGGTAGACAGTGAACACCAGCAGGGGGTAGGGCCCAGACAAGCAAACACTATCCTGGCTTTAGCAAGGAGCAGTCTCAGTAGAGGCAGGGGCTGTGGGGGTGGCCTCAGATAAATCTGAAGGTTACATGGTGCAGGCTGCTGAAGCTTGCTCTCATAAAACATCTGTGCTGATCTCAGCATGCATTTAAGGGCCACTTGGGGAAAAGTACTTTGATGCCTGCAGTCCAGTAATAACCTACAGTCACTGTATCAGTTATCTTTTGCTATGTAAGAAAACCTGAAAACCTTATGGCTTCAAATAGCTGCTTATTATTTTTCATGAGTGTACAGATTGGATGGGCAGGTCTGCTGATCTGGGCTCAGCCCGGCTGATCTTGGCAGGGCTTGCTCATGCATCCAGCTGTTTGCTAACGGGTGGACTAGGATGGCCTCACCTGGATGACTTTCCCCTGCTCCGCATCTCTCTGAGATGCTTCCAGCAGGGTAGCCTGGGCTTGTTCTCACAACAGCTTTGGGGGTGGAAGAAGAAAGGAGGTAGAAATGTGAAAGTGCTTTTCCAGTCTCTGTTCATGTTTCATTTGCTACTGTTCCACCAGCCAAAGCAGATTCCATGGCTAAGTGCAGAATCAATGTGGGCATTGAATGCAATCAAGCTACCCCAGCCACTAACCTGCCTTCTAAGGTAGTAAGACCACTTAAAAGTACGGCTGTGGTTTTGTTGAATGAGAGGCTGGCTGGGTCTGGAATGAGTAACTTGAGACAAGGAGAGACCTTCACCTGTGGTCTCCCAATCTGGCCTTTCTGCCTACAGCAACTCTCCAATGTTGACTCAATAGCAGTCCAGCACTGTTTCTCCTCTCTGCCTGAGGCCAAGACAGAATCATGAAATCCCCGGTTCCAGGACTGAGAGCAAAGGCTTCGAAGGCGACACAGTCTGAATCCTGTGCCAGTTCTGGCCTAACTACCTTAATGTCTTCAAATTCACTTTCCACATCTTTAAAAAGGGGAAGGAGGGAAAGCACTCCCTCCTTGTGAGAAAGAAATGGGAAAATAGGTAAAGCATTTAGCACAATGCTGGGCACTGAGTAAATGCTTAATAAATTATAGCATTTACTATTATTGTTATCTGAGAAGACAATGCAACTGTTCCCTAACAGTGGACCAAATGAAAATAGGAGTGGGGCAAAGAGACTCCATTAGCAGCGACAGGTATTAGTGGAGCTGATTCATCATAGTAGGAAGGGCTTGATGTGTATTAAAGCAAACAGCCTTTAATAGGATGCAGAAAGAAACACTGTTCTCAGGAATGAAAAGAATCACATTAGGCTGGTGATAACTCATGACAGAAAGAGCTGATTGGTTGATATGAGATGGATGCTGCCCCTTCCTTTCCAATCCTCTATTGTCATGTCCCCTGGGAGAGACTTGATAGTAACTAGGGGTTATGATGTTCTAGGACAACTTTTTCCTTAATTGGGAAAAGCTTAGGCCAAAAGACTGAGCTGCCAGGAAAAGTATATACACAGCCTCTGATATTGAATTAGGCTTCTGTCAACCCAATTAATAAATGACACAAGGGACTTGAGAACATGGCTACCACATGTAGGTGTGCATATCGTGCCTGCATGAGAACAGGAGGAGCCATTCACATCATCGTCTATGGAAACGGTACTCCCTGACTTTGTGCAGTGCACAAACTACACAGTAGTCTATGGTTGCCTTGCTTAGGTATAAACTTATAAATCATTAAATTAATGTGGAAATTCTCAGACACATGTTGATATTAACCTTTATTCTTTGAAACATTGACAGCTTTCTCTAGGCTAGTAGGCCTAAAGCAAAATTGATGCAAAAAAATGAGGATGGTGAATTTTTCTTTTCTGAGAATTAGGGCTGATCTGAGATAGTGTATGGTTTGCCATGTGCTTTCAGAAGGTTTCCATCCATCCATGTTTGATTTCTCATCACAGCAGAGTAAAAATGATGCCCTTTACCTTCAGAATGGTACCACATGGCTTTGTTCCTGCTGTTGATGTTCACGTTGTACTCTAAAGCTTAGATATCCATTTATGGCTTAAATGAATGAATAGTGAATAGTGTAGACTCTCAATACTTGTAAAAGATGTATCCCGAAGTCTTTTGTGAATCTACAAATTTTCAAATACTATTAACACTATAATTCTCAAACTGGGTGGGGAGGGTATAAGCTCAATGCCTCCCAGAGAGTTTTGTTAAATTCTTGAAGGACTGTGCACTGTAAAATTTAAGAAAAGCCTATTCAATATACCAAAAGTATTTTTAATATAAGTCGTAAAACACAAATGTCAACAAAAACCTTAACTGGTGGGAATAGAGAGAAAATAAACTGAGAGAGCATTTCAGAAGACATAAGTTTAAAAAAAAGCTTGAGTAACTGCCTACTAAACATGTAATTTTCCCCATAAGAGACAGTAAATTATAACTGAAAATTTTAAGTGACCCTTCCAGACTCTTAAATATTCCATAAATATAGGATTAAAGTCAAAATTATGAACTTCTGTTGAATAAGATATTTTACTCTTTAATTTATAGGAAACTTTGACTTTCTAAGAACTGCTTACATATCTTTGCATTCTCTTCACTTTCATTGAAACAGGAGCTGCAGAATTGCTCACTCAGGAGAGGAGCCATTTGAAAGGAGAACCAAAGCTATTGTTTGGTTGAATTGGAGTATCTTGTAGGTGGTTTTATGTCCCAAGGAGAAAACTCCAATCACAAAGACATAAACATGAAAAACAACAGAATTTACTAGTGTAAGCATCTGTAAAGGGAGTGTTGGCTTGATTCCACTGTCCACAAGTTGTCACAAGGGCTGTGACACTTTTCTCCTGCAATTCTTTTTGTCTGTCTTCCCTTGTCCTTGGGCTAGCTCCCTCTTGGTAGCAAGAAGGCATCCAGAAGCTCTGGAAGCTTCCATCTACTGCCTTGTTTAGATCCAGAAAGAAGACGAAGAGAACGTCAGTCTTGATCTTGGCATTTCACTCTGGCTCTCTGGTAGACCGATTCCAAAAATGCCTCCAATTTTCCACCCCTCCCTAAAACCATATCCTTTGTGATGTGAACTCATGGTTCCTCTCATCATGAATTGGAATCTGTTTTCCCAGCCCTTGAATCTGGGCTCCTTCTATGACTTGCTTTGCCCAATAGAATATGGTGGAAATGACAAAGTGCTATTTCTGAGCTTAGGTTTTAAGAGAATTGCAACTATTTCATGCTCTTTTAGAGTCCTGCCTCCACCTAAGAACAAGTCTCAGCTACCCTGATGGAGAATGGGAGATCACATGGAGAGAGATAAGCCATTTTCACTGGGCCCAATCGAGACCAACCTATAGCCTGCCAACCTCCAAACACGTGACAGAGCCTAGCCTGGGCCAGCAGAGCCACTTCCTCATCTTCAGCTGATCACAGACACAGGTAAACCCAGCTGAGCTCAGGAGAATGACACAGTTGACTTGTAGAGTCATGAGTTACAACAAATACTTATTGTTTAAAATAGCTGAGTTTTGGAGTGCTTTCTTACATAGTAATATCTGACTGATGCACAGATCTTCTGGGTTTGCCACCATTGCCTTGTTTTAAGTCACAAGCTCACCTCTAAACCAAATGGTTGGACCTAATCCAATCAATGCCCACCTTGAGCTGTGATGAGGAAGTGGACATAAAAACCTGAGTGAACATCAAGCATCGTTAGGAAGGAGAGAAGATGGAAGAAAACTGGGGAGTGGGGATGGATGTCGTCACTGGGGGCAAACAGCCTGTCTACTGTCATCACTTGGAGAGAGGTCCCGGGTGTATGCTGATGGAATGAGATCAGGATGACAGGGTGGCCCCACTGGATTAAGCAGCTTTTACCCAAAAGCCAACTTGACGGCACATTCAGATTAAGTGTCCTGTCACAACAAAACTACAAATTACTGACTGCCCTGAAATTTCAGTTGTTTGAAAATTCTTGAAACCTCAATGTCAAATCTACAAATGTCCATGTTTTAAGTACTAATGTTTTCTCGCACTTCATATAAAAAATACTAACAGACCAAATACCATGCCTTCTACGCTCAGAAAGCCTTCAAAGAAGAGAGCTGCCTGCACTAAGTAAAACATGTTTTCCCATGAGGATCCAACGTAGGCGTTCAAGGCCCGTAATACACACATCTTTTTTCTCTGGTGCTTTCTGTAACAAGGGATTCCTCCTGCAACACATATCAATATAATGAAACCACATGGTAACTCTTCTTGGAAACACCATCAAGTGTTGCTTCAATATGTTGTTTTTTTTTAACGTTTATGTTCTAAGTTGTTTTTTTTTTGGTTTTTTTTTTTTAATGCAACTGGAAAGGGATTAAAAGCATCCTAGGGAAAAAAAAAAGATAAAGAAAGTTTATGCGTCAGAAGCATGCATGCTAACCCGACAGGTATAAATGTAAAAGACTCATCCAGTACAAAATCAGTAACAAAAGTTGGACTTCATAGGACAAACAGCTACCATTAAGAGAAAAGGAATGGTATTCCCTTCCAGTGGGGGAAGAGATAGCAAACATCCCATGCATGTCATTTTCATTTCTGAATCTTCCTTCTGATCTCAGAAGGAAAAGTGCTAAGAAATGTGTGTGCTGGGAGAAGTTATCTGCAGTCCTAAGAAAACAAGTTAATGACATTTTAAAAATAGTATTTGTGGGTAGTCAGGTTTTATTACTAGATAGCATTGGATAGGATTTATTAAATAACATTAAAAATTCTGTGCATATTTAAGGATTCATTCATTAATAATTAAGGAAAATTGGGTTCAACTAAATAGCTGTGGAAAACAGGAACATGTGAATAAAGATTTTGTCATCTTGAACATTTTTCCTATAACTTGACATATTTAAAGAGACCTGAGTAGATTGCTGTTATGCATTAACTGTACTAATGGCCCTGCCTATGTCCAGGTCCTTGAGTATTACCCTACTTGGTGACCCCATGCTTGTCCTTTGGCCAATGGGGCAGCAGCAAATTTGACAAAAGTAGAAGCTTGTGAAGTGTCTGTGTTTTTTCTCTCTTTCCCTTGGATTACTGCTGTCATCATGTTTCCAAGGCCAGCCTAGCTTGCTGCAACCACATGAAGCAGAACCGAGTCAGCCCAGCCTAGCAGAGTTTAAACCCCCAAGAGTATGGCAACCATAGATCTGTGAGAAGGCACATCCTTAAAATCTTTAAGGGGCCTTTTGTCTGACCTTGTTTCTGGTACCAAAGTTATCATTGCTACATAACAAATTGCCCTAAAATATAAGAGCATAAAAATAAAACAATAAATATATATTTTTATCCCATGCAGTTTCTGTGGGTCAGAAATCTGGGTGTGACTTAGCAGTGTGGAGTCTCTCATGAGGTTAAAGTCAAGATGTCAGCTGAAGTTGCAGTCAGCTAAAGACTGGAGCTGGAGGATCTGCTTCCAATATGACTCACTGTCAAGGCTGGTGTCAGGAGACCTCAGGTCTCTGTTGGCTGTTAGCAGAGCCCTCAGTTCGACACCACTTGGATCTGTCCATAGGATGGCTGGCATGTTGACTGTTGAATGTCCTCACAACATGTCTGCTGGCTTCCCATAGAGTAACCCAACAAACCAACTCAGAAGTCGTAATGTCTTTTATGACCTAGTCACTAAGGTGCCCACCATTATTTGTGTGACATCCCATTGGTTTCATAGGTCAGTCCATTAAACGTGCGGGAAATCACACAGTGATTTGAATACCAGGATGTGGGGATCACTGGAGGTCATCTTAGAGTCTGGCTGTCACAATGATTTTGTAGATTTAGAACTAGAAGGATAGTGCTCCAAGAGCTGTCTGTTTCCTTCTAAGATCAGTCTCTTATATTTCCTGAATGTCTCTCGGCCTTACCAGCATGCAGCTCCTGGGGAATGCTACTTCAATGGTTTGTTCTAAAGTCGATCCACTTATTGGCTACCACATGCAAATGACAGGATTCAGCCCATCTCTATCCTTACATCTCTCTAGAAAACAGAGTTGGCAGAAGTTGGTCTTATTGCCACATGTTTAGATCTCTCTAACCTCTGCTCTATCAGCTGCAATTGCTTCTCTTGCTCCATTAGTTCACATGACTGTATCTGCACAAACCTATCCTGGCCACCTATTCTCTCTGGTGCCACTGCTATTGCTACCACTGCTACCTGAACTCCCAACCTCAGATGCCCCCAGGTGCCCTTGTGTTGAAAAGGCTTATACCGGGTAACGGTTTAAAAGCCATAGACCCCTCCTTGAGCTCTGGTTGTCCACCTCTTTGACTGAAAAGAACTCTTTCTCTTCATATGTGTGCATGCATGTGGATGAATGTGTATGCCTGTGTATGCCTGAGTGAAACATATTTCCCCATTTTAGTCTACACCTCTCTCCTTACCATGGTGCAGGGAACCCTGCCAGTTGGAGCTCTCACGCTAAACCTAACACTTCTCTCCTCTCTCAGCCCAGTTCCTGAGTTTGACTGGCAACTTTCCTTATTTGTGGTCGTTTTCTTTTCTTTCCTCTTTTGACCCCATGACATATTCTGCAATCTGGCTTCAACTTCTCCTTCCTTCAAGTCTGTCACATGTTTCTCTGTATGTCTGAACTTTGTGCTTCATAAATTCTTATTCTCTTTCTATTGCAAGTAGATATATCTATTTGATAGAACTCAATAATACTGAAAGTTTGTGTAATAATCTTTTATAAAACTAATCGTTTAAAGAATCTGAGCTTTGTGGTGATTTGTCACATAGTGATAGCTAATTGATACACAGATTTTCTAACAGCTAATTTGCATGCTGATTTTTTTATTTTGTTGTCTTTCTCAGCATTAGATTATTTCATGTTTATGAGACTTTTAAAGACTTACTTTAAATGGGAGACTCTCCTCCAACACAGATATATTTTATTTAGCAGTTTGTTAGCTTAATTCATAACTTTTACTATTTAGACATATAATTTGTAGGTAGCCATTTGTATAATCATCCTGAGTCCTATAACTGTTAGAGTCAGCATGGCTCCATGGAGGGTCTGAGGTGGAAGGGACAGTGGTGCTCGTTCCAGAAGCCAGAATATCTGAGACTCAATTCCAGTCCACATAAACCCTTGCTGCATTGGCAATTAAAATTTGCAAACATCAGATTACATTGCCACCAGGGGAACTGTGAGAATGCCCTAATGAAATCATGATGGAAACTTCCAGGCTTCTCTAAGATATGATTAACAAAGATCAAGCACTGAGAATGCTTTTCTATTTAATTAGAAATTTTATGAAGTAAGAGCCCTCATTTAAGCAGATAAACATAAATATCAATCCTTGCATTTAAGGGCATGTATAATTGAAGTTTTAAAATTCAGGAGTCCTGTGTTTGTAAAAACCTTAGTCTATGTTATATGATGCTAGAGGTGAGGTGATCACAGAGACCCCTTTGTCCATAGGAGGTGTAGAATGAGCCAGATTTACTTTTCAAACATGTTTTCAACTATAAGTTATTGGAGTGGGTCTTTCTAGCACTGCACATTAAATTTAGAGGAAAAATCGTCTCTGCCCAGGAACTGTGTGTCGTGTATGAGCCCTTTGATCCAATCCCTACCACAGTTTAAAATATTTTTATTATGGACATTTTCAAACATACAGAAACATCAACTGTACAAGGAAACTCATGTACCTCTCACCCAGTTCACTGATCATCAACATTTCCTTCCATTTTTTGTTTGGTGGTAATTCTGCAATGGTCTCAGATAGAATCTTCTTGACTGAAGGCAGTGGGGTTTTTGCTTGGTTTGGGTTTGCTTTTATTTTACTTTGTTATTTTTTCCCCCCTATCTTGCTCCCCGAATGAGTTTCATCTTTGTTCTCTGTGTCGTCCAGAAGTATGGGGACTTGCTCCCCCGATGGACATGTGCACGTATATAAATGCATTCATCCCACTGATGGGTTTTCACAGCATTCATGTTTGGCCACTCTTCTCCCCTGATTATTGCATGAAGGTTCCCATTGTTAACCAGAAAGGAAAATGCTTCTGAGAAGAAATTGGAAATGTGACATTAATTTAACATAGGCTTTTGGGGTTAGCACAAAATGACAGGACAGCAGGAAGCAGTTAAAAAGCTTCCCCTGACAAGAGAAGCTAAATGACTCTGAGAGCTACTACTCCCAATCAGGCATGGTATTGACAAGAGACCCGCTCTGATAATGACCTATGAAAGACTGCATTCTGACCGCACGCCATAATTTGTTTTTCTAACCAGGGTGTCTTAGCAGGAGTTTGGGAAGACTGCACAGCCCTGTGTAAATGACAGTCACATGGCAAAGCCCAACAACAGGCTCATTTTATTTATTTAGGCTGTAAGCAGCCACTTGTCAGGTGTCTGGCGACTTAACCTCTTTCTTCCCACCTGTTTCTGTCACTGGAATGCTGTGGCCCCTGCGGTCTCTTATATGCCTGCCTCGTGCCTCTCTATTCTCCCACCTGTTGTGGTCTTTCAGCAGTGAGGTGTGAATGCCTTTCTGCAAGACAAAGTCCCCCTCACCTGGCCAATCAATATGGGGTGGGGGCCAGGAAGCAGTGCAGGCTGCCCAAGTACAAGGGCTATATATATTTGGAGGTCAGTGAGCAGCATGGAGTGAGGCAAGAAGAGTAGAAAAGGAAGGAGGGATGAGGGGGAACCTAGAGGACCTCTGGCTCCTCATGTGAGGCTGACTTCATCCGGCCTGAGGGGATCCCACCACAATTTCCGGACTCCAGGTGTGTCTCAGGCTGCTGTGAGCAAAACTGGGCTCTTTCTGGTGAAGAACAAAGCCCGTGCACATCTTCTCACCCCCTGTAAGGCCTAAAGGCAGTGCTCCCTGGGGAGGAGTAATGAGTGGCCTGGTTTCTCACCTCATCCCTCAACCCTGAATAGATTCTGGGTCCGGCCTGCATTTCAGGCTCTATTTGGAGGCCCAGAAGCTGAGAAGCCCCCAAGGAAAATACTCAAGAAGGTCACTCATGGGACTCTAGCAAAAGGCTTGGAAAATCCAAGCAAAAACCTCTAGCAAAAGGCTCCTTATGGAGTTTGAGCGGCAGGCCAGAGAGGTCTACCACAGCCACCTCCCCAACCCCAGAAGCTTGACATGAAGCAGTATCTCTCCCCTTCCACTCCCACCCAAAGGAAGCCAACTCTTTTCCTTCATCCTTGTCCCAGAGGCTGTGCATCTCAGAGGAAATGGTGGGACGTGCTCTCTCTCCTCATTCTCTGGTCTCTCTCCGTGCTCATTCTTTTTCTCCCACCCCATTCCTTCCCCAATTTATCTTGCCTACAGCTATGGTTTGGATATGGTTTTCCCCCACCAGCACTCATGTTGAAGTTCAATTGCCAGTGGAGCAGTGTTGGGAGGTGGGGCCTAGGAGGAAGTGTTTTGGTCGTGGGGGTGGATCCCTCATGAATGAATTAAAGCCATTGCTCAGGAGTCAGTGATTCCCTCTCTCAGGAATGGCTTAGTTCTGGTGAGAGCAGGTTGTTGTGAAGTAAGGTTCCTCCTCTCTGGCCCCTGCTTGCACAAGCCTACTTGCTTTTCTATCTCTGCCATGTCTTGATGCAGCACATGGCCCTCTCCAGAAGCTGAGCAGATGCTGGCACCATGCTCTTGGACTTTCCATCCACCAGAATTGTGAACTAAATAAAATCATTTTCTTTACAAATCATCCAACATCAGTTATTCAGTTATAGCAACATAAAATGGACTAAGACACCTGCATGCTTGGGTCACATCCACGGCTCATTTCTGGAGCTTTCTTGAGTTGGAGGCCAATGTGACCAGTGTATATGGAAAATTTAGTTTTATGGATCTAATAAGTGTTTAATTGAACAGGTGGGTATTTCTTTGCAACTACAGTGAAGAGTTCAGTCCATTTACTACCTGTCTTCTGGACTCTGCCTGCACAAATGAGACGTTAAAGAACAACAAGGAAACCCATCATAGACATCCAAAAATCAACCTCAGGTAGAGTTTTCTTTCACAAAGTTTATGTATCGCATTTATGCATTTCTAGGAGTAAGTTATATTTAACAGGTTATATTTACTAAGTTGTACTTACTATTCTAGGAGTATAACTTACTCCTAGAAATGGATGCAACTACCTCTGCTTGGCTATGCTTTCTTGGGGTGTGGTCTTTGGAGGAATGCACTCCTCCCAAATGCAGTAGAAGGGTGGAAAGGAGGATGAGTGGGCAGGAATGTCAGCCTGGTCTTGGAAGTTGGGAGAGAAGGCCCTGCAGGCTAGCACACCTCTGGAGGAAGTAGCATGGTCACTGAGACAGTCTAAAACATGAGCAGGCACTAAGACCAGTTCATGGTGACCAGACCTTAAGCAGGTGGCATGTCAAGAGGATGCGAGTTGGAACCAGCACACTACTGATTGGCCTTGATCTCTGGGCCTCTGGGGTGCAGACAGAAGGTTGGAGGTACAGGGAAACTGTTAGGCAGAAGTGAAATAAACAAAAATCACAATAAAAAAGTTAGAGGGTCAGAGACTGGGCCTTCCTATACCCCGAGTTTATGATACCACAAAAGAACACAGTGTTTTTTTTGTTCTGGGCCAGCTCCAAGGTTCCTGGGTTCAGGGTATAAGCACCAAACTGATCTCTGAGAATGTGTGGTGCCAGGGTCCCCACCAAGGAACAGGGTGCTGAGGCTAGAAGTCCCTGGGGTGTGAGGGAAGGTTCCAGGATTTGTTGACATCAGGGTTCTCAACCTCTCATATGCATCATCAGAATACCGACCACCCCCTTCTCCAGTTTCACATAAACAAGGTGGCTGGCTCCATCTCAGTCCTCCTAAATGAGAATCTCTGGTGGGCAAAGTTCTTGTAGGTTTATTTTGCAAAAGAGAGGAGAATTCAGTCTTGAAAAGGGGAGCAGGAATTAACTTCTGTGATGACAAGGCCCTAGGCAAATAAGGCCCCAGCACTGGCTCAAGGATTAGAGGCTGCAGATGGGGACATTCCTGGGGAAGGAGAAAATGAGGTGGCAACAGCCATGGGGCACCCAAACAGAGCTTCTGGCACACCTGTGTTTACTTGAATAAAAAAATTAGCCATTCAAATATTCCCTGTAACATTAATCACTCATTATAAAGGTCAAACCTGCTTTCAACACACAACAAATAATTCCAATACTAAAACTGATTTTAATTCCAAAATATTTGGAGAAGGGGTAATATCCAAAATTGCCTACGGCTGTAGGCCACAAAAGAGAAGTTTGTTTTGACTCTAGCAGATCTAGAAAAGGGGATTTTCTTTTTTATACCTGCAAAATAGACTCCTCTTGGAAAATATCTCAAAAACTCCTTATGCATCACACGTTCAGCTTTTACAGAGTAATTTTCTGAGGTATCCTAGACAATTCTCTAGCAGAAAAAGCATCTGATGTGCTAGAATCCACCTACATCAGAATAAATCATTTCTATCTCTCATTAACATGACAAAACTGAAGTATTTATTAGAAATTTAGTTAAAGTGTGAGAATTCCTCAGCAATGTTACAGCTCTTTGTAGCTTTATAATCTCCATAACTATTGACCATGGCAATTTAAAACAGCAACAAAATAACTTGTCTGCATTGACAAATTGTTAAAAATGTGTATAAACTAAAAGTAAACTGGTTCTCATAAATGCATAAATGAGAAAAGTGCATGGGTTTAATTTTTGGTCTTTTAACATTTTGTTTCACTGAATCAACACTTATATGGCACTTCCTGTTTGCGAGGTATTGTTTTTAAGTGCTTTAGAAATATTAATTTATTTAATCATCATAATAACCCAGCAAGGGGGAAGGAACTATTGCTACTGCCATCTTTCTTGAGGGAACTGAGGCTCAGAGAGGTTAAGTAACTTCCCCAAGGTCACATGCAGCTAGAGCCAGGGTCAAAACCCAGGTGGCAGTCCTGCTCCAGGATTTGAGCTATTAACGTGTGTCAACTTTCTTATCTTCTTTCTGAAAGAATATAAAGATAGAATCAAAGATGGGTATCTATAAACCAGCTGTCCACAGAGGATCTTAGAGGAAACATGGTTTTTCTTCCCTCTCCATTAGGCTAAATGTAAGCAAGAGGCTGCATTCCAGCTTCAGCAAGCCCCCTTCAAACTGGAGGCTGAAAAGCTCCACCGCACCCTGGGGCTCTCCCCTCCCCAGTTCTAGCATCTTCATCCTTCTCTCCATCCCATGCCCTGTTTGGTCTTGATTTGCATGGCTTTTACAGTCCTAACTGTTCCTCTTGCCTCCAGCCTGATCAATTCTATCTTTCCCAGAGTTCAAAATGCTCTAAAAACACAAAACTGTTGTCTCATCAATACTCAAATCCTTTCCATGTCACTGCTTTGTTTTGTGGATCAAAGTCCAACCCCTGATGCACTTGCCTCCTGCTCCTGCCCAAGTCCTTATCCGATTCCAAACCTGGCACAGTAGTTGGCCTCATTCTTCCACCCGTACCCTTTACTGGAGCCACATACTGAGCTGTTTGCCACTGTATCTATGAAATCTCTCTTCTAGAATTCCTTTTACCCACTCACTGCCCCCCATGACAATCTGCATCACCAGTCTTCACCTAGATAATTCTAATGATGCATCCTTCAAAACCCAGCTCAAGCATCATTTCTTCCGGGAAACTTTGCCCCGCGGCTGCGTGCCCCTTTTCCAGTGATCCTGTAGTAGCCCCAGGCATTCCACTACTATCCCTTAGCACTACTGATGTAGCCCACACAGCCCCCTCCTCTACACACTCCTCACATCAATGCCACTCAGTGCCATCTGATGATCTGACAGCAGCACAAACATCAGGCAGAAGCCTATTAGAGACGCAATCGCCCAAGTCCCTCCTAAGACTTGCCAAATCAGAATTTCTAAGGGTGGGGCCCAGCAATCTATGGTTCTTCTGTATGCTGACAGTAGAGCACCACTGCGCTGGACCATCAGTTTCTCAGATCACATTGCACACCTCTTACTGGCCTCTGTCTCCCCGGCACCTCTGTGACTGCCTGGGATGAGGCAAAAGATCAATGAATGATCAATGAATGAACGAATGGTGGGTTGATCCTTTGAATGATTCATTAAACCTCTGTCTCTTTTGCGGAGCTAAGTTATATAGGAAACACTATAAATATTCTTTAGTCCATTAATGCTTCCAAATATTCTTGGAATTTTTCTTTAAGAGTGAAGATCTATCACAGCTTTTAATTTTGAATTGGTTAAGGCTCAGTGCACTGTTTCAACACTATTATAAAGGGTGCTGAAATAATTCAGAGTTTAGAACTGTTTAAGACAAGCACAAAAATGAAAATTCCCTAAGATATATAGAATGTCTCTCAAAAGTACATTTTTACATAGTCTACAGTGTAGCAGAAGGTGCTACCCTCTGCTTCAAGCTTTGAAAGATTATTTGAGCTTCCTAAAATAGTCATTATCTTTTGACTATTTTGGGAACATAGTAGTTTAGGAAGAAAAATGCAAATTGTATAGCCACAGTAAAGACTGCTACATATCAAAATATTATTTCATAGACTTTTCTGGTTTCTCACAGAACATAAAGTCTTCATACTTTATGCTGCTCATAGATTTATTGCAGAACTTCGTTAACATTAACAAGGCTACTAATATGACTTATTTTTAATTTTTTCAGGTGCAATTTCACTCCTCTAAAACCACTGATGTAAAGGAAACAGTCTATTAAATATAAAACTGCCCACCAGTCATAAAAACAAAAAGTATGCCTTAATTTTGAAATAATTTTCAGTACTCTTGTCACATGAAGTGAAAAAAGGATTTCATCATTATAGTAACTTTTAACACATACCCACTCTGGTTGCTTCCAAAGACGGCTTAAAGAGAAATCAGTAAATAAAGAGTAAATTAGTTTTTAAGGGCCAGTAGTCTAATAGATGACTTTCATTATGTTCTATGTATAGATTTGACAAAGTAAAGAGTGGGTTGTTTGAACTACAAGTCTTGAGATTAGGGACTTTTTGGATGGCAGAGTATAAAGTAACATCTGCTAGTAAAATTGATGTCCATTGGCCCATTTAAGTAGACAGGCAAAAAGGAAACGATAAGGATAGCATCTGCACAAGTAGCAATTACACCCTCTCCACCAGCCTCCAGCCTCCAAAAAAGTTTAGAGGAGATAATGGGAGTGGGGGTGGGTGGGTGAGAGGTGATGAGAAGGGAAATACCCAAGTGGGAACTATACCCAAACATTCTTCGGAGATCAATCTGAACCTGCCAGCACCTTACACTGCTTGGTATGTGGCAGGGTCAGCCACGCTCTCCACCTCTTCTTCACAGATATTTCATCTCACCCACCTGGCAATTTCTTGGTTGAGAAACTTTGTGACCAGTGCTTATGTTGGTTATGGAAATAAATGAGGAAATTCTACTTCTCTAGCATTCGTTTTGTTAGAGTACATATTCTGAAAATGTAGAGGATAAATGTAGCTCAAAGGGAGTAGTTGGTCAATAAATGCAAATGGCTCTGAAAAAATGCCGAAGTGTATTAATGAGAAATCCAAAAAGTGTGCACATCTTCCCTCAACAGCACTCATAACCCTGCTCTAACAAACCCTTAAGATAACCAGTTTACAGGGCCACTTGCTTTGCCTCCAAGTTTTACACCATTTAGTTCCTCAGGAATGCTTTCCTCCTTCCTGTTTTCTCCCACATTTAAGGCGATGGCTTTCACAAGCGAGTCACACAGTCAACTGGAAATAAAGTGTACTTTGTAGAACTCCAGTCCCAACCATGGAGGAGGATCATTCCCAATTGTCTTGGGATAATAAAAACAAACATGTGGATTAAGTTTAAGTAGCAGCAAAGAAGAGATAATGGCTTGGGGTTTCCTGGATTAAAGATCTTTGCAATTCAGGTTGTAACTGTGATTAAACTGATGAGAATAGAGAGTTCCAGTTCTTTTATTCTTTGGAACAATTCCAAAACTCTTTTGAGAAGGTAGGCTATAGAAACTGAATCCTGAGTAGATGAAGTGGTTAAGCAAACATACAAGGTTTCACAATAAACTGCAGGAGAAAAGCATCAGAAAAAACTGCAGAGGGGGAAAAAAAGTGTACATGTGTATGAGTACAGGTGTATATATGTATTTGATATATGGAAATGTAATTAAAAACTAGTTGAACACATAAAATCTGCATTCAAAATTCTCACGTGGTATTTACTTTTTTTTCCCTAGACTTAAGCTACTACAACCCAAGGAGGAGCAGCACTGGTCGCATCAAAAGTCAGATGTCATTCAGTATTAACATCTCTTAGAAAAGGGAGATCCAGAGATTTAAGCAACCATAGTTTCACAATGGCAGCCAACCACAAATGCCACAAGGGAATATAAATGCATCCATTCACTCTCTCTCAATAACTTAAAAGTCAGGCTTTGAACAATACCACTGATTAACATACTCATTGATCTCTTATGTTTTTGCCTCAAGTTTTTACTTCTTTAGGGATCAAAGATATCTGGATACTTAGCAAACAAATGCTCCTGTGAAACCATCTCTGCAAAATGTAGTGGCACCAAGAGTGCCAGATTAAATTTGTTACTATTTCAAGGGAGACACAAAGATGCTAAGGAAAACAAATCTATGAACTAGTTTTATTTTATTTGCATTTAACATGATTATACACATTCAGGTGTCTAACAAGATCTGCACTGTTACATTAAAAATACAGTACAATAACATTCAACATGAGGTACTTCATATTTATATATTTTTCCTTCATAAATAATGTTGTAAGCTACTAAATCCAAGCACACTGACGCACAAGCGGCCACAGTGTCTTGAATTAGCTGAGCTTATTTAAACACCTTAAAAAACAAAAATGACAGTTCAGTGCAATTATGTAGAAATTAGACCATTTACTTAAATACTATTTTAAGATATGCTTAAAGAATGTTACATTAGAACTGCTAGCCTAGTTCCCCTTTATCCCCAGTAGGAACAATGACAAAGACTGCCAGGTACATTGGAAAAAGCATCTACAGCATATTCTGTTTAATAAAGTTGTGTTTATACATTACAACTGCCTGCCTTGTTAGAACAATGCTTTCTAGTTTTAAAAGCTACAAAATTCAAAATGACAAAAGAAAATAAAGCAAGCACATTAACCTCATTCCACTTTGCTAAAAATGCAGAAGGGAGAATAGGATTTTAAATGTAAAATTTCTTATTCTAAATACAATTTTCAAATTTTGCCCTCAGTTGTAGGCACCAGCCAATTAGATGGTGTGTCTTTTTTTTTTTTAAGTAATACTAATTAACATAAAATTAAGTTCTTGTATACCCAGTGTACAGGATCTCATGCGGCTTTCACCAGCAGTTCCCTAGTCACGTGGAGGAAGTTAGCTAACAGGAGCACTGAGGAGAATGTTGGTGAATGAACAATCTTCCCTCTAAGGCTCTCACACCCACCTCAACAATATGATAGGATAAAATTAGAGGTAAATAAAGTTTCGTCCCCTCTGGCTTAAAAAGGAGTGCCTTCTAATCAGGTCTACCAATTTGCATGGTAGCCATGAGTTACTGAAATGTTTAACCATAATTTAAAAACAGAAGCCTTTTAAGTATTTTTTTTTAATTTGAAAATGTACCTTTATTTCATCGATTTCAGCTTTGCCAAAACTACTACCTATAATCTCCTTAATAAGAATAGTCATTAGACAATTTTGGAAAGTTGCTCTGGGAGTACTCATCTCATCTGTAATCACCAGTAACAGCTTTTGATCATCTATGCTAACAGACATAGGTAACGGCAAAAGCGATTAAAACATTTCCCCTAATCCAGTGTTTTCCTCCCTCAGGGAAGCCGGCTGAAGGCAGCAAGCCCACGTCTACAGGGGAAGTGGCCCAGAAATACAGTGAATAAATAGGGGCAGTCACTCGTTGGGCCTTGCTGGGGCCAGCAGGACCATTACTGTCCCACCTCTCACTAGCCAGGCAGGGAGGAGACAATTCCTGAGTTGGCAAACACACTTGCATGCGCACGGTGGCGCACACACACACCCCAGGACTAACCCCTGGCTCCAGACAAGCCAGTTTCGGGCTTGCAGAGCAGGAGAAGGAGGCGGCCAGGGACCACACTCTGGGTGATGGGGGAAGCCATCTCAGGATCACGCTGAGCAGAAAAGCTGCCCAGAAACACATGGATACTTCAGCTGAAAGCGAACACAGTGGACATTGCCAGGGTCACGGGCACTAAACCAACGTAAGCCATCAGTGAAGGAGAACTTTCTAATGAGCTTTTCCCTCCTTTGTTTACATTATCCGTGGACAAGTAAGAAAGCTGGATGTTACACCGATGCAGTGACTATTAGGTATAATCAAATGTGTTGCTCCAGACCATTTTCTGAAAACCCTGCAGGCATATGTTGGCACTTTATGATGGCCAGAGGCCAGATTCTAGCAGTCCAGGAACAGGACAGAATTATAATTCACAAAGAAAAGAATATATGGTCAAAGTAGATCAGGTAAAATATATTTCAGACAAAACAAAACAAAACAAAAAAATATCACATTAACTTGTAGTGCTACAAAACTAACTGTTACTCCATTCATATAAAGAATTGTTTGGTCCTTTTAAGAGGGAATAAAGGAATACAATTCTATACAGTACAACTTATAAAAACAAGCAAACAGTAGGGATCAAAGGCTAAGTAGAGAAAAAAAGTTTGGCTTTTTCAAACTATTCTAATGTGGAATCAATTAAGCTATTTGTAGTACAGGACTATTTTTGGGTTTCCTTTTCAATTTAAATTAGTAGGACTGCAACTTTTTAAAATTGATAATAAAATTTTATAATTTAGTTACTTCTAAAAGAAATATCTGTATTTCAATATTTCATCTTCTAAACTGAAAGAGTATAAATCTGTTTATAGCAGAAGTCATGGCCTAAACAAATGCCCAATTCCTTATTTTCCTATTTTACATTGATACTTTGAATTATTTAATATGTAACAATCTTATGAGTTTAGGATTGAAAAAAAAATATCCCAGAAGACAAATTTAAAAAGAATAAAATAAGAGCCAAACATGACTAATGTCTACCTTCTACATTATTACTTATTACAAAGCAAAACTTCTTTCAAAATTGTACACTGAGGTTTATCTGCTTTTTTGGGGGTAGAGGGATTCTGTTCAAAAATAACTCTTATTATTTTAGACTATTTGTTTCTATTTATCAAATAAAGTCCAAAAGGGAATTCAGGGTGATTCAAAATTACCTTCGGAGGGACAAAACTGGGAGGTTGGTGGGACACCTGGAGAGCAAAAAATCTCCCCAGCTATATAGACACAACTCTAAAAAATCACAAAGCCTTTATACGAACTTGGCTCTTCTAAGCATATAGTTAAAAGCGGAATGCTGCATTTTTGCCTGTACATAATTAAAAGGTTGAAAGAAATTAGAAACTGCCTACTGCTTCATTCATTACAAATTACCTGCGTTGATCACATATCTGCAGATAAGCTAAGCATCAAGCAAGTAGGGACCAGATGTACACCTCAGAGCTCACACTGCTTGGGGAAGTGAGTTTTCAAGCATAGAATATAAGTTCAGGAATCTGCCCTCCTTGTACCCCAGTGCCATTGGTGCTATCTGAGGAGCACTGAAACTGGACTGTCACTTTGCCACATTGAACTTCTGTCATGCCTTCTTGTCCAAAGTAGCTGAGTTCATTGCCATCTAGTATCACACTGGCTGTGTAAAAGGTGTCTGGCTCAATCTGCACCGGGTACTCAAACCACACTGGGAAGGTATTGCTGGAGCCATCTGAGAAGTATTTGCTCAAGTTCTGCCCCAAGACAACGCCCTGCCGCTTGAGTTCAATCTTGGCACTGTATTCTGCAGAGCCACAGCTGGAACCATACAGCCCAAAGCCCGCGATAAACACTCTTTTATCAACTGCAAATTGGATGCTGTCACAGCGACCCCGATAGCGCCACTGGTTGCTCCGATAGGCACATGACTGGAAACGGTGACAGCGCTGAGGGACAAGGCCCTTTCGGGCTTTACTCACAAACTGTAGCTCGGGCTTTTTGGCTGCAGTATACCAGAGGAAGATGTCATTGGTCTCATTGAGAGTTAATACTCCGGACTGTGCAGCGCCATTTGCAAAATCATCAAGGGCCATTGTGGGTATGCGGATCAAGTAAAGTGCCTTTCCTAGGACCTTGCGTTTATTTTCAATACTCAGTGCTAGATCTTGTCGCTGGCATTCTACTTCAGCCCAGTTGAGAGCAGCCTCAAAAACCACAATTTCTTTGGCATTCAGAGTTTCCCTACGGAGGATACTTTCTAGTGTCTGGAAGTCGATATCACAGAATCCCTCAGACTTGAGAGCTAATTCAGCCTGAGCATCAATTACCTCCCAGCAACGCTGGGTCAAGTCTGGCTCCTCAAACAGGCAGCTCTGGGAAAGGAGCACACAGGCATTCTTGGCGCTCAGGCTAGTCTCCAGGAAATTAACACAGGCTCTGGCAAGGTGAGGGACAATGTACTTTTTGGCAGCATAAAGTGTGGCCAGCACTGTGTCCGCAGCCAAGTCAATTTCATCACAATAGATATATCTGGAAAAAAGCACATAGCATATAAATGGAATTTTCACAAAATGAGAGTACCCAGCAAGAAAAGATGCAACCATTTTCAAGTTTGTTCCAAGAATATCATCTTATGTGACAGTTATTACAAACATGTTTACAGATTAAAGAAACATCTTAAATATATTCATAAATTATTAATATTTCAACTCAGCAGTAAGTTTGTATAATTAAAGACATTAACTTCATGTTACCATTCTGGCCTCTATTTTATAAGGTACAATCAAGCGTCTGCTTAAAAACAGAAAGTATTAACACTGTTTGAAAAAGAACTGCATATGAGAGTCAATATTATAGAAAAAACAGCAAAATTCTACTACATATACTATCTTACATTTAATCGAAAATACTGTGAGAAACTTTCTGCACATTCAGATAAAAACAAATGCCTTTAATACGATAATGGCAGCAATAAAAATGACTGCATCCTGATGCTTTTGGACTTTTCTTAAACACAAAATAAAACCTGAAATTAAATGAAATATTTTTCAAGTAGTTCTAAGTTCAACAGATTATCAAAAATGGACTTCAATGCTTTTATTCGGTTAGAATCCAAGAGACTTTTGCATCTGTCTTTTCTTAAGCTCTAAATTATTCCTTCTACCCCCACATATTCCTTTCACCTTGAGCATCAAAAATATATTATTTCTAGATATATATTTAATTAAAAGACAAAGTAGGAAAGCTTAAATATGCATTATTTCTGCGCTCCTGAGAATTATCCCTATTTCAGGAGATGAAACATTTCCTGGTGCGGGGGAGATGGTAGTAGTACCAAGAAATGTACCAAGTGGTACATAAAGGTAAAAATCATCTGCTTGTCTTAGATTGCTATGGGAACATAAGAAAGTGGGAACTACACCTTGGTGAAAAATACATACCCACATACTGATAACACTTGACTTAAATGTTTCTACCTGAGATGCACAGCTACGTTATCTGAAGTATTAGCTCAGTTATTAAATTTCACCTTGGTGAAACACATATAACTTAAAAAATGAGCAAAAGTTTCTGTAAAAAAGTACAAAAACAGAAGGATGGCAATGAGAAAAATGACCACAATCACAAATGGAAGCTGTCTTTTTGCTCCCAGCAAGTCCTTCTCTTCTCTGATAGGTTAAGCCTGCAATCACTGGCAAAGCCACTTGACAATACACCTGCAGGTCAGTGACACTCTGACCAAGGGCCAGGACCCGTAGGGAGCAGCCTGGAGCACGATGAGCACTTTGTAGCTCTTACCCTGGAACCGTCAAGTGAACAGTTGTCCCCTTTTTTTGACAACCTCAGGAAACTGGCTTCTCACGGACGCTTTAGGAGTGAGGAAGCCTGGCCATCACTATCCCAAGTGTGGCACTAGAGCAAACGGCAGCTGACTCATTTCTGATTCTTAACACTTTCCATGGTGTGCATGTATAATTTTGAAAAGCTGTATCAATATATACTCTAGGCAACACATCTGTGAGAAAAGATACTTTTCAAATGACTTAGGTTAGATGTAATTCTTTGCCACTCTTGGTCATGTTTCCTAATTCTGTATATATCTGGAACGACACATGCTCTACATGACTGCAGTGAAGCCAAAATGCTGAACTAGTGTTCCCAGTCTCTGCAGCAACAGAAAACACTGCCCAAAATACAAAGCTCACTTCAAGGGGTGGGGATCCTTGTAGGTAAAATTGGTTTCTGTACATATATCCCTAAAAGATTATAAAGGCGATTAGTTTGTGTTCTGGTACTTCACATGCTCACTTGCCTTTAATTTCCCTATCTCCTGCTGTTAAAGTCCCAGTCAGCAGCAATTAGATTTCAAAACTGTAATATGAATAAAAAATTAAATACTTTTAAATTCTAGAACTAACTATAATATTTATTTTTCAGTAGGAAGCAAACAGTGTATATCAACATTTTAACCATTTATGGGACTATTGTCCCACTTGTTGACCCACTGAATAATTTTTAACAAAGTTTTATTTATTCCAGGGAACCAAAATCCCTAGAGTAGCAGATAACCTTGAACTGATATACTGTGGTGTGCTAGAAGTCTAAGAAAAATCACATAAATATTATTTGGAATAATAACTGGATTTTAATCATATGGTAGACTAGCATGTTGTCTAGTACCAGTACATGATAAAGAAGCTGATTCCATCTACCTGGTTAAATACGCTGGAGTCTGCAAAAGACCCACCAGCTATATAAGTATTTTAAAAAACATATCATATAGTTGTATATTTCTGTATTACCAATTAAAGTTTTTCTGTATAAATCCATATGAAACTATAGGAGACTATTCGTATTTTTCAAAAATTTCTCCCCCAATATAAAATGCAAATGCTTCTTATCCTTGAGAAGGAGTATCTGATTTTAGATAAAAGTATGTGTATATATGTATGCTCAAAGATCAGATTATTTCAACAGATTCTAAGTTTTATATTTGCTGTTAGGAGACCATAACTCTTAGAACACTCAGAAATCTCCCAATTGGTGGCATTTCTAAGGTGTATAGTATCTGGAATTGTGAAGCAAAACATAAATATAATTTATTTCTTTGAAGACTTCTTCATACACAAAGCTTTAAGAGAGAACGTGCTCTATCAGATAATGACTGCACCAGAAAGTTATTTTTCTTTAATTATAAGTCATTAAAAATCAAATCACCATACATGCCACTTGCCCCCAAATCCTACATTGAGGTGTGATTATAAATGCCTGCATGATTCCATATGCCCTCCACTGACAGATGAAGAGTAGTTTTCTCCAAAAACATTTACAAGGTAAGCAGCACCCTCTTTCTTCATCGGTCTTCTTTTCTGTTACGCAAAACTTACATTTAACTGTGAAACTAGCAGAGTACAAATACAGCATAAACAAACTCTTTCCAAACGTATGAATGATGCTTACTTCAGCATAGCAAGAAAAGCAGCAGGTTCGACATCTGGTATACGGATTTCATCTTTGTCCTCAGCAAGTTCTCCGTAAAACATCGCGTGGAACACAGAGCTCCCAACAGCTAAAACATACTGTGTAGAAAGGGAAATCTTATTTCACACACTAAATTGAAAGCACTTCCAGCAAATCAATCCAGAAAAACAACTGTAAGTAATCAGGTTTAGGTATGGTATAGTACCTAAACCTGCTGCTTTGAAAAAGCCAAGGTACAAGGTATCTTGCCACGGAAGCCAAGATGTTCATGCAAAACAGTCTCTATTCTGTTAATTATCTCAAGGCTTTAAGAGATTAATGTACAAGTCCTTTCATTACTAAATAAATAAAATAAAAGCTTATATAACTGATTTCTAAAAGGGTAAACATATGACTTTACTAAGCTGTCACAATAACTTCCCATGGCTGGAGAGTTAAGAGGGCATGTTTTGTGTGAGAAATAAAGCAGTGTAGAAGGAAACAAAGAAAAATTTAAGCATGGCCAAAGCCCTTGGAGAGGGTACGCTTTCTCTGGAATCGGGTAAAACATGCACGGTCTGCCATCAGCAAGCTGCCCACACCAAGTTCCAGGCTTACGGAGAGGGTCCCTCTTTGTAAATCTCAAGACTAAACTGGTCATGCAGCTGTTGCTTACTTTGTGTCCTGGCAACCGCTGAGTCCCACCTGGTGGCCCGACCACAAAATGTACATCTGCCATCAAATCATTATTGAACATTACCGCATTTCTATAAACAGAAGCAACTCATTAATTCACAGCAGCCAGCATTTTTAATATTCTCTTCCCCAACATACCCACAAAAGATTCGCAAGCTAAGCAACAGTTTAGTAACTTCAAGGCAAAATAACAAAGGTTCTAACTAAACAACTGTGTTTGTAATCATTGCAAACACATGGGCAGTAAACAAAGTTAAAAAAAAAAAAGTTATACAAACTTTTCATAAGGCTAAGAACAAATAAAAGGTTTCTATCTTCTATGGCCCATGGACACAACCCTGTCACTTAAACATTACAGCTTGCAAAAACATTTTTATCTAAGAGGAAAACAGCTGTACTGTTTTGGAAAAGATACAAGGCAGTTTTCCATTACCAATAAAGCTTCTGGGAAAAGAGGAAACACAGATTTGTGTTAAAATACATTACAGGTTATGCAAAAACAGAAACTTCAACACAGGAAAACTTTTAAAGTAAACATGCTGGCCCAGTACTTACCTTTCTCTAATGGTGGGATAAAGACCCTGCCAATTTGGGGCCGGTACAAGGTTGTTGTTACTGAGATTCTGCTGGTGGTACTGCTGGACGGTGGTGCTGCTGGAGTTGGCTGGCTTTTTACGGGGAAATATATCAGCAGCCATCTTCTTCTTTTTTTTAGTCTTCAAGGTAATTATTTCATAACAAACTGGGGGCAACTTGCTGCTGCTGTTGCTGCTGCTGGTATTTGCTTTCTTCGAGCTTTTCTTGGACCTGTTCTTTACCGTCTCTGGAAGCATCAAGAAGAAGGTGAGACATTTCATGTTCTTTTCCTTGTCATCTACCATGAGTACAGTGTGTCTCTCTTTATAGCTAGATATCCCAAATTGGTTTGAACATCAAGGAAATGAGGCTAGCCCGAGCTAAGAGGTTAACAGAAATCAACAAGCTGATATTTTGCTTCTTTCTCAGCCAGGCAAGGTGACCTTTTCACTATGTTGAATAGAAACTGGCTTTAAGTTTTATCCAGTACTGGGTCTGTTAAATACATCCCCATCATGATTCCTGTTTCTCTTACTTGCTCAGAAAAATAACCATTTCCTAGATCACCTGAAAATGTTACACTGAGCGAAGATGACAGGCACAGAGCTGTAGCACTTGTTTTCTGAATTAGGTTAGCAAGAAAGATGTGCTGGAGCTGCGTGAGTCTGCTCAGCCGGCTGAAGTTGTGTGGTGAATGGATCGGAGGAGAGTAGGTATTACAGCCCTGCAGATGGAGTCAGACAGCCAGTGCTCCCAGCCAATAGCTGAAGCCACCAATCAGGATTGGACCAAGCAAAACAGTGACACCTATTGTAACGTGCGTAGTTCTGATATTAAAGGAACAGCAGTTGCATTCTCGTCTACTGTATATTTAAATAAGATAAACAACATGCGACATATATTTGAAAACAGGAAGGGAGGGGTTTATGTCCACAGATTTCTCTCCAGTAGATATAAACTTGTATTTCCCCAGTTAAACAAACAGGATCAATTAACAAAAGGTAGAGACAGATATCTATTCTATATTTCTATTAAAATCTTTTTTCTTGGTAGCATTTGGCTTTAAATAAATACTTCAAATAAAATCTTCTAGTCTAGAAACGAAAAGAGATTATTAATAGCAAAACCATACTGAACACAGTTATTATAGCTTTAAGGCAAGGGATGTTACTTTTCCTTTTCTTTTTTCATCTCTTTAAATGCAAGTTATATTCCAGTGCAAAGGAAAAGCACTGAGGCCATGTGTTCAGTTTACCTCCCAGTGTTTCCTAGCTCCTATAAGGGTCTTTGACAGGAGTCTCAGGTCACACAACACTGTTAATTAGACTAAAATTATACCAGCTTGCTTAAATTCACTAAAGAATAAGACAAACTCTAGATGTACAAATAAGATTCAAATAAGACGAGTTTGTTTGGTAATCAGTGTGTAAAGGCTGTAATTCACTAAAAATACGTCAGATGAAGCCCTGTTCGGGATCTCAAAATCCAACTTAACTGTGATTGTTACATTTAGTCTTATTATTTTAAATATAATCCACAACTTCTAACACAGAACCAATAATAAGGCTATTCAAAATGATAAGTGTCTGATGCTGCCTACTTAAAACACAAACAGGGAACCTCTGCTTTAAATTAGAATATAAGCTACTATAGGTTTTTAATAGATGTGAATCCTCTAACAATTTCTAGTTTCGGCAAGTAAAAAAACCAAAAGCACCTGCTGTAGGTCCTATACATGCTATTTATTTGTAAGAGGGACTAATGAAGAGATTTAATCTCACCCCTATCTATCTGGATTACCCTCATTTGTTCAAAGCACAGCAGCCATTTACTAGCCCCCAGTCAAATGGACCCTTCATGGCCACAGCCCTCCTTGTTGCACAATATTCATCTGAATAATGACTGCCTGACACGGCAAATGGGAGCTACGATTGTTATTATAATTAATAATCTACTAAAGATAGTAAACAAGAAATCAGTCTTTAAATCCCTTGAACCGTAAATCACTAAATTGGACCAAAGAATATCCTCTTTAACTATCATTATTATTCTTAAAACCATTTGCAACGCCACTGCAAAACATGCTACATAAGAGAAACAACATGGTCTTTAGCACAAGGTGACCCATCTCCACTTTAGATGGACCCTGAAGTGCTGCTTATTTATTACAATTATCATATTCCCAATAGCAGGGCTAACACACACAAACACACTCTTTTAAACTACCTTTAACACACAATGCTAGAGAGACATCTAGAAACCAGTTTAAAAAGTGCATGGAGAAAGGCATGAAGAAGAAACAAAGCACCTATTTCAGCTAACTATTCAGAATACAGTTAAAACGAAAGGATTTCTCTCCTGCTCAACTTACTGAACTTCCTGACCACTGAACCCCCCCACACCAGGCAGGCCCTTCTGACTGGGATTAATCCCATACATCTCTCTAACAAATCTAGTATCTGGCTTTTCAAGTCAAAAGTAATCAATTAGAACAGAAAGGGAAAACAACTCCTTTGAGGCAGACGTACTATTAATTGGCAGGTGGACAAACAAAATAGGAAAATAACCATAAAACACAGATATAAGAATTTGGAAGGTTTGTGATTTTTATTCGTTTTGCATATAAGCTCAATATCCATCGCCAAGAAAATCTCCAAAAAAAAAACATGGTTCTTACACCACTAAGTTAAAGGAAAAAGTGCATATAATAGTTTGAGAAAGAAATTATGCAATATTTTAGAAAATGCTCTTCCTGAAATTAAAGATTTCAGTTATTTAGACAACTTTTATAGAAAAATCCTGAAAAAATCTAGTTAAACAAAGTAGTGCTAAATATGAATCACCTAAAACAGTGCTGCAAACAGAGGCATTATTACTCGAATGTATGTGGGGACTGATGAACGTGGATGTTTAACATTAAGACAGAAAAACAATCTGAGAGCTACCTTTTCTTACTATGGTAATAAGGCAGGTAATGCAGGTTTTTGCTACTAACAGTATAATCCAAAGACCACCAGCAGCAGCAGCATCTCCAGGGAGCCTGTTAGAAATCCAGAGTCTCAGCAAGACCCTGTATCAGAAACTGCCTTTAACAAGACTCTTCCAGTAGTATGGCATTAAAGTTTGAGACAATCTCACACAGATAACTTAGGGCCATTATATAGTGTCTTCCCAAGGATCCAGTATCAACACCTAGTACCACGTTCTACATTCAACTATCAAGTTGAATTAAAGTAATTTAATTTGGTTTAGACATTAAAAACTCAATGACCCCTCATATCTTGTTCTGCAATTCTTCTAATCAGGCCCTAAATATCAAAATTCTAAGATTCAGGTGTGCAGATAGCCAACTGAGAGGGCCTAAGATATCTGTCCATTCTCTGGAAAGAAAGCTCCAGGTTAGATTATTTCAAAGGATAATGTCACATATAATTTTAGTGGGAAGAATAAAGAATTAAAAAATTCCAAGTGTGAAGCAGATGAACAACTTAATATTTTTAAATAATCTACTTCACGAGTCTATTTAAAATTGTGTCATGGTAAAATTAGCAATCAATCTAGTTCTGTTCTGACTGGGCCATTTACAATAAAACAGTGAGGGAGGATCTGAACAGATCATTTAGCCTTTAAAGTCCTTGGTTTTCTCAGCAAAAAAAAGAAGAGGATGATCTAGCAATAGATGAGTTTCTAGCACTTAATGCTAAATCCACAGAAAGAAATACATTTCATATTCTGACTTAGTACTAACACACACACACAAGCATACAAATTCAAAGAGACGATTCACAAAACTTACTTGGCATGTTATATGATATACTGATATTTTCCATTTTATTCCTTTCTTCTTCTTTTTAATGTTGACCTTGATCCATTCCATTAATCTCACAAACAGGTTAAGAAACACTGGTCTAGATTATTTCTAAGGGCATTTAAGGTTCAGCATTCTAGGGTTCTTTTCTATCAAGAATTTGGACTAGGGACCGCCAGATGATGAGGGTTCCATGAAACCCCTCAAAAGGCCTGTGAAATTGGCAGTGTGCATTTATTTTCTGAAAAGAGAAGCCATAGTCCTCCTCAGTAATCCATGACCCAAAATACAATAAAATGTTATGGAAATCTAAGATTGATTTAAATATACAAAACTTCAGTATCATTTTGTTCTCTCTCTTCATTTCTACAATCTACTACATTAAATACAATTTATGTCTTCCTTTCCCCCTTAATTAAATATAGTTAAAACTTCATCTACAATCTGTAGCCCAGAAACATCACCCACTGGGCTGAAGGATAATAAAGGATACTAGCACATTATCTATTGTCAAATTTTACCTCTAAAATTTCTTTCCAATTAGCATTCTATCACTTGTTCCTATACCACCTGAATTTGTGAACTGTTTTGAGACATGGTTAGTCTGCCCTAATGAGGTAAATAGGCCAAGAAACCCATCAATATTTTATGAAAGTATTTTAAAATACAACATGCTGACATGGGGTGTACTGGGTGTTGGGTATACAATGGTGAGCAAGATTAGGAAGCAAGCCTAAAAGGTTAGCTAATAATACTGGGTTTCATTTGATTTTATAATAGCTAGACAGTTGAATCACTTCATTCAATTCCCAATAATAACAAAATTATCAACAGAATTTAAGCTCACTTAGATCATCCTTTTCACCACTGTAAGTTTTGCCAGCAAATCCCACCTTTACTTAATACAACCTTATATATTCAGTTTGGAGACTGGAATGAGGTTTGAAATTGAAAAGGACTCTAGACATCATTTAAATGCAACTCTTTTATGACAGATAAAGCAACTGGGTATTAGAAGTTTAAGGGGTTTGTGAAAAGTCCATAGCTAAGTAGTGGGGCCATGCCTGGACCAGAAGGCAGATCTCCTGCCTGCATGCTCTGTTTGTTCTACTTACTCTAATTTTCACCTACAGTAATTACCCCACGCATCCTTACATAATGCTCTATTTTTATATTTCTCATCTACTTTAAAAGAAAAATACATGTGCAAAGTTTAAAGAGATGAAAACCATAAACATATATACTCCACACCCCTGCAGAAGCACACTATAGGAAAAAATGCTGAAAGGACACTTTCTGGAAAGAAATGGAGGGGAACTCTAACAGGAAGAAAAAGTCTCAAGGAAGCTGCTCAAAAACAGAAGAGGCTCTCCAGGTAAAATGAAAGTTAGAAAACCAGCCATTCATGGTTAGTATCAAGTTCAATGTCAACAACTAACAATGCTGACAACTCTTGTTTAACTTGCTCTAACTCTGGACTCCTTGTCTGGACTTGTATGTGGTTTACTATAAGATACCTCAAAAGCTACAGCAGTGAGGTTAACGGAGGTTTAAACAAGGTAAGACAGACTGAAAAAACACCACTTCCAAAAATGATTACTAGAACCTAACAGAGGAGAGTGTTTTAACCTGATAAGTTATGATGAAAACGTGTTTTGGTTTTGCTTATTTTTCCCTTCAATACTGAGAAAATTTATGCTTGTGATTTGGGAGGTAAAAAGATAGGCAACAAAATGTTGGCAGTCCCCAAAGACAGAAGCAGCTGCTGGAAAACACACTATAAACTTTCTAAATTTAGAAATAAATATGGAGTCAAACATTGGCAATATGGTATAATGAAAAAAACAAGAGCCAGTAACAAGTGACCTTAAGATTAGTTACTTAGTATCTGTGAGCCTCACTTTCCTCATCTGCCAAATGGGCCAATTACCCAGCCCCCCCCAACCAGGTTTATTATGAAGACAAGAATATTATGTTTGTGAAAGCACTCTGATAAGTTGAAAACACTCTACAAAGTAAGCTATCACTGTTGGTAGCAATTTGCAGGAAATATCCTTTGTGATTCAAAAACCACAAAGACAAAAACACAAAGATTAATCTGGCTTCTTGTCCTTGTACTCTCTCAGGCTGCACAGCTACTGACATTTCATCCCATCTGCAGGCTTGCTCTAGCCCCACGTGTTTGGCCAAGCAGGTCCTAGGTTGCTGGAATCTTCTCTGATTTTGCAGGTAAGGTTCAACAATAATCAAGATTCAAGCAATGTGGTACGGATCAGGTCCACATCCAGTGTCCAAATCCTGCAGTGTTAGTTCCAAATCTGCACTTGGAACCCACACTGCAGGCTGGGTGTCTGCTGTGGACTTCAAACCTCCATGAGGCCACCTGCTGGCTGATGGCCTGTTGTACCCACTTCCTGAGAGAACCAAAAGCTGCAAGTAGGTCACCTAGTCACCTAGCAATGTCTATACTAGAAATTCATGTTGGCCTCTCTCAAATAACAACCCAGTTTGCATTCTAGCATCAAAGGTGATAACTAAAGCAAGCATATGGGAAAGGCATACCTCGGTGCTATTTAGAAAAATAAAGCTCATAATAAGTTCTACTAAGTCACCTTTTTACCACACAGCCAGTTAACCTTGAACTGTACTTTAAATTTGGGGGGAAAAAAAAAGAATACCCAAAAGGTAGAATGTGACAACTCTCAGAAGACAGGAACAATGATTCGTTTTAAAATTCCATATGGCATTTAACATATTTGACAATTACAGCTCTTAAACATACTGTGTCTCAGTGTCAGTGTGCCCCTTGTTTGTAATACTAAACTCATCTAAATCCCAAATTATTCCCTTTCAAATATTAAGTGAAATAATCTTGAAAAGGGGTATATAAAATTTATCATGAGATACTCTAAAGACCTCTATCTAAAGGAATACTACTATAATTTCTTCTGCAAAGTTTAAGATACTTTGGTAAAAGAGGCAATCAATGGCTAATTTTTACATACTTTGGATGGTCTCATAGGTTTCCTAATGTGTCAGTATTGACTACAAGATCTCCTATCTTTTCCAATTCTAGGTTTTTGGGATTAAAGAATTTGTATAATGTTTGGCAGAAATAGTGATTTATTTAATATAGTTTTCTTTGCATTTTAATAATATGATTATGACCAATACTCAACTAAAACTCTGTGAGTATATTTATGTGCTGTATTTTATTGACTAAAATTCCTTCTCCTTCCCCACATTTTAACATCTCTGAAATTGGACTGTATCTTTTAATTGATAGCATCTCATGAGCATAACCATTAGGCTTTTTTTTTTTTCTTAGTGGCACATAAAATAATGGCATGTCTTACAACTGATGGCACCTTACAGTCAGTGAAATAAGGTAAAAATCTGTGTAATTCAACAGAAATAAAGGAATTTCTTCTTTAGGTTGGTTAATTATTCCCTTAACCAGGCAAGATGATGGCTCAGAATTCTGGCTAAACTACATTAGAATAATTGAGCTTTCATCAAATAGTCATTTGATAAAGTATATAATCACAATTCTCAATTGAGACTGCTACTATGACAACCGTTGATATGGTAGAATATTTAGATGGAAATCTCAAAATGAGAATTTGCATTGCTACAACTGGTAAGAGTTACAGCATTAATACAATGCATTTCTAATATTTTCTCATGGTGCACAACTATACATAAAACTGTACATAAAATATAAATAAAACTGATTAGTAGATATCAATCAATCAAAGATTTATTAATTTACAACAACTTTATGCATAGATTGAATCTGGAGCTAAATGATTCCTTAGTAGTTATCGCTTACTTTCCACAAATAGAATCTATATTAAATGTTAGTTTAAGAGAGAGAAACACTATTATAATATAATGATCCCATTATGCAAGGGCTGCCCAGAAAGTATCCAGTCATTAATACAAAAACGTATGAAAATTATTGCTGGATAATTTCCAGACAGCCCTCATATGAGAGACTCTCTTCTAGGTACCTGAAAACAGTTTTATCCAAAGAAAAATAAAAACAAGGCTCAGGAAATCTATTCTGAAAAAGCTGGAAGGGTGGGGGGGGGGCTGTTCTAATCCAACAGAGGACTTTAATCCTACTGGAAATGCTGGAATGTAACAATCTTGCCCAACCATTGCTATGGCTTTCTCCAGGTCATTTGTTGGCTTTGGATGACAGAGGGGGAAAATAATGTGTTTTGGTCAAAGAAAAAAAGGTGTTTCCAAAATCAAAGCATTTAAAGTCCAAAGTCCTTCTCACCTATATGCTTAATCAAAGAACATCTTGCTCTATTTGGGAAAGTCACCTTTTCCAAATGAGCACATGGAATGGGAAGAAAGAATCCAGACAACTCCCAAGCCACCAGATATTCTATATCAGTCCTGATTATTAGTGTAGTTCCAAGTGTCACTGCCAAATTTCCCCAATATCCACAACTCTTAGTGAAAAGTCTCCACAAGAATTACAAACAGATTCCCAAATACAAGTCACCTAACTGTATGCTATGCCCTTAGTCACTCGAGGGTGCTTAGAAATAAACGCTCTCCTCAAGTTCAATTTGCTGCCTCCCCCTAACACCACTACAACATCTGAATGATATACATCATCTTAAATTATAAATTATGCTAACTGTAAAATGAACAGGGCAGGATTGGGAAAGGCAAGGCCAGAAAAAAATTTTTCAAGTCTTTTTTTTTTTTTAAACAAAACCACATAGAAAAGAGCATTTACAATTTCACACATTTTGACCATCATTGTACACATGTCACAAGAGTCTCAATTAATTACTATTTAATGAAATGCCCTCTTTCATTTTTACAATGTATGTGACTAAAATGAAATTGTTATTTTAGGCAAACAACACAAGATCTAACACTAGAGGTTTGCTATGCAGAGCAAAGCCTGAGAAATTCTGCTGTGGAAAAGCACAAACACCTGTGAAGTTACAAGGCACCTTCACTCAATTTCTAACACACCACCAAATGAAAATGAAAAAGGCACACACACTTCTAAAATGAGTAACAATAATATTCTTTAACAAAAAACTCAAGTAGAATTATAATAGAAGCCTGTGACAGAGGGTTATTATAGAAACCAGCTTCTGGCAAAAACTCAAAGTAAAATCTGTTCCATTTTAAGAACAAATTTAAAAATATGTTTTTTGCTACTTTTAATTAGCTTGAAAGTATACAATCCCTGGCAATTTTTACGAAGGACACAATATAAAGGCACAGTGTACTGTAAATATTGGCATAATCTTAACTATATCAACACCAAGTAACATTCAGAGACTCCCTCCATTAGCTGCAGAAAATAATTTGGCACTGATAAAATACTCCTTTGCTGTTTCCATCTCTCATGCTGTTGTAATCAGAATAAAAGTCGAGGAGGTTCTATACTTAGCTTGATCTCACGTGTCAGATCTAAGAAAATAGGGCATTTCAAATAAAAATTCAATTCTAATAATATATTCAGCAAATCTTCTTTTTAATTAAAAGCAACTATATACATAGATCAGTACTTCAACTGCCCAGAGGTACAGAAATAAAATAATCTGATTGCTCATAAAATAATGTTAAATAAGTCTCATTTAGAAAGTAGGGACTATTCATGGAAATATGTTCTTAGATTTGGGTTTCCTCAATCACTGCATCATATAACAATAGATGGACAGCATTTACATGTGGGCCTCCACTATAATGAGCAGATTAAAAGTATTAAAGCCAAAACACATCCTCAAAGAGTGGCAACTTAACTATCAGTATCTTCATCTTTTTTATTTTTTTTATTTTAGTAACACAGAGAAGCAACCACTCTACCACAGTTAACTCAGATAAGATCCCTGGTAATGATGATGACTAGAGCCAGACCAAGGAAGAGCAGACAGTCTCTGAAAATAGTAACCAAAATTTACATCTGAGTCAGGTCTCTCTGCATAAGGATTTTCCTAGCGAGCTGTGGAGATACCATGATTTCTACTAAAAGTTTAGTATAGGAGACCTGGTTGATGTTAGTAATTGCTTAAAGTTAACACTCTCTTGTAAAATTTGAAATATAACATTAAAAAGGAGATGAAAAGAGGTATTTAAGTGGCATGTGGTCAAATCTTAACTACACTATGTAATATTCTTCCTAAGGGGCTATCATGTGAACTGAGGAAAAGTCTTTCCTGCATGCCAGAAGAGTGCAAATGAGCAGCTATCCAGGAAGAAGAGAAGAAATTCTGTCTCACCTTTCTCAGTGAGAGGAAGGTACATGGCTCATGGCTCACAACGCATTTTGGATCTCCATGACCTGGCTCCAACTCACTATTAACTTCTTTGACTCATCTTCTTATTCACCCACCCTGCAAATAAGACCATTCCCACACCACACTACAAATGGGTCCATTACTTCCTGCCATCCTAACTGCCCCTTCTTCCCTACCTACCTATCAAAAGCTGACCCATTCTTCAAGGTGCAGTCCAAAGAACACCTCAGCAAGGAAGTTTCCGTGGAGCTTCTCAGACAGTACAGGAACAGGACACAAGCCTCACTTCTGACCAAAGGAAACAACAAGGGACAGCAGGACCCAGCCTAATTCAAAGGGCTTCCTAGTCACTGAAATTCAGCCCATATCCAGATAAGGAGAAGGGCCTAACCATTTGCCTTGTGAGTTACGTTTTTCAGGGCCACTGAAGCAAAATACTGACACAGCCTGACATGGCACCTGGCTGCAAAAGAACCACATCTATCCGGATCTGACTGCCTCCAGCCAGAACAGACCTCCACACTGACCTTACCTTGACTTTGCCTCATTATAATTTGGTTTTAATGCTAAAAACCACACCCATGGGTGGAGATTTAACATGCTAATGAGATAGGGGATGCATTAAGAAACCTATGCACCTCTACATGCTTACAAGGCACCCTTTCCCCAACCACACCTCTTTAAAACTCTCTCCACACTCCCCTCAGAAGCCAGCCTGAGGACTTTTCCTTTGTGTTGTCTCCCCTGTGCTCAAACATGAGCCCTAAATAAAGCCCTGCCTGTGACCCCCGTTGGGCCTCTCAATTTCTATTGCATAGAGAGCCCAAGGGCCCTTGCTAGTAACAATTCCAGACTCTCCATCCCAACTACAGTACTTTCTCACATTCTATTTTGCCTTAAGTTGCCTGCTTAGAGTGTGCTTTCTCTGATGACTGCATGTCCCTATCTCCAACAACAGCTAGCAGTGTCGCACCCACACCTGGCTTTCAATGGTTACAAAAGAGGGAGGTTCAAGCCCAACACTTCCAAGACCGATTATTAATAGCACTTTAAAGTGCATCTGTGGAGTGCAACTGGCCCTGAATAAAAATGGTCCAAGACTATGTGATGTTTCTAGTTGTCTGAGATGCAAGGTTAGACTAGGTGGAGTGGCAAAGAACCTAGACACCTATTAAATGTGTCCTAGGGCTCTCCTGAACATGTCTAAGCACAAACTTAATGTTATGATACTACACTCATCTTGTGGCTAGTACACCTGAAAACACTAAAGCTCAACTCAAAGCAAGTCCTTGCATGCTCAAAGTAAGGCTTTGATTCATTAGACGGCTAACATGTAATATAATATAGATATTCACAGAGAAGTGTGAGTTAACCAGGAATAAGAATTGGTTACCAGGACAAAGCTGCCTTTATCAACCAGCCTCGATTCATGGTCTGGCATATTTATTTATAGTGCTAGTAAAGAATTTTAGTGATTTAATGAACTGGAAAGGATGGTAAATTCTCAGTAATTCTCATGAAAGGAGGAAAACAGTCATATGAATAATCCCCCCAAAAGATAATTAAAGACTTTTTATGTGGCTCTGAAATGTGTTTAGTCTGTACTTAACACTGAATCGATGAATTTCCACTACATTAGACACACCCAATCTTCAAACAAAGTCATAAAACAAGCCTATGTGTACAGGGCCTCCCCTGCAAACAAACCACACTGCTAGGATGGGCGGGGTCTCAGACACTGCAGAGCAGGAGCCCGTAGAAAAGTGTACTGCTTCCACACGTGCATCTGTGTGTCTTCCTATACTAAGAGCTAGAGTGTGAAGCAAATCAGGTGTTTGATTTTTTCAAAAAATAAAGAATTCTCAACTTCTGTCTATATATTCCTTTACGATATTAGAGTAAGAATAAATGGAAATGAATAGTATCAATAGTAGGAAAGCTGAATATTTTACGAACAGCTGGAAAGTCTCTTGCTGGGTTGGTACATTTGTGAAAGCAAACTTTCACCACCAGCAATGATTTTTAAAAACCATGAGTAGTGCTGAAAAGGTAAACAAACTGTTTTAAAGTCATAGTTTGAGTTTTATGTTGACAAAAAACAAAATTAAAACTGCTTGAATTTTCAAATAACAAGTTCAACTAGCTATAAAAGTATATTTCCTGGAAAGTGGCATGTGGTAAATACTATACATTCTGTGTGCGCCTATTTGATGTGTCTGACTTAACAGTATTAAGCATTTTAAACAGTTCTGAATTGCACTGGTTAAGAAAGTATCTGAAATAGGCATAAGTGACTGAATCCCTCTTCAAGTTCCCAGCAACATCAGGGGTTTTGCTCCTAACAGAAAAAAAAAGAGTTTTCTCCAGGAACTCTGAAACATAAAAAATGTTCCACAGCCTGGCTGTGGGACTTTTCTTTTTACTACAGCTGCTGGTTCCTAAGCTGTTTGAAGGTCACTCAAGTGGACCCTGGGCAGTGGAAGGGAACATGTGCTGAAGGACCTGTCAAGTCACCTTACTCTCCTCCCATTCCTCCCTCTACATACACCTGAATAATGGTGGAGTTAGGCACAGTGGTGAAGAGCCTAGGTGAATGCAAATTAGCTACTGTGCATTTCTTTGCTATAATCAATGTATTGGTTTATGGAGAATCTCTCGGAAATCCAACAGTAAAAATTATTGATTTTATTAAACTGGACCCTGGAGTACATACCTCTTTAATATTCTGTGTCATAAAACGGGAAGTATGCATAAAGCATTTCTGGTGAAATTGAAATAGAACAGCTGCTTTGAGAAAAAGCACTTGTGCAACTGTGTTACAAATCAAACCAGCAATTTTGGGGTTTTTTTCTTGAAACATCATTGTTATTTGACAGAATTAGCAAAGTATGCTTGTTCATTAGGTATTTGGCAGACATTTTCTCAAAAATGAAGTGAGCCTATCACTTCAAGAAAAACTGAGTATTTATTGCTGATGGTAAAAGTCAAGCAAAAATCAGAATTTGGAAACCTTGATTAAGCCACCATGAGCCTGGCAGCTTCTTAATATTTAAAAGACTGTTCTGATATAAGTAGTGATATTAAATGAACATGACTTTTTCATATTATAAAATGAATCTGTCAACATTTGAAAGATTTGCATAACTCAATAGACCAATGTTATATAATAACAATGCAATTACAGTACAGAATCATGAATGGGTAAAAGATCCATACAGGACAGACCAATGGATTTTGATTATAACAGAACAAAAAAGTTCACTGATACTGCTTTAGATTCCAGACAGCAATTAACCTTTAAGAAACTACCACCCTTAGACCAGCAGTTACTTGTTAAAAAGAAAAAAAGAAAAGTAAAAAAAAAAGAAAAAAAGAAACTACCACCTAGCAAGTTTTGATGAAGTATCAAATATGGACTATTATCCAAAAAAATACTATTAAATATTCCTTTCTTTTCCGGCTACACATATATGTCAGGCCAGATTCTCCTCGTATGCTTCAATCAAAACATTTATTTTTAAATTAATATTTAAAATTTTTCTCTGTTTCAATTTCTATTCCAGTAAATATCAATAGATATGACACTGAACAAGTTTTCTGGACTTTTCAAAATAATTAAGAGTACAAAAGGGTCCCAAGATAAAAAGGTGTTAAGATCCACTGATGCTCAGCTTCATAAGGAGTTTGGATTTTACTGCAAATGTGATAGTAAGCCACTAGAGGTTATTAACAAAAAGATTGTTAAGAAACTCTACATGATCAGGGCCAGATTTTCATTTCACTCTCCTAGAACATAACTAATTCTCAGAACATAATTCTCAACCATTCATACCAAAATATTTTTTCCACATTGTAGACAGATTGGAAGACACAAAAGAAAGACAACAATCACTAACACAAAAATTAATAGGCATTGTTTGGCATCTTGGCATTGACCTAACCTCAGAAAATTCACAAAATAGAGGGTATAAGATCATTATTAATCGACACCCTCTTAGAAAATAATTTTAAGTCAGCTTTGAATTAGACAACTATCCTAGAAACTTCACATAAACCAGCAAGACAGAAGCAAATATCTCCCTCCAAAAATTGTTTTTTCCTGTACCCCATTTCCTTAAGAATTAGGAATAGCAACCTAAGCAAGCATGGCTGCCAACATTTAAGACAATTTGTTGTTCACTTTTTTCTTTCATTTAAAAAGACACATATTAGGCAGAATCTGCCTCCTCCACAGTGCCATTTTAATATTATACCATAGCTAAATAGTATGGTATCTGATACTGTACAACATGAAAATCTTCCTATATACTAAATAGAAGATAATGGTTTGTTGGAAATAAAGTTTAGATTGGGTCTTTGCAAAAGTCCAAAAGAAATATTTTGATTTTACAGTCAATCTACCAGTAGTAACTTTTCATTTAAAAATGCAGTTGGCCACTGCAAACAACATGGGTTTGAACTGTATGGGTCCACTTATATGAAGGTTTTTTTCAATTATTACACTGGAAATTTTTTTGAAGATTTGCAACAATTTGAAAAACATGCAGATGACTAACTGCACAGCCTAGAAACAAACACCTAAAACAATTTTTTAAAATTAGGTATGTCATAAATGCATAAAGTGTAGTCTATTTTACCATTTACTACCATAAAATATACAAAAATCTATTATTAAAAGTTAAAATTTATTGAAACTTACGCACACGCAGACTGTACATAGTGACATTTACAGTCCAGAAAAATGTAAGCAAACATAAAGATGCATTAAATCATAAATGCATAAAATTAATAGTACACTGCACTACTGTAATAATTTCATAGCCACCTCCTGTTGCTACTGTGGTGAACTCAAATTTTGTATGAACCTAAAACATCATGTGACCCTAATCATCTCTGCATGAGCTTTTCATCTCTCCAGTAAATTACATATCGCAATAAAATGTGATCTCTCATGGTTCTCACATATTTTTCATCACGTTTAGTGTAATACTGTAAACTCTGACTAACACCAGGGGATCCATACAAAGTGCCACTAGTGATGCTGGGAGTTCTCCCAAGAAGCAGAGAAAAGTCACAACATTACAAGAAAAAGCTGAATTGCTTGGTATGTACCTGTAGATTAAGGACAGAAGTTGCAGTTGCCCTCCACTTCAGACAGACGATGCATCTTGTAAACAGAGGATGTAAACTTATGGTATAGATAAATACAGTATAATACCATACATATATTTTTCTTCCTTATGGTTGTCTTATTCATAACATTTTCTTTTCTCTATCTTACTTTATTGCAAGAATACAGTATATAATAGATATAGCATATAAAATATATGCTAATTGACTGTTTATGTTATCCATAAGACTTCCAGTCAACAATACACTAGTAGTTAAGTTTTTAGAATTTCTGGCACGTCAAAAGTTATAGATTTTCAACTCTGCATTAGGGGTGGAGGTGTCACTACCTCTCTAGCCTCCGAGTAGTTTAAGAGTCAACTACTAAATAGCTAGTGTCAGAACACTTCATCAGCTTCATTCTTAAAAAAAATTGTAGAGGTTGTACATTTTAGTAGGATTCTATCCTCGTAACTATTTCATACTCCGTAACTATTTCATACTCCGTAACTATGTAATATCACAAAATGACTGTAAAATCAAAATACAGGTTTTACTGATCTTGAGCATCTCATTTTCCTATAATCCAACCCAAACTCCATTATATATTGACATCCCTAATCAAAATCCACCTGGTCAAATACATCACTACCTGGTGGTAATTTTGAGTACATGTCAGGAGCCATTTGCTAGCTAGGAGTTCAGGATTAATTGTGGCATTTGGGGGAGACTTTCACATCACTGATAAGAGAAAGTAGCTAATAAAGTAACCCAAAATTAAGCATGGGCCAATCCCACAGGACCCACAGAAATATTTATTGAATGGTATTGAATTAACTAGGAAATCTACTAATTTAAATAAAGAAGCTATACAGCATTCATTAAATATGTGTTTAAGTCATCTGGGAAAGGGTAGAGAAGTCTACCCTGTGGTTACATGAGGATCAAAAGTTACTGTACATGTGCACGCTTAACCACACTCCCTCCACTGCTGACCACACTAAGATGACAGCCCACTCTTGAACAGATGGGCTTTAGCTTCAAGCACTTACTCATCCTATCTCTTAAAGCCATAGGAAAGGGTAGGAGAAGAAACGACAGGAATAGAGGGGAGCATGCAACAACGCCAGCATTGGTCTCTACATTTGTGGGGAAGGGGCAAGGGCTGTGCGAGAGACAGCAACAGAGAGCAACAGCTGCTTGGAGGCTGAACCTGCATTCTGAGCAGCAGGAGGTACTTCTGGGTAGCTTCTCACCATTTTTAATGTCAACAATAAGGTTATTTTGGAAAGAGTTGCCTGATATAACCCCAATCATCAAGAATTTTATCAATTTCTGGGCTTTCTAGTAATGTATATCATTCCCCAACAACACATTAAATGCTGTTTGACTTCATTACACTTGACTTTTTCACTATATTTTCCATCAACAAAGCTTATAAAAATAGGTAGCAGTCTATATTATAAGCCCTTCTCTATCCACAGAGACGTAAAGTGTATAGTAACTGAGGGCCAAAATTAGTCCCTCACTAGAGAGTAGTTATGTTTGCTGGTGCTGGGTAAGCAAGACCACCACATTCAAAAATCAAAAAAAACTAGGTAAGTAGATGAAATGAGTTGGCAATTAAAAAAAAAAGAAAAAAGAAACTTTCACAAAGGCAGCAAATATGGGAGTCTCCAGCGCTGATGGAGACTGATGTGGAACTTTAAAACAAAGTGTGTTTTCCAACTAAGCTATCCATTAATGTCCTAAATTGAAGGAAATGTGATTCATCATCAGAAAGGTAGGTGGGTCAGTGCTTGCCACTCAGCCTTGGCCAGCAGTACTGAATGTTTAGAGTTCAATATAAAATAAATTTCTAACAGTGTTATATTCAAAAGAATAAGTCTTCATTCTTCAAAAGGCAGATCTAATCAGAGTTTCAAATACAAGGCAAATTCATCAGGTAGATGTATTCAGAATAATGGTGCTTTGTGGAATTTTATTTCTAATGTGTGTGGTGATCATGAATACAATGTTTACACCCTTTAATTGGATATGGGACTGTTCTTGCTCCTATACTATTACAGAACACACATAAGAAACTAGCTACATATTGAGAAAAACGATAAAATTGAAGAATTTTGTGTTTAGGTAGCACCTATTGGGTTTATGCATTCCTAAAGATACACATATCATGTTTTTGTGTATTGTCTATTCTTCAGTTGCTTAAACAGTCTCTAAAATAATCTTTTTTTTTTTTTTTTGCAAATCACATCGCTTACTTACACAGCAATTGCAACAGTACAAATCATACAGATATTCTTGCTCTATTAAAAAAGAAAGAGAAGGAAAGGAGTCTGATATTTTTGAGATATCCCTGGATTTAAAGGACACAACAGGAGCTTACAAACACAGTAAGCAAAACTTTAACTGCTATAATGATTCCTGTAGTGATGACTGCAATTTCTCATGTTTAGGAAACTGAAGGTAAAAAACAGAGATCCTTTGATTTTGTGGATTTAGTATCACATTCAAATATATGCCTCTGTGTGGCTCTGGAGGGTTTCAAAATCACCTTATAGAAGTGACTTCAGTAAGAACCTCAGAGGAAAAAAGTATTAAAGGGGACGTGAAAAATGTCCAGAACAGCATGAAAGCATTAAAAGGGGAGAAACCAAAGACTATAGTCCATTTTAAGAGACAAACACTTGCAGACCCATTAAAGAACAAAATGCAATAATAGTACATCACTGATATTCACCAGGGAACCCAGGCATGTTTCTAAAATCTCCAGGGTGATGCCACTGCCTAACCTTGGTTAAAAACTGAAATCCAAAGACAGCAGATTCTAGAATACAATTCACATTATTCAGATGTGAATCAAGGCAGCTGACCAGGCTTTTCTGTCAGTTAAGTGACCTGGTCTACCCATTAGTAGAGTTTAGTACTTTATAGACAGTACCCTGTTTAATCCTCACAACCAGTCTCTGTATTATCTCTATTATAAATTATACACGTTCTAGAACTTTTCCTTTGCTGGTAAGATGCTAAATCAGCAATGTTAGATCCACAAATACCAAAAGACTATGCATATGCTTCTTTATGAGAAATTCACTGGAAAAAAATGGAGAAGTCATTCATTCAAGAAATATTTACTGAGCACTATGTGCTAGGCACTTGGGACACATTAATAAACACATAAAATGCTGCCCTCGTGGAGCTTATAGCAGGGGCAGGGAAGAAAGGCAACCAACAAAAAAGAAATATACAGTAATTTAAAACGTAATAGATGCTATGGAAAAAGAAAATGTAGAGCACTACAAGAGGGATATGGGGTATACCTTATATTTATAAATAGAACAGACCTGACTCACAAGATGTTATTTTAATGAGGACCTGAAGGAGGTAAGGGAGATGGCTATATCTGGGGGATGAGGAGGGAAAATTCAGAGCAAAGACCTAAGGTGAGAATGTGCCGGCTGTGTTCAAAGATCAGCAAGGAGGTAATGATGGCTGGAGTGTGAAGCACAAGAGGGAGAGAAGTAGGAGAAGAGATCAGAGATAGTGGGAACCAGGTTGTGTAGAATTCTGTCAATCATTATAAGGAATCTGGCCTTTACTCTGAGTGACATGAGCCACTGGAGGGTTTTAAGCATAATTTGGCTTATATTTTAAAAAGACCACTCTGCTCTTATGTTGATTTAAAAAAAAAAAGAGAAGCCAGGCAAGAAGAAATGAGATGAGTTATTTGTTAGGAGGCCATGGCAACAATTCAGGCAAGAGATGCTGGAGACTTGGACAAAAACCCTGATAGCAGAGATGGCAAAAGTGGTCAAACTCTGAATTCTGGATACATTTTGAAGATAGAGCAGCAAGATTTGCTGACAAGCTGGATATAGATAGCATGGGAGAAAAAAAAGAGTCAACATGACTACAAGTTTTTTGGCTTATAATTTGAAAATTGAGCTGCTACCCACCAAATTGGGGCAGGCTACAGGTGGAGCAGGTTTGCAGAGGAAGATCAGAAAGTCAGTTTGGGTCCTATTAAGATTGAGGTGTCTTTCACATAGTTAAGAAGTCAAAATAGTCAAGTTCAGAAGTCAAAACAGTAGTTGGAGCTATCCAATGTGGAAATATACACTTGGGAATCCTTAAGCAGCTACATAGAATTTTATTAAAGGCCTGTGACTATTTGTGACAATAGACCTACAAGAACTGAGCCCGGGCACATTCCAAATTAACAGGTTGATGAGAAGTGAAAAACAGCACAAATTTAAAAACAAGTGAAAAGAAGAAACCAGTGAGCCAATGGTATTAGAAAGAAAGGCAGGAGAGTGCAGTGTCCTTAAGAATCAAATGAAGAAGGCATATCAAGAAAGGACCCATTATATCAAATGCTGCCTGCAAGTAAAGATAAGAACTGACTGTTATATTTAACAACTTGGAATATTTGCTTGGGAAAAAGCCCTGGTGACTCTCTTCTATCCAACTCAAGGAGACATGATCATGCACTGAATATAATGTTAATGTTTCAATCTTCTCATGAATTCAATTTGTTTTTCTAAAGTATTATCCACAAGTAAGGGTTTTATCCAATTTAATATCAAATCAGTAGACTTGCTAACAAAAAACAGTGATAAACTGCAGATGCTAATGGTCATTTGCTAAGATTCAATTCCCATCCCTTAAAAAAATAAAAATATCTTTAGGTAAATTGGAAGTAAAAAGGATAGATTTCCTTTGTCCTGATGGAGAATTAAGATCAACCAAAAAGCCAACAGTGTTCTATTCTTTTTCTATTAAGGAACACAGTTTGCACATTATCACTATTACTATTTGATAATGTTCCAGAAGTATTTTACAATGTTCCAGAATGTTAACTGTAGTGCAACCTACTATAAAACCAAAATAAAAGGTATAATTATTAGAAAAGTATCATTATCTGCAACTGATAATATAAATAGGAAACCTAAGAGAATAAACTGAGAATAAAGCTGTTAGCACAAGAGCCACCATAAAATACATGCAAAAAATCAACAGCCATCTTAGACCAGCAATAGACAATTTGAAGAACCCATCACAAAATCAACAAAAACATATACCTAAGCAGAACCCTAACAGAAAATATTAGAATTCAATGAAGAAAATAACTCTGCTGAGAGAGATAAAAGGTCTGAATAATCTTTCTTGTCCCTTAACAGAAACTCTGATTACTCTACAGATGGCAGTCCTTGCCAAGGAAACAAAATACAACGTGATCCAGTATTTTTTAGTTCTAAGGATTCATCTTCCAAGTCTTCCAAATTCAGATGGTGGATTTAACATATATGTTCAACTACACCCTGTCCCTAAACCCCACTAAAGTGACAGCAAGAGATTTTTCTAAAAGACAGAAACCTAAAGACTTAAAGAACTACAGTGGAAACTATAACAAAATCAGGAAAGTAGAAAGCAGATGGACAAGTATTAACTGTCTTCCGACCTAAGAGAGGAAAGGCTACACCAGCAGTAAGGAAAGCTGACAAGTACCCCAGTCTACTCGGAGACAGAGGGTGAAAGGGTGTCAAGCTAAAATAAGATTAGCAAAATCTGTCCGAGAAGCTCTAAAATCCCTAGATATCCTCCCCACCTCACTGTAGATCACTAGTGGACAAGCCCAGTACCCACAAGACTAGAGATTTATTCTTGGAAGAGTAGATAAAAACCTCTGGTAAGTCTGGATGGTGAGAGCCTGGGAACCTTCTCCAAAGTGACTCTACACACATAGGATGCTTCTGGTAGGGCTTCCAGCCCCTGTGAAACAGGAAGAAATTCTGTGAGAATCTCTGCACCAGGGACTAAAGTTGTAAACGCTGCTAAGGGATCTAGATTGTAAAACTGCTAACTTGCTTTATGACTTCTTTAACTTACTTACAAAGAGCAGGCCTACACCAAAAAGATAAGAACTCAAGGCCCACATGCATGCCTGACCACTGCCTGCCCAGGACCCTGCCCCCACTAGGAATAGAGAAAACTACATTGTAACTGTGCCCCTCACCCTTCCTAAAAATTTAAAGGACTGTTACACTTTTTATTTGGGGCTCAGAATTTGGACCCTGTCCTCTGAGCCTCAAGGGTGAATAAACGCTCTCGTCTTCTCTCTCACCTCGTCTCTGGGTAAGTCATTTGGAGAAGGCGCCCTCTTCTCCTCCTGCAACATGCTGATATCACAGCCAGATTCCTCCTTGAACACTGGAAGCCATTCTCTTCCCTCAGAGCAGAACACTGGACCACCACTCTCCAACCAGCCCAAGAAAAAGACTTTACAAATGGCCCTAGTGAAAAACTCAGGAGAAACAGTAAAAAGTGGCTGCCACTGGGGAAGGAGACTTAGGGAACTCTGGGGGAAGGCGACTCAGAAAACTTGGGAGGAAGGCGATTCAGAGAACTTGAGGGGAAGGCGTGGGAGACCACTTATTTTACAATAAGGCTCTTAGAGTTTTAAAAATGTGCGTGCATTAATTTAAATACAATAATGTTTATCTGAAAGGACAGGTGAGTATATTATGATTTTTTTAAAGAACAGTGTGACAAAAAATATAATTAAAATGACAGTTTTATAGACAATCAAGAAAGATTAAACACTGGAATGTTGACGCACTACAGGGAGACCAAGCAGTCAGTAAGGGAATGTGTCCTGACATAAACAAATTGGCAACAAGCCTCAAGAGTCTTAAGAGTTCACTTCTGCCCCAGGAATTCTACTGCCATAAATCTAGCCTAAGTAATTCAGAAATATTTAAACCTTCAGCTCTGCCTGTATGTCTGCTATTACTTACTGAGCCTACATCCTTTGCCAGGAGGCCCTGTCGGTTTTCCCCTATTTGGTTCATTCCACCTCACCAAAACTGTGGTGCAGGCACCATTAACCTTATTCCAAGAAAATGCAATTAAAGAATTAGGTAATGAAATCACTTAGGAAGCAGCCAAGCTAGGATTTGCAAGGAGAGTATACATATTCTCAACCACTAAAAATGCAAATATGTCAAACAATGGAAAACTAGTTAAGTAAACTTAGGCTTTATTAAGCATTAAAATCCCTATTTTCAAAGGATTTAAAGGCAGAGGACACATCTGTGATATAATATTAAGTAAAAGTGTAGTATTTAAAACTACAAATAAAATTAAAAATCCCAATTTTATTTAAAAGTATGCCCATGCAGACAAAAAGAGCCAAACAGAAGTACACCAATAAACAGTTACTTATTTCAGGATGAATGGACTGTGATTTGTATTAATATTTTTTCAGTAATTCCCCAAATGGCTACAACAGGGGTAACAACTTTTAAATACTTAAAAACTATAGTAACCATGTAAATTCTCAATCATAGCTGCTTAATTTGAAAAAAGGTATCAGTAATTGCACATGAATGCACACTTTCAAAGAATTTGTTACTAGTCAATCAGATTGAAAGAGACACTAAATTGAAAAGTCTTAAGGTAATTTTAAAATGTGCAATGAAAAAAAGGAAGACTAGGTGAGAGAGTACTATCTCAGGAGCCCAGCATTATTGCTGGAACTTCAAGGTCCATCAAATGAGAGAAGCTTCCACCATTATTTCTTTCTCATAGTGAAATGGGAAAAATTAGCCTTACAGAATTTGCTTGCTAACTCAGTTAACAACAATTTAACTAGCACATAAAAGGAGATATGTTAGTAAGAGAAAACCCCTTTGACTCCCAATACACACCCAAAAATCATTGGAATCCTGAAGTCATTTTGAAATTGACTGAATTCTGATTACTTAGTGAAATTTGAAACGTTAAAAAAACAAAATAAAAAACCTGAAACACGTAAATGAAATATTTCTGCAATATGTTATTCAGAAGTTTCCACAGTTCCTTGTAAGACAAACTGGAATTAGATGGCTACAGAATACTTGTGTTGAGCATTAAAAAAAAAAAAAATTAATTGATCTTTGGATGTGTTAGGGGAGGGAAGGAGTAGGTGAATATGTAGACTAATTGTGCCTTTCCTTTGTTATTTTAAAGTATAATATTATAAGTGGTTTAACTTTTTGTAAAGAATGCCAACAAAGCACTTTCTAGGAACAAAATAACTTAAAAGCTGATAATGGCATTCTTTTTGTCACAAATTACCAAAAGTTTTTCATACAGATGTAGGATTATACTTTTTAAATATTTAAATATGTCTTAGGACTTTAGAGAAACGGTGCATACAATTCTTAAGTTTGTGTGCCCCAAAGGAAAATTGGTGGGGGGTTTTTTTTGGTGTTTTTTTTTTTTTTTTAAAGTTGTTTCCACTTCATTCTGGAATTTTATTAACCAAGTTCTCAGTGTAAGGATTGGGGAAAAGTGAATATACAGAGAAGACCAACACAGTGGCTAGCAGTTACCATCCCATTAACAAAGAATTCTGTAATTATCTTAGAAAGAAAACCTGTAACTGTAAAAGCTCACTCTTACCTGCGCTGAGGCCAAGAAATAAAAAGGGCGATTCAAAATCTTCCAAATCTTCCGAAAAGGAAGAGTCCCATTCAGAAACCCAAGGGTAAGAGGACCCGCCCACTTCCCCTGGAGAACCCGTAGCTACAGGAACCTGAGGTAACCCCTTACGCCCAGTGACTTTTGAGGAAGGGGAGTCCTTCCAGAGGTTAGGGCTAAAAGAGCGTGGACGGTTTGGAGGGGAGTTGAGGAAAGCCTCAAAGAAGGGGAAACCCCCTGACTGCGGCAGAGGGTCACTGAAGGCGGGTTTAGCAACCCCAAAGGAAATTCAAACCCCCCGCTCAGAACAAAGTTCTGGGTGCTAGAGTCATACATAGTCCAGCTAAACTTTGAAACACTAAAGACGCCTTCCTCCCTCCGTGCAGGGAAACAAACCACCCTTTGTGAGTTCCTGTCTAGGGAAAATGAACTAGAGTTTCATCCCATCAATTACAAACTGCTGCTACTTCGTAAAACTACAATCTTGACTTCCTGATACTAATCCCCGTGGTTCCCAAACTCGGCGGCACATTTGGAATCACCTTGGGATCTTTAAAAAATACACTGTATTTTAATTGGTCTGGTGTGCGGTTGAGCACGGCGAGTTTTAAAACTCCCCGGCGACTCTTCCGTGCAGCCAAGTTTGGGAAAACTGTGTTAGAGGATTTGGCGAGGTGGCGGGGAGTGTTTAAAGAAGAAAACGAACAAGCACAGTTATCTCCCTTTGTCTTTTTTTTTTTTTTAAGACTGATAATAGAATTAGCTGGCTTTCTCCAAGCACACACAGGACAATAGGCCGCTTGAGACACAGGAATCCCCAGCACGCCCTAACAATACTTTCTTTGAAAACAGCAGGCGGTACGAGCCCTTTCTTCGCGAGAGAGCAAACATCCTTCTTACCGAAACACCAAACTTCTACAGCTATTTTAAGAGTGAATGGGCCGCGAGTGCCACTCAGAACTCGGAGGGCGAACTCCAGCGCCCGGGAGCAAGCGACCCCGCAGTCGCCCACCACCGCTCGCCGGGGTCCTGCGGGGACGCGGCCGGGCGAGCCTGGAGTGTCCCCCCGAGAGCCCGCAGCCCGGACCCCGCCCGGGCCCCGTCCGCCCGCCCGCAGCGCTTCGGGAAAGTTACTTGGGGGAAGTTTGCTCGCGTTCCCAAGCGGGCGCCTCCCTGGAGAGGAGCGCGGCCCCGCCACCTGCCCGGCGCCGAGGCTTCCCGGCCGCGCCCCCTGCCCGGACCTCCCCACCTGCGGGGTCGCGCACCCCACGGGCGCCGGCACGGCCGGCCGGAGCCTGCGCGAGCTCGCCTCGCCCCTCCTCGGGCTGCCTCGGTCGAGGCGGCCCTGACCCTCGGCCCCGGGCACCAGGACCTCCACGCGGGCCTGACACGCCCCACCAGGAGCCCCTCAGGAAGCCCGCCCGCCCGCCCGGCCCGCGCCTCCAGAGCCCGCGCGGGGGACCTGGGAGCCCCTGCACCCCCGGGCCCAAGGCCGGCCCAAGGCCCCCCGGCCCGGCCCGGCCCCGCCGCTCTGGGCCCCTCCGGCCGCCCGCAGGGTGCGCGCCCCTGCCCCGGCGGCCCCGCGCTGCGCACGCGCGGAGGCGCCCGTTCGCTCGCCCGCTGCGCCCTCACTCACCACCCGCGCTCCTAGCTGCCTCAGGCGCGGCCGCCGCTCGCCGCCTTGCCCGGTGCCCGCTCCTCACGCTCGGGCCGGGCACTCGGGGATCCAGCGCCCCGCGGGCTCGGCGGGCACCCGCACGCAGGGCACGCTCCGCGGGAGCGAGCGCGCGCGCCCGAGCACCAGGAGGGGGCGGGGCGGCAGGAGCGGCGCGCCCAGAGGCGGCCCTGGATACGGGGCATGCGCAGTGTCTGCCCCGTCCTAAGGTCGGCTGAAGAGTGGGCGGGGACCCTGAACCGGTGGAAGTGGGGAAGGGGCCCTCTCCCTCAGAGGTACCTTCGCCCTTGTCCTGCAAACTGCAGTTTTCTTCTCTGGTTCATTCAGCAGCCGATGTACTAAGCATTTATTGAGCACCTACGCTGGCATGGCCAGGGTGCAGGATACAGGGCATGCTCCCGTAGTGGGGGACCGTTGCACCCGGCTTTGGGACTCCTTTCGGGCACTGATTCCAGCCCCTCTCTTTGAACAGATGACAGTGCATAAATGGAGATCACGGAGTATCTAAAACTGCACACTGTACAGCCATTTGGGGAAGGAGAGTAGGTGCTAGCTGGGGTGACCATGGAAACTTTGTTGAGAAGCGCAGGATAGGCAGAACTGTATCTGAAGATAGGTTCACCTAGAGAGAAAGGTGAACACAAAGGCATAAGCGTCAACAAGATCAAAGAATATGTGAACCCATGAGCCCTCTGGGAGACAAGTTTAACCTGAGTATATCGCTCTTAGAGAAGGTGACAGTGGCTCTGGAGGGGAAGTTGAAGCTCATGTAGAAAGAACCCAGTACTTAAGATTTATTCAATGGGTAATTAAGAGGGCCAATGGCAGCCTGATTAAATGCAGACTTTGGGAATATAAAGCAAAGAGCAGAAATTTGAAATGCTGTACTTTATTTTCTAGGTAAGAAGTAGTAGGGTCTTAATTTCAAGTGTTGGCATTAGGAAGAGAAAGGATGAAAAAGTTTCCAGAGAATGTGTGAAGGACAGGATGACTCCCTAGCTTTTGTCACTGCTTCTTGTGGGGAGCTATTTATCATCCCAGGAACTCACCTCATTAGATGAGATCATCACCTTTGGCAAATGTTTATCAGTGGATAGATTAGACCTATAAAATATCACTATGGTCAGTAAATGCTTCTTTTAGTGTGAGTTTGGCCCTGGAAAAACATATTTCTGCTAAACTGGAAAACTATTAATTTGAGAGACAGTGTAATAGTGAAAGACACCTGGGCTTTGGAAAACAAAAACACCTTTTATAAAATCCAGATGCCTCCTAATAAACTGATTATTGTCAACTGATTATTATGATGCCTCATAATAAACTGATTATTGATCACTATCCAAATTACTTAATATCTCTCAGCTTTCCTGTGCTCATCTGTAACATGGGATAGTAATATTTACTTTGCATGGTGGTTAGTTGTATATTAATGTCAGCGTGGCCAGGTCATGGTACCCAGATAGTTGGTCAACCATTATTCTAGACATTTTAGTGACAGTATTTTTTTAGATGAGATTAATATTTAAATCACTAGACTTTGAGTAAAGCACATTAATCTCCATAATGTGTGTGAGAGTCATCTAGCTGGAGGCCGTAATAGAAAAAGACTGACCTCCCCTAAACAAGAAGGAATGATGCCAGCAGACAGCCTTAGAACTGCACTTCCCTGGATCTGCAGCCTGACCGCCTACCCTGCAGATTTTGGAGTTGACAAGTCCTCACAATCACATGAGCCAGTTCCTTAAAATAAATCCCAATAACTATTCATCTCCCTCTCTCTCTCTCCCCTGATAGTGCAAAAGGGCCCAAAATGCAGTACTTTATGCTAAAGTTCCATGTTACCAAGCCACAACCTGAGTTTTGTTTACTTGTGAGATCTCACGTTCTGAGAAAGCAGGAGAAAGGTGATAGTCAAATACCATTAAGCCAACAAGATTTTCCTTGTATCCCTATAAGGAAAGTAACCTTAAAATTTCCAATCCTCTATTTGTCTCTTATTCCTGCTTTCTTCTTTTTTTTTCCTGCCTATAAAACTCACTCTGTTTAGCTCATCAGTGCTTCTTTCTATATTGTAAACTGGATGCTACCTGGCTCATGAGTCACTAACAAAAGCCAATCGGATTTTGAAATGCAATTTGTTGATATTTTGTTCTTTGACATATATTTGTAATATATGTATATGTATCTCCATGCTGTTGGCTGTTTCTCTGGAGAACTCTGGCTAATACAAGGTTATAAAGGTTATATACAAATTACATCTCATCTGAAAACAATCATTATAATTTTTACCTTCTTAATTTGTAAAAACTTAAATAAAAGTAGTTAAAGCACCCAGTATGTAGTAGAGTCTGAATAAATGGCAATAGTACTTATGAATGAACATTGAAGACAAAAACCAAAAGAGAAGAGAGGATGGATATTGGCACCGTGAAAGCATTTTCTCAGTTCACTGGATAATAAATATGTAAAAAACATATTTAAGAGGTAAAAGAAATTTTGGTGCCCCTAGATCTGACGCACTAAAAAGGTGATATATATGTATATTTTAATTACTTGCAAATAAATGCCCTAATGAGTCTTAACTAAAGATAGACTGTTTGGTGTACTCTAAAACACCAAACATGCAAATGAGAGATATGAGTTCACATCTGAACATTTTATTTTAAAAGTTTGTTTTCTCTATTTGTCTTGTCTGTTTTGTTTAAAAGAGTATATAACTTTAGAGTGAGAAAATATAGAAATAATTTTCCTGGCTTAATGGAAATGTATGAGGAAAATTCATGAACACTAACATGAAAATAACAAAAGGTAGGGGTTTGGGTTTATAAAAGGATGATGAGTGATTGATTTGGAAACCATTAGCCAGGTGGACAAAGATGACCAACACGTTTGTCCTGTGACTGGTGTTGTCACATGGTGACTTCTTTTTCCTTTTGGCTGAGAATGAAATATTCCATAGTGGCTGAGAGTAAACCAACTCCAGGACTGACAAAAACAAGTGGTCTGGGGAAAATACACAGCATTTTAGTAACATTTAAATAATCAGGGTGATACTCTATTATGAGAATTTGTGAATATATTAATTTCATGAGTTTTGCCACAGTGACCAGGAAATAAATTAATCTGGGATTAAAGGAAACCTTATACTGAAAAAAAAAATTTTAATATAATTGAAAGAAATGGCCTCAAGCCATGGATGATAGTTATCAACTGATGAATAATAATGGTGATAATAGCAGGTATGAAATAAGTTAAAATACATCCTAGGCCAGATTTTGTTTTTGTTTTTTAAATTTCAAACTGTAAGGCTGGTGGTGGGCCACCTCCCCTCCCTAGATCAAAAAGAAAAGACTCCTGAGATCAGACCCTGCTGAGAACAACCACACCTAGATATCTACCCAGATAAGAGCATTTTGGCTCCTGGGTTCCTCAAATACAGCCAGCCCCTCCTGTTTCTCAATGACCACCCAAGGTCACAATGGAAAATCCCCAGTTCTTCCCACCAGAAGTCCCTAGTACAAGCTCAAAGGGTATAGAAGACCCTACTACCTTCAAACAGGTGCGACTTTTGAGGCCTCCCTCTCTTGGGGCCCCAGAACCTCCTCTGGGAGCACTTAATAAAACCACGTGGTTTGGCCCCACTCTTTCTCTCTCTCTCTGTCTGTCTTTTCTTTTCTCCGCCGCTGAAAAACCTTACACAAACCTGGTATAGAACCTTACAAATCTATGTGCTAGCTCTAAATGGTTTAAAATCTGACTTAGAACACAATTAGCTCTATACTATTCAGTACTCTCTTTCTCATGTTCTTTCTTTTTATTAATACTACTCAAAAAAATTCAAGCAGTTCAGTATCACAAGTAGACTATTGCCCACTCAGTAAATAGTGGTAACATAGGTGTTTCCTACTGTAAGTGAACCCCGATTTATGATGGTTTGACTTATGATTTCTCCACTTCCTGATAATGTGAAAGGAAAACACATTCAGTAAGAACTGTACTTCAAGTTTTAAATTTTGGTCTTTCCCTAGGCTACCAATATGCTGTTTGATACTGTCTCGAGTTGCTGGGCGTAAGCAGCAAGCCACAGCTCCCAGTCAGCTACAAGACTCTACAGTGTCTACAGTGTAGTAGCTTCAATCAATTACATGACACATTCAACACTTTATTATAACCTAGGCTTTGTGTTAGATGATTCTGCCCAACTATAGGCTAATGTAAGTGTTCTGAACACATTCAAGGTAGTCTAGGCTAAGCTATGATCTTTGTAGTTTAGGTATATTGAATACATTTTCTGCTTATGACATTTTCAGCTTACATATAAGAATATTTGATCATGAAAAAAATCAAAATTTAACAAAATGGCTAGCAGGCACAATATTGATTATTCTTTACAGGCTCTATTTCCCTCTTTGCTTCAGTATTTTAGCCCATTGACAAAAAGTGATTGATTGATGCACAACTTTTCAATAAAATGGCTTTTGCATATTTTAATTATGCCTATATAATTAGCTTTTGCACATCATAATTATACCTATATCTCAACTTATATATTAACTTTACATCAGTGAGACATTTAAAATATCAAATTAAGTATAACCATAAAGAATAAATGCATATAAATTATTTTGCATAAGCAACAACAAAGACAGGGCAAGAAGTCCAGTATTGGGTTACAGTTTTTCTTTAAAAATGAATCTCCTACAGAACATTATATCCAGTTTCCAGAATGTAGACATGTACTTAATTAAGCAAGTTTTTGTAAAAATCACATGAATATTAAAATAATGATTTCCATGCATTAAATTCTCAATAATTGGAGCAGTCTTAATTGGTGCTGTTTAATAGAAAAAAAAATATGAGCCACAAATGTGAGCTACGTATGTAATTTTAAATTTGCTAGTATTCACATTTTAAAGAGTAAAACAACATAGATGAAATTAACATTAATAATCTATCTTATTTAACCTATCAAAATATTATTTTGACATGTAATAAATATAAAAAATTGTTAACTAGATTATTTTACATTTCTTTCATGCTACATGTTCAAAAACTGGAGTGTATTTTCCATTTTCAACTCAACTAAATTTAGGCTCACCATATTTCAAATACTTACTAGCCACATGTGACTAGTAGTTATCATATTGGACACCACAGATCTAGGACTAGATCTTCCTCATTTTTTTTTCTTCATGGCCATAAAATTCCCTCAAACTGGGGATTCATGGTAGCCTCATTTCCAGAAGTTTCTGCTTTTACTGGGATAAAGGAAGTTCTTAGAAGGCTTCTTTCTGCATCTGTTGAATCTCAAATGTCTGTATTTTAAAATAATCTTTGTAGATTACTGGAGGCCCAAGTAGGTCCCCACAATTTTCTGGATTTTATACTTTGTAATTGTTTGGCAAATCTCCAAATAGAGAATCTCTGACAATGGGTCATGAAACCATTCTATCCTGCCTGTATTTATTTGATGCATTAACTTGTGCCCAATATCTTGGATAGCGAGTATAAGAATTAACCCACATGCATAACAAATATTTCCCATCTTGTTTTATAATCCAGTGATTATTGATTATGTGCCCCTAATATATCAGATAAACCTAATATTGCTATTGCTGAGTAACAAACCACAACAAGTTATAGTTAGTGGCTTTAAAACAATCACTTTTATTACTTTCATTAAGTCTGTGGGTCTGCTGGGCCGTTCTGTTTCTGGGGTAGTCTCTGCTAATATCTGGTGGGCTTTCTCAAGCATTGATATTCAGAGGGTGGGTTGCCTGGAGGCCAGTTGGTCTAGAATAGCCTCAAATAAAACAGCTCAGCTCTGCTCTATGGGGTTTTTCTTGGAAGCCCACCACTGCTCAGAGAATAAACCTTAGCTAACCTGCTGGAGCATGAGAGACCACATGGAGCAGAAATGCATTTTCAAGTTTCTGATGACTGCAAGTTGTCACTGTTTCATGGCCAAAGCAAGTCACATAGGCAAGTCCAGCATCCACATGTGAGGATACTACCAAAGGGCATGGTTACAGGCGTTAGTGCATCCCATCTACCATGAACAGTGCTGTATTCAATTAGTCCTATCATGTTTTAGTCTGTTCATTTCAGTTACTCTCAGTCTGCAGTGTTATCTATGTATCCTAGTTTTTGCAGTGTTGAGTATCTATCCCTTTTGTAAACTAGATCTCTTCTTAAGTTTTATTAGCATCCTTTTGTTTAGAATTATCATTTGTGGTTCAGTCATTTTTACACTTTTAAAACCTCTTTTTAAACTTGATTATGTGAATAAGTAAAAATGAATACAATCTTTGATCAAGTAAACAATCAGTAAACAGATGCAATTTGTTTTAAAAGACTTTGCGCATTGTCTTGCATTCCAGAAAGTTTTTAAATGCTATACTTTTTGTCAAAATTCTAAACCTAATTTCAAAAATGTTAAATAAATAGGCTCTCATATACAAATAATATTGATAAATGCTTTCTTCCTATAGTCCATTGTCCATTCAATATTTACAGTTCACGTGGGTGTTTTTTTCACTGCATTCATTCACAATCCATGTCTCAATTCATCATGTAAAATCATTCGTGGTTGAATTTTGAGGAGACATTGAAGAGTTGTACATGGAGAAATTCTTAAACTCATGTATTTGAATAAAAGGCATTGTATTTTATCAACTGGAAATTTGACGAAGCTATGTTTTAAGAAGTAAAACAAGTACTTTTTTTTCCTCTAGGATTATTTGGCATCTGTGGAGTTTCAGAATCCTATAGAATTCTTTTTCTTTTCCTCTTTAAACAGGCATTGTAAATTATTTGTTACTAGATTATAACCTTCGAAGAGTAAATTACAGGTCATAGAGCTTTGAATTACCATGCAACATTTTGTGCCTACATGAGTAAATGACAAAAAATAGACTAAGAAAACACCACCTAGTTTGCTATGCTGTTTGCCCTTTGAAAAGGTTTATTGCTGTGTAAATCCCCATAAGGAAGAAAAGATTAAATCCTCTTGGGTGTAGCTGGAGAAGGTACTCTTTCTGATCACATAAAAACTTGGACCATGAGAAGCCCTGTAGGTTTGGATCCTCCCAAGATTAGCTATGTGGGCTTGGGGTATATAGGAACCCAATGTGACAGCACAAAGCCATATCCCACCAGATGCTTGCTTTGGTTTTTCTCAGAACCAAACCTCCAACAGGATTCAAGTGAAAGTAATTTATTTGGCAGTGACTCAGGGAATCCCTAGAGGTGAAGTAAGTGAGCAAAACAAAGAAGAGGAGGCAACCAAGTCACCACTATGGTCAGCTGGAGCCCAATCCTGTTGGAGAACTCTTAACACTTTAGAACACATGGCAGGGATAGTCCAATGAAGGGTCAAGGGGGCCAAGATCATTATCCACTAATTCCCGTTCATCAAAGGACAAGAGAGCTAGAATCACTATCTACCAATTCCCACCTAACAAAGACTGCAAATTACTCTCAGAGAAATTAATTTCCTAGCACCTACCTTCAGTCCCTGCTCATGAGCTGAACATGGTCCTGTGACCAGAAAAAAAAGCAAAGAATTCTACTTGCTGGCCTCTTGTGCCTGTTTATCAGCAGGGCAGCACCCGTATGCACAAGGTACACAGAGCTACACAGTGACATTGTGAAATCCCTTCCCAGGCAGACCTGAATATTATCTTCATTCCCTTCAGGGATTGCCTTCTTCCCATTTTTGCTTTAACTGCCGTCTCTGATCTCACAATTCAGTCCCCTCGATAGAGATATGCTCTGAAGACCTATATACCAGACAGCGACCCACCATGCCCGGAAGACAAGGCAAAGTACAAGGTTTGCCAAACCATCAGGTTATGTGTGTACCCTCTGAACAAGCACCTCACATGCAGTCCTTTTCCAGAAAGTTTGCAAGAAATTGCCTGAAGGGGTAGATGTCTTCAAGTAGATCTGAAGACAAAGGTGCTAGCAGAGAGTCATCTAGAACAGTGGTTCTCAGCTGGAGGAGAGTTTACATACTGCCTGCCAGGAGATATTTGGCAATGGCTGGAGACATCGGGTTTTGCTAGTCACATCTGTGGGGGAGGTGCCACTGGCCTTGGGTGCTCAGAGGCCAGGGATGTTGCTAAACATCCTACAACGCACAGGACAGCATGACCCACCCCACAAATAATAGCCATCCCCACATTCCACTGTGGTGCTGTTGAGAAATATTTATCTAGAGAAACATCAGTAAAAAAGAAAGAAACCGCAGGTTATGCATTCCAATTTCTTCTCTTAGTCTTTACTCCCAGTTTTTACTCTAACAAGCAAAGTTTTCATTGATTTCTAAAGGTGATTCTAAGCGTGTTGGGAGGCACAGAAGGAAAGCTTATTATATTTTTTGAAACTTTACTAAATTGAAAAAGGGGGTAGTAGTCTAACCTTTTAAAATGTTTCCAGATGCTAAGCATCGGATTGAAATACTACATTGAAACAACCAACTATTACCGATTAGTAGTGCTATGGCAAAAAAGGGCAGTTTTCTTTTGATGTACCGAGTCACCAAGGATGGAAAGATACTGACATTCAGTGATTAATTTCTGGAAATGTGGTTGAATGAATCAAATTATGTATCATTTGATGCCATTAAATTTGAATTCCTGCATTATATGTGGACCTTTAGCTTTTCAAGCATTCTCCGTGTGTGAAATTGAATGTGCCATTTACAAGCTATCATGTAATTTTCTGTTTTCTGAAACAAAAGCAACAATCTGGGTACATTAAAGACCATTATATAATTGACAAACCTGCTTTTTAAAACTTGATCCAAAACACTTACAATTACTATCATTTGCCAAAGGGAGGTATTCCTTAACAGTGCAAAATCATTTAAAAATTAAAATGAAAACCCTCTTTTGCTTTTGTTCCAATAAGCATACCTTCCATGCATATCCATCGCCACAGTTTACAAAGTTTCTTTTTTTTTCATGCCCATTAACTCACTTGATATTTAAATCAGCCACATGAATAGACAAAACAGATAATCATTATCTCCATTTTTAAAATGAGGAAGCTAAAGCTCAGAGATCATAATTTACGGGTTCAGCAATGAAGACATAGAGTTTTGACTGCAAGACAACCACATTTTCATCACCTATTACTTTGACTTGATGTTTAATTTCAACTTGCAAAAATTTTATTGAAGTATAATATACATATAGGATAATACACGAATCATAAGTGCACAACTCAATGAATTTTCACAACCTAAAAACACCCACGTAACTATGACCATCAATTCAAAAGCCCAGTCATTCTCCTTCAAGATATTACTGCCTTTCTATAAGAATAACTCAAATCTTCACTTCTAACAGCATTGACTCATGTGCCCATTTTTGAATTTTATGTAAATGGAATTTTATGGTGTGTACTGTTTGTGTCTTCTTTTGCTCAATATTAAGTTTGTGAGTTCCATTCAGGTTATTGTGGTTGTAATTTGTTGATACTGAGTTTTTTTTTTTTCTTTCAAAAATGTTAGGGGGTACAGTGTGTTTTGTTGCATGGATAAATTGTATCATGCTGAAGTAGAGCTTTCAGTGTACCTGGCATCAGTATTGTGCACACTGTACACAATAGAGAGATTTTTATTCCTCACTCCCCGACTCTCACTACTAGTTTTCAATGTCCATTATTCCACTTTATGACCATGTACATCCCCTGTTTTTCTCCCACTTATAGATTCTTATTATTGTATGCATGTGTGACCATTTCAAAATGTATTCATCCATTTAATCACTGATGACCATTGAGTTGTTTTCAACTTTTTTCCTTTCATGTATAGTAGTGCTATGAACTTCCTTATCCACATCTTTTGATGAACAGAGATACATATTTCTAATGAGTTTATATTTAGAAGCAGAATTGTTGGGTCAGAGAATATGCACATATTTTCCTTTAGTAGACATTGCCCGACAATGGCTGTACAAATTCACACCCCCACCAGCATTACGTGAGAGATCCTATGGCTTTTTGTCCTTGCCAACACTTGGTATTATCTGTTGTTTTTTCATTATAGCTATTTTCTTAGGTATGGTAACACATCATGGAGATATTTTATTTCAATTTTAATTTTAAATGGAACCTGTTGGAGACTAAGACCCTCAACACCCCAGTGACCTGTCCTACGCACGGGCCTCGCCCTAGAAAAATTCCTAGGACAAAAACAGCACCCCACCCTCCAGCTATAGCTCCGAGAAGAATGCATCCCATGACGTGCTGACCATGGAATTCTCCAGGGTGTGCTGACTGCAATTGTTCCCAACCACCTGCCAGGTTGGGGTTGGATAACCAGACACAAACAACCTCGATAAGATACTGATTGGGGCTGATTAGCCCAAACCCGAGCCTCATCATCCCCCCACTCTATTTTTCTGTTCATACTTCCTTGTTTCTGTATGATTATAAAACCAGCAGAAAATCTAAGTAAAGTAGACCTTGACAACCCTTTTCTTGGTCTCGTTCCTTTCTGTCGCCCATCTCTTTCAGGCATGGTCCCCCTTGACCCCCTCGAGTAACAGAAGGTCCCGCGGGTCGGGACAGGAACCCAAGTTTCTTCATATCACCAGCCTGTAGGTTAAACACTGATTTTAACACTAAAATTTGCCATCCCTTATCCCCTACCTATATAAATGCAGAGTCCTAACACTCCAAAGCTACCCAGTCATTTTGGATTATCCATTGAGTCTGCAGAAACCTTCTTCTGGAATTTGTCTCTGGTGGCTTCCTTAGTGTTTAGTGCCCATCAGGTGTGTGGACAAGTGTTTGCACAGGAGTCATGGATGCCAAGTCTGCTAGGTGGGTACTATGCCTCCACCAGGAGCAATTTTGTCCAGTACTCCAGCTGCTGCCAAAGTCCAGGGCTACCGAAGAGCATATACTGTGTTCCATTCTGTTCTCATTTCATGAGAACCCTATTCTGTGTTCCTCTAAGAAAGGTTCTTTGTCACCTGGACTCCCAAGCATTACCTCTGCCTTAACCCCAACCCTGCCCTGATATAACTGGCCAAATCCTATTCAAATCCCACAATTCAGCTCGTGTCATGATTCCTGAGCTGCTTCTTTCCCTGGGTTCATCCTACCTGATTGCTAGAAGGGGCTTAGTAGACACACCCTGTAGTGACCTCTCCATCCTTCTCTTCATTTTCCCCACTTCTGACCCTAGAACTCACATGCAAAACTCCCCTCTATCCCCCATGACTGGCTGTCCTCACCTCAACAGTTCACCACCCACAATTAGACTCTAAATCTTAGTGTAAGATAGCCTGGGATAATGTGTTACAATTTTTTTTCTAATAAGAAGGTTAATTGGGCAGCTAGAAAATCATGAGTTGTCTATGATGTCAATAAGCATCTCTGTACTCTCTCACTGAGAAGTCAGAGCTACTCAAGATGGGTGATCTCCAGGAAATGGAGGTCAACTGCGTATCTTTCGATTGGATGTATTCTACTTTCGATGTCTAGGCCCCTAATGTCCTACAGGGTAGCCAATATCTATAAAGAGCTATACTATAAGAATAAGATTTTACTCATTATTTTCTCTAGTCCTAACTTTGCTTTTATTAACTGGATGGATTGTCACAATAATGCTTTATAAAGAAACAACCCCAAATTCAGTGAGTTAAAACAATAAGATATAGTCAGCTCATGAGTTGAAGGGCTATTGATGTAGTTTGGTCTAAGCTGGGCAGTTCTTCTAGTCTTGGCTGTGTTCACTCACATATCTGAATTACTCACATGTCTGGATTCTTAGCTGTCTATAAAGCCTTAATTAGGATGACTGAGGTAGCTGCTGTCTGTTCTAGGTATTTTTCCTCATTCTCTTGGGACTAGCAGGCTAGCCTGGACAGGTCCTTCCAGTGGTGATAGTAAGGGCAAGAGTGAGTGAACTCTCTTGTACAAGGGCATTTCAAGCCTCTGTTGCTATTACACTCTGAAATTTCACTGACCAAAGCAAGTTGTGTGGCTGGAACTAGAGTCAGAGTGGGAGGCACTGCAAAGTTAAAAATTAGAAGCTTGGGTACAGAAAAGGGTGAGGAAGTAGGCTATTTTCAAGCTCTATCACCCTAGGTAAACTTAGACAAGTTGCATAATCTTCCTAAGCCTGAATTCTGTCTTTAATAATATGGGGATGATTATAAGAAGAAGCATCTCCCCAAAGTTTCTAATGATTAAATGTAATAAATAGGTTGCAAACACCTAAGTGCTTCAAAAACTGTTAAGTGATATATACATATGTCACTATTATTCTTATTATGTATATTTTTAAAATTAGATTTACATGGTTGGCCAAGCAAAATTCTGAGATGAGTGACTTTGGCTTTCAGAGCCTCTGGCCCCAACAAGTGGCCTTGTGTTTTCTTAGGCCTCCCAGGAACTTCCATTACAATGGCCTATCCATTTTTAGGAAGCACCCAATAAATGACGTTCTCAAGGTAATGGCTAGTCAACTGTTGTCCTTTCTTGCAATCAACCAAAATGATTTGACTATCTTCTCTGTGCATAGCTCCCTCAACCTGTTATTACCAAGTTCTAGGAATGCAAATAGGAACAGAGATAGCCACTTCCCTGGAGGAATTCAGTCTAGAGGTGAAAAAAACTTTAAAACAGACATTGCATTACAATATCTGGAGCACTATTAATATATTGGAGATATGTGCAAGTGGAAATGAGATCCACTGGGTCTTCTTAGAGAAGTGACAAGATTTCAGAGAAGGTGTTGTAGAGCTTAGAGGGATGAAGGGGATATGCCCAGGCCCACAGGCAAGGAGTGTACATGTCCCGACCCGCGGGACCTTCTGTTACTCGAGGGGGTCAAGGGGGACCATGCCTGAAAGAGATGGGCGACAGAAAGGAACGAGACCAAGAAAAGGGTTGTCAAGGTCTACTTTACTTGGATTTTCTGCTGGTTTTACAATCATACAGAAACAAGGAAGTATGAACAGAAAAATAGAGTGGGGGGATGATGAGGCTCGGGTTTGGGCTAATCAGCCCCAATCAGTATCTTATCGAGGTTGTTTGTGTCTGGTTACCCAAACCCAACCTGGCAGGTGGTCGGGAACAATTGCAGTTAGCACACCCTGGAGAATTCCATGGTCAGCACATCATGGGATGCATTCTTCTCGGAGCTATAGCTGGAGGGTGGGGTGCTGTTTTTGTCCTAGGAATATTTCTAGGGCGAGGCCCATGCGTAGGACAAGTCATTGGGGTGTTGAGGGTCTTAGTCTCTAACATGTACATTCCAGTCCCAGGCAATGGCCTATGGGAAGAAAGGATCAGAGAGAGATGGCATGTTTAGACATTGTTCAGTAATGCTAGAGTTTGTAAGAGGACCATAGGTGTGATAGGAAATGAAGTTAGATGGGGAGGGGGGGACTAAAGGATTTAAATGAGTGGCATGTTCAGATTATAGCTTTAGAAAGGCCACAATAGGGAGGATGCACTGAAGTTGGAAGTGGCCAGTGGCAGAGAAGACAATAGGGATGACATTGCATGAGTTCAGGAGACTCCCTGGCTCTTCTCCTGGGCTGCATCAGAGGGATGAAGAAAGAAGGGTGGATATGATAGACACTCACTAGTGCTAAAGGGACAACGTGATCAACTTGATGATGAAAGAGGTATGCTTGCCCACGTCAGGTGCATGGAAAGGATATTCAATCCATCACTATGTAAGTCAGTCAACAGACTGACATTTACAGAGAGATTACTTTGGACAGACCAAGGAGCTAGTCACTGTGGAACATCCCTAAAGATGATGAAGATGCAGACCCCTGACAATTAGTAAACAAGTAGCTACAGTAAAGCACAGAGTAGAAATAAAGCCTTTATTAAGGAACACACAATGCGATATGAGATCATCACGAAAGGGGTGATTTAACATGATTAATAAACTCTCATTTTTAAGATAAGCTTTCATTTTAGAGAGTTGGGAGATATCATCCCAAGCCTAGATTGTTCTTGCCTCTATTCATTGCCATAACAGATTCTGTTTCCTGAATGGGAAACCAGCTAACAATCTTTTATTCTTTGTAAAATGGATACGATTCAAAATTAGAGTTCTTCTAGAATTTTCTTACAGGAATTTCTGGGCCAGCACAGCACCTGTCCTTGCCAAGTGATGGTTGCTTTGAGAGACATACATATTTCCCAGTGGTTTCTTAAGAATGGTTGGGGCGGTGTGGCTAACTCTGGGCAGACTGACCCTGGGAGAGCATGAGATTAGATTCCAGGTATTCATTCCCCTGCCTTGCATAGCAGTACAGGACCATTCCTCAGGAAGGAGGGAAGGGCGGCAGGTATGGAAACTCTCTTGAAGTCCTGCCACCCAGCTGCAAAAGTGAACTTTTGTTTTATTCTTCCTAATATCTTTGGCTGGGTTCTCCAGAAACAGACTCTGAGATGAGTAATTAATCATGTCCAAATTATAGCAAAGAAATATCTCTCCCCACCCCCAGCAGAGACCAGCAAGGGAGTCAGTGAAGCAGGGCAGGGAAGGAGAGGAAACCACAGGATTATGGGTGATTATTTGTTTCACTTTGACCTCCTGGGAGAGTTCCAGAGAATAAATTTCACCTTAGACTTTGCTAAGCCTTGGGGCAGAGCAACTGGGCTTTTATACTCTAGGACCAATCAGTCTTTGGCTATGGGCTGCCTGGGGCGGGGGGAATGTACTCTCCCAAGCACTTCTGGTTTTCTGTGAGTGGGGAAAGTGGCCACGGAGCTCAGGGTTGTCCTTGGAACGAACTCCCAGGTGCAACCTACAAGAAGCAAATGGACTTATTTATTTATTTCATTGTTTGTTTATTTTGAGACACATTCTTGTTCCGTTGCCCAGGCTGGAGTGCAATAATGCATGATGGTAGCTCACAGCAACCTCCAACTCTTGACCTCAAGTGATCCTCATGTCTCAACCTCCCAAGTAGCTGGGACTACAGATGTGCACCACCACACCTAGCACAAGTGGACTTTAAACTGGGTGAGGAATGACATGAAAACATGAGGAGGGTGAGGACAGCGAAGAGGCCATCGTGCTACTGGACTGTAGGTCCCATTGGAGTTAAACAATTGTCAGAGTGGTAGGAAATAGACTGGAGAGAGGATGTGTGCACTGGGAGAGTGGAACCCTTGAAATTGAGATGATAGAGTGTTTTTATCTATTGTTATTGATGAAGTCTAGGGCAATAATTCTCAATAGAGGAATACTTCCCAGCCCTAGGCCATGTTTTGAACAATTGGGGAGGCATTTTTGGTTGTCAAAAGAAAGGGAAATAGTACTGTCATTTGAATGGCCACAGTCAAAGATATACAGGGCATTCTCACACAGTGAAAAATAACCCAAATATCAACAGCATGATGATCAAATATTCCACCAGACATTCATTGAGGTGAAAAAGCCACTTATCTTAGCCACGAATCTAACCCCATTTGACACAGAAACACAAATTATATGTTTTGCACAGTTTTAGCATAGAATAATTTTTCTACAAATGGAATGATAATGTATGTTAATATTGTGCTTTGTTATTTCCAGAGCTTTACCAAGTATTGTTCATCCTTTCAGAAAATCATGACACTGACAGTAACTGCAACTTGTGAAATTTGAGTTGGCTCAACCAACACACCGATTCTATATGTTTTTGGAATTCATGGTAATGTTTTTGTAAGAAGGTATAGGAATTGACCTAAGTTGTCCTCATTGCAAGAAAAAGAAGGAAGAGGGGGAGTTAAAGGAGGAGGAGAAGGAGGGAGGAAAAGGAGGAAGAACAGGAAGGAACAGGAGAAGGAGGAAAGGAAGAAGAAAAAGAAGAGAAAGAACAGCAACAGGAGGAGGAGGAGGAGGACACGGAACCTGGGAGAGAAAAGGAATCCCAGGAAATCTGGCTCAGCTCCAAGAGTGTGTGCTGTGTGTGGGCATGAAGGGCCCCCCCTTCAGCAAGACTGAGGGGAATTGGAGGAGGATAATCCTCTCAATTTCTGATTATATGCATATTTTTTACCTTGTCTTTATTTCTTTTTCCTTTGGGAATTCAAAAAGTACTTTTGGGGTCAAAAGGAATAAGAACTATAAGCTTATTTACTTATCTAACACACACATTTTGAGAATTTTGTCAGAGGCAAATCAATTCTGAAGCAAATAATTTACAATTAGAGTAGAAGGACAGAGCCCTTCTCCGAGGACGTTGACATTTACCTACAAAATATTGAGAGTGATTTTGGGCAGATTACATATACGCTTTCTCAGGGAGAAGTGAACTGGTATTTTGTGGGGCTGACAAATAAAAGGACGAAGTTTCTCAGCCACAAAGCAGATCCCACAGACATTGAGTCTGATAAGTGCTTCCATTGGGATCATGGAAAATTCTGTGGAAATCTACACAATCCCTAAATGGTGCGTTCACTCAGGGTGTTTCAGCATTAGGTCATCTGTTTGGGCAGGTAGTTGGAAAGAACTCAGCAGAACAATGTTAAAGGGGGAAAAAATCATTTCCTGAAATAAAATGTCTAAAGAGAATGATAAGCTTATTTGCTGTCTCTTTGAAGTATAATTGATATGCTAATCAGTGTCCATAATGAGTTTTCATTTCTTTCTCCCAGTAATATAAATTTATAAGGAAATTTAAGATTGATTTATTTTCTTAAGCAAAGAGCAGACAGGCAATATAAATGAATAAAGAAGGTGAGCTAGAGACTATGAAATTTGCCCTTTTGTAAAGGAAGCAGTTACTTTTCAGTCTCTGTCTATAGTTGCCATGTGGGAATGAGAGGTTTCATCTTATCAGACCTTCTGAGGAATTGAAAGAAAAATTGGAAATTTGAATGCTCCCAGTATTAAAATTTTGTCAACTATTAAAAAACTACTATGGTAGCCAAACCTCATAAATAACAAAGACATCATCAGATAACAGAATAAACTATGAAATTATTGCTAAACTTTGAAGTTATTATTATATTAAAGTTCATAGCTAACCCTTTGATATTGAAATGAATTTGATTTATTGCTTACTTTTAATTTATTGTAACTTGGATTTTCTTCTTCCGTCTGTCCATTGTCAATGTTAAGTTATGTTTATACTCTTGATATAAGGTCCACATCATAATCAATATTTGTTAATCCCTGCTTTGTTTTCTGGGGATCCCAATGTTGGAAGCATCTTTAGCAAACAAAGATTTCCCGGTGGATTATTATGAAAACATAAACATCTATGGAAAACAGGTCAGTAAAAAGAACAATAAACAGAATCCAAAACTTGCATTTTTAGTGTAGCCTCTCTTCTCTAGTCTGTGAAGATTGAGATAACATTTTCTATACAACAGTTATCTATAAAGAAGTGTGAAAAAGCTTCTTTGAATATGAATATCTCTAAACAATATGATCTAAAATTTTATGCTTCCTAATATAAAATAGAAATTTGCCATGGTCTCTTATTAATATTTTGCTCCAATACAAATTTAATTCAGTTCAACAATTCAATAAAAGAATACAAAACAAATTACCGGCTCAGCAAATTTTTCTTATGAAAAATTAAAAATATCCACTTTTGATAAATATTTTGAGTATTGGGCTCTCCTTCACTCCTGGAAGTATAAATTGGGGTAACTTTTGGAAACTCAGTTCAGTAACATATTCAATAGTTAGTATGTATCAAATTATTAATAAAAATACCCAAATATATGCTTGGATTCAGCAATTTGGCTTCTAGGAAGCTCATTGTAGCCCTGCTATAACAGTAAAGCAAAAGCAGCAACTTCAATGTTTGTTAATGGGAGAATAGTTGGAGGTGTGTTGGTATGACCAGTCAGTGGGTTTTTTAGTGAATTTTACATTCACTAAATGTAAAATGTATTTTTTTATTTATTGATAGGGAAGCAATGTATTATATGTGGAACAAAAAAAGTAGGATCCGAAACAATGCTTTTATTATGGTCCCATTTTTTTAAAAGTTCATATACTGATATGAGATAGTCAGGAGATGCAGAGGAGAAGGGGAGAGAGAGAAGAGAGAATTAAAAAAAGAATATAACATATACTGGCAACCCTTGGTTGGCATAGTAATGTGAGATTATAAAAATGACCATGCAAGCTGTTTCTTGCTATCTAAGTGTATACAAAAATGAAAAAAAAAACAGTAAAACTAATATAGCCATGCATGACTTAACAACAAGGATACTTTCAGAGAAATGCCTCATTAGGCAATCTTGTAGCAGTTCAAACATCATAGAGTGTGCTTACATCAACCTAGATGGTATAGCATACTACACGCCTAAGCTTTATGGTATATTCTATTGCTCTTAGGCTATAAAGTTGTACAGCATGTTATTATATTGAATATTTAGGCAGCTATAACACGTAAGTACTTGTATATCTAAATATATCGAAATATGGAAAAGTTAATGTGTTGAGCTTTGATAGTATTATGGCTACAAGGTCACTAGGTAATAAGAATTTTTCAGCTCCAGTGTAATCCTGTAGGACTACCATCACATATGTGGTCCATTGTTGACTGAAATGCCATTATGTAGTGCATCAGTGTATCTATTTAATGCACTCTAATATAAACCATTAGAAGCACTGTTAATTGAAATGTTTATTTCTTAATAAAAAGTTATCAAGAGTAGTTTGAATAGTGCTTGCCTTCTAGTCATATAACTTACAATATGAAGCGAGCATCTTTTCTATGCCTTGGCCAATCAACATACTCCTTTTTAAGTTTGGGCCAGCTTCCAACAAATCCTTTGCACTTTGAATGTCTTGAAATATCTCTGAGAGTTCCTTTAATAGAAAGATTTTTTTTTTTTTTTTTAGCCTTACACTGATACGTAGAAAGATTTTTTTTTTTTAACCGGCATTGCTGCTTCTCAGTCATCTTCATTCTTTTTGTCTCAACTACATTTCTCATTTATGTCTCTAAGTTGCCTTCGCTAAGCTCCTCCCAATACCAGCAGTGTCTACATTCTCACAGTCAGCTGTTTCTTCTATAACTCCATTTACATTCTATTTGAGTTTCACTTTGAACATGATCACTTTTTGGTTGTTGTGTTATTTTTTTTTTTTTTTGCTGAACTTTCTTTCTTTCTTTTTTTTTTTTTTGCCAATTCCCTCTTTCAATTATCCATTTTTATAAAATGTTGTATAGGTTTATCACTGGGAGACAAGGAGGCAACACAGCTACCAGATTTGCTGTCTGTGTGTGAACTGAATAACGAATGTACAGTGACCAAACACTGACAGATTTGAAAGAAGTGACATCATTGGCTGCTGATCATGACACATGTGTATTATTTGCAAAGGGATTGGTGGACAGAGAAGCTAGAAGCAAAGTTTGTAGGTTATGCAATTACATTTATTTATTTATTTATTTTTGTCCTCATAACTTTGACTCAATTACTCACAGTTAATATAACATGGTAACTGCAACTTGAGCCATCTTGTTGGGGGACTGGGTTATAAGTGAACTAGTAATTAAAATTTTGCATATGGAACCATGCAAATCAAGGACTCAAGCATAAGAAAGCCTGGAAAAATATGCGATAAAATGTTAAGAGTGAGTGGCTGTCTCTGTTTCTTACATGTGCAGATGGTTGTTTATGTTTTAAATTTTTTAACTTGTATTTTATTTTTTTATTTATTTTTTATTTTTTATTTTTTTTTATTTTGGCATATTATGGGGGTACAGATTTTAAGGTTTCAATAAATGCCCATTCCCCCCCTCCCCCCAAAAGTCTGAGTCTCCATCATGACCATCCCCCAGATGGTGCACATCTCACTCACTATGTATGTATATACCCGCCCCCCTCCCCCCTCCCCCCTGCCCAATACCCTATTACTGTAGCACCTATGTGTCTACTTAGGTGCTACTCAGTTAATACCAGTTTGCTGGAGAATATATCTGGTGCTTGTTTTTCCATTCTTGGGATACTTCACTTAGTAGTATGGGTTCCAGCTCTAACCAGGAAAATATAAGGTGTGCTATATCACCATTGTTTCTTAGAGCTGAATAGTACTCCATGGTGTACATATACCACATTTTATTAATCCATTCTTTGATTGATGGGCACTTGGGCTGTTTCCACAGCCTTGCAATTATGAATTGTGCTGCTATAAACATTCGAGTGCAGGTGTCTTTTTTGTAGAGTGTCACTGGATCATTTGGGTAGATGCCCAGCAATGGGATTGCTGGATCAAATGGTAGATTCACTTGTATCGCTTTAAGGTATCTCCATATTTATTTTTTTATTTATTTATTTATTTTTTTTTTTTTTGAGACAGAGTCTCACTTTGTTGTCCAGGCTAGAGTGAGTGCCGTGGCGTCAGCCTAGCTCACAGCAACCTCAAACTCCTGGGCTTGAGTGATCCTTCTGCCTCAGCCTCCCGAGTAGCTGGGATTACATGCATGCGCCACCATGCCCGGCTAATTTTTTATATATATATCAGTTGGCCAATTAATTTCTTTCTATTTATAGTAGAGACGGGGTCTCGCTCTTGCTCAGGCTGGTTTTGAACTCCTGACCTTGAGCAATCCACCCGCCTCGGCCTCCCAAGAGCTAGGATTACAGGCGTGAGCCACAGCGCCCGGCCTTTAACTTGTATTTTAAATTTGTCTATAATTAATATGTATTGTTTGTATACTACAGAATAAATAATATTGATAAAAAATGCAGTGCTTACTTTTTACTCCTATAAAATCCAATTAGATTTTGGTATGGATCAATAATTCTATTCAGATAACTTGGGGGTAAATCACTTAATAAAAAGTTTTTAAATTGTTCTTTTAAATTCCTTCCCTGTGAAATTAGTTTTGATTTGAATGAGTATATTTGATTTAAAAAATTTGAGGAGAAAATACTCTATTAAGATATTTAGCCTTTCTGAGAATATTCATTGATAGGTTTCTCTATTTATTCTTGTCTATTTTGTGCCTATTGGTGACATTTTATAGTGTTTTCCATAAAAGTTCTTCATATATCAAATAGGTATATTTTTCCTAATGATACTGTGAATGGGATGTGTCCTTCTTCCTTAGATTTTTGAAATAGGATAGCTATTGATTTTGCATACTTAATCATATTTGGTGTGATCATACTGAACTCTCTTGCTAATACAAATTCATCACTAAAACAGACATATGTTTGTTATATCCATTGACAATCATAATCACTCATACGATGGTCCTTGTCTCTGCTTCATCATTGAATTTCCTTTCCATACTATACCATTCCTGTCAGCATTCAAACATCCTATAACCTCACTCATCTTAAAAATAAGATAAAATAAAATAATAAAATCCTTTAACATTCTATAATCCTTCCTGCTTTCTCTTATCCCATCACAGGAATAATTTCTATTTGCTGACACTCTCCTTCTGTAGGAAAAGAGTTAACATAGGAAGCCTGACATGAAAAGCTCTGCATACAAGGGAAGTTGGATTTGGGAGGGAGGGTTCCCACTATCATTAACTATAAGGGTGGCTCGTTGCATCTGAACTGTCTACACAAACGATACAGTTCATGTGGATCACCTGCTTTCACCCTGAGAGTCTGGAATTTTGGTACACATCAGGCAGAGGCTGCCTAAGTAACCAGTTCCAGATAAAAACTCTCAGTTCTAAGTCTTTAATTAACTCCTCTATTTGACAAAATTCCCGATAACTCATTGTTGGAAGAATTAAACAACTGTGATTCCACTGGGAGAGAATACTTGGAAGCTTGTGCTTGGTTTTCTCTCAAACTTCACCCTGTGCACCTTTCCCATTTGCTGACTTTGTTTTTTATTCTTTCACTGCAATTAATAGCTGTGCATACAACTACACACTGAGTCCTGTGAGTGCTCCCAAACAATCATTGAACCTGGGGGGCAGCTTGGTCATACTCCTCACTTCCCATTCTCTTTGAACCCCCTCCATTAAGATTTCCTTTCCAGTGTCTTTGTGGAACCCATTCTCATCAAGATCCCCAGTGACCTCTAGATTACCCCATCCAATAGTCACTTCCCAGTCTTTACCTTATTCTACCTTCAGTGGCATTTAAATCAAACTATCATTTTCTTCCTTTTGATTTACTTTCCTTCCTTGGTTTCCAGGACAGCACACTGTCCTGGTTTTCCTCCTCCTTCACTGGCATGTCTTTTTTGACATCCCTCTGCTCTGCTTCCTAAACTCTACATCAAAGATGATGTTTACCATAGCAGTTTCGTTGCCATGGTGGGGGTGAGTGTCTAATTCTGTAGGCTCAATAGAGAAAGAAGAGAAATTGGAGGCAGTATAGAGGGAGAGTAGACAATATTTTTCTCAAAGTTTTAGTGCAAAGGAGAACAAAACTGAAGTGCTACCTGGAAGGGAAAATGGGGTCCAGAAGACATTTTGAAGGTGGGAGAAATAACAGTATGTTTGAATGTTAAAAGAAATGACTCAGTACAGAGAAGAGTAGAGACAGGATGCAAGAGAGAGAGTGAAATTGTGATAACCCTAGTGCTCAAGCAGAGGGTTTATCTTGGATGAGAGGAGGAGAAATTTCATCTACAACTAACAGAAAAGAAACCAGGACACATGAGTCCCTTTGCTTCTAGATTTGTTGATGTAGTGGGAACTTGAAGAGTACTTTAGGGTGCTTCAATTTTGGCAGTGGAAGAAGTGAATTATGAACTGAGAGTGGAATAAAAGGCACGCTGGAGATTGAAGGAGCAAGAAGCCTCCAGAAGTAGAACAAGCTATAGAACTTGGTGATGGACAAAGCATGGGAAGTGAGGGTTACATGGAATTTCATGAACCTTCCCATGTTCCTGATGGAGATCCTTCTCAAACTTGTTATCAGTGGAATCTGCTTTGTGAGTGAGAAATTTGTTAATATTAATTTATTAATCCCACTAATACCAGCTCATTTTTTCCCTAATATTGCTGGTGTGCAATCTACCTGAGGCATATGCAATATTTCACCGGCAAATTTCAGTGCACTCAGAAGGGTTAGGCTCTTCTATTTTAGTGGTATGCCAATTTGATTTAGAACGGACTGAGTGTGACACAATAAGAAATATATATTTGATCTCTGCTGGGTTCCTGGCACAGAGCTTCTAAAACCCATGTGATTTTTCTGAGGGATGAGGTGCCAGGAACATCTTTTGCTATAATATTTGGTCTTAGTCCCTGGTCCCTGACAGAAGAACTTCTAAGACCCTTATAATCTCTGGAGGAATAGGAGTGTCTTCTTGTATGCTAATGAAGTGACTGGTAGCTGGAGTTCCCAGATAGCTTTAGGATGGGGGCTGGTTACCAGAAAGACCAAGGCATGATTACAGAGTTAGAACTTTCAACCCCATCTTCTGAACTCTGGGGAGGGGAAAGAGGTTGGCTATTGACCTAATCACCAATATCCAATGATTTAATCAGCCATGCCTACATAATTAAGCCTCTAGTAAAAAAAAAAAAAAAAAAACTCTAAAGGACAGAGTTCAGAGAACTACCAGGTTGTTATATGCAACCTTGTACCAGGAAGGTGGCATACCCCAACTCCACGGAGATAGAGCCCCCTGCTCTCAAGACCCTTTCAGACGTTGCCCTATATACTTATTCTTCTAGCTGTTAGTCTGTGTCCTTTTTATAAAAAACTGGTAAATGTCGGTAAATCATTTCTGTGAGTTTTATGAGCCATTATAGCAAATTATTGAACATGAGAGAGGTTTGTGGGAACCTTTGATTTATAGCCAGTTGGTCAGAAGTACAGGTGACAGCTTGGGACTCACAGTTGATGTATAAAGTAGGGGGGAGTCTTTTGGGACTGAGACCTTAACCCATGGGTTTTTGGCTGATACTGGGTAGTTAGTGTCAGCATCACCTGGGTAGTTAGTGTCAGTTATCACCAACTGACCATCAGTTGGTGTCTGGAGAGTTGGAGAATTGGTTGGTATATTAGTCTGTTTGGACTGATATAACAAAGTACCACATATTGGGTAATTTATAAATAGTAGAAATTTATTAATATTTCTCATGGTTCTAGAGGCTAGAAAATTCAAATTGAAGGCAACAACCAGCAGGTTTGGTAACTGATAAGGCTCTGATCTCTACTTCCACTGTTGCACTGGGAATTAAGTTTCAACACGAATTTGAAGGGGACACTGTCATTCAAACCATAGCAGTTGGTATGGGAAAAAAATAACTCCTATACATTTGATGTTGGAAGTGTAGTGGGTAGCAGAGAATCTGTTTTGTTATTGTTGTTAACTTGGCTAGGACAACATTCTCCAAGATTTTGAGTTTGAAGGTATTTGGAGATATCCAATGGTTATGCAAGAGAGAAGAAAGGCATTTGCATATCTGGGTCTGGTGGTCAGAGAGATGACCTGAATTGGTGCTAAAACTCTGAGCCATTTGCCCGTAGGTAGTCATTAAAACTGAGCATAAGACTGGAGGGGCGAGAGCCTTGTGGACCACCACATTTACTGACTGGGTAAAGGAGAATGGATACACAACAAACTCAGAAAAGGAGAATCTCAAGAGGTAGGTGGAAAACCAGAAAAGTATGGTTTGCTGAAAGCAAAGGGAAGATAGTATTTTAAGAACAAGGGAACAGTTGATAGTTCCAAACAGGGCTGAAGTTTGTATTTGATGAGGTATGAAAAAATAATCCTTGGATTTGTGACCATTCCTGACAGAACAACAATTTTAGTGAAGGCATGGGGAAGAAAGACAAATTGGAATGAATTAAGGCTGTCTTCAAAACAAGATGCTACTACCACATCCATAGAGACTCTCCAAGGTGTATGGAGGCAAATCCAAACAATTCTTTAAGGATTCCATGAAGTTGAAAAGAGGGAGAGAGATGGAAGCTGGAGGGAAGACGTGGGTCTAAGGAGAGTTGTGTTTTAAATGGGACAGACTTAAGCACGTTTTAAACCTATCAGGAAGAATATGGTTTAGGGTATGAACAGTAAAGAGAAAAAGGATAGCTGGTAGTATGAGACTACTGAGAAGCTGGAAGAGGACAGGAATTCCAACATGGTATAAAGCCTTGGGCATGGTTAATAGGAGAGACAGTGCTTCCATTGAAGTAGAGGAAGATGGAAAGAGAGTGGATATAAATGGGCGTAGATGTGTATATCTGGTATCTGTTTGCTCCTCAGATGCATTTTCAGGGATGACTTTGAGCCAGGCACTGTCTTAGGTGCTTGAGAGGCAGCAGTAAACAGCAGAGAATAAGATCTTAAAAGGCTTACACGTTAAAGGGCAATGTGCCCACAATTTTCTCTGGGAAGTTGAAGGTCAGGCTATTGATAGAAGGAAGTTGAAGGTCAGGCTATTGATAGGAGGAAGTTGGAAGCCAGTTGGGAAGGCCCAGCGGGAAAATGTAAAAGCCTCCTCATTGAGGACTAGACTGAGAAACTTGGCAGGATTTTGGGGGGCATTGTTGAGGCCCTTTTGAAATAGATACCTTTGGCTTCATGGGAAAACCATTGTATGAACTGTTGTGCAACCCTTTCCTGTCAGCTTGTCTCTCAGGCACAGGTTTAGAGAAAGCAAAGAAGAAGGTACAGCTAAAAAAAGATTATTTTTTGCAATAAAATTTATTTTCCTCCCTGTGCTTTTATACCCAATTTTATTTCTAATACTTTTTTACGTTTTATCTACTTTTGTGCACTTGACAAAAGATTTTATTGATGTGTTCAAGTAATTTTCTTTTTCCTTTTTATCTCTAATATATTGGTTTTATCTTGATTAGTTTAACTCTCATTGATTTTTGTTTATTTCAGTGTTTTTTCTCCCCTCAGCTTCTTTTCATGAATACCTGGTTAATTTATTTTAATTATTCTTGCTTAATAATAAAAAACATTTAAGACTATACATTTTTTTTTCCTGAGGACAGCTTTGGGCCCATGCAGTTGATTTTGATATATAATGTTCTTTAATTTCTGAAATGTTTGTAATTGTATGCTTTAATCTTCCCTTTTGTTTTTACTCCAAAAATTATTGAAAATAATGTTTTTAGATTTACAGCTGGTTAGATGTGACTTTGGCTATTTTATCCTTATTGAATTTTTAGTTCTTTTTTTAACAGCTGAAACCAGCTCACTCATTTATTTGACTGAGAACATTTTAAGAAGGACAACAGAATTAAGCAATCTTTAATAAAATTCCTATAGAAAACCCAGTTACAGGGCAAATACACAGTTCTCTTTCCCATATCATCAAGGATTGAGAGCTTCCAAAATTCTTTGGAGAATAAGCAAGTAGTTTTGCTCGATGTTGCCACTACTCAGACAGAGGATCCATTTCCACATCCAAATGAATACTTCCTATTGGATATATTAGCATTATTTGCCACCTAGCACCCTAAATATATGGATTTATTTCTTGAGGCATTTTTGGTTTTATTATGCTATGCAGAAAGAATGTAGGTGGTATAATTCCCATATGATAGAATTCATTAAGGTTATATTTATGTCCATACACACAATTAAATTTTATAATTATTCCATAGACAGACATTTGAAAAAGATGTGTACTGTTTATAGGGTAGAAAATTTGATAACCCTTGAGTTTCTAATATGTGCAGGGTTTCATCTTAGGTACTGGGAATATAGGGAGAAGAAGACAGTTAGGATCCTTGTCCTCATGGAACTTATGTTATAGTGCAATGTCCCGGCCCGCAGGACCTTCTGTTACTCGTGGGGTCAAGGGGGACTGTGCCTGAAAGAGATGAGCGAGAGAAAGGAACGAGACCAAGCAAAAGGTTGTCAAGGTCTACTTTACTTAGATTCTTAGTAGGTTTTATAAGCATACAGAAACAAGGAAGTAGAAACAAAATATGCAGTGGGGTGACGGTGAGTCTTGGGTTTGGGCTAATCAGCCCCAATCAGTATCTTATGGTATCGAGGTTTGTGACTGATTACTGATTACTCAACCCCAACCTGGCAGGTGGTCGGGAACAATTGCAGTTAGCACACCCTGGAGCATTTTGGAACGCATTCTCCAGCTATAGCTGGAGGGTGGGGTGTTGTTTTTGTCCTAGGAATTTTCCTAGGGCGAGGCCCGTACATAGGACAAGTCATAGGGGTGTTGAGGATCTTTGTCTCTAACAGTGCAAGAGACAGGGAAAAAAAAGAGTATGTGTTAAATAAAATATTTACAAGTTGCTATACATGCTTTGAAAGAAGCAAGGATTTGAGGTAGGGATACCAAGTTGCCCTCAATTTGGATAGGGTGGTCAGGAAGGGCTGCCCAGAAGAACTGATACTCAGGTAGAGTCTTAAAGATTACAAACTGCAAGCTAAGTGAAGCTTTGAAGAGAGAATATTTCTTGGAGGGAAACTGGGAGAGGAAAAAGGGTCTGGGGATACTGGCAAGGGAGTGTTTATAATGAGAAGTCATGGACATTGGTTCGTACAGGGGAGAGAAGAATAAATAGTGAGACAGTTAAGGGGCTAGTATTTTTTTTTTTTTTTTTTTTTTAAGACAGAGTCTCGCTTTGTTGTCCAGGCTAGAGTGAGTGCCGTGACGTCAGCCTAGCTCACAGCAACCTCAAACTCCTGGGCTCAAGAAATCCTCCTGCCTCAGCCTCCCGAGTAGCTGGGACTACAGGCATGCGCCACCATGCCCGGCTAATTTTTTATATATATATATCAGTTGGCCAATTAATTTCTTTCTATTTATAGTAGAGACGGGGTCTCGCTCTTGCTCAGGCTGGTTTCGAACTCCTGACCTTGAGCAATCCGCCCGCCTCGGCCTCCCAGAGAGCTAGGATTACAGGCGTGAGCCACCGCGCCCGGCCTGGGGCTAGTATTTTGACAGTCTCCAAACAGTTAAAAAATTGTGAGAGGATAAATAATAATAATGCAATAAACACCTAAGTATCAGTCACCCAATTTAATAGATAGAATATTTCTGTTAAAATTGACATGCCCCGTGCCCCATGTGTTGGTCTAATCCAGTTCCTGCCGTTCCTCTCAGAGGTCACTAGCTTAAAAGCTGTATTTTACCATTATCCTCTTTTTCTTGTTCATTTTGCCACGTGTTTATATGCCTAAACAATATGTCACTCCATATTACATGTTTTTAACTTTATATCAATGGAATCAAACTGCATATGTTTTTCTGTGACTTACTTTTTTGGCTTAATATTATGTTTTTTTTTTTTTTGAGACAGAGTCTCACTTTGCTGTCCAAGCTAGAGTGAGTGCTGTGGCATCACCCTAGCTCACAGCAACCTCAAACTCCTGGGCTCAAGAAATCCTCCTGGCTCAGCCTCCCGAGTAACTGGGACTACAGGCATGCGCCACTATGCCCAGCTAATTTTTTCTATATATATTATTTGGCCAATTAATTTCTTTGTATTTATAATAGAGACGGGGTCTCGCACTTGCTCAGGCTCGTTTTGAACTTCTGACCTCAAGCAATCTTCCCGCCTCAGCCTCCCAGAGTGCTAGGATTACAGGCGTGAGCCACTGGGCCCAGAAAACGTTATGTTTTTGAAAGTCCTCTAGGTTGATATACTCAACTGTTCATTTTTACTAAAAAATAAATTATGCAACTTATTTATCCCATCAACTAATAACAAGAATTTATGTCATGTTTTATTGTTTGTTTTTCTTTTGTCTTTGAAGTGCCATAAACATTCTTGCATAAGTCTCTGGAAGCAAAGCTATTGGATCAAATTTCATTTGTTTCCATAAGAATAACCAGTTGTGAAATGCTGATCTTTCTCTGCTGATGTATAAAGTCATTTCTGTAATAAACATAGTCGGATAAAAGCTACTACAAATAAGTGGATTTGGTGACAAACAACTGGAAAATACACTGGAAAAATTTACCATAATAGCATAATGATATGAAATACTTAAGACTTATACGATGACATCTCCAAAATACTGACAAGGGATTCAAAATAAAATCCATATTGCAGCTAGCTGTTTTTATAGAAAGTCACAAACTACTACTACATTTTATTTTAAGTGGTTTTGACATTATTTTTCAATCTACTACAGTATTGATGGCTTATAGAAATATAATTAAATTTTTTACATTGATTCTGTTTCAGCAAATTTGCTGAACTCTGTTACTCATTCTAGTAATATCCATAGATTTTGGAGCAATTTTCTATAGATAATCATATTAGCTTTGAATTATCACTGCTCTATTTTTTTCCTCCCGATAGTTATGCTTTATGGTTCTCTTTCTTACCTTACTTCCCTGGGTAATATTGAATAGAATTGGTCATAGAAAGCCTTTTTATTTCTTTTTCTTGTTCTTAAAGTTTAAAATGTGCATAAAAAATTAAATGCTTGTCATAGTCAATTCTTTCTTTCTTTCTTTCTTTCTTTCTTTCTTTCTTTCTTTCTTTCTTTCTTTCTTTCTTTCTTTCCTTCCTTCTTTCTTATACTGTTTATCAACTTAACACAATTTCTTTTGATTCCTAATTTGCTCAAGAGTATTTTTTATTTATTTGTTTATTTATTTATTTTTAGAGACAGCATCTCGCTCTGTCGCCCAGGCTGGAGTGCAGTGGCATCATCATAGATCATTGCAGCCTCAAACTCCTGGGCCCAAGTGATCTTACCTCGGCTTCCTGAGTAGCTAGGACTACAGGTTTGTGCCACCAGGCCTTCTAGGGGCCATTTTTAGTACTTTATTATATCACCCCTGAACATTCCCACACACCTCCTGTGCCCCTGACTAATAAGAAAGTGTGGATGCTCAGAAAGACCCTATGAGCCATGTAAGGAAGACAGAGGGCCTCTGTTAGAGAGCTCTTCACCTCCAGTCCCCAACCTGTGGCACCCAATGGGATGTAAGCAAGAAATAAACGTGAGTTGTGCTCATCCCAACCTCAAACTCCTGGGCTCAAGTCATCCTTCAGTCTCAACCTCCCAAGTAGCTAGGACTACAGGCACATGCCATTATGTCCGTCTTATTTTTATTATCATTTTGTAGAGACAGGCATCCAGCTATGTTGCCCTGACTGGTCTCAAACTCCTGGCCTCAAGTGATCCTTCCTCTTTGGCATCCCTTAGTGCTGGAATTAAAGGAGTGAGCTAAGGTGCCTAGCCCAAGAGTGTTTTGTTTGTTTAATTTATTTATTTATTTATTTTCTACTGTGGGTATTTCTTTTTTTTTTTATTTCAGCATATTTTGGGGGTACAAATGTTTAGGTTAGATGTGTTACCGTCCCCCCCCCCCCCCGCCCCGACCCCTCCCCCACCCCTGAGTCAGAGCTTCAAGCGTGGCCATCCCAGACTGTGCACATTGCACTCATTATGTATGTATATACCCATCCCCTCCTCCCCCCTCCCACCTGCCTGATGCCCAATAAATGTTATTCCTATATGTCCACTTAAGTGTTGATCAGTTAATACCAATTTGCTGGTGAGTACATGTGGTGCTTATTTTTCATTCTTGGGATACTTCACTTAACGGAATGGGTTCCAGCTCTATCCAGTAAAATACAAGAGGTATTATATCACCATTGTTTCTTATAACTGAATAGTACTCCATGGTCTACATATACCACATTTTATTAATCCCCTCATATATTGATGGGCACTTGGGTTGTTTCCACATCTTTGCAATTGTGAACTGTGCTGCAATAAACATTCGAGTGCAGGTGTCTTTTGTTATTTTGGGTAGATGCCCAGTAATGGGATTGCTGGATCAAATGGTAAATCTACTTGTATTGCTTTAAGCTATCTCTATATTTCTTTCCACAGAGGTTGAACTCATTTTTTTAAACAAATATAATGAATGAGAGCTTAATTTCATGCAATATCCTTTCTACATCTGTTGAGATGATTTAAATATTTCATCTTTTTTAATCTGTTTTTTTTCTACCTTTACTTTTACTACCTTCTCTAATGCTTTTCCTTTCTTTATGTAGATCCAAGTTTCTGACCTATATCATTTTTCCTCTCTCTGAAGAACAACTTTTAAGATTTCTTGCAAGGCGGGTCTATTGGCAACAAGTTTCGGTTTTTGTTTGTTTGAGAAAGTCTTTGCTCCTTCTTCACTTTTGAAAATTTATTTTACAGGACACAAAGTTCTAGGTTGGTGGGCTTTTATTCTCTCAACACTGTAAATATTTCATTCCATTCTCTTTTGTTTGCTTGTTCAGCTTCTGGGAAGTTAAATGTAACTTTTATCTTTACTTCTCTATAGGTAAGGTAATTTTTCTTCTGGCTTCTTTCAAGATTTTTTTCTTCAGTTTTGATTTTCTGCAGTTTGAATATGATAGGCCTAGGTGTGGTTTTTGCAATTTATCTTGCTTGGTGTTTTCTGTGCTTCTTGGATCTGTGGTTTAGGCTTTGACATTAATTTGAAGGAAATTCTTAGTCCTTATTGCTTCAAATATTTCTTTCATTCCTTTCTCCATTTATATTCCTTCTGGGATTTCCATTACACATAATGTTATATCTTTTCTAGTTATTCCAGAATTCTCGAATATTCTGTTTTTTTAAAGTATTATTTTCTTTGCTTTTCAGCTTTGGAAGTTTATATTGCCATATCCTCAAGGTCGGTGATTCTTCCTTCAGCTGTTTCCACTCTACTAATGAGCCCATCAGAGACATTCTTCATTTCTGTTATGGTGTTTTTGATCTTTAGCATTTCTTTTTCATTCTTTTTTAGAATTTCCATCTTTCTGATTCCATTACTCTTCTGTTCCTGCATGTTGTCTACTTCCATTAGAGCCCTTGCATACTGACCACAGTTGTTTTAAATTGCTGATCTGGTAACGCCAGCATCCCTGCCATAGCTGACTGTAAGTCCAATGCTTGATTTCTCCCTTCAAACTGTGGTTACCACATTTTAATATGCCTTATAATTTTTTCTTGATAGCCAGACATGATGTACTGGGTAAAAAGAACTGCTGTAAATAGGCCTTTGGTGTGTGTGGTAAAATGTAGGGGGAGGGGAAGGATGCTACAGCCCTATGATTAAGTCTCAATTTTTTTTTTTGAGCCTGTACCCTGGACTGGGAACTTCAGGATTGATTCTTAGTTTTTTTCTCACTTAGGTGCAACCGGATGGCTAGAGGGCACTGCAGTTGGGTCCCCCCACCCTCAGGTAAGTTGGGCTCTGATAAAACCCTAATAATGTAGGCTCTGGTAAAATAGTTTCTCTTGAGGGCAGGCCTTTTTAAGAATAGAATGCTCTAGGGCCTGGCGTAGTGGCTCACACCTGTAATCCTAGCACTCTGGGAGGCCAGGCGGGTGGATTGCTCAAGGTCAGGAGTTTGAAACCAGCCTGAGCAAGAGCAAGATCCCATCTCTACTATAAATACAAAGAAATTAATTGGCCAACTAATATATATAGAAAAAATTAGCCAGGCATGGTGGCACATGCCTGTAGTCCCAGGTACTTGGGAGGCTGAGGCAGAAGGATTGCTTGTGCCCAGGAGTTTGAGGTTGCTGTGAGCTAGGCTGACACCATGGCACTCACTCTAGCCTGGGCAACAAAGTGAGACTCTGTCTCAAAAATAAAAACAACAACAACAACAAAAAAAACCCAAAAAAAATGTTATAAAGAATGGAATGCTCTAATATATTTCAAAATGGCTATTTTTCCTATTTCCCTGTTGGAAGCAGATGGGCCTTTTCTCTGACTTTTCCTATAAGAACTTAGTAAAGCTCCTGTAGGTAAAACTCACAAAAGTGCATTCACCCCCTAAGACTGGACCCCCTTGGAGCTTTTAACTCTCAGGCTTGTCTACACTGAGACTCCAGCAAGTCATCACGTACAGTTCATGTTTTCTTACCCCAATACTGCTTCTTGCTTTGGTTTTTACTTGTGCATCTCTGCTTCCGTAAGTTGCGATTCTCTGTATCTATTTGTTTGTCTCTCCGATCTTTAGGGCAGTAGTTTGTACCGTGACCTCAATTCTCTGATGGATCTAAGTCAAAAAGGTGTTGATTTTCAGTTTGTTTAGCTTTTTACATATTGTCAGGATGAGTGATCACTTCCAAGCTCCTTATATGTCAAACTGAAACCGGATTCTTTTAATCTGTTAATACAGTGAATTTCATTATAAATTTGTTTAAACCAACCTCACATTCCTGGGACAAATCCAGCTTGACTATGATGTAGGCTTTTTATACTCTACTCAATTCAGTTTGCTAAAATTTTCTTTCAGATTTTTATGCCCATGTTTGCGAGTGAGGATTTTCTGTAAATTTCCATTCCCTGGATCTTTTTTTATTTGGTTCTTGTGTCATGATTACACTAGTTTCATAAAATGTTGGGGAATGTTCTTTCTTTTGCCATTCTCTAGAAGAGTATGAATAATATTGAAGCTATCATTTCCTTTAATATTTGTTAGAACTTGCCTGCAAATCTGTTAAGATCTGAGATTTTCTTTGTGGAGAAGCTTTAAAGTGCTGATTCTTTGTCTTTCATGGTTATGAGGCCACTCAGAATTCCTATTACTCTTGACTCAGTGTTGATACCTTGTATTTATAGGAGTTGGCAGATTTTGAATTTTGGGGGAATAACATTCTTCTATTTTCTTTTGAAACAGCTGTAAAAGCTAGAATTAAGTCTCCCTTTTCCTTATTTGGAGATAATTCTTTGAAGTTTGGAGTAAAGGTAAATTCCTTCAGACACTGTTTTTGTGTATTTTAAGTGCATGTGAACTATTCAATAGGGAGCACTTCATCATGTTAGTTGTCCACCAAATCATTTCCTTCTTCTTCCTGGATATACAGCTAGATGACATTTCCCAGCCTCCTTGGAGTTGGGTATAACCTTGTGCCTGGGTTCTTGTCAATGGTATATGAGTGGAACGCTGCACCCACTTCCAAACCTGGCCCATAAAAACCTCACCTCTGAATGAATACCCATTTCAGTTACCTATTACTCTATTGCAAACAACCTCCAGGACCTAGTGTCTTAAAACAGCAACTGTTTTATTATTTATTTCAACAGTCAGTTGACTGGGCAGTACTTTGCTGTTCTTGCCTGGGCTCTATCTCATGACTACAATAAACTGTAAGGTGCCTTGGGCTGGAAAGCCCAACATGGTTTCTCTCATGCATGGGGGGCTCTGGTGCTCACTGTAAGCTCAGGCGCTGCTATTCTCTTAGTGGTCTGTCTTGCTATGGGATGTCCCATCCCTTGTGACTTCTATATGGCCTCTTTCTGCAGCAGGATTGCCTGGACATCCTTACATGACAGTTGGGCTCCAAAAGGGAAAATGTAGATGCTGCCAGCCCTTGAGCTGGCAGAACTTAAGTCTTGAGCTCAGAACTTCTGTAATGTTACTTCCACCACATTCTATTGCCAATGCTAGCCATAAATCCAACCCAGATTCAAGGGGTGGGAAAGTAGCCTCCACTTATTCAAAATCACATTGCAAGAGTAGTGTGGGTGCAAGGGAGACATGATTCATTGGGGGAAGGTCTTTTTTTTTTTTTGAGAAGCAGGGTCTCACTCTGTCACTCAAGCAGGATTTCAGTGTCATGATCACAACTCACTACAGCATCAAACTCCTAGGCTCAAGCAGTCCTCCTGCTTCAGCCTCCTGAGTAGCAAGGACTGCAGATGCACACCATCACAACCAGTAGGCACTGTTTTTAGTGATCTCCCACATTCACTCCTAAACATTCCCACACACCTCCTCCTCCCCTGACTTCCTCCCTAGGAAGATGTGGGTGCTCAGTGGAGCCCTATGAGCCATGTAATGAAGACAGAGGGCCTTTGTTAGAGAGCTCCTCACCTCCAATCCCCAACCTGTGCCATGGATTGTGGGGTAAACAAGAAATAAATGGTAGTTGTCCTTAGCCACTGATATTTCAGGGTTTATATATTAAAGCTAATCTTAACCTAAAAATGCAACTTTAAGCTAAATTCTCAGCTTGAGGTTTTCCAGATTATACAGGTAATATGAACTGGATTACAAACCTGTGAAAAGAACATCCAATGACTATAATCTCAGGGGATATATATATATTTTTCCACCCATTGCCAAGGTCTGAGATGATCAGCATTTCTTGCTGATCCATGTAGTGTGAAGCATAGAAGGCTTTGGAGAGGGTAGGCAGAAAAGATAGTTGGATAGTTGTTTTTTTTTTTTTTTTTGTCTATGTATCTTTCCTCTGAGCATAGCCCTTTGTGGACCCCATTGTATATGGGTAAGCTCTGGTCTTGTCTCCAGATTCTAGCCAACCCCATTCCCCAACCAGACTTTGAAAGCATCAATGTCTCAAGGTCCCTTGGACTTGGCAAATGTCCTTAGCCTGAAGTTGGCTTTGATGTTGGTGGCCTGTCTGGTTTCCTCATCTCAACCAGTGTTTGGCCTCTGAGAAGTCCACACTTTCTTATCCACCCATTCTTGCACTTAAAAATGTTATTTTTATTTTAGCTAGCATTTTTAATTGTTTTCACTAATATAGTCTATCTTCTTTTGTAATTTTCTATACTGCCAGAAAAATAAATGAGCATTTGTTTTTAAAGACTTTTACATTTATGATAAATGTGTTTCTCATAACTTCTACAGATTAACTCCTCTCATTCTGCTATTGCGAATTTCCTATTCACATCTCATGCTTGTGTTATTTTGCTTTTTTAAATTAAAAATCATACCAAGTGTACTCCAAGAAAAGTCTTGATGATATTTCCAATCACTGTAATCTTTGGTAGCTAGTTCATATCCGAACCACTAATAAGATCAAAATTGATACCAGCCTGCCTTTCCTTGCACGCAGGGACCTAGTGAACAAGCCCATTCTTGCCTTCAAACTCTGCTTTTCAGAGTTGAGTAATACTTGTTTTATTCCACTGAATTCTGTTCTACTTCCTAGTTCTGCTATGAATTTTAGATTTATCCATGCTTCCTTCAATTTAACATTCTCAGCATTAAATATATATCTTAGTCTGATATTTCCCAGAAGCAAACATACCCAGAGACAGGGAATCAAAGGCAAATATTTATTTGGGAGGTGATTCCAAAAAGCTGGATCATCTATCAAACCAAACTCTATTTGCATTACGAAAAGAATATAAATGTGAATATCCAGGCTATAGAGATCACAGTCAATAAGAATTGGGTTCTACATTATGGTAAGATAGATGCTATCTTAGTACCTTCAGGCCGCTATAACAAAATACCATAAACTGAGTAGATTATGAACAGCAGAAATTTATTTACTCACAGTCCTGGAAGCTGGGAAGTCCAAGATCAGTGTGCCAGCATGGTCAGGTTCTAGTGAGGGCTTTCTTCCAGGTTGAGCACTGCCAACTTCTTGCTATGTCCTCACTTGGCAGAAGGGGTAAATGAACTCCCTTGGGTTTATTTTATAAAGGCATTAATCCCATTGTGAAGGTTCTACTCTCAAGATCTAATCATCTCCCCCCCATCTCCTAATACCATCACCTTATGAGCTTAGGATTTCAACATATGAATGTTGGGGGACACAAACATTCAGATCATCACAGATGCTAAAGACAAAGATATTAAATGAATAGCATCTTATTTTATAATCACCAAATTATGATGATGATAATTAATACTTATTGAGCATTTTCCATAAGCTTTTCATGAAGTTTAATAAATTTAATCCTCAAAAATCCTAATGAGGTAGGATACTTATTTTATTTCCATTTTACACCCTGAGGAATTAGGGATAGAAAGATTACTTAATTTACCTAATGTCACACAACTAGTAATCAGTGGAGCAAAATTTAAACCTAGGCACACTGAAATGGTCCACTTTCCTAAATATTAATGCTATGCTATATATTGCCTCTCAAGTTTATTCGAGAAATGAGTGTGCACCGTATAAAATTTGAAAAATGCAGAAAAGTAGCAAGAAAAAAATAAAATTACAGACAATTGTTTGAGTCAAACCATGATCCTAAGGGAACTTGTGAAACTTATGTAGTAGGAATTTTCCAGTCTCTGTTTTACAAGGGGAAAAGCTATAACTCTAATAAATTAGGAAAAGTACTTAAGGAGTTATAGCCAAAAGAAAGGAAGAAGGAAGGAAGGAAGTGAGGGAGAGAGGAAAGAAGGAAGGAAGCATCAAAGTAAAATATGTAGAGATGAATCTCTAAATTTAATATTTTATTTGGGAGGAAAGAATTGCAATTCCGGGCATACATGCAGACCCAGTGGTCTTCAATATATTCGAAAAACAAAGACGATCTTAGAGGTTTTATGAAATGGAGAAATATTACCTATTGCTCTTTGAGAAAGTCTGCTGGCAATAGTAGAGTTTTGGGGGTGCTGCCAGGCTCTGATTGGTGAGTGATAGCAGTGGGTAAAACTAGTCTTAAGAGCTGCAACAGGTTATTTCAGTGGCCATTAGATAAAACTGGTCTCAGGTTCCAGAAGGCAATTTCAGTATGCAGGCTTGCAGAGAATTACACTCTTGGTGCAAAGTTATGTATCCTGAGTGCTTTTTCTCTCTGGCTTCTTAACTCTGTTGTAGTTAAGTGTGACAAGAGCGACCCAATTCATATGATCAACTTTCATAGAAGGAAGAAGAGAAGAAAGGGAGGAAGGAAGAAAGGAAAGGAGAGAGGAAAGAGGAAGAGGAGAAGAAAAGAAAGAAAGAGGGAGGTAGGACCTGGATATAAACCTGATTTTTCTTTACCCAAAGCTCATCTTCTTTACTTTAATACTTCATCTGGCATAGGGGATTTATTTCAGGAACACAATATAAGATCTAAAGGCAATTTCGTAAGAGTGTGTGGGTGTGTGTTTAGTTGTAACAGCTCGTAAATCTTTGAATCTGCACCTGGAGTGTGTGGGTTTTCTGTTCCCGGTCTCCCCTTCAAGGCCCCACACATTACAGATGCTAGCATTTACTTTCAACTTCATGTCTTTGGACTGGACACGGGTAGGACCATAAACTCTCCCATAGCTTTTTAAGAGTCTCTTGCTCTCTAAGGCTGATTCCATATTTAAAATAGACTCAAAATAATATTCAGGTCATTTTTCTACTAATAAAAGGAGTGTGATTTAAATGACGAAGATAAAATGAGGGTACATTATGCAACTTTAAAGGGAAGTGATTTGTTCTTTTTATTTTAACCATTGAAGTAGAAAGATGGGGAGAAGAAAGAAATCATTGAAGGAAATTAAATTAGGGACCAAGGAAGGGCAAGCTCATAACAACCAGCTTAATTATAATAATTTATAAAGGCTCATTGTAGAATGATTTTCAAATATCATTAGTTGGATCACAACAGATCTGACCTGGTGTGTCTTAAGTAAGCTGCTTTGTTAGTAATCAGTCTGAAATCTTTAAGACTGTCAAGAGAGCATCTGTGATCTATTATTAGTGGGGAAAATATAAATTATTTTGAGCCATGGAGTATGTGGTTGTCACCGAGTACACCATTATTAGATGTTTTAGAGGGAATTGGACAAATGGCATAATTAGGAGGAGTAAAACTTTCTAATTTAAGAAAACCTTGAGATGGATTTTTCATTTTGTACACAGCTAATAATTAAAGCCTAATATATATTCCTTATTTTGTTTTTGAGTTTAGGTTTCTGACTTTGGCTGGTGATTGCTGTCCTTGGCCTAAATTAACTTTTCCCTCCTGTGAATAAACATGAATTATCTATAGGGCACATTGGGCTTAAAATGGCTTGCAGTCATTAATTAGTCAATTCCGATAGCACAATTTTGAGCTTTTTCATAAAGTGGGTTCAGCTTGTTTGCATGGCAAAAACCTTGCCATTTTAAAAATAAGTATTTAATACAATTAAGTTACCTCAGATGGTTAGAGTAGTGATATTTAAAATGTGGTCCCTAAACTGGCAGTGTCAGCATTATTTGGGTGCTTTTGTAAATGCAGATTCCCAGGCCTCACCCAGCTGTATTGATCAAGAATCTCTGGCAGGTGAGACTTGAGAATCTGTATTTCAAACAAGCTCTGCAGGTGATTCTTAAGTGCAATAAAAGTTAAAGGTACCATTAGAGCTTAGTCTGAAAACTTTTTCTGTAAAGGGCCAGCTCATAAATATTTTGGGCTTTGTGGACCTAAATGGACTATTTATAACTACTTATCTCTGCCACTGGAAGAGCAGAAGCAGCCAGTGATATGACTGTGGCTGTTTTCTAATAAAACTTTATTTACAAAAACAGACTCTGGGCCAGATTTGCCCCATGGCCCATAATTAGGCAAATTTTGGATTCCAGGTTTTCATATTATGTCAGGAAGTTGGGAGACAGAAGACAGAAGAGGTAACCTTTATTAAATAACTACTACATAACAAGCCACCTCATATTTACTCCAAACAACCTATGTCTACCTGGCTACCATGTCCAGCCATGCAGGTTATATACTGAAGAACAACAGCCGGTGACATTTGGAATTGTACCATATACAACCAGGACAGTGTTATAGGAGGGTCCTGAGTTTGCATCATTATCTTCATCTCACAGATAAAGAGACTAAGGGTCAGAAGAGTCAAAGAAATTGCCCAAAGATACACTATGGGTCAGTGTCAGAACCAGGATTAGACCTGAATCTATCTGACTATGGAGGCTGTGCTCTGCACACTCTCTTTACTGAAGGCAGGAAACATAACTGAGCCTGGCTATGGGCTGTATGGGTTCACGGCCCTGGCCATGTCTGCAAAAACTTATCACTGGACATTGGAAGATGCAGAAAGAAAGAGAGAGACAATGTGTACAAATGAGTGACTTGAGGAAACACCTTCAAGAATAAATAAATTCAAAAAACCCTCAAGATTACTTCAGATCAACATAAAGATTACTATTAATATTATGGCAGGTTGGTAATAAGCTCCCTATCAGTTAGTTATTGATGCATAACAAATTGTCCTCAAACTCAGTGGCTTACAAATAGTTAAGAATTTGTTATTACTTTCTTGGTCTTGGCTTAGCTAACTTGTGTGTCTGGAGTTAGCTGTAGATTGCTCAGCAGCTCTGCTGGTCTTTGCTGCATTCTCCTTCATGTTTGGAGAGTGAGTACGCTGTACATTGGCCTAGGATAGTTTCAGCTGGGACAACTATGCTCTCTGTCTTGTGGTCATATCACTAATTTCCCCACAGTATAGTCCAGGCTGTCAGTCATGGTGATGACAAGATTTCAAGAGAAAGCAAGCAAAGGTGTGTAAGGCTTCTTGAGGTTAAGGCTTGGAACTGGCACACTGTCATCAGGACTGAATCTCCTCCCAATAAAAGATGAGATCTATGTCCCCACCTCTTGAGTTTTTTCTGGCCTTGTGGTTATTTTTGTCCAATAGATTGTAGCAGAAATGATGGTGAACATAGTGTGGTAAGCATAGCCCTTGTTGGTCTTGAACCCTGCTCCATTACCATGCTCAGGCTAGCCTGTTGGATGTGAGGTGCCACATACAGCAGAGATGAGCTTTCCTAGACTAGCTAGCCCTGAGGCCACCTGCAGCTGATCAAAGATGCATAAGCACACTGAGTGAGACTGGAAGAACAACCACCCAGCTGAGCCCAGCCAAAACTATTGATCCTTATGATGCTGGGCTAACTATTAAGTTTCAGAATTTTTTTAATTACCCAAAAACTAACTGATAAAAATATCATACATGTAAAATGACCACCAATTATTGTGTATCCTTTTGTACAGTGAGGTGAGTAGTATTTGATCTTCTACTCAAATTTGAAACTCAAAAAATGTCTAAATATCAGCATGTATCATTTAGCTTGTCCATGGCTACTATTGATTCAACACACATCTCTAGAGGAGTGCTGGGAAGTTGTCAAGACATAATTCTTACCTGCAAAGAGTCATAGTCCTGTGGGTGAGACAGCTCTGTAAATAGACATATGAAAATCCAATATGATCCATGTTGACATAGAGCTATGGAAACACAAAACTGTCCAAGAAGAGGGTGTGATTTACTCTGCTTGAAGAAATTGATGGTGTCCTTCCAGAGCTGTTTCCTGGGCAAGGTCAGTAAAATTTCAAATAGGGTAAATGACATACGCAAAGGCGACTTGGTTCAAAAAACACACACAAAAAACTGATGGGTTTAGAGAATAATAAGTCTGGAATCAAAGGAATTTAGGAGCCTCTCCAAGCTCCAGGATCCTTAGGCACCTCACTTTTCCCCTCTGTTTATCTCAGCCTTCAGGTTAGTAACTGTATTTTTCAGTTATTAATTCTCCAGATTACCTTAACCCTAGAAGTTGTGATAAGTCTGAAATTTCTAATATCAGGTTTTAACTTGGTGTCTCCTCTGTGTTCTTTCTGCTTTCCAATTGGGATTACAAGTCCCCTTTATTAAATACTCTCTGACCATACTTAGTGTGGATTCATTTTTCTTAACTAGATCTTGACCAATTCAGTTTTCAAGGGAAATGATTTTGAGACTTATGAGATAATCTAGAACTGTGATCCCCAACCCTGGGGCCATGGTCTGGTACCAGTCTGTAGCCTGTAGGAAAACAGGGTCCACATCACTGCCTGAGCTCTATCTCCCACCACCACCCCGCCTCCCCTCTGCACCCTGCTCCTTCCCACCTTCCTCACCTCTACCCTCCCCGTGGAAAAATTGTCTGCCATGAAACAGATCCCTGGTGCCAAAAATGGTTGGGAACTGCTGGTCTAGAGGATACTTTTGAAGAAGGATTCAGTGAGGAGAATGGGAGCCTGAAAAAATTAATTAATTAATTAAAGGAAACCTGGACACTACTGCAACTCTGTCCAGCCTTGAGTTATAGAGAGCCTTTACTAGGGCAAGCGGGAGAGAACATTCTCTTAGGACCAAAGGGAAGTCATTCCTGATTCTCCTTTTTCTCTCTCTCCACTCCCATCTGCCCTACTTCCCAGTACACACACAATTCCATTGGCAAGTACCATCAGTTCTCCGTATAGGAATGTTCCCAATCTGACAATGTTTCACCACATCTGCTTTAGCAATTCTAGCCTAAGCCAATACCACTCCCAGCCTTCATGATCATAATAGCCTCCAATTTTCTTCCTACTTTTTTTTTCATTCTTCTAGTCTCTGTTCAGACATCATCTATCATCCAGAGAGGCCTTTCTTCTCTTTCTTTTTTGATGTAGCATCTCAACAGGTTTCACTATATCTGTTTAATTTCCTTTAAAGCATAAATCTGAATATATCTCATCTTCTTTCCTAATTTTCTTCCTTCTTTCCTCTCTGCTTTCTCCCCTTCCTTCCTTCCTTCCTCCCTCCCTCCCTCCCTCCCTCCCTCCCTCCCTCCCTCCCTCCCTCCCTTCCTTCCTTCTCTCTCTCTCTCTCTCTCTCTCTCTCTCTCTCTCTCTCTCTCTCTCTCTCTCTCTTTCCTGTTCTTGCATTGTTTCTGGCTTCCCTCCCATCATGCAATCTGCACATAAACACCACAAGGGACAAGTACACATTCAACAAGCACTTTTTGAAGGGATGAATGAATAGTTTGAAGAGATATTCCTGAGGTAGATGCTTTAGGCTCTGGAAACTATTTGAGTGTGGGGCAAATGAGAAAGGAGTAACAGAGGACAACTCCTAGATTTCTTATGGTGGCTGATGGATGACATGCTGTCAACCAGATCAGGACTATCCTTAGAAGAGTACATTTTGGAGACAAAATGTGACATTGATCTTGGACTACTGGAATCTAATATACTACAGTATACCTGGGGAGAGGTCCACTGTGCAGTGAAAATTTGGGTCTAGACCTCAGGGAAGAGGGAAGGGCTAGAGATAGAACATTCATATTCATCATTATAGATAAACATTTATGCAAATCTTTATAATTTGGCAAACTGGGATAACATATATATTTGAAAATATAAACATATAAAATAGAAACACATTCAAAGATAAAAGGCATATTTATATGTTAACTGATATTTCATAAATGTTAGTGTAAGAGAGCTTCACATTCATGACAATAATAAGTGGACACAGGCCAGATAGATGGAAAAAAAGATAGGATATTAAAATTTTAGCAGTTCTAGAATCACATTAGAAGCAAATTTATTTTGAAGGAAGTTCCAGAATATGTTTATGCCAGATTTCTAACGTTTGATGTTATAATAAACAGTTTATATTTTTGTTCCTTTGGTTTTATGTCCATTTCTCGGTCCTTCTGAGGATCTGTAGTTTTAAACCAGGGGCATTAGAGTAGGATTAGTTCAGTAATTCCACTCACCTCTGCTGGTTTTCCTGCCAAATAAAGCTCACTAAATCATACATAAATTGATGAAAAGTTCAAAGTGAAATATATATATACATGTTCTATTTGAATGTAGTCATGATGGAGAAAAAAGATTTTCCTCTATGTTTTGACCTTCAGTGTCAGAGAGAGAGAGATTTTTTATTTCACTGCTTAGAAAAGACACTGAATTTGTAAAATAACCCCATCTATCATTAAGTAAGGCACTGTATCATAGGTCTTTACTGGATTTGGATATTTTCAATGTAACAGTTTATTCTTGATAAACTTGTTACAAGGAGTTACCACCTGACATGTATAAACAAATAAGTAAGAGCACTTTGGCTTATACAAATTCTGTGTCAGTCAGATACTTTCTTACTGTTTCAGAGTGGTTAATTTTTAAAGTGCACTGAATTCTTTTCTCGAAATATATCTTATACAACAAATTTGTTTTAAAAAATCCCACTTTTGACATTTAATTCAGCAAGTGTGTATTGCCTGTATGTTACACAGTGTGCTAAGTATATTAGGGAGTGGAAAGGAAAGTAATACCAGACCCCAGTTTCCTAGGTTTAAAATACAAACATCTGAGTCACCACAATGCAAAATATGCTATAAGCACATTACAATTACCACACTTACATTATCTCCATGAATGTTGGATTCCTTCAACAATCCTCAAAATATTGCTGTTCAGAAAAGGAAAGAGAAACAGAAGGAATAACATCGTAGTGAAGAGCACAGATTCTAGATGTGGATTTTCTAAGTTTGAAGTCTGGTGTAGTAATCAAAGTAAATGGTACTCGCTGCTGCAACAAAGATTCCTGAAACCCCAGTAACTCAACACAGCATGAGTTAACCCACATCCCACTGTCCGGTGTAAATGAGGAGAATCTCCTGGCCTTCTCCCTTCCAAAGTATGAGTCAGAGGTCCAGTCTCCTTTCATGGTGTGGCTCTACCATCTTGGGTCATTTGCTTTCCGCCAGAGGGATAAAAGTGAGCATGCAAAACCATAATGCATATTGCAGAAGTCAGGCTGGAAAAGTAATCTTCATCACATTTGGCCACATTCCAATGGCCAGAATCAGTTATATGGTTCTATGTGATGCAGGACAGTTGGAAAGAAAGTCTTTCTATGGCACTGGAAAGAAAATCAAACAATTTAGTAAACAAATGGCATAATGTTGTCATACCTAGTTCTACCATTTATTGCCTTATAAATTATAAAACTTTCCATGTTTTAGTTTCCTCATTTGTAAAATGGAGATAGTAATAGAACTGACCTCATAGAGTTGTTATGATGATTAAGTGAGTCCGTTTATATAAAATGCTTAAAAGAGTACCTGGCACATAGCACTATTAAAGTGGGCTATTTCTACTTTATATGTGGAAAAATTACTGGAAGAGGGATATGATGGTCTATAGTATTTCAGAGTAGAAAGATACTGGCTTTATTTGGGTTATGTGTAGGCAGAATGGCCACTCAAACGTGTTCACACTCTAAACCATGTAACCCATGAATATGTTATGTTGCACGGAAAAGAAACTTTGCAGACGTGATTAAGCACTTTGGTATGGTGCTCACTGGCCATGAAACCTTGCCCACAGCCGGCACTCATAGTCCACACGATAGTTTGTGCTGTGCGTTGACGACGAATCCGTTTTGCTCTTGTGTGATGAGGAAAGCTTTAAAGCACTAAAAGCCTGTTTCACTTTACAGGCAGCTTTACTTGTAATGTAAATCAGAATAGGTAACATATACATATATGTTTTCATTATGTTATTTTTAAATGTTCACAATTTTATTTTGATAAATGAAAAATTAGAAAAGTCATATCACGGCTGTCGGCTAAAGTCGCTGTGCACATTCATCTGTGGCTGTCGACTATATAGGCTCAAACCGAAGTGGTTAAGGTTATGAATCTTGAGATGGAAAGATTATCCTGGATTATCTGGTTGGGCTCAGTCTAATTACATATCTCTTAAGAACAGAGAACTTTCTCCGTAGGACACAGAGAAGATGCAACATAAGGGGAAGTCAAAGAGAATCAAAGCTTGAGAGGGACTGACTTTGACCACAGAGGGAGCTGGGGATTTCAGTCCCACAACTACAGGGAATTAAATTCTCAAAGGAATTTTAAAGTAGATTTATCCCCAAGAGCCTCCAGGTAAGAGCCGAGATGGGCAAAAACGTGAATTCATCCTGTGAGATCCTAAGCAGAGGACTCGGTCAAGTCTGCCTGAATTTCTAACCTACAGAACTGTGAAATGATAAATGTGTGTTGTTTTAAGCCACTAAGTTTGTAGTGATTTGTTATGGCTACAATAGGAAACTAATATAATGGAGACTCATTGAAGTATTAATAATAGAAAAGACACTTGAAAAGGGACTTGACCGAGAGGCAGGATTTTGTTACTGAGATAAAATGAAAGGACATTCCATATAAAAGAAACAGCTTTGAGCAGAGGAAGGGGACTGGGACAGTGAGGTGGAAGTTTGTCAGAGTTAAGTTCCTTCCCCTTTTAGGAATTTACATGCAGGGATTAAAGATTAGTAGACTGGAGTCACGGTGGAGGGCTTCAAATTTCAGGCCATGGAGTTGTCTTTAGTTCTACAGCAAATGAGGAAACATTGCTGGATTTTGATTGGAAGGACAGTGAGGTCAGGGAAGCACATTAAGAGGCTGATTGACGGCAGAGTGGATGGAAGGGGCACAGCGGCCGTGGGAATTGCTTATGCTATAGGGAGTGTGCTAAGGTAGCGGCTTTGGGAATGGAAAGGTGGACACTCAAGAGAAACTGTCTTAGGTTGAGTTCTCTAGAAGCAGACCCCGAGGGGAGAGTACATGTGCAAATAATGTATCACGGCATTGCTCCCAGGGGAAACCAGTAGGAGAGTGGGGTGAACGAGACAAGGAAGTGGAAGAGGCCAAGCAAGTGCCAGGGTAGTGTGATCCCACAGGGAGCTCTGAAGCATCCGTTACCCTTCAGAGTTTGTTTTGCTGGAGGGCGAGGGAACTGGGCTTTCATACTTCTATACCAGTTTGTCATTGACTATAGGCCACCCAGGGTGACAATAACTTCCAAGCATTGGGAAGAAAGAGTGCCTGTAGTCTCAGGTCTCAGTATCTTTCTGAAGAAGCCTCAGGTCGAAACTATTGGAAGCAAAGCAGGCAGAATCAAGAAGACAGGCAGGGGGAGCTGGTAAAGGGACCCAGGGCATCTGGGAGCCCCCCAACAGCACCGGCCACAAAGATAATGCAGCCTGAGCACAGGGCAGCTGATGGGAGGTGAAGGTGAGGCTGTGAAGGGAAGGGAGTGAGGGTGGCACCAATCCCTGAGCCCTTGGCTTAGGGTGAAGGGTGGCATCGTGAATAGGATTAGGAATATTGAGAAAGAAATCAAGTCAAGTGCAGAAAGACAGGGAAGATGCTGGGGTCAGTTTTAGATACAGAATATAAAAAAATGTATCTTCCATGAACTCATTATTGAGGACACCAGAGCTCAGCTCGATTCCCCAGTGATATAAAAGCCCTTAAACTTTGCAAATTGTATGAACTTGAAGCTCCTGTAATGGTGGGGCTCCATTTCCCACCTCAGTGTGTTGATTTCTTTTCATTTTCCAAAATGTCTGTCTAATTTTTCACATGAGGGTGATCAAAGGAAAGTGTTATTAAATGCTTTCACTTACGCTGAGAAAACACATAATTGGATGGCAATGTTTTATTGCTGCTAACGATGAAAGTCGAACTAGATATTGATCACATTAATATGTTGTTCAAGTCAAAAAAGAATGAACAAGAAGTTGTTATGCATTTTTTTCTGGCATCCAGGGTTAGCCTAAATACAAAACATAACTGTTGTCTGTTAAAATATACACAAGAGCAAGCTGTAGCAACAAACTTAATTGTGACAGATGAGGGAGAGGAGCAGGTACTTGAAGAAGACAACAAACAAATATTTCCTAATCTAATGTAATTATTTGAATCTTAGCTCTCAGGCAGTACTCTAACTTCAGTTCAATTGAGCACTATTCCTGGGTGCTCACTACATTTAGGAGGCTATTCTAGATCTTGTGGGAGATGGAGAATTCAAGAGCCTTGCCTCCTTGAATTGCTCTTATTTCTCTGGAATAACAATATAAATTTGAATCCTCGCAGTGCAAGTCTTTCTAATTGAAGAATTGTCAAACAACAGAACTATGTACTCAGAGGATACATTTTGTCAGTAGTGGTGCCATTTCCAAGACAAACCCTTTCTAATGTTAGCCTCCAAGATGGGCTACCATTGCCCCCATGGTTCTTAGCCTTAGCAACCACAAGCAAGAGCTTCTCAACACAGCACTTAAATAATGAGCTGCTGCCTCGTTTCTCTAAATCATCACTTATAAATACATCCGCATGGGGGTCGTTTAGGTATTAAAAATCAACAGCAGCTTATATGCAATGCATAGTGTAAAGCAAATACAGGTTGAGTATCCCTTACCTGAAAATCCAAAATCCAAAATGCCCCCAAATCCAAAACTTTTTGAACACTGACATGACCCTCAAAGGAAATGTTCATTGAAGCATTTTAAATTTTGGATTTTGGACTAAGGATGCTGAATGCAAATATTCCAATATCCAAAAGAAGCTGAAAACCACAATACCTCTGCTCCTAAGCATTTCAGGTAAGAGATAATCAGCCTGTGCAGGATATGGCTGGCAGTGATTCAAGGAAAGCAATATTCTCCACCTTCAAAGGACCCTGCCTGTCTTCAAACTACCCTAGAAAGTCACTCTAATTTTTCTCCATGGATGTCATAAAAAGGGGTTATGGCTGAGTTAAATCTAAATTACAAACTTGTGTAATTTTCTCAAGACACCTTAATGTATATATCCTTGTTCCTGGTGGTTTTAAAAAATTTAATTGAGCAAATCTCCCAATCCACCTAGGTCAATTTCCTTATTTCACATATATTTTAAAAACCAATTCAATCACTTGTATTCTATGAGTGCACCTAACAAATGGGAAAACTTGTGAGGGTGGCCAAAGAAACATCTCCTAGAACTTTCTTATAGCTCTGGTCATTCTAGTTGCACCCAGGTAAATTGTGTTTCACCATAAAGATTTTTTTAATTTTTAATTTTAAATTATTATGGGTACATAATAGTTGTTTATCTTTATGGAGTACATGTGATGTTTTAATACAGGCGTACATGTGCATTAATCAAATCAGGGTCGTTAGGATTTTCATCACCTCAGGTATTTAACATTTCTTTGTGTTAGGAATATTCCAATTCTACTCTTTTAGTTATTTTAAAGCATACCCTAACTTTTTGTTCATTAGAAGAATATGTTCTTAAAGAAGTGACAAGACAAGGGAAAACACCCTGTGTCTCTAGGGGTAGTAAATTGCGGGAAAGCAAATATATGGGAAACTGATGGTGGATAAATTACACTTAGTAAAGTTTGTCATGTACATTCCTCTGGTGCCATCTTTAGCCTGTTAAGGATCTAAAGTTGTCTTTGGTGATCAAACATTGCATTCTCTTTCCTATAGAAAGAGGAGGAGGTATACATTTGTAAATTTATCCCCTGTTTTTAGACAAATAGAGGGAGAATAGAGAGCTTTTCTTGTAACTGGTTTTTCTCAATTACCTTCAGCTCAAAATAAGCCTAATTGCCAAAGTGGCATATCCTAGGGTAGCATCTTCTGGTCTCCTACACATTAATACTATAAAGTTATTATTGCTAAATACAGCTGATGTGATGGGGCTTTATGCAGACCCAAGGGGCTGGCTTGTCTTTTTGGGGAGAGGCATCGGTGCTGGGAGAATATCCAATTCATCTGATTGTGCCCCTCAGTCCCCACCACTCAGAAATTTGAGAGTTACCTGGTCAGTCCATTGTTCCCCACTTGAGAGCTTCATGACTACAAAACATCAACAGAAAAGTTGCCATTAAAAAAAACAACAAAAAACATGAATTCCTCATGAAATATCCATGGGCAGGATAGTAGAAACAGCATATGATGGCCCTGCAAACTGCCCTCTTTCAACTGGGGAAATCAGGCCTTCCCTCTCTTCCTGCCCTTCTTTCCTTCCTTCCTTCTTCCTTCCTCTCTTCCTCCCTTCTTTCTTTTATTCTTGTCTTTGAAAGAAAAGTATATGTTAAAGGGACTACTGTGTACCAGGCATTGTGCTGACATGTAGTTCATTGGTGAGCAAACCCAGATACACTTCCTGAGCCAATGGTGTTTACTAAATAAATAGTTGGGAACATAGACATTCTTTCATCTTTCCATTCATTCATTAACTCAAAAGATATTTATTGAATATCTGTTATGTGCCAGGCACTATTCTTGGCATGTATAAGGCTGACACACAAATGAATATGAAATTTTGACTGGAACATATACAACAAAGAGAGATTGATGCTGTTAAGAGAATTTATAATAGGGATAGTTGGGAAGATCATGGGCTATAACCAAGAGAAAAGAAGAGTTTGCAGTAATTTTTTGTCTGTTTTCCTTCTTGTGTGTTTTCTTTCTTGTCCTGTTTCTCCCTTAACTTTCTGGTGAAGGATAACACACATATAGAGGGGTGGATAAAACAAGTGTAAAACTCAAAGAGTTTTCACAAGTGAACACATCCATGGTACAAACACCCAAATCAGACAACAGGACATCACCATCACTGTCACAGCAAGTGTTACAGCAGGTGGTCCTGAGGACAAACCGAGCGGCACACGGAAAGTCTGAGAATCAAAGTTTATTCACAGGCAGGCTCAGAGGGGTCTCATCACCAAATTCTGAGCCCCATCTACCCGATTTTTCCCACTTTTATTAAGTTGGGGTGATCTGAGGGGTGGAGTCTCAGCTGATTGACGCACAGCCAGGTAATAGGTTAGTTGATGCGCCAGATAATAGGGGTGAGGGTCTCAGGTGGCTGACGCACCAAGTAATAGATGGGGGTTTTCCTTACCATCCTCAGAAGCCCTTCTCAGGTCCTCTCTAAGTCACCATCCCCCAAAAGTAGCAAACATAAACATCCTGATTTCTAATATCATAGATTAGTTTTGCTTATTTTCAAACTTCATAAAAATGGATTCTTTTCCCCTCTCTGTGCTTTTTCCTTTCAACATTATATTTGTGAAATTGATTCATGATGTTTCACGTGTAGTTGTAGGTTATTCATGCTCATTGCTGGATAGTGTTCTATTGTATGAACATACCACAGTTAATTTTTCCCATTCTACTTCTATTGGAATTTGAGTAGTTTTCAATTTGGGATGATTGTGAATAATGCTACTATAAATAATCTATTATATGTCTTTGGTAAAGAAATGTTTATATTTCTACTGATTAGATAGCCAGGAGTAAGATTGCTGAGTCATGCTGGGGGTTTGGGGTTGGGGTACACACGTTGAACTTCCACAGTTAGTGCCCATTTTCCAAAGTGGTTGTACTAATTTTGACCCCCACCATTGACACATGGGAGTTGCAGCAGCAACGGTTTCTAGCCAGGGGATTTCCTGTCTTTGTCCTTGACTTTTTCCTCAACAATAGAGTCTAGTGGGTAACCTTGCATCTGATCTCCCTCCTGAGCATGGAAAATTGTGCTAGGAGAACTCAAAAGAGGACAGAATCTTTTCTCCAGCTCAAAATACTCAGAATTAAAGGCAGAGTGAAAAAAGAATTATGGTCAAAGCAGACTTTCCAAAGCAATAATGACACTTCACATTAATAAATATAGTGGGATGACAATTCCTTTTAAAACTTCCTGTTTCTACTACTCCTTACCATCTGAATGTCTAACCGCAGCTTGAATGATAGAAATAAAGAATCTTATACAGTGCTGTGATGGCAACTATTTCTCCATAGAGAAGATGGATGGGCTGTTTTGAATTTTGCTCAGTAGTTATTTAAAACACCACGGGAGAGCTCAGCAATTTTCCAGCAACCTGAAAAATAAAAGTCATGGTTTGTTGGCTGTTTGGCACTACACCTCAAATGCTCTTGCAAATAAAATGAAAATGAAAGTTAAGTGAATTCTAAAAGTAATGTGCAGATGACCCCCAAAAGGGCAGTGGTCCTATGACCGCATAATCTAATCACCTCCCCCAAACCTTACTTCCTAACATCATCGCATTGGTGATTAAGCTTCAGCTATGAATTTTGGGGACACAAATATTCAGATCATAGCAAGTGGGATCTATGTTTCCTCCCCTTAATCTGGACAGGCTTCTGACTATGTTAGAAGAAATTTTATAGATTTCTGAGGCTGTTTTATAAAAGTCCATGTAGCTTCCACTTGGTTCTTTTAGGACAGTTTCTGAGAGTCCTGAGCCACCATTTATGCAGTCCAGCTGCCTTAAGGCCACCAGGTTGTGAGGAAGCCCAGTCTAGTCCATGTGGAAAGAGAGCATGAAGAGGTCCTGAAACTATTTGGGTGGAGGGGAGAGAGAGAGAGAGAGAGAGAGAGAGAGAGAGAGAGATACAATACAGCTTCCAACTGCTCCAGTTACTTGCTGTTCCAGACACTCCGAGCCAGAAATACCCAGGCAAACCCTTCCTGAATTCCTGCCCACAGAAACTGTAAGACACTGTCATTGTTTTAATAGACTACATGTTAGGGCTATTTATTAGGAACAATAGTAACTAAAACAAAAGAATATTTTAATTCATGTACCTTCATGCTGGTGGACAGTCAGTCTTATCTTCCATTGTGAGAATAAAGGGCAGGCTTGAAGCTCAGCTGGGGAGCAGTTAATTACTGTAAATGTATGTATTTTTTAAGTTTAGAGATAATAATGGCTGCTCTTGGCAATTGGAACAGCTACATAGCCAATGAGCATATAATGCTGAAGGTGTTCGAATTATACCTGTATTTTTAAAAAGTAGGTATACTTTTTTATTTTAAAATTTTTATATAATTATAAACTTACAGAAAGCATGCAAGAACAGCACAAAGAAATCCCATATACCATTCATCTAGAGTTACTAATTACTAACATTTTGCCATATTTGTTTAATTCCTCTCTCTCCCTTTATACACACACTCGCACCCCCAGTGTACACTTTTTTTCTGAACTGCTGAAAGCAAGTTGCAGAAATTCTGTCCATTTACCTCTAAATACTCAGTGTATATTTCATAAGATCAAGGCCATTGAATAAGCACAGTACATTATTAAATTCAAGAAGTTTAATATTGACAGAATACTAATATCCGATTGATATATTTTTATCTAAATTTCTCTAATCGATAATGCCCTTTATACTATTTTTTTTTTTCCTGGTCCAGGATCCAGTGCAATGTGATTTACACATTGAATTCATTTTTTATGTCCCATCATTCCCAGGAAACAAGTTACTGTTATTTATTTATCTATTTGCTTTTTAGCTTTTTAGAAAAATCTGTCACTCTCTTTGTTTTTACCATCAAAGAGAGATAGAAGCTGATCTGGTCTTCTGATACTTTTGTAAAATTGCTTCGGAGACTGCTAGACTGCTTCTAGCTTTAAAAAGTTAGAAGATATACAAGCATTTGCTCAGCCAGGGAAGGTTTAAATGTATCGGCTGCACTGTTGCATCAATCCTAGCCAATACAGTTTGTCTATTGAAGTGAAAACCACCTGCCGCATGACATTCAAGAATCTAAAGAATGATTCAGATGCTGAAGAATTTGCTTTCTTATGAATAAGTAAGTTAAAAGGTTACGTTTTAACTTGTGAATTGAGAGTGGTGTAAGGCCCTTTGTTTCTTCTTAACTAAGTGGCTTACCCAATTTTGAATGTGTGTATGTCTATAGCAATGTATCTGAGTTGTATACTTTGTATAAAAAATGGGATAAGAAAAGTTTGGGCATTTGGAGAAGTTGACCATATGCCCTAGAGCAGGGGATTGTTGGTGACATGGCCCTTTTTGATAGACTGATGAAGCTTAACATTCCTCCTCACAGTGAAGTTTTGAAATACATACCTGAAACCCTGACTGATTCAGGTGGGGTTTAGTTCAATCAGAGAAAGAGAACCATGAGACAATCTCTCCTTTCTCTCCCTCTCCCTCTCTCTTTCTCTCTCTCTCTCTCTCTCTCTCTCTCTCTCTCTCTCTCTATATATATATATATATATATATATATATATATACACACACACACACACGTACATAAACACACATATTAAATAATTATATATAACCCATATATAAATCTAAAACAAATATATGTGTGGGCATACATGTTTTCTTTTTTTATAAAATAAATATATAACATGTATAGTACATATATGCTTTGTCCATAGATACATAGTGGATCCTCATTATTTGCAAATTCCATATTCACAAATTCATCTGCTCACTAACATTTATTTGTAACCCCACATCAATACTCAAACACTTTCATAATCATCTGTGGACATGCAGAGTGGCAAAAACTTTGACTAGATCAATGCACACATTTCCAATGGAAGCTGAACAAAGCTTTGCTCTACCTTCTTGTTTCAGCTCTCATACTGTAAACAAGTGCCCTTTTTGTGGTCTATTTAGTGCCATGTTTTTCACATTTTTATGCTTTTTATTGGTGATCTTGCTGGTTAGAATGGATCGCAGTATAGTGCTGAAGTGCTTTCTAGTGTGTCTAAGTGCAAGAAAACTGTGATGTGCCTTATGGAGAACATGTGTGTGTGAGATAAGCTTCTTTCAGGCCTGAGTTATAGTGCTGTAGGCTGTGAGTTCACTGTTGATGAGTCAGCAATATATATTAGAGAAGGTGTCATTAAACCGAAACACACATAAAATAAGGTTATGCATTGACTGTCTGATGAAAACATTGTGATCAGAGGTTCTAAGGACCCAACGTTATATTTCTCCTGTTAGCAATGGTTCATTCACTGATTCAGTCTTTGTGGTGACTTTATAGAACATAACTACTGAAAATAATGAGAATCAGTTGTATATATGTTGTATGATAAAGGGTGAAATGCAGGAAAAGAGGAAAGAAAAGTTGAAAAGTTACTGAAGCATTAATAACTTGTTCAAGAAACCTCAAAGATGCAGCAGTTTTGAACAAAGCCCAGTAGTCTTTTGAGGGATTCGTGTGCGGATTATAGCTTTCTTATTTGTGTATAAGAAGAAGCTATCACTGGATCCAGTTATTTTTCTTGTGATATACTTCGTCAAAAAAACCAATTTGGTACTACAATAAGATAAGCAAGAAAGGAGGACTATATTTAAGACTATTACAATAAGGGAGAGAGGACAGCACCCGACTCAATTGACACAAAGGGCTGAGAACTTTTGAGAGCTGGGATGAGAAGTTGTAGGCTGTCTGTGCTTGCTAATTGGGTTTTCACAAAGGAAAATTAAACCTTGTTGTATCTTCATGAAAGGAAGTAGCTTTACAGCTTGGCACAAGGCCGAAGTTAGGCTCCTAGCCTCCCACAGAGACTGGGAGAGAGGGGCATGACCTTCCTCCATGATTATGATGATGACGTTTCCAAGGAATGGCTCCCATGTTCTCCAGAATGACATTCCCTGGGTCTTCGAACTGCCAAGAGGCTTTGAGGGAGAGATTTATGTACATTTTAAAGGGGCAGAGAAACAATTTGCAATTATAAATTGTCTAAAGTGAAAGCTATAAGAAAAGGAAGATCAGGGATCTGTGAACTAAAATAAAATCTTAAGGCTCACCCCCAACCAGCTGACTGATTGGCCCCCCTCTTGGCCAAAGGAATATCCTAAAACTAAATTGCCTACCACAGGAGGGAGGACAGTCATGCTTCATCATGGCCCCCTCCCTTCTTGGAGACATCCTTTGTGACCCATCAACAGGCCTAAGGGTATGCAAGACAAGCCTGCAGGTCCTCAATTCACACAACAAATATGTCTGGTGGCTTGTCTCTGATGTTATGTTATGTTAAAACAGTCCAAGCCTTTAGACAAAACTTCAAGTCTTTAACCAATTACAAGTCAAAGAATCTTTAAACCCACCTATAACCTATAGGCCCCCCCTTTGAGATGGCCCACCTTTTCAGGTCAAACCAATGTATGCCTCCCACGTATTGATTTATGACTTTACCTATAACTCCTGTCTCCCTGAAATATATAAAACCAAACTGTAACCCAACCACAGCAACTTCACTTGCTCAAGTGGCTGTAGGTCATGATCCTTAAATTTGGCTCAGAATAAATGTCTTTAAAATTATTTTACAGTTTGGCCTTTTTTTTTTTTTTTTTTCCGTTGGCAGATCTATAATCACAAAGAAACCTGTCTGAAGTTTAGTCAAGCTGAGGGAAACTTAAGTCTTTCATATATATATGTGTATATACACACACACATATATTCTTTAAATATATATGTATATATATTTGTTATAGGAATTTGACTTCATGCATTTGTGGAGCTGGTAAAGTAGTGGATCTTTAGGGGCTAAAAAGTCATTACTAAGAGTTCACAAGTACTTGAGTCCCACATTATTTGTGAAATGAAGAAATAATCTTGCTTGGATGTTAGGTTTTAAAGAAAATGCTTTTGTGATCAATAAAATATAAATTATTTTGTTGAATGAATTGAATAATATCTTTTTGTCATCCTTCATTTTATCAATCAATGAATATTAAAGTATAACATTATCATGTACAAGACACTCAATTGATTTTTCTTTAAAAAGAGGTCCTTATGTGCCAAGAATTATTGGCATTATTAAGTAGTTAATGAACTATCCCCATTAAATGAGTCATGGTCAATATTTTACTTCCTAACTCCTTCATCAAAAAGCAGCATTCTCCTTGAGTTGGAATATTGTAATTCTATAGAAATTTTTTTTTTAACAAATGATTTTGGTTTACTAATATAAACTTAGTAAACATGGAAAAAAATAAAAGCTTAGATTATGAAATGTGTTTAAATATTAAGAATGCTTATAGTATAACAAAAGGCTGGGTCATAAAATCTTGACATAAGCTCATTTTCACATATTGTGTATTTTCGTAACATAACTTCCAGAAGAAAGACTTCAAAGCCAACATCACACAAAATAGGAGCAAGAATGTTTGCAAAATCTTGTCAAAAATAAGATAAACCTGTATATACAGTTTAAAAGTAGAAGAGCTATTTTAAACTAAGCTGTGTGTCACAAAGCTCAAGACTTCGATTTCATTTCGTGACACTAAATAGAATAGTCCAATGATAAAGGGTGAAATGCAGAGAAATGGGGAAGGAAAGTTCAAAAGTTACCAAAACATTAATAACTCTTTCAAGAAACCTCAAAATGCAGTAGTTTTGTATAAAGCCCAGTAGTCTGTCAGGCTGTGTCAAAGGGTTACAGCTTTCTTCTTTGGAACACAGAAGAGCCATCACTAGATCCAGCTATTGTTATTGTTGTGGTGATCCTTTTGTTCTCCCAGCTCTGCATAAGGAAAGAAAAATGTTCTTAAGTAGTGTAAATAAGCTATAAGATCTAATGGATTAAAATAAAGCTTCTGAAATCATAATCCTTTGAGATGGTGCCCTGAGGCCTAACTCTAACATTCTCTAAAAATATACTAGTTTTCCCTTATAAAAAAATTACATACACATAAACTTTCTCTCTCTCTCTCTCTCTTTCTTTCTCTCACTCTCTCTCACACACAGTTTTCAGTAATGGCTAGCTTAACATAAAACTTTTTCTTCAGATGCTTATAAAAATGCAAACCTTTGGAAAGTATGTTTTAAACAGATACTTAATGAAACCAAAATATCAGCCAAACATGTCAAACTAGTGACTATGAATCTCAAATATGTTTAACTGGACTGAAACTATAGGAACAAAGTATACATTCTTGAAATCCATTGAACAGAGACCAAACTGAACCATTGACATCTTTTTTGATGCAAATTGTGAATAGAAAAAAGCCAAACTCTGCAAAATAATTAAAATTATTTATTAAAATAAATTTATTATTTATTGAGATTCATTCTGAGCCAAATTTGAGGACCAGAGCCACTCCTAAGAGGCCTTGAGCTGTGTGGCTGGGTTGCAATTTGGTTTTATACATTTCAGGGAGACAGGGGTTACAGGTAAAGTCATCAATCAATACATGGGAGGCATACATTGGTTTGACCTGAAAAGATGGGCCATCTCAAAGGGGTGGGGGCTTACAGGTTATAGGGGGGTTTTAAAGATTCTTTAGCTTGTAATTGGTTAAAGACCTGAAGCTTTGTCTAAAGGGTTGGAATGCTTTAACATAAGGCACTGTTATCGGAGATAAGCCACCTGACATAGATTTGTTGTGTAAATTGTGGACCTGCAGGTTTGTCTCAAATACCCTTAGGCCTGTTAATGGGTTACAAAGGATGTCCTCAAGAAGGGAGGGGGGCATGATAAGGCATGTCTGACCTCCTTCCTCCTGGCAGGCAATTTTGTTTTAGGATATTCCTTTGGCCATGAGGGGGTCCATTTAGTCAGCTGGTGGGGGGTAGGGGGGTGAGCCTTAAAATTTTATTTTAGTTTACAAAATCAATAATTCATTTGGAATTCCTATTTATTTATTTAATTGAAAATGTATCCTGAATGTGTCTTGGGTTTTATGTGATTGCTTGACCATGTTACTTCCTCCTTAGAGGGAGACTAATCCTCCTTAGAGCTCCATTAGTGGAAAGCAGCTGTTGAATTTGGAGAAGGTGTGCGATTTTTTTTCTCATAAAGCAATAATTACACATATAGTAGTCATAATAATAATAATAATAGTAACAGCTACTACTATATCTTCTCAATTGGAAAATCTTTTCAATCACCTATATTCATCCATTGACTATAATTTTTTTTTTTTTTTTGAAATTTAGGAGGTGGCTAACATTATACACAATAAATACATCAAATGAAATCAATGGTCCTAAAAGGCCAACTCATTTTTTTTACCACTGCTCCAATTAATGTACAGCAGTAAAAAGCAGAATTGACATTGATTTTCCTTTCTCTTTTTTTTTTGAAAATAGATTTTTCGTTGATAAGAAATGGAAAAAAATGTATTCTGCAAGACTATTTTTCTTTGTGCTATACAAGATTGTTCCTAATGTACTCCTGACCATCTACTTGATAATGAGGAAAGTTTAGTAACAATTAATCTATTACTATGGTATTTCCTTTTGCTTGTTGGCATCCAACTTATTTTAAAATACTAAAGGAAATACCAAAAGGAAAATACAAAGACAGGAATCTAGGTTTGTCAACTGCATAGAATATGTCACTCAAAGGCAGATTAAAGAGTGATTTTTCAACATGGTCAGGAGGAGAGTGCCCAAAATTATATTCTGAACAATGGATGAAATACATGAAGCTATTACAGATTTTAAAAGAGGCTGTAAGTAACAAAAGGGAAGTACTAATTATTTTATATATCACACCAAAGTGATAACCTAAAAATCAAAATCAAATTGTAAAGCTGATATTATGGTATTCTTTTCCAGAAGTTGTATACAAATATGTTTATTTATAACAGGATTTTTTGGGGATAGGGAGGAGAAGCAACTCATCAAAGATGTTTTGATTTTGTGACCGAGATTTAACTGGAAGCTTATCTCCCTGACACATGTACTATACCATATGGGTGCATACCTCGAATACAATTTCCTGTTATTCTTGTAAAACAAATGCAGCCTGAACATGGCAGGGAGTTCCAGTGAATATAATAGGTATCTCTCATTATAGGCTCTGACAGAAAAAGCCATCTAAACCCTCCATCCCGTTTCACCAATCTCTATTTGCATATATCCACAAAATATAGAATTCTTTGTGAAAATCTACAGTGTGTTTGGAAATGTTTTATGGTCACATAGTCTTAGGCACTTCCCTGATTTAATATTTGCTCCAAGAGAAGGGATCTTTTCTGCTAAATGACAACAGCCTTCAGGCCAATGAGGAACCTTTGAGGGTGTTTCATCTCAGTGAGTTACACCTGGACCCAGTGAATGCTAACAGGGACCTAACTGAGGGTGTTTACAACCCCAGGTCACTGGGTCAGACAAGGGACCACACCATTAGCCCCCTTCGAGAGACACACTGAACATTCCCTTCTGTCAATTTGGGGAACTTCCATCAGTAGTCACTTCTCAAATAGAAATTGTGTCTGCATCTAGAATACACACATTACCCAGATGAGTTTGAAATTGGATCTCGTTTAGACAATCAAAACATCTTCGGTGATTCACTTCCCATCACTGAACTGAAAAAGCGAAGGCGCAAATAACCACACTTCACACACAATTATCTCGAAAAGCAGAACTTCACTGATTTGAAAGTCATTTCTAGAACCCAGCATCACAGAATTCTCCCCTCCTCTCTCCCTTACCACACATGTGTGAGGTTCCTAGGTAGCACTTGACAATGAAAATGACTTTTACATCATCAAGTGCAAATGAATCACTTCATACCAAATCCTGGAGTAGGCACCTCGGTTTTGTTTTTTGTTTTTTGTTTTTTTTTTTTTTAATAATATGAGTTAAGGTGAGGAGGAAGACTCAATGTTTTATGCAAAAATGTAATAGGTGCATGGAAAAGAATTGAAGTGCTCTTTAAAAAATAAATGGGGTTCATTTATGAAAACTATAATAATACACAAAACTTAAAACCTATCCTCTTAGAAATACGGATAGTGTAACCCTCATGAGCATGGGAGATAATAACAGGAAAGGATCAGGTAAGGTTCTGTTTGTTTCTTCATCTGGGTGCTGCTCACGTGGGTGTACTTTGACTCAGCAACCTCTCCACTTCTCATGTGCACTTTGGGAACCTTTCTTTCTATTCAATAACAAGAGCAGAAAATGTACAGTCATGTTCAAGCAATGCTGCTCACTTTTAGATCTGATTCTGTGAACTGGCTGATGATCCTCAGTATTTTTTTTAAAGCCTTTTATTTTTGAAATAATTATAAATTCACAGGATGTTGCGAAGATAGCACAGAGAGGTCCCATTTAGACTTGCCTAGTTTTTCTGAGTGGTTACATTTTACATAATTATATTACAAGAGCAAAGGCAGGAAATGGGCATTGGTACAATGTGTATGTATAGTTCTATGCCATTTTAATCACATGGATATATTCCCATAATGACCACCTCACAGAGACATAACTATTATACTACCAAAAAGATCTCCCTTGTGCTATTTATTTATAGTCATACTTAACCCTTACCTCCCTACCATTCCTAACCCCTGGTAGCCACTAATCTGTTTTCTATCTCTATAATTTTGCCTCTTTGAGAATGTTATATAAATGGAATCCTACAATAGGTAACTTTTTTTTAGTTAGCATAATGCCTTTGAGAACCACCCTAGTTGTTGCTTATGTCGATAGTTCACTCCTTTTTATTGCTGAGGAATATTCCACAGTATTACGCACCACAGTTTGTGTAACCATTTACTTACTGAGAGACATTTTGATTGCTTCTTTGGATATTACAAATAAAACTGCTGTGAACAATCAAGTACAGGTTTTTCTGCAGACCTACGTTTTCATTTCTCTGGGATAAATGCCCGGGAATGCAATTGCTGGGTTGTATGGTAAGTATATATTTAGTTTAGTTTAGTGTTGTTGTTTTTTTAATGAAATTGCCAAACAAGTTTTCAGAGTGGCTGTATCATTTTACATGCCCATCAGCAATGTATGAGTGATCCAGTTTCTCTGCATCCTCACTGGCATTTTGTACTATCATTATTTTTTAATTTTAGTTGTGCTAATAGGTGTGTAGTGATATGTCATCATGGTCTTAATTTGCATTTCCCTAATGGCTAGTGATGTTGAACAACTTTTCATGTGTTCTTTTGCCATTTGTATATCCTCGTTGGGGAAATACCTCTTCATGTTTTTGCCCTTATTTTGTTTTCCTTATTTTTGCAATTTTGCCTAATTAATTCCCTCAAGATTTTTTAGCATATTTTTAGACAAACATATCTTTCCCTATTTCAGTATCTGCAGTTTACCATTTCTGCCTGTGATGAGCGACTCTTCCCACGTGTTTTCTGAGTGCTCTGTTTTCTCACCTCTCTGACGATGCTCATTTTTTTTTTTTTTTGTTCTATCTGGAAAGCCATTTCCTAGACTCTTTGCTTCCCTGATGCTGTGGTTACTGATAGAAAGTCAGAGCATTTGCAAAGAGTCAGATCAAATGACAGCTTTTCCAGGAAGCCCTGACTTTTTCTACCAAATATGCATAATTGCTGGTCCTTTAAACTGGCATAATACTTTCAAAAATAGTTCCCAGTGGCACCCTGGCAGATGCTGTCTGTGTCCCACTCATAGGACACTTGGCATTTCTCTGCATACTGGCCTGACTTCTGTGCCAGCAGCTACTCTTCCCTGTTTGAGGCTTTCTCTGGCTTGCAGGGGTTGCTTTGCCTGGGCAGAAGTGCTGGGAATAGCCTTCAATCTATGGTGAGCAAACACTCCAGCTTCCTCAACCCTTGTGTGGGATGACTGTTTGTCCAGGATTTCCAAGTAGGAGTGAGTAAGTCCCAGTGGCCCACAGTGGTAACTGGCTTGATAACACACCTTTTATTGGCTTCCTTCCCTTCCTTGTCTCACTTTCCTACTGACATTTTCTGAAGTCCCCTTCTGGATAAACTCAAATAACTTCAGGTTTTGCTTTTGGAGACTCCCAAAGTAGGTAGTAAGTATTCCTTGCCACCATGGTGCATAGTAACCCACACACCCATGATCTTTCCTACTCAACAGAAAGCTCTTTGCAGACAGGGAACTACTAAGAGAGAAAGCAAACCAGGAGAATGTCCTAGCTAAGAGAAGAGCAAGTGCACAGGTCACAAAGCCAACACATTCTTGATGGAGTCAAAGAACAGCATGAGACCTGCAGGGCCTGGGTAAAGTGAGTAAGAGTCAGAATGACTGGAGCTGGAGATGAAGGCATGTGAGAAAGGTCCATCTTTCTCCTTCTTCACATAGGGAAGGAAGGTGGAGATAAGAACAAATGGACTGAAGAATTTTATGGCCTAATGACTGTGGAAATATAATATTTCTCATTAATGTCACCAATGCCTAAATGGATCTTAAATATTCCACTAATGCACACAGGCCATTTCTCCTGGTATTTGAATGTTATTAACATACATATTCAAGCTAATTAGAAACCATAGCATTTTCCTGTTAAATAGAAAATTGGATATATGAACAAGGTTCCAGGTTATATATTTATTGATTAAACAGACATAAAGGCAGCATCTATTGTTGCGATAAATAGTAGAGAGAGGTAAAAATGACAGTCTGTGAATTGGGCAGAGAAACTACCCATTTTCAGACTGAGAAGTACCCATCATTGCATTGCATAGGTCTTAAGTCTCTGCATTCTCATGTTATTAATCTGAAAGATAAATCAACCTAAATCTTGACATAAATCCTCCCCAAACCAGGGGATAAGAGCATTAACCCCAACCAGCTGTATCTGTGACTAGAGGCCATGAACCTTTTCTGCAGAGCTAAAAAATAGATTTCATTCTTGACCTGAGACATTGCCATCTATCTCAGAATTGATCAAAGTCTGCAAGACTGAGTAACTTTGAGGAGAACGTTCCCTGGAGGCCAAGTTGAAAGGTCTCCAAATCCATTTCACTTCTGATTGAAGGTAGACTTCCAGGATTTAAGTTATACCATGAACAGAGAAAAGACAGATAAATACAATAAGCCTATCTTGACACCTTCCTTAAATGGCATTTTCAGGGAAAAAAAAAGAGGGATAATTCATTTGCATTAGATTTATTAATACTTTGTCTTTGTTATGTACCTTGGTTTTGTGGTCCTGGTACCATGTCCTGCATGACAAATTACCCTAAAATGTAGTGACTAAAAACAACAGAAGTACTTTGATTACAAATTAGCAATGTGGGCAGGGATCAATGGGGAATAGCTTCTTTCTGCTTCCCTTGGCTTACACTGGAAAGAGGGATGAGAGCTGGAATAATCTTAAAGCCCACTCCTTGGACTGTTTGGCATTTGGTGCTGGGAGGATCCAAATGCCTGGGGCTGGCAAGGCTGGGGCTCCTAGGGCATGGCTGTCTACAGGAGATCTCAACATGGTTGCCTCCATATTGCAGCTTCGGTGTAGCCAAACTGCTTACCCATCTGCTCAGGGTTCTCAAAGTGCACGTCTCAAAGGCTGATGTCAGGCAAAGCCATATTGCTGTCTGTTACCTGGGGAGGAGACAAAGACTCCAGCTCTCAATGGAACAGTGTCAATGTTACATTGTAGGATGAGCAAGTGTGTTATGATATAAAGAGGTGAGGTCATCTCCGAAAAATAGTAGGCCATATTTTGCATTTTCTAATATGTGCTGAATTGCAGACCTATGAATTCTCTTGCACTAATAGACAAAATAACTCACAGCTTTCAAGGTCTGAGCCTGGATCCTTGAATAGAACAACTGGAAATGATAAAATGATTAAGAAAACACTCATTATATATGATGCTCAACATTTTTGCACATGGGTGATGCATTGGAATCAAAGAGAACTGAGTTTGAATTTCAGTCTGCTATTTTTAATTCAGTTATCTTCATCTATAAAAGAGAATTCATATCTCAGGGTAGTTATGCTGATTAAATGAGATAATTCATGTAAACCCTGAGCAGAACACCTGCCCATATAGCTAGCTACTAGCTTTGGTAGGGGAGTGGTAGTGATGGAGACAGAAATTAATAGTAGTAATAACAGTGATGTATTTTTTTAAAAAAATGTCCATTTTTAATTATCTCAATAGATTTTCTTCTGATGCTCTGCTAAATGCAACAATAAGTAGGTATCTTTTAATTTTATACCATTCAATCTCATAAGCATTAGTGCTTAAAAATTTATGCACATCTGATGAATGCACATTGATTTGAATTAAACAGAATCAAATCAAGTTCTCTCTAAAAATAATACCTGAGTTCTGTTCTTGGTTCAGCCAGGGAATGGCCATAGAACTTGGGACTAGCATGCTTTGTGCATTTTGCAATAACTATAGCATTGCTTTAGGGTTGGCCTCTTCCACTGTAGAATATCTAGTGGTTGGGATGATGGGCAAAAGTCTCTTTCACTAATGAAAACATGTAGCATATGCTTTCCAATGGGAGACTGTGGCAAATTCAGAGAAGCCTTGGGAGTCTACCGATGTCCTCCATGCTCTCTCCTTCTACTTGAGGATCCTGACGGCACTTTTTATCTGTCCTTCTCATTTAGCTTGGAACCTCAAACTCTCCCATGGCCTCTCTTGCATTGCTGTCTTGAACAGGTCCTCTGCTTTTACTCTCTAGCTCCACATTTCATCACTAGCTTGTATAATCTTTGAGAGCAAGTAATGACTGTCCTGCTTCACTAATTCTTTCATCCACAAATATATATGCAACACCCACTACTTGTCAGGTGCTGTTCTCAGCCCTGGGAATGCACAGTGAGCTACAGAAACACCCTGTCTTAGGCTGGGCCCCCCCAGAAGCAGACCTGGAGACATGGGTTCCCCTACAAGCAGTTTGTTGGAGAGGGGATGTCAGGAAACACCAGGTAGAGGAGTGGGGAGGTGGGACAGCAAAAAGAGGAGCCAGTAAGGGGATGTTTTCCAGCAAATTAAACACTGTGGGCAACCAGAGCTTTGACCTTCGGGGAAACCCTGGGAAACTGCAGAAAACTTCCTCAGCGTTATCCCCTGCCCCCCCAAAGGACGAAGAAACCAGGTGTTTATATTTCCACCAACTCCCATCAGGGCTGCTCACAAGGAGGGGCCAATTAATTCCTGGGACCCCCTGCAAAAGTGGATGCCAGCAGCTAGAGAAAGCTCACAGGCAAATAATTGAGTGTTATGAAAGGTGGGCCAGTGTGGGTACAAATAATAAGAGCTGAGGGAATGTATTAGTGTCTTAGGGCTGGCAAAACAAAGTACTGCCAACTGGGTGGCTTATAGCAACAGAGATTTATTGCCCCACAGTTCCGGAAGCTGGAAGTCTGAAATAAACATGTTGGCAGGGCCAGGCTTCCTCTGAAACCCATCGAGGAATCTTCCAGGGCCTTTTCCTAGCTTCTTGGGGTCTGCCAGCAATCTTTGGCATTCCTTATCTTGCAGATGCATCATTCTAATCCTTTATCTACATATGGCATTCTCCCTCTGTCTTCATGTTGTTTTCCTGTTTTTCCTCTGTGAATGTCTCTGTGTCCAAATTTCTCCCTCTTATAAGGACAACAACCATGTAGGATTAGAACCCACCCCAAATGACCTGATTTTAACTTCATTACCTCTGTTAAGACCCTATTTCCTATAAGGTTGCATTCTGAGGGTATGGGTAGGGCTTCAAACAAATCACTTTTAGGAGACCCAATTCAACCCATATCAAGGGATAAAAGTGGGTGTACTGACAGCATCCAATCTGTAGTCTCTGCTCTGAACAACCTATACTCTAGAAAGGGAAAACTAACAATAAAGAAAATAAAGGAATACAATGTATAGTATATATGACAGTGATAAATGCTGTGGAGAAAAATGAAAAAGGGAAGTAGGATGCTTTGTTGTACTCTCCAAAAGCCTTAGCACAGTTCTACTCACAAAATTGGGGTTTAATAAGTACTTGTGAACATCGTGGCTAAGTGTATAAACGTAGAGAGGCTCACTATTCATGTTATTGTGCACTGGATGTTTAGTATCTACCAGTGACCATTCCATTAGTGTACTGGGTCTCTGTGGAGCAGTTGTGTCTCTTTATTTTAATTGTTTATTTACTCACTAAGGACTTCTGGCAGCTCCATATGTTGAATGTTGAGCTCAGAAAAGTGACCAATTGGACATAATTTGCCATCTCTCTAGAGAATGTTTTTAAGGAAGAAGAGAGAGAGAGAGAGAGAATAATATATATATACACACACACATATATATATGTATGTATGTATGTATACAGTGCCTCTAAAGCAATTTATTTGTCTTCTGTTTTTTTTGGAGAGAGATTCTTGCTCTGTGGCTTGGGCAGGAGTGCCATGGCGTCAGCCTAGCTCACAGCAACCTCAAACTCCTGGGCTCAAGCAATCCTTCTGCTTCAGCCTTCCAGTAGCTGAGACTTACAGGCATGCGCCACCATGCCCAGCCAATTTTGTCTATTTTTAGTAGAGTTGGGGTCTTCCTCATTGCTCAGACTGATCTCAAATTCCTGAGTTCAAGTCATCCATCCACCTCAGCCTCCCAGAGTGCTAGGATTATAGGCTTGAGCCACTGTGCCCAGACAACAAAGCAATTTTTTAAAACAACCTAAGGTAAGAATGTCAACACAGAAACACTCTCCTAATTTACTTGAGGTGGACATGGTGACACATATTTCTACCCACCTCTTAAGGCTCTTCTTTAGCATATTTAAGTTGACTTTTTAGTGCATAATAGCTCTTTAACAACTCAGAAATGGGCATTCTAAGCACTGAAGGTATAAATTTTATATAACTGTGCTGGCTTTCTTTCAATTTCATGGTGGTAGAAATTATACCAATAAAAAAAGCTTATAACTCTATGTATGTGTGGAGAAAAATGACATTAATTCTAAACAATGGGGAATAATTGAGAGCTGCTGTCAAGCAGTACAGTGACAGAAAAATCACCTTGCTGATCTCCTTTGTATCTTTGAATAATTATCAGATATAAGAAAGGAACAGGTTGGTGCTATAATCCCTTTATGTTATTATTGGAAGAAAGACTATTTTAATTTTATTTTGACAGTACCTTATCTAAATTGTTAACAACTTCTTCACTCTGTATTATTGGGTTAAGTCATCAGTTGTGGTCACTGATGACCGGACGTCCTCTCAGCTTTTTCAGATCTTGCTCCCTGGGTCCTGTGTCCTGAGACCTATGGGGTTCCACTCAATACTGATCTTAAATACACAGGTTTTTTTTTTTTTTCCTCAAAGCTACTAAGCACAGTTTGAATGTCAGTGCTTTCAATTAAACCTTCTAGGTTTTGTGCTGGTGTTAAATAGGCCACCACTGGGGTTGGTTGCTTCCAATAAATGTAGAACTAAGGGAAACTGTAGGGTGTAGAGAGAGATGATCCTTTAAACCAGTATAATGGAGATAAAAGATTGAACAGACTGCTCTTTTTCTTGCTTGACTTAGAATAGACATGTTGTAAATGATACTCTTAAACAACTGAAACATGGTAAAAAATATCCACTGACAAAAGAAAAAAAAAAAGGAGAGAAAAGAACTTTTACTTAATGGTGTTAGTTCTTGGCAATGCGTATATTAAAACAGAAAAGACTGGCAGTCTCTTTCTTCGGGGTTGATTTCATGCTCGACAAGATTACATAGTGAAGAGTCATTGGAACTGCTGTCCTTCCCTTTCCTTCTAGCAGTCTTTTTGTGGCCTGTGCTGAGGATGACGTCAGCCTGCTGTAATTGTCATGCAGGCAGAAAGGCTAAGGGGACAGAGACAAAGCTGGTGGCCCCCTGCAAGCTGACTGCTTCTCACTGCAAGCACCTGCGTGTCTTCCTGAGAGCTTTCTCTGGCAGTGGGAACCAGGCTTGCCCCATTCACAAGGCAGATAAGAGGGCCAGAAGAGTGGGAAAGACACTGTTCCTGGAGCAGTCCTCAATCTTCTCCCCTTGAGTGAGACAACTTTGAAAGAAGAGGTGTGTCCTACACTCTCTTCCAGAGGTCCCCAGTTGGGTGGAGCTCTAGTTGCTCTTAATGCACCCAGGATTGGCTTCTTTCCTTGCTCTGCCTTTGTACTCACTTTGTGCTAACGTTTCCTGGATTGCTCCCAAATCAACTACTTGTACCCATATACTAGTTTTATCATCACTCTGAAGATTTTAGTGTGTTTGGATATAAAGGAGCTCTTTAGCTTTTATAATTGCACTTTTCTTCTTTCCTCAAAGAAATATTTATACCAATTTTTTTTCTGGAAACATTTCAATGTTGCTTAAAAAGACCTAGAAGAGAATCATGAAGACTGAACCTTTGTAATTTAATGAAGGAGTCTCCATGTAGTTTCTTAAACCTTAGAGGTGAAGATATCACATCTTCCAGAAATTCAATAAGCTTTCTGTGGTCTACAATAGTCAGGATATTGGCACATACATACTCTGGTTAAGAGAATGCATAAACAATTTTAAAGAATTGGTCTCTGAACAAGGATAGCATAATGTTTTTTTTTTTTTTCACAGAAATAAGTATTGAGATTCTCTTATGAACATATTTTGAAAATTGATCCCCCATGCATAATGGGACTCCACTAAAGCTTAGGAATGGGATACTTACCACATTCTGGAGAAGGGTTTGCTCCCTCCTGTTGTAAATTTCCTTGCATTTATGAAACTTGCAGAAGTGATTATCATACTGCAGTAAGAGACACATGGGGCATGAATGGGTATATTAATAGGGAACCTAAGTTTTTATTCAAATGCAGCTCACTTTTAGGTCTCAGTTTATGACCACCACCCCATACAGGTTTTCCCAAGAAGCATTTCAAAATGATTCTTGGTGATTAGCTATCAAATAGAAAAGTAGCAAGATAATTAGCCTGTCCTGTATAACAACATTTCCACAATAGAACTAGGACTTACAGGTCCTAAATTCCAAATATTAGGTTGTCTCTTCCTTCTGCTGAGTGTTGAGTGGTTGCCAAGGCTATGGAGATGGAATTGTCAAGGCTTAAAGATGAGCACCTGCAGAAGTCATTTCTCGAATTAATCCCTTTAGAAAGGGTTTATATGGTATAAAATGGTACAAAAGTAAATACTGTGTCAAATACCAGGGTAGTATATTTCCTATGATGGCAAAGGCCTTGGGGTGTGACCTCTGTGTGTTGGAGATTGTGGGAAGAATCCCCCATCTTCACTTTTTTATCTTTTATCTTCCAATCCTGCCCAGATCCAGTCCAATCACTGAGTTGCACAGGTTTATGGTAAAGATGCAGGACTCTAAAACTTTGGGAGAAGTCTTGTCCTTCTAACCAGAGGAACCAAAAAAGAATCTCCTGTTGTCCAAAGAGTGCACAATCCATATTATTTTTCTCTTTCTTTTTTCTTTTGCCACTCAACCTCAAAGTAGCCCTATTTACACAAACTACACAACATTATGAGAGGTGAAACATCTGAGAAGATTCTACCTTTTTGGCTGGAAATATCAGTAAAAGAGGTCATTGGGAATTGGAAACTATTGGAGAAAAATCAGAGAGCAAAGAGCTGGAGAAATGGATCTCCAAATTTTGGGTATCTAATGATATAATTCTTGGACTCACCCCTGAGCTGGGTGTGTGTGGAACAGCTCCATCAAAGAATAGCAAAATCTTCAAGGACCAAACTACAGTATAAACCATGACCAAAATTCCAAGCTATCCTCTGATTAGAGCATGCACCAACCCAATTCAAATAGCATAACAAAGACTTTGAACTGACATTGGGACCAGCACCACTGAAGGTGAAATTTCTTGGCAGTCTAAAGCTAATGTTGACTATCAGTTATGAAAAAAACTCAACATTTTCCAGAAGATTATAATAGGACCTAGAAACTTGCAAGATAAAATTAAAATGTCATGGATACAATCCAAAACTATGTGATATAAAATGAATTAGGAAAATCCAATAAATACAGAAGGAAAATTATAATAAATAGATGCTAAACTTAAGATGATCTAAGTCTTAAAGCAGCTATTATAACCATCCTCCATGAGGTAAAGTTAACACTCTTGAAAGATAGAAGTGCCCAGCAAATAAATAGGAATAATAAAAAAGTACCAAATGGAAATTTGAAAATTAAAATATGTGATATCTGAAATTAAAAAAAAAAATACACTGTAGAGGCCCAATGTCAAAGTGAAAGTGAGAGAGGAAAGATTCCAACAGAAATTATGCAATCTAAAGAACACAGAGGAAAACATTGAAAAATATCAACAGCACCTCAGAGTCTTCTGAGACAGTATCAACAGGTCTAACATTCATATCTTTGGATTACAGAGCATAAATATACTCTAGAAGGGAAAGAGTTTGGTGTAGAAAGAAACATATTTGAAGAAATAATGGATGAAAACTCCCCAAATTTGCTGAAACTTATACAAATTCAAAAAGCTCAGTGAATTAAAACAAAAAAAAAAGACTAACTCATACAAAGTCCCACTCAGGCACATAATAATTCAACTACCAAAAATGAAAGTAAAACAAAACTTGAAAATGGTCAGAGGAAAGGAGTATATAACGTAGAGAGTAATATTTCAAATGGCTATAGATTTCTCATCAGAATCCATGAAGATTAAAAAACAACCAAATAACATTTTGAAAGTACTGGAAGAAGAAAAAAACTTGTCCACCCAGTATCCTATATTGAGAAAAAATATCCTTCCGTAATGAAGACAAAATAAATATTCTCAGATAAAGGAAGCATAGGAGATTTTGTCTCCAGTAGACTCTCTATAAAATGAATGCTAAAAGAAATTCTTCAGGCTGAAGGAAAATGATACTGTAAGGGAACTTGAAGCATTAAGAATAAAGAAAAAGAAAAAGAAAAAATAAATATCTGGGTAAAGATAATTTTTTAAAAAAATTATAACTGTCTGGAGGTTTTTAAATGTAATCAGATGTAATATGCCTTGGTCAATACAGGCTGCTATAACAAAATACCTTAGACTGCATAATTTATAAACAACAGAAATATATTGCTTATGGTTCTGGAAGTGAGGAAGTCCAAGATCAAGGAACCAACAGATGTGGAGTCCGGCAAAGGCTTGCCGTCTGCTTCATGGATGTCACCTCTTGCTGTGTCCCTACATGGCAGAAGGAGCAAGGCAGCTCTTGTCAACCATTTTTATGAGGGTAATTAATCCTATTCAAAGGGCAGAATCCTCATGCCTTAATCACTTCCCCAAAGGCCCCATCTCTTAAAACCACAACCATGGGGATTAGGTTATAATATGAATTTTGGAGGAGTACATTTAGATCATAGCAAATATATATGGAAAATAGTTTTAAAAGGGCAAGAAAGGGTATAGGATCTTACATGGTTGTAAGGTTTCTATGCTTTAATGAAGTGGGGAAGCATTAATTCTAAGAGGAGTTTGAAAAGTTATATAGATTGACAGTGAAAGACAGAGAGAGAGAGAAATTCCTAGAGAAACAACTTAAAAATGATACAAAAATAGTTAAAAAACAATAGATAAATTAAATATTAAAAATATTTAAATAATCCAAAATAAAGTAAGAAAAGAGTAGCTAAAGAGTCAAAATAGAGGGGACAAATGGAAAACAAATGGTAAAATGGTGGACTTAATCTAATCATATAATCAGATTTGATGAAAAGTTAAGACTCAACTAAATGCTGTATATAAAGAACCCACTTTAAATATAATGATAAAGGTTAGGCTAAAAGAATGGGAAAAGATGTACCATGCAAACCCTGTTGAAAGGAAAGCTGAAGGGTTATTTTAATATTAGACAGAGTTGGGTGAGGAAAATTACCAGGGACAAGTAGATCAATTCACCAGGAATGTATAAGAATTCCGAATGTGTTTATACTTCGTAGGAAAGCTCCAAAATATATAAAGCAAAATAATAATTAAAAAAACCTGTAAAGAGAAACAGACATATTCCCAACTGCTCTTGACAACTTTAGCACTGACCTACTTTCTTTCTCTATGAATTTGCCTATTCTGGATATTTTATATAATTGAAGTCATGCAATATGTTGTCGTCTGTGAATGGCTTCTTTCACTTAGCACAATGCTTTTAAGGTTGATCCATATGGTGACCGTGTCATCAGTATTTCATTCATTTATGGCTCAATAATAAGCTATTTTGTAGATATATCATTTTGTTCATCTATTCATCAGTTGGTGGGCATTTTGGTTGTTTGTGCATTTTGGCTATTACAAATAATGCTGCAATAAACATTCATGTACAAATTTTTATGTGATGTGTGTTTCAATTCAATTAGAAGTGAAATTCTAGAAGTGGAATTTGGGGTCATATAGTATAATAACTCTGTGTTTGACTTTTGACAAACTACCAAATTGTTTTTCTCAACCCTTATTATCTCAATTGACCTATCTCCAAGTTAACTGATTTTTATGCCAGCTCACATTTGCTGCTAAGCCCCTCTAGAGAATTTTTCATTTCAGTTATTAAACTTTACAATTCCAGAATTTTTAAGTTTCTTTTTATAATTCTCTCTCTATTTGATGAACCATCATTGTCGTACTTTCCTTTAATTCTTAGACATGATTTTTTCTTAGTTCTTTGGATGTACTTTATAATATAATAGCTAACTTAAAATGCTTACCTGATAAGCCATTACGCTTATCTTAGGCTGTTTGGGGACATTTTCTATTGGCTGCTTTTTTTTTTGCATGGGTCATACCTTCCTTTCTTTACATGGCTCATAACTTGTCAAAATCTAGACATTGTAGATAACATGTGACAACTCTGTTTCCAGATTCCCCCCTTCATCTCTCCCCATCCCTGCATTTTGTTGTTGTTGCTGGCTGTTGTTGCTTGTTTGTTCATCAACTTCCCTAGACTTATCCTGTAGATTCTGTATTTCCTGCAGTATGCAGCCACTGAGTTCCCTGCTATCAATATTTTAATTATTGTTTTCATTATTATTACTGGGACCTAGGGGTCACCTTTGGGTCAGTATATTTTAGGGTTACTGATCAGTCATATTTCCTGAATTGCCTTGAGCCAGTAACTGTTCCACCTTTTGCCAAGGAAATCTGTGTGTGAAGACACACCCTTCAAACATCAGGCAGTATAAGAACCAGCTTTTGCTGTTACTTCCTGATTGTGCAGGGCTTCAAGGTCAGTCATTGCTGAGTGACTGGAGCTTCCTCCTTTTCTAGTTCTTTCCCAGGCATGCCCTGGTCTTGTGCATAACCCTGCATATGTGTGGGGCCATTCTAGAGTCTCAGAAATATGTCCCAGCTTTTCAAAGTCCCCTATGGTGGTCATCTAGTTCTCTAAGATTTCCTTTTCAATTTCATCCAGGCTCCTGTTTGCCCTAAGTGAAATTACAGCCTCAGGCAGCTTTCATGCCACAGTGTTACTAGTAGATCGCTATTGTTTCCACTCATGCCCTGAGGATAGCACATTTTTCCCCTGATTTAAGCTTCAAGTCAAATCAAATAGAAATAACAACCTGACTGGGAATGGGGCTTTTCCAGGTAGCTGCTAATTTGAGGAACGTATTTACTGCCCTCTGGAGATGCATCTTTGCACGAAGCTCCAAAGAGGTCAGTTTTCTCTGTTGGATGCCAGGCTGCAGGCATTTCATGGCTACCAGGCCACTGAGCTGGGAGTGGAGGGGGAGGGAATAATCCCAAGTGAAAATGTCACAGACCTCCTATTTTTAAGAAATGGTTCAATTTGATTATTTTGTCTATATTCTCATTGTTTTGTAGGGGCGTGAGTTTATAGATGTCCTCATTCCAGGATTTCAGCTAGAGAGTCTTAATCAAACTCAGGCATTTCAAAGTAAAACAAGCATGCTGTTAATCCCTATGCTTAGTTTATAATGACTTAATGAATATCAAGTGCTTAGAAGAGTTTTGGGCATACATAGTAAGTATAATAAGCATATAAGTATATGAGTGTTAGCTATTGTTATTGTTAATTTCCTCTCCTCCCCAAGAGTGGTTTCTTTCTTCTGCTTCCATTTGGAGCGCACTATTTGGAGCTACAAACACTATGAAGTCATTGATAGCTGAGGAAAGCATGTAAGATGTATTTTCACAGATTTAACACAACAACTAAAACCAATGCAGAGAGTTTCAGACTCCAAGGTAGCATGCTATGGACGGATAACTTCTACTCAAGCCTGTGAGTAAAAGTAAGGCTAGTTTTAAGCGGTGACTAGAGAGAAATTTAGTGTAAGAACAAAGGTAATAACTTACAATAGTGTTTCTCCATTCTTCAATTTAACCTTTTCAAATTAAAAAATAGATATATTTTACTTTTAAAAAACCTAATTGAGTGCGAAAATACTATTTCTGTTTTGGTTTTTAAATTCCATTTCTGGAGACTTTCTGTCCATAGGCAAGTTACAATGGGAGCATATCCTGATTAGAAGTGAGGTATTAATATACAGGAAGAAATTGGAAGCCTCCTGAATGATGCCATTTTACCTACATATTCTAAATGGAAAACAATCCCCAATCTACATAGGGTAGAAAAGCTTGAACCAGACTAGCATGAGCCCTGTGGGGTGGCTAGAAAAGTGTCCTTCTTGGACCAGGATGTAGGAACAGAATTTTCTAATTTTTCAAAGAATAAAAATTACCTGAAGTATAATAATAGCAGCTCTTAATAATCTGTGACACATTGAACTAAGACCTATGAGGGGATACAGTCATCTTAAAAATTAAGATAAGGCTGGGTGTCTGTATTTATCAGTGAAATGGAAGTCCCACCTTGAGCTGAAACTGGTATTTATTTAGATACAAAGAGGCAAATCTGACAATCTGGAGGGTTATGCTGCCAAGAGCCAATCTGCATGAGGAATTTTTATTTTATTTTTGTTTAGAGAGAAGCAAAAAAAGTGGCTTTTTACAAGGATGCATAGAGAGAAGGGCACAGGTGAAGGCCTTCTCTTGACCCAGGGAGACCTGCGTAAGTAGCCAGGTGTCCAGGCTTGGAGGAGATGCCCCTCCCTCTGGAGGCCGACGCTGGGTGGATCCACGGTGTGAAACCCCGTAAGCTCCAGGAGACTGCCCCAGACAAAGGTTCTCTCCTTGACCAAACTCCAGCCAGGCTCCTCTGAGCCCCTACACCTCAAGATCTCAACCTGGGCCTACAAAGACACGAACAAACACTAACAAAGTTTCTAGTAGCTTCAAGCCACATCCCTAAAACAGCCCTGGCCCTATTTCAATGCCTGCCTGAAAAACTCAAGGCTGCCAGAAAGCATTCACTGTTTGTTCCAGCCATCGCCTGAGGATAGGGCCTCTGTCTCCCAGTCTCAGTGGGAGGACAGAATCCTAACTTCCCACTGCCAGCTAGCAGACACAGCTGACAACCCTTTGTAATTTTTCATTTCCTTGACTCTACTCACTCCCCCTTCCTCCCTCCCTACTCCCTCATCCTCCCTTTAAAACACCCTTTCTTATCTGCACAAATCAAAGTTGAGCTCTGTTCATGCTGGACTCTTTTCCCCTATTGCAATACTTATTACTGATTACAATCTGCCCTTCCCACTTGAGCTATTGTCCTACATTGTTTATCTTGGACACTCCACCAGCAGAGTTGTCACTGCACCACAATGGACAATGGCAGCAGCTGCTTCTCAGGTAGAGACCACCAACCAAGGGGATTCTGCAGGAAGATGAAAAGGGGTGGTCAGTGAATTTGAGTGAGTCCTGCCTCTAGGGAAGCCTGGAAAAAACTGTGGGAAGCTTAAGAAAGGAACTTGAGGACCTACTTTATGCCATGATGCTCTTATGCATAGGTCAAGAAAATTGGAATGATGACAGTGACTATAACAGCTGTAATGTCTATAAGCTATTGAGGACTGAAGACACTGTAATAGTCCCTGATTACTAAACCCCTCCTAATGCCCTCTCAGTGCAGCGTGTTCTTATCTACGGTGCTTATGGCAGTTCTTCAAGGCTGCTTTCGTTTGCCATGGTTAATAGATGAGGAAAGTAAGGCACAAAAATGGAAGCGACTTTCCCAAGAACACACACCTGGCATTTGCCAGAACCAGAATTGGAACTCAGATCTTCTTCACCAAAAATATTATTCTCAATTCAATACTCCTGTCTCATGGCACCTGTAGAGGCATTTTTCTTATTTATACCTTCAAAATGTCTGGATACCAATTTCCAGTGAGTAAAAAGAGCCAGTACAACAACAACAACAAACTTCATATAAAAAAGGCAAAGGAATAATAAAAGGAACCTCTACCTTAGTGTGTCATCGGGTCCTACAAATTCACTATGAGAAACCTGGGGAATGGAAAATGGAAAAGGGCACAAAAAATGCAAAAGAAACTTGACCCATAAGGCTATTCGTGTGATAATTTACAGAAGAGTTGCTGAAGTAATAATTGCCTACTGTTCATTTACCCGAGGTGGGAAAATAAAGTTCATTTCAAAAGATGAAATGCTGATAATTGCTTATGTGTGCTTCCATTTTAGAGAGAAAAGCATTGCTGAAGCTGGGATTGTTCCAGTGAAAAGATGGCCATTGTGGGAACAGTTTGGTGAAATGTATGAATTGGATAAAGAAGAAGAAGAAAAAAAAGAAGGGGAAGGAGAACAAGGAGGAGGAAGAGGAGGAGGAGGAAGAGAAGGCAGCAGTGGCCAATTATGTTTAGATATAAATTAAACCAATTCCTACTAGATAAAATAAGTGCAGAATTGCTAAACAAATTAGCCAGCAGGATGTTACTATTCCAATCAACATCATGCTGGTACATCAGAAGGGCTAATTTTTTTGGATTAACAATTGTTATTGACAATTTTCTTTCTCAAGGATCTGGGCCCAGGCATCTTGGCTAATTTATGAAGTTGATTTTCTAAGCTGCTAGAGTTTTCGATACTGAGACTGACAGTGAGGCCCACTACTATAGAGTGAATCTTGTCCCCTTCCCAAATTCAGGCGTTGAAGTCCTATACCACAATGAGACTGTATTTGAAGATAGGGCCTGTAAGGAGGTGAGTAAGGTTAAACGAGGTCATAAGGGTGGCACCTTCATCTGATAGGACTGGGGCGCTAAAAAAAAAAAAAAAGAGGAAAAGATATCAGATCTCTCTCTCTCTCTCTCTGTCTACACACACACACGCACATACATACACACACAGAGGAAAGGTTATGTAATGACACAATGAGAAGGTGGCTGTCTGCAAACCATGAAGAGAGCCCTCACCAGAAACCAATTGTGCTGGCTCCTTGATCTTGGATGTCTAGCTTCCAGAATTGTGAGGAAATAAATGTCAGTGGTTTAAACCCAGTCTATGGTATTTTGTTACGGCAGCCCCAGAACCTTAACACACTCACATAGCAACAATTTTCAGATTTGTGTGTGCCTATTTCATGTGCCTTATTGTATTGTGTCAGTCCCATTGTCTTCCTCTGTCAGTCCAAGTGTTTCAAGATACATGAGCAATGGCAGGGATTCCCAAGTTGTTGTAACTACCCTTGGGAGAATTTTATTTTATTTTTCCCTTTTTTTTTATTTCAATAGATTTAAGTGGTAAAAATTGAATTCCATTGCATGTATATATTGTATAGTGATAAAGTTTGGGCATTTAGTGAACCTATCAGCTGATAGTGTATATTATCTTAGGTGAATTTTAAAATGAATGATGTGAATTATGTTTGACACTTTTCTCCATTTAATTTTGTTGCCTATAATTTCTAGTGACCTATGTGTTTTCTATCTGCCTTACTTTTCCTTCAACCATACATAACTTTGTTACCTTTAAAGTTGCCATTTAAATATCACTTAAAAGTGTTTTTACAAGGACTTTGCAATATCACAGAAAGAGTTTTGGCCTTTTAATTCCAGATATCTTTCACATTCATCTAGGAAGGAGAGGTGATCTGAGGAAAGGGCAGATAAAAGACACACAGTTTCCAAGTTTTCTAGAACTCACTAAAGACACGGATGAAACAAAATTGTCCCCAGGCATCTAGCACTAGGGCTATCCATTCTTTTAATGTAGTTTTGGAGCACTGATATTGAGCTACGTTAACAGAAACACAGCAGGCAAAAAGTACTCATTTAATCAATCCTAAGCCTACTCCTCCAGACCCCTTATTGTCTCTGCCCCTGTTCCTCTGTGAACTCTTTAAGGAAAGGGACCCTGTGTCTTGACTTACCTCGGTGTCTCCAGCACATGGCACGACTTATCACACACTCCAAAATAAATGTTGAGTTGTCTCAAAGCCCACCTGACCTCATTAATATCTTTTGTCCTTTAAAAGACAGATTCCACAATAAAACTGTAACAGAATTAAAGCTATTTCACCCTAATTGCCTTTTAAAGTCACATTTCTTTCATTCACCGAGACGTAACGAGTACATGCATTTCCCTGGAAAACGGTGCAACTCTATAAATTCACGACAAGTCCTCCAAACAAAGGATGAGGAAAGTGGATCAATTTAGCCAGACAATAAAAATTAAGTTACTTCTATTTTGACTAAAGAAAACATCTTCTTTTATGGGAGAATTTCAAAACTGCAAATTACAATTTAAAATGATAGCTGAAGGGCATAATCTACAGGAAGGCAATTTTTGTAAGATAAATTTGAACTTTTCTATTATATTTGATGAGATGTAGAATCAGAGGGTTTTAAAACTGGAAATATGGAAGGGGCCTTAGAGAGCTCCCATTGAAAACCAAATCACACACATACACACAAAAAAACCCTTTTCTATGGGTAAAAATGGAAATTTGATTTTGAAAGATGGAGCAGCATTTCCTCAGAGGTCTCTGTGCCAAGTGGTTTTCAAATAAAGAAACAGATAATAAAACTTTCTGTTCTCTTAATATATGGTTAACACACATACACACACACACACACAGACACCCACCACAAACCAAAAAAACACGCACCCATCATCTGCTAAAGATATTGCACGTTGCCATGACACCACAATGGGATTCTAGTTGGCTTGTTTACCTGGAGAATCCTTACATTGCATCCTCCATACCATTTTAGTTCTAAGAGACTCAGCATTTTGCTATATTTTGGTCTTTTTCCCCCAATCTTCTCTCCTGACACCAAATAAATAATTCAGGGACATAAAGACATAGTAGAAATAACAAGAGCTTTGCAATCAAACAGACTCAGATTTGCATTCTGCTCTGCCATTTCCTAACAAGCTGGTCTTGGAGAGCCACTTAGTTGTTCTCATTTTCAGCTGAATGATGAGCCTAATGATGATGCCTGCTAGTGGCATTGCTGAGGGGGTTAGAGACAGTTTATATAACCCAGATACAATATCTACCACACAGGAGGCACTCATTGATCATTATTGAGTTTTCACAGGGAATTGACCAATTTGTCACCCTGCTGTAGTTTCTCAGTTTCAATCCAGATTGAGTTGTGACCTCAGTTGTTTTATTTATGTCCCCATGTAGATCCATACTGATTTGGATCAGGTCATGTGAAACAGCACTAGACATGTTCACCTTGGTTCCAACTCAGAATCAGTAAAAGTCATGATATCAGGAGATAAGGGCAAGATTGACTATCCACCAAAATAGACACACACACACACACACACACAAACACACACACACACACACACATACACACACACAGTTTCTTTGACCAACTCATCCACCTCCAAGAAGTGCCAGTAAATACACAGGAGCTATTTACTTTATTGAATATTATTAGCAATTAAGTCCAAAAATGTTCACTGAAAACTATTTTGTGTCAGGAACTTTACAAGATGTTTGGGTAGCAGTAGTAAACTATAATCTTGGACCTCATGAAGTTTAGATATTACAGAGAAAACAGGAACTCAAAAATACAAGTCCCTTTCCATGGTTTTTTTTCTTTGTTACTCCTCTTTCTTCCCATGAAAATTTAACAGACTTACAATCAATTTTCTCACAGTCTGATTCTCAGTTATAGGACACTACCTATTTTCTGCTGATGTAATAAGGCTTCAAGACCCTATATTTGCATTTGTATGTAGTGCTCTTTAGCCAAAAAATAGTTCAATAAATACAATGAAGATTTTTCAGCAAAGGAGAAAAAGTGAAAAGGAATAGAAATTCGTGTCACCTGGTTGAACTAGAGTAAATATATATAATAAATAATCTGCCCCAAGATGTGTTCTCGTCCTCCATGTTGATCAGTTTACCTTTAGTGATAGAGAATGAATGAGCCCAGGCATAACCATTATGTATCTTACCCACTTGCTCCCCCACACTGTGTTATTAGCAAGAATGCACAGGTCCATGTGCATTCCTGGATGCTATCTAGATGATAAAAATTCAAGTTCAGATTGGTTTTTATTACTTTGGAAGACTCTTTGGCAGTATTCACAAAGCTAAACATGCTCATCACTTCTGGTAATTCTATTCCTAGATATGAATTCAACAGATAAGATCTGTTAAACACATACTGATGAATTCAACACTGAAGTGTTCACCAGATGACATACATAAGAATTATATGGCATCACTACTTTTAATAGCCCTAAACTGAAAACAACCCAAATACCCATCATTAGTAGAATGGTAAATCATTTGTGGCATATTCATACATTGGGTTATAACATAGCAATAACAAGGAATGATCTATAATTATACATATCATAAATGAATCCCATGAACATAATAAGTTTTAGCTAGACAGGAGGAATAAGTTTTGAGATCTACTGCACAGCAGGGAAATTAGAGTCAATAATAACAATGTATATTTGAGAATAACTAATAGACTAAAATTTAAATGTATTATATCACCACAAAAATGTCAAATAACAAAGAAATTGATTGTGGTATTTTAAATTTTTATTCTTATTCCTGAAGGTATTTATAAAAGAAATGCTTCATGTTCAAGTACCTTTGACTCTTCAAGTCAATTCTGAAAGAGCAACTTTCTTAATGACTTGAGTGTTTATATACTACCCCACAAAAATGTTTTGTCCCCGATCCTTCCCATCCCTCCCTGGGAGAGATACAGAAAGTAAAATGAATAAAATATGGAAAAAAAGTGTCAAGTAAAGTGATAGATAGGTTAATCACCTTGATTTAATTACTCCACATTATATACATATATCAAAACATCACCTCGTACTCCACAAATGTTTGCAATTATAATTTGTCAATTAAAAATAATATATAGGAAAAAAAGGAAAAAGTCTCCCCTGTATGATTCTTCTTATTCCTTATTATTTGAGCTAAACTACCTTAGAGTTAGAAACCAGGATGCTGATAACCTTTGGGAAGGTAGTCATTGGGAAGGGATATAAGACAGTTTCTGGACTGCTTAACATTCTCTGTCTTGATCAGGGTGTTTGTCATATGAGTATTCCTGCTTTGTAAAAATTAATTTATCATAATTTATATGTGTTTCAGTATATAGGTTATACGTCAATAAAAATTGCCCCCAAATGTAGGTCTTTCTCATAATGGATGGGAAGAGCATAAGAAGTGGAAAGAACTGGTCCACAAGTCTAAGAGATCTTCACGTTCAGTGTGATCATTGCTTCTCTAAATATCTAAGAGGCAAAGGTGAGTCTGACGTCTGTACTTCAACGTCTGTGCCTTCTTTTCACCCCTTGACTTCCAACTTCTGCCCTTGGAGATAATCGGATCCAATGCTAGTGCCCAGGAGCCTCAGTCACTGAACCAGCATTTGCTTGAACTAGGTCCTGTTAGCATCCTCTTTTAACTGTTTGCATGCCAACATCACCAAAATGGACAACACTAATTTTAGCTAAAAGCCTCCTAGGTTATGAGCAAACAGCCTGCCTACGCAAGCTATTTCAGTGACATGGCTTACCAGCATTCTTTAGTTTAAATAGAAAGCAGAATCTGAATGACTTACTTTGCCCTTCCACAAGGAAAAGCATTGTCCTCATGTAGGCATCAATTTATTCATCGATCAGTCACAGAGAATCTTCTATACTCCAGGCCCTGTTGTAAATCCTGGGGATAAGGAAAAAAACCACATGTAATCCCTGTCCTCATGGAACTAATAATCTAGCCAGGAATCCACCCATTTAACAAATACCTAAAATGATGTGCTGTACCATAAGAGGGGATTATACAAAAGGCCTTGAAATAACAGAAAAAATAAGTAATTTCCAGAGATCAAAGGAGGCTTGAGTGAGAGGGGAACAACTGTGCTTGGTTGTAAAAAATAAAGTTGGGCTTTCAAAGAAGAAAAGAGGAATGGGGGGGGTCCAGCCCCCTTTGCAGGGAACAGACCCTGCAAAGCCCTTGCGAAAGTGTGTGTTGTGTGGTGGTTCATTGACCACTGATCAGAGATTGTGTGCTTGGGGGGAGGTTGGGGAGCGAAGGACAGCAGGTGTTTGGGGCTGGATTATAAAAGTACAGAAAATGCTGTTGGTGCCCACCCAGATCTCCTTTTCCTGGCCAGTGTGTTCTCCAGCTGCTGTGAGTGTTAGCTCAGTTCTTCCTCCTTCTCCGGAGAATTTCTCTTGATCTATAGGAGTCACCTCACCCAGAGTGGCCTGAAAGGCTATAGCCCTCACTTCCCTGGGCAATCTGCAGCCAATAGCTGGCTGATCTGGGGGGTATAGAAGCCTGCCCCTTGCTTCAGGATGAGGAAACTCTTTGTGCTATTCACCATCCTGACTTCCCCTTGGGACCAGGCTGAGCCTAGACCTCAGCTAAGCCCACATCTTTGTTCAGCTCCTTCTACCTGTTTCACCTGCTTCCTGTAAATCCTTCCATCTAAGAGCATTCCTCACTAAATCACGTGCACAAGAACCCCTGCCTCATACTCTGCTTTTAAGGAGTCTGACTTAAGTCTTCAATTTTGATCCTGTAAATAACAGGAAGCCAATGAAGCTTTTAAACCAGTGGAGTGAGTCGATCAGAACTGCATTTTGTAAAGTTAACACCATCATAATTTTGAGAATAAATCCTCTGGTTTATTTTTAATGTAAGAACATATTGCTTTTAAACACTGCTCTGATATAACTTCTTCATGCCCAATTTGAGGAGGGGTGTGTGTGTGTGTGTGTGTGAGAGAGAGAGAGAGAGAGAGAGAGAGAGAGCGAGAGATTCTAACTCTTAAGGGGAATGTGATTGCATCTGGAAAAAATAGAAAGGGGATTTTACCTTTCATGTGTTTATTTTCTTATAATTGAAGGCACTTAGGAAATTTCACCCCAAAATATGACTCTTTGGTATAAAGAATATTTTGAATTAAAGGCCCTTGGAGGAAGGGGTTTTTCCTCTATCTGCATAAACCAGATGGACCCATCAAAAGATCGATTGACTTCCCCTCCCCTCTCTGTTATCTTACTATGTTGCAGGAAGGAAGACCAAAAATGCAACCAGACCTGGCCCAAATTATTTTAAATATATTAATACTATCTATCTCTCAGGGTAATTTATAAGTCAATTTGTTTCCCCATCCATTCATCGTTCCTAGCAATCATTTATTGTCCTTAAACAGATTTACCTACATTCCTCATCTCTCCCTCCCCTTTAAAAGGAGGGTATACAAATTTCTGGACCTCATTGGGATATTGGGTAATCACTCTGTGATTCTCTCTGTGTGTAGGGTCCAGAAACCTCTTTCTCTTATTATCTGCCTTAATTATGAGTTGATCTTTCAATGAACTTTCTGGAGAAAGGGGCAGTTCCCCTCACCCCCACATAATTGTACTGTAGGATTTCCCCTTTGTTTTATTATTTATCCATGGTGGTTTTTATCGTGTTTCTTGTAGAAGTAATTACTTCTCATTCCTGTGTGCTTTGTTTGAAAAATATTCTTATCCCATAGTTAATTATTTCACAATATTTTAGAATTAGAGCTTTAATAATTGATTATGGGCCCTGAAAGGTGATCATCATTAGAGAACCTGCTAGAGATTGCTCTAACAATGTTGCAAAGCTTCTTTCTCTCTTTCTTTCCCTCCCTCCCTTCCTTTCTTCCTTCTTCCCTCCCTCCTTCCCTTCCTGCCTTTTCTTCTTTATTTGCTGGATCTCTCAAAATGTTAAATATATTAACCACGAGCCTGCTAACACTCAGAATAATTGGCTCTTAAATTTTGTTTTGTAAAAATTCAGTCTTGCTAATTAGTTGACCTTTATTAATAAAATATGCACATTTTCATTCAACAGGTGCTAAAGTGATGTAGGTGCTTGCTGTAGAGTGTTCCTCTATTCACTGGAAATATAATTGCTTTCCAAAACTGTAACTCTCATCTTGATCCTTGCCATATGAGAGGGAGAAATTTATGTGTCTATTTAATTTATTCTCAGTCACAGAGGAAGGGAATAAATCTTTATTTAAGATATTAAATGCACAAGAAAGCCATTGCAACTTTAAATGAAGAATTACTCTTATTAAAAATAAAGCTGTTATGCTCTGCTTCTTTTATTTTCACCTGAGCAAATCCTACTTAACCTTCAAAGCTAAGTCGAAATATCACTTCCTTTATGAAAGAGGGTCTGAGGAAGATTTATTCCTGTTTTTCTAATCCAGAGGTCAATTTTGCCTCTGAATTCTGTAAAATTTAGTTCAGCCCTTTTAAACTTGCCATCAAATACTCTCTTGGATTATAATTACATAAATGTATCAATTAGCTATCACTGCATAATAAATACCTGAAAACTCAGTGGCATGGATTTTAAAAAGTTATTTTTGCTTATGAGACTATGGGTCAGCTGGATGGTTCTGTCTCATCTGGGCTTGCAGATGTGTTTGCAGCCAGCTTCAGATGGATAGTGGTTCTTCTCTTCTTTGTTGGGCTCTCTCACATGTTTGGGGCTCAGCATGCTTGAGGTGGTTTAGAATGGCCTCTGAGGCAAGTGGACTGCCTTCCCTGTGGTCTCTTAGTGTCTAACAGGTTAATCAGACCTGGGGTTCACATGACAGCTGAGCAGTTCTGGAAGAGAAGTGTGAAAAGCCTCATGAGGCCTCCACTTGGAACCGGCACATGGTCACTTCTGCTTTCTATTATGTAAAGTAAATTACAAGGTGGACCATATGCAGTGAGTAAGAAACAGGCCCTACTTCTTGATGCACTGAATTACAAAACCATATCATAAACAATATGGTTCAGAGAAGAATGGAAAATGGAGACCTTTTGCAATTAATATATGTACGTGTGTGTGTACAAATTCACTCTTTATCAGTCTAAAATCTTCTTGAAGATAGGCAGCATTTGATTAGCTTATATGCCAGCATTAACGGTGGTGGTGTTCAGAAGGGTTATCTATTGGTTTTAACTTTACAGCATCTCTTCTTCTTTTCTTCCCCTCATAATAGCTCTTTGCCTATCCTCTGGCATGCTCCCTCACCCTCATTCCAGTGGGTACTCTCACCCAAACAGCTGGTCAGGGGATCAGAATAAAACTCAGGCTGGAAGAATGAGACTCTTTCAAACATTTGATCTGGCAGATCCATATAAGGAGAGAATGTGGTTGCAGTAGACGATCCTTGAAATCTGGTTCTTTAAATCTTCCTTTGATTTTGGGAGCTTTCCAGTGTCCTTCCAGTAAATATTCTTTTTTCTTTTTTTTCTTAAGGCAAAACATCTGTCATAAGGGCTTTGCACACTCCTAACTCCGAAAAGTTTGTAGAGTGACTGAATGAAGGCAAGAATCCTCTGATCAGTGACCGTCTTCATCAGGTAAGGCCTTTTGGCATAGGCTCTCCTAGGACATGGGCACCTTCGGTTTGGTCTGCCTTGCAGCTCTTTCTTCAGGAATTGGCCCTTCCCTTGTCTACAAGCTTGATGGGGAGCCACCAAGTTAGTCCAAGGGCACCTTAACACATGGCCAAAGTATATTTGATGAGAGTGTCCATTGGGTCCCCAAAATCTGTGAAAGGAGGACTGAAGGAAAAACTAAAATATTTCACCCCCAAATTACTTCTTTGACATATGTTAAGATGGATAGACAGAGGGGTAGAAATATAAGAGTAGCTAAAAAGCTATCTTTTGTGGGGGAGATTTATATCTGTATAGAAAATCTGCAGCGATCTGATTTCTCTGAGGACTCCCCTTGTCTGGGTCTAGGAAAGATTAACTGAGAGTCTGACACCTTTAAAGGTCTGAAAGAAACACTTACCATCTATTCTCCCTAAAGGCTGCTACCTGTGAGGTTTCATCGACAAAACCAGATGACCTTTGCTAGACAGGCCTCCTCTTCTCTCCCTCCCATAACCTGTCTTGCCTCTATCACCTGATTTACCACCATGACGTTGTTTGGGCCATGCTCTGAGCTCCCCCCATTCTTTCAGAAACCTCAAGATGGTATAAAAGCATCAACTATCTGGCCATTTCTGTGAGATTTTACATTTTGTAAGACTTCCATGCATGTTAATACATGTGTATGCCTTTTCTCCAATTAATCTGCCCTTTGTGAGTTGATTTTTCAGTGAAACCTCAAAAGGTGAAGGGAAAACTTTCCCTTGGCCTCTACAGTGTGTGCAACCCAGTCTCTTACGTCTCCTTCTTTTAGGGCGCGTGGTCATGGCTTCCCTAGCCTCGTGCACTTAGGCTCACAGCAAAAACATCGGTGCCACTGTGGCCTGCGGGGTGGACGGAGGATGAAGCTGCTCAAAGCTGGAGGTGCCTGGATCTTGGTGCTCCACGTGGCTCACACCCCACCCGGGACCCCGGCAGAGCTAAGAGTATAAATATTTCAATCCTTGCAGATACACAAAGGCACACAATTTAGGGTGATTTTAGAATGATTTTTTACAACAAAGATTGGGACAGAAAAATAGTTTTCTGAGAAGCACTCAACTGCAACCAGAACATACATTCTCCATGGCCATAGAAAACAGACAGAGACAGAGTACAAGTTGCTCTTTAGCACAATGACATTTTATAAATCAAGGCTGATGCTGCTTGCCAAGTTACTTCTTTTTTTTTTTTCTTCTTATTTCTTTTTCTATGAGAAATTGTTTTAAGCCATCAAATGACTTCTTGACCATGAATGTGTTCCATTGTGTCCTTTTCTGATGTAATGGTCAGATGCCTGGGTTTCTAGATCAGCAACAAACATAAAATTGTTTTAGAATCCAATCCTCCATTTCCTCACCTACTTTTTCTTTTCTTTGCTCAGAGTCAGGATTCTCAGAAGAAAACGTTAACATTTTTGATATGCAGCAGATGTTCGATTCTGGAATGAAAATGTTCTGCCCAGTACTGGAGGAGCGTGCACTTAGCCAGCCTTTGTGTTTGCAGTGCCTGTGAAATAGAAATATCCCTGCAGCTTTATTACTGAAGAGATGGGCTGTGTTTTAAAATACGTGAATACTTAGCCCTATAAGAAACTTCTAAAGGAAGGGAATGGTGATAGATCTGCATGTAATTAGAAGCAGATCCAGCAAACCAGCCATTGATCAAGAGAGAAAGGAATACACCTGTTAATTCCAAATATTTGGAATTATTTGTTAATTCCAAATATTTGGAATTAACATAAAGCTGTAGTGACGGGAGTTCAGAAACTTTTATAGAAGACCTGCTACGTAACAGTTGCTATACTCCCCTAAATTTCACTGCACTTTGGAATGGTATTTATTATCCCGTTGGTTCTCTTCTTTCAAGGTGGGACCAGCTCTGTGGTGTGATTCCAGCTTCAAAGCTTCATGGTGTATCAGGCAGAAGCTTGACTTAGCTAAAACCACACAGCCTTTCTTAACACCTTCCCCTGCCCTATCCTGCCTTCCCCACCCCCTTTCTCCTGAGAGCACATTCAATAAATTGCCCACACGAAATTCCCCATCTCAAGTGGTGTGCTTCTTGGAAACCTGACTCCAGATACTCCATTTTGTTAATGGGATTATAGAATCTCACAGAGGTTAGAAACTGACCGAGGATAGCCTAGCTCATGCATGGAAGGGTTGGTATTAAAATTGCAGTTTTTCTAACTCTCCTGAACTACTTTTTAATGTAATTTTTATTCAGAGTTGGTAGGTGAGATAATTAAAATACTCCCCTGTCTCTCTGTGCATTTCAAGACCCAAACAGTGCTGGTGACCATGTGCTGGTGACCACGGGGCAAGTCTTGTGTCTGAATTGCTGGTTCCCAGTTTGTCATATCTGCACTTGGATGTCTAAGCCAGCTTCAAGAATTTCAACATTCAAAATATAGTCAGAAGCTGATAATTTCTCTCTATTCTGCACCATTAACTCCCAAGTCTGAATTGCCATTATCTCCTGCCTGGATTGGGGCAAAAGCCTGTTAACTGGTCCCCTTCCCTCTGCTCTTGCCTTCATACAGCTCATTCTCAAAACAACAGCCAGGGAAATCCTTTAAAAGTGTAAGTTAGGTGGATCACTCTGCTGGCTCTCATTTCTTTCAGAATAAAAAGGAAGGTCACTTTAAGTGACCTATAAAACCCTACACAACATGCATTGCTTCACCCCTATTACCTGTGATAGTCTCTTACTATTCAATTCTCCCTCCCACTCTCTCCACTCTGGGCACACTGGCCTCTCTGCTGTTCCTCAGACACACTGGCCATGCTTCAGCCACTGAGCCTTTGCATGAGCATTCCTGGTACTGAACGCAGGTCTGGCTACCCGCCACCTGAAAACCAGACACCAGAGGCGAGTGCTGGTGAAGGAATAAAGGTGGTTTATTCAAGTGTAGGCAGCCAGAGGAGATGGCAGACTAGAGCCTCAGGGACAATCTCATTTCCTCTACTTACAAAGCAACTTATAAAGGGGACGAGTAAAGGGGGCTGGGGACAGAAAGTAAGCTTTGTGCAAGTCATCACAGCTTACTCTATGATTATCAGCAAACAATAGGTTGTCTGGTGGATCTTGTCATTGCAGTCTGCCGTTGGCCTTTTCCAGACTCTTGATCTGCTTTTCCTCAAGGTCATTTTCTAATCTTGTGTCTGGCAGCTATGTAAGCAAGCAGCAGGTTAATTCTAAACTTTTAAGACAGAACAAACCAAAACATACTGGAAGCAAAATAGCATCCCTTAAGCTAGCCTAGCGTTATAGTCTGAATGGCCCTTGGGAGGTGCTGACATTCCCTTTCCTTGGGCCACTATTTCTCAAGATATCTATGTTTCCCTCTCTCACCTTCTTTGAGTTTTCTATTTAAAATGGTCACAACCCCAACTAACAATTGATTTCCTTTATATTACTTTACTTTCCCTTTTTTCCCCATAGCACTTTTACCTTCTTCCAACATACAATGATATTTATTATTTTTAAAAAATTTCTCCTACTCTCACTAGAATGTGATCCCATGGGGTCAGAAGTCTTTGTCTGTTTTTAATCACTGATATATCCCATGTGTCTAGAACAGACTGACACATGGCAGGCACTCAATAAATGTCAAATGAATGAATGAACGAATGAATGTAGGAAATTTTCCTGTTTTAGTTTGAGCACCTGCCTTTTTATCAAAATGGGAGCTATACGAAATAATATTTTGAAACTGAATGACTAGTGAAATAAGCAAAAATTTTCAGGGTATTTGATTACAGGATTGAATTCACTGAAGTGGAGAGTGCACTTACAAGTGTGCTGGTACAGGCACACACAACACACACACACAGCCCTTTTGTTCCTGTTATCAAGTTGTCTTCTTTGTCGCTTTTACATAGAATTTCTCCTTAATGTAGTGCTTCATCATTGAAGCATTGAAGAATTGCATCACATGTTAATCAAGGACTTTGGCAAATTTGCTTTTATTTGATTAGCTGCTAAAGAAAAGCACAATGGAAAATCAGTTACTTATGAAATTTCAAATGAAACAATTCAGGTAGGTGTTCTACTTTAAGATGAGCTAACCATCTTAACTCATTGTAAAATTTATAAACAAAAATCTTCTTTTCCCCTAGGTTAGCATTTTCAGAGGACATCTTGTCCTCCCTATATCAAATAGAGAGACAAACTTCATAGGGTGCTGCAAAATCCGCATTCCCATAGGACTAAAATGCTAATGGCCTATTTGCATTTTGTGTGCTCATCAGTCCAGTCCAAAGTTGCTAAGGAAGGAATTATATCATAATAAACCTCTTAAACTTCATAAAAATATAAACATACATATATATATGTATATATGCATTAAAAAAACAAAACATGGGAGGGAGTCATCTCAAAATACTACCCTGTTCTCTCAGAGGGGAAGGCCTCTAGGGAAGCGATGTTGATTCCTGGTGCACACCTTTTTCTGGCAATTTCTACAGCCTCCAGAACATTTTGTGCTCAGTTGAACAAAGGTTTCCATCTCCTTCATGGGTCATTCCTCAATTTTTAAATTTAGGATGCTTCCTTCAAACCTCAATATACTTTCATCTTAAAGGAAGAAGTAGCACTCCAAAGATTCTTAAAATACCTTCTTATGCACATTCTTCTTCTTCAGTCACATTTTTCAAAGACTTATATAACTGTGAAGTTTGGTCTTTCATCTGTTTCCAAAAAGGCCACATAAAACAAGCGACATGAATTTTTTGTTTTGGATGGAACAAGTTCTGTTTGTTGTTGGAGGATTATAAAGTCTTGGTTTCATCACCACTTTGTGACAAAGCCCAAGTGGTCCGTTGCTGATCGACAGTGATGGCTGTCCCCATGAAGGTGAAATCCCGATTACTAGTACAATATTGAATTCGGAGCCTGACATCTTCCTGGCTTCTCAGGCAATTGGTATTTGCCCCAAAATAGCTTTGTGAAAAATGAGTGATCATTGACAGTTGGAGGTCATGCCCCATAAATATTAAAAGATCTAGGCTGCAGGCATGTTTCAGCATAGCGCCTAGAACTCCTCATTTATCGGTAAGATCTTTCAAACTGCCAACGGCAGACATTTCAAACTTATCAAAGTTTTAGACAAATAAAATAGTTTCTTTTTTGACACCATTTCTTTTTGTGGATGCAGCATTTTGCAAATGCAAAGAGTCTTCAGTCTATGTCTCAAAGGAACACAGTGAGGATGACCTTGAAAATATTGCTGAACTTGCCATTTACTTAAGCAGAGAAGATGCATCCCCCTGCTCCATACATACCTTAATAAATAACTAATAGCTTCAACAAGAAATAATATTAACAGGACAGGGTTAATGATAGGAGAGGGAGAGAGAGTTAACCATAAAGATTAATAATGAAACTTTAGAGAAAAAAGATGTACACATATTCTGAAGTGGCTACGAGTATATATGCAAAGTAAAACCAACACATACTTTCATGTTTTGTTAAAAGGAAAACACAAACAGAGAGGATTCATTATGGTGAGCTACATTTAGAAACAATCAACTTGAAAAGAGAAGTTTATTCATTGCATATGACCTGAATTCCTCCCTTCTGAAAACAGGTGCAGAGAGGCTATGTGTACGTGAGATGCATAAATATAACATACTTCTTGAGGGCATTTTTCTTCCCACTTAGATACTTGTTTTTATTCAAGATTTTTACATTGTCAATTACATGCTAACTTCAGTCCCATTCTTTGCTGCAAGGAAGTGTTTATTCATTAATAGGAAAGAAAAGGAAAGAACCCACAGCTGTCCAAGTGGTTAAACTAAACACTTTCTGTTTTCAACATTGTATGCCAAAAATAATGTCCGACATTATATGAAGAGAAAAGATAAATACATCTGGAAATTTGAAAAAAATCAAGTCATTTTTGCATTACATTATTTTTTATGAGGAAAAAACTTCAAAGATGCTTGAATTATGTACATGGATCCAAACCACATGTATTAAAATATAAAATGTTTGCTTATCTCAGTTCCTGCGTTCTTTCTTAGACAAAAGTTAGTTTCTCCTCAAAGATGCATAAAAGCCATTGGGTTTCTAGAAAACTCCACAATGAATGTGTCAGTACATTTATTCAGACTCTGACAGGTCCCTGAAAGTTAAAACTACTTCCCTAAATTACTGTTTTTACTTTTGCAAGAATATAGTTTATGAATTAAGAAGCTGTGCCTTCACATTTTTTCTCAACGAATAGCTTTTTTCTCCTTTTAACTTTTGTTAAACTTTACTAAAAGACAAAGGAAAAACAATTCAGAAATTCTCTTAAACTATCATTGTTTTCTTAGTGTATATATATATATATATATATATACATACATATATATATATACATACATACATATTAGAGCTACGAGGACTTAATACTGATTTAGTTAATTAATACTGATTGCCTCCAGAGTTCAGGAGACTACCACAAGATAAAAATAAAAACTTGAAAAATCATCCACTTATATTTAATTGGTTTAGTCAGCAGGTCGTTCAATGCTAGGAGAGTATTTTACTTTCTTAAAAATAAGTATGCTAAATCCTTCTTCTTCTACAGTTGCTTCAGTGGGAAGGAATTATTCTTCACAATTCGACCTTGTCTTTTTCTTTGTTCTTCAATTGCAGCTGATCTGGTCACAACCCCTGTGGGATAATGTTAATAAAATTGTTCCTAACACAGAAGTTGATTAATATTTTATTTGCTCTCTGCCCTAGTTCTTTAAAAACATATTATTTCCTTTCCACAGAATGCTGTGTCCTGATGTTGCTGCCATTTTTCCAAATTCTACCCATCCTCAAATTTTTGCTCACTTTCTTTCACCAGCTCCATTTGACCATCCATCCTAATGTTCTATCCTCCATGTTGGAGTGATGCACCTCTCCTTCACAGCTGTCATGTAGAACTTAAAAAAATCCTGTTTGTATACCTCTAAGTTTCTCCCCTATTTTTGGCTGTACTGCAGTATGTGTATGTTGTTAGTATATTGCATATTTTGGGAGGGCAGGGCACATGTCTCATGCATTTCTGTGTTTTCCATTCCATTCGGCCAAGTTCATTGTATAAAGGAAGCTCTCTGTACATGGATGAAGAATGAAGATATTCATAATACTTATGATATATTTTTATTTTTATGCATACCAACACATTAGGAATCAGGACAGGGTAGATGTAAAAGTTTTTGATTGGAATATAATATTTAATATAGTTTTGATATTCTATATTTCTCAGGTTAAAAGAAAAAGACACAAAAGTTGTAGTGATATAGAGAAAGTGAGTTCGGAACCCACAAATTAAAAAAAGAAACTCCCCAACGGCATAAATATCAATCATGCTTTGTTTGTTTGAGATTTCCTACTCCATAGTAACAGGAAAAGGACTAGAAATGAGCGTTTTTTAGAGATAACGATCGCTTCCTGGTAAATATGAAAATGTATTCACAACTTCTATAGAATAGTTTTTAATGAATAATGAATGCCTCTGAAAGAACACACTACAATTTGTTCTAAGCAAAACTGAAACCTAGATAACAAACAAAAGTGATTTACTCTGTACCTCTGCTAATTTTTATCCTTATATTAGGAGAAAGGACATTTAGAATGCCAGGAATTGTTTGCAAAATTAGCACACATTCCTTCCATTAACATAGAAAACATCTGACCGGCAGTGGCCCCAGTTTGCTCAGCGCTGTTGGATGCACTGCGGACAAAGTGCCTGTTCGTCCACAGCACCCTGAGTGCAGGAGACAGAACTCTGGTCTGGGTAAGCAAAGTTGGATGGTTTTCAAAACTGTCAACCCTAGTAGATTTACAACGGCAAAGAGACTGTCATTAAATTTAGCCAGTGACCCCGAGCTTGGAACAATCCCAGACTGGTACTCTCAAGCCAAGGGTAGACCAGTGTCTAAGGAGCAATTAGGGGCAAATAACGAGACTGGATTCTGACATGTGGGGTGAGAGGTGAGTAGAAAAGAATTGAAATGCTGATTGGGTGATGTTAGATAATTCAGAACTAACTAAAGAATGATTTCTCTTTGCTGAGCAGTCATAGAGTTACTCAGCAGGGTCAACTGCCAGCGACATTATCACAGTCAGCCTTTTGACATTTGAGAGTACACACAAATCACCTGAAGATCTTGTGAAAACACAGGTTCTGATGCAGCAGGTCTGGGCTAGGGCCTGAGAGTCCATATTTCTATCAGCTCCCTGGTGATGCTGGTGCTACCAGTTCTCAAAACACTCTGACCTGCGTTGCAAGGGTCTAGAGTTGCATCATCTACTACAGAATTTGACAGCTCCATGCAAACAATGAACACTGAATTGAGGTATGCTGTCAGTGTAAAATACACATCAAAGTTTTAAAAATTGAGATGTAATTTAAATATCATAAAATCCCCCCCCCCATTTAAAGTGCATGGTTCAGTGGTTTTTAATATATTCAGAAGGTTGTGCCACTATTACCATTACCTGATTCCAGAACATTTTTGTTAACACCAAAAAGAAACCCGCTATCCTTTGGCTATCACTCACTCACCTCCATACTTACCTCCTAGTCACTGGCAACCATTAATCTACTTTCTTTCTTTAAGGATTTGCCTATTCTGGACATTTTATATAAATAGAATCACACAGTATGTGACATTTTGTAGCTGGGTTCCCTCACTTAGCATATGATTTCAATGTTCATCCATGTTGTAGCAAATATCAGTACTTCATTCCTTTTTTATGGCTGAACATCATCCATGTTGTAGCAGATATCAGTACTTCATTCCTTTTTTATGGCTGAACCATATTCCATTATATGAATGTACTACATTTTGTTTATCCATTCATTTGTGTTGATGGACACTGGGTTGTTTTCACTTTTTGGCTGTTATGAATAATGTTGTTATAAACATTCTTACACAAATATTTGAGTGGATCTATGTTTTCGATTCTCTTGGGCATATACCTAGAAATGGAATTAAGTTATATGATAACTTTATGTTTAAATTTTTGAGGAACTGTCAACTGTTTTCCAAAGTGGCTAAACCACTTTGTATTCCTTTTAGCAATACTTGAGGGTTCTAATTTCCCTACAACATCACCAACACTTGTTACTGGCTGTCTTTTTTGTTTATAGCCATCCCACTAGACATGTCATATTATCTCATTGTGGTTTTTGATTTATGTTTCCCTAATTTCTAAATGATGTTGAGAATCTTTCCATGTACTTACTGGCCATTTGTATATTTTCTTTAGAGAATATGTGTGTGTGTGTGTGTGTGTGTGTATACACACACATATATATATGTTTTTAATTTAGAGAATTTATTTTTTAGAATAGTTTTAGATTTATAGAGCTATTAGGTAGATAGTGCAAAAAGCTCTCATATACCCCCTGCACATTAACATCTAACATAGTGTAGTATATTTGTTACACGTAATGAACCAATGTTAATATATTATTATTAATTGAAATCCATACTTCATTACAGATTTTTTTAGTTTTTGCCTAATATCCTTCTTCTGTTCCAGGATCCCACCCAGGGTACCATATCACGTTCAGTCTTCGCATTTCCTCAGACTCCTCTTGGCTTTGACAGTCTCACAGGTTTTTATATTTTTGAGGAACTGACAGTTTGAGGAGTATTGGTCAGCTATATTGTGGGGTTGTCCAATATTTTTGTGATGATTAGAACAAGGTTGTGGGTTTTGGAGAATAAGATCACATGGAAAGGTCATCACATGCTATCAAGGATGCACACTATCAACATGAATGTCCATGTTGACCTTGATCACCTGGGTGCAGTAGTGTTTGCTAGGTTTCCCAGCAAAGTTATTATTTTTTAAAAAATATTTATATTGCTAAGGACTCACGGATATTTATTATACTTCAGGGTATAATCTAACACTTTGTTTTCTTGCTCAAGATATTCTGGCTTTAACCACTGGGTACTCTTTTGCTTTTCTCCTGCGCCCTTTGACATACTCCCATCAATGTGAGGTTGTTTCTTCCGTTGTTGTTAATGACATTTTTGTTTTTGTTTTTTCTTCTTTACTTTCTATCACTACAAAAGAAGATCTAGGGCACTAAGTATGGATGTTACTGGTACAGTGTCATTTTGTATAGGCCCTCTCGGCTCACAGAGCAATAAAGTATACTAACCAGTGAAGTATACTAACCAGTGAATATATCCATATCTGTAAATATTTCTGTATGTAACTATCTGTATCTAAATTTCCAGTTACAGAAAATCCAAACAGAAATCCATATTGATATTTTTAATTCTAATCCATTACCACCTGGACTATGCTAGAGACCTCTCTTTGCTTCTGTGAGCTCCTACTATCTGCCACCCATTTACTTAAATTATTCCATTTCAGTGTAAAGTGTAGCAGTATCAAATTATTAACCTGTATCTATTTGGGGAACAACTTTATGAACTAGTTTTCATTATAGCCACTTTTGCCTTTATCCGTAAAGGTTCTATTCATTTTCAAAGTTACTTAGGTCAGCACCTTTTTCTCTACTCTCTTCAATGAGGTGGTTTCATACATTTGTAATAAACTTATGTTGTATTGTCATAATCTGTTCTCTTTCCTGGGATCCTGGAACCTACTAAATGACCTTTTTAAAATTTGCATACATTAAGGATCAGTCTTGGTGCTATCAAGTTCTATGGGTATGACAAATGTATACTATCAGTATCCACCATTACAGTATCACACAGAATAGTTTCATCTGCCCTAAACAATCTTGTTCTTTATCTATTCCTCCCTCTACCTCTCCTCAACTCTCTGGCAACTGCTGATTTTTTACTTTCTGTTTTAGTTTACTAGGGATGCCCTAACAAAGTACCATAGACCGGGTGGCTTAAACAACAGAAATTAACTTTCTCACAATTCTGAAGGCTAGAAGTCTGAAATTAAGGTTTGGGCAGGGTTATTTTCTTCTAAGGCCTCTCTCTTTGGTTCGCAGAGGGCTGTCTTCTCCCTGTGTCTTCACATGGTCTTTCCCCTGTGCATGTCTATGTTCTAATCTTCTCTTCTTTTATTTATTTTTTTTTTTATTTTTGAGACAGATTCTCACTCTGTTGCCCGGACCAAAGTGCCATGGCATCAGCTTAGCTCACAGCAACCTCAAATTCCTGGGCTCAAACAATCCTTCTACCTCAGCTTCCCGAACAGCTGGGACTACAGGCATGCGCCACCATGTCAGGCTAATTTTTTTAAAAAATATATTTTTAGTTGGACTATTAATGTCTTTCTATTTTTAGTACAGACGGGGGTCTCGTTCTTGCTCAGGCTGGTTTTGAACTCCTGACCTTAAGCTATCCACCCACCTCTGCCTCCCAGAGTGCTAGGATTATAGGTGTGAGTCACCGCGCCTGGCCTAATCTCTTCTTCTTATGTGGAAAACAGTCATATTGAATTAGAGTCCACCCTAACATGATCATTTTAACTTAATACCTCTTTAAAGGTCCTGTCTCCAAATACAGTCCCATTCTAAGGTTCTGGGTGTTAGGATTTCATTATCTGAATTTGGAGGGGACACAATTCAGTTCATAACACTGCATAGTTCTACCTGTTTCCAGAATGTCGTATAGTTAGAGACATATGATGTATAGCCTTTTCAGATTGGCTTCTTTAAATCATTAATATGCTTTTAAGGCTTTTTTGTGTATTTTTGTGGTTTGATAGTTCATTTTTCATTTCTGAGTAATATTTCATTTTATTGATGCATGACAGTTTGTTGTTGATCTATTCACCTATTGAAGGATATCTTGGTTACTTCCAGCTTTTAGGGAATCTGAATAAAGCTGCTATAAATGTTTGTGTGTAAGTTCTTGTATGGGCATAAATTTTTCAATACATTGTATAAATACATATGGGTGCATTTGCTGAATCTAATAAGACTTTGTTTAGTTTTGTGAGAAACTGCCAGAGTGTATTTCAATGTGGCATTACCATTTCACATTCCCATCAGCATAAGAGTTTCTATTACTCCATATCCTCACCAGCATTTTATAATGCCAGTTTTCTGTATTTTGGCCATTCTAATAGATGCAAAGTGGTATATCATTGTTCTAATTTGTTGTTTAATTCTCTAATAAAAAATAATGTTCAGCATCTTTCTATATGCTTATTTGCCATGTGTATATCTTCTCTGGTCAGGTGTCTGTTTATATTTCTTGCCCATTTTTTTCTTTTTATTATTATTAATTTTTTTATTTAGAAGAGGTTGGAAAAACTCTTCTAGATATTAGCCTAGGGAAAGCATTTATGAAGAAGACCCCAAAGGCAATTATAGCAACAACAAAAATAAATAAATGGCACCTGATTAAGTTAAAAAGCTTCTGCACAGCCAAGGAGACAATCAATAGAGCAAACAGACAACCTACAGAATGGGAGAAAATATTTGCATGCTATACAACCAATGAAGGGCTAATAACCAGAATCTACAAAGAACTCAAGCGAATCAGCAAGAAAACATCAAACAACTGCATTAAAAAGTAGACAAAAGACATAAACAAAAGAAGATAGACTAATGGCCAATAAGCATATGAAAAAAATCCTCAATGTCTCTAATCATCAGGGAAATGCAAATCAAAACCACAAAATGAGATATTACCTAACTCCAGTGAGAATGGTTTTATCAAAAAGTCCCCCAAACAACAGATGCTGGTGTGGATGTGGGGAGAAAGGAACACTTATACACTGTTGGTGGGACTGCAAACTAGTACAACCTCTATGGAAAGTAGTATGGAGATACCTCAAGAAATGAAAGTAGACATACCATTTGATCCAACAATCTTACTACTGGGTGTCTATCCAAAGGAAAAAACCACATTTTATCAAAAAGACACTTGTGCTCCAATGTTTATAGTAGCACAGTTCACAATTACAAAGATGTGGAAACAACCCAAGTGCCCATCAATACATGAGTGGATTAATAAAATGTGGTATATGTATACCATGGAGTATTACTCAGCCATAAAAACAACAGTGAACTGATGCCTTTTGTAACAACCTGGATGGAACTGGAGACCATCCTTTAAGTGAAGTATTGCAAGAATTGAAAAACAAAAACCAAGAGAACAGACCAGAAGAGGAGGAGACCAGACTGGAAGAGGAGTAATACAGCAGATCTTAAGAGGAGGAGGACTAGACCAGATCACAAGAGGAGGGGCAGACCAGACCAGAAGAGGAGGAGGAGACCAGACTGGCAGAGGAGGAATAGACCAGACTGGAAGTGGAGGAGGCCAGACCGGAAGAGGAGGAATAAGCCAGACTGGAAGAGGAGGGGGAAGGCAGACCAGAAGAGGAGGAGGAGAGCAGACCAGAAGAGGTGGTGGAGAACAGATCAGAAGAAGAGAAGCACTAGACCAGACAGGAAGAGGACTAGACCAGACCGGAAGAGGAGGAGACCAGACTGGAAGAGGCAGGGGAGGCCAGACAGAAAGAGGACTCTTTCTTGTCCATTTTTAAATTGTATTATTTGCTCTCTTGTTGTTGAGTTATAAGTTCTATATATTTTTGATATACATCTCTTATGTGTTTTACAAATATTTTCTCCCAGTATATATGGCTTGTAATTTCATTCTTATAAATATCTGTCACAGAGAAGAATTTTTTTTATTTTACTATTTTTTTTTACTATTTTATTTTACTATTTACTATTTTACTTTTTAATCTATCAATTTTTTTTTCATAGATCATGTTTTTGGTATTGTATTAAAAAACTAATTGCCAAGCTGTAGGTCATTTCAATTTTCTTCTGTAATTAAATAACAATATTGAACATAAATTTTTTTTGTAGATTTTTTTTATCAATTTGAGGAAGTCCCCTTTATTCCTAGTTTGCAAAGGGGTTTTTGGTTTTGGGTTATTTTTAATTTTTAAATCATGAATGGGTGTTAGATTTTGCTCATTGCCTTTCTGTATCAATTGATATAATCATATCATTTGTATCTTTACCCTGTTGATGTAAGGGATTACGTTAATTGATTTTTGAATGTTAAACCAGATACCTGAAATAAATCTCATTGGTTGTAGCATATATGTCTTATACATTGTTGGATTTGATTTGTTAATATTTTGTTGTACTCTTTTGCATCTATGTTCAAGAGAGCTTTCCTTTCTTGTGAAATTTTTACCTGTTGTTGGTATTAAGGTAATTCTTGCTTCATAGAATGAAATAGGAAGTTTTCCCTCTGCTTCTATTTTTTGGAAGAGATTGTAAAGAATTGTTATCATTTGTTTCCTATCTGTTTGCTAGAATTTACCAGTGAAACCATCTAGTCTGGCACTTTCTTTTTGAAAGGTTAGCAATTATTGATTACATTTCTTTAATAGTTATAAACCTATTCAGATTATTTACTTCTCTTTGTATGAGTTTTGGTAGTTTGTGTCTTTCAAGAAATTAGTTCATCTGATAAATCTATATTATCAAATTCATGGGCATAGAGGCTGTTATTGTGCTCTTTGCAATTCTTTTCATGTCCTTGAGATCAGTAGTGATGAACACTATATCATTTCTGATATTGGTAAATTATCTTTTTTTCCCTTCCTTCCTTCCTTCCTTCCTTCCTTCCTTCCTTCCTTCCTTCCTTCCTTCCTTCCTTCCTTCCTTCCTTCCTTCTTCCTTCCTTCCTTCCTTCCTTCCTTCTTCCTTCCTTCCTCCCTCTTTCCTTCCCTTCTCTTCCTTTCCCTTTCCTTTTCTCTTTTCTTTTCTTTCTTTGCCTGGCTAAAGATTTATCAATTTTATTGATGTTTTCAAAGAATCACCTTGTGCTTTTGCTGAATTTTTCTCTACTCTTTTTCTGTTTTCAATTTAATGGACTTCTACTACAATTTTATTATTTTTTTATTTTGCTTTTTTTAGGTTAAAATTGTTTTTCTTCCTCTAGTTCCCTAATACAGAAGTTTATATTATTGATTTTAGATCTTTCTTCTTTTCTAATAAAGTGTATGCACCCCATGCTATAAATTTCCTGCTAAGTACTGCTTTTACTACATTCTAAGAATTTTGATAAGTTGTATTTTACTTTTCCTTTAGTTCAAAATATTTTTAAATATTCTTGACTATTTCGGTGTCTGATGAATTATTTAGAATTAAGATGTTAAATCTTTAAATGTTTTAGATTTTCTAGATCTCTTGCTGTTATTGATTTCTAGTTAATTTTATTGTGATCTGAGAATGTGCTTTGAATGCTTTATATTCTTTTAAGTTTGTTAAAGTGTGTTTTATGAACCATTATATGTTCTATCTTGGTAAACGTTCTATGTGAGCTTGAGAAGATTGCTTATTCTGTTGACTGATTATAATGTTCAGATCAACTATATCCTTACTGATTTTCTGCCTGCTAGATCTACCAATTATTGAAAGAGGGGTGTTGAAGTCTTTAACTCTAGGAGTGAATTTGTTTCTTCTTGCAAATCTAAGTTTTGTATCATTAATTTTGATTCTCTGTTGTTAGAGGCATACATGCTTAGGATTTGTATGTCTTCTTACAGAAATGATTTTTTTTATGATTATGTGATGTCCCTCTTTATCCCTGATAATTTTCCTTGTCCTGAAAATTTTCATGTGAAATTAATATAGCTACTCCAGTTTTCTTTTTGATTAGTGTTAGCACGGCATATCTTTTTCTTTTTTCTTTTTTTTTTTAATTTTTTTTTATTTTGGCATATTATGGGGGTACAGATTTTAAGGTTTCAATAAATGCCCATTTCCCCCCCTCCCCCCAAAAGTCTGAGTCTCCATCATGACCATCCCCCAGATGGTGCACATCTCACTCATTATGTATGTATATACCTGCCCCCCTCCCCCCTCCCACCTGCCCAATACCCTAATACTGTAGTACCTATGTGTCCACTTAGGTGCTACTCAATTCATACCAGTTTGCTGGAGAATATATCTGGTGCTTGTTTTTCCATTCTTGGGATACTTCACTTAGTAGTATGGGTTCCAGCTCTAACCAGGAAAATATAAGATGTGCTATATCACCATTGTTTCTTAGAGCTGAATAGTACTCCATGGTATACATATACCACATTTTATTAATCCATTCTTGGATTGATGGGCACTTGGGCTGTTTCCACAGCCTTGCAATTATGAATTGTGCTGCTATAAACATTCGAGTGCAGGTGTCTTTTTTGTAGAGTGTCACTGGATCATTTGGGTAGATGCCCAGCAATGGGATTGCTGGATCAAATGGTAGATTCACTTGTATCGCTTTAAGGTATCTCCATATTGCTTTCCACAGAGGTTGAACTAGTTTGCAGTCCCACCAGCAGTGTAGGAGTGTTCCTCTCTCTCCGCAACCACGCCAGCATTTATTGTTTGGAGATTTTTTGATAAAGGCCATTCTCACTGGGGTTAAGTGATATCTCATTGTGGTTTTGATTTGCATTTCCCTGATGATTAGAGATGTTGAGCATTTCTTCATATGTTTGTTGGCCATTCTTCTGTCTTCTTTAGAAAACTTTCTGTTCAAGTCCTTTGCCCACTTTTTAATGGGGTTATTTGATTTTTTTCTTCCTAATTTTCGTGAGTTCTAAGTATATTCTAGTTATCAGTCCCTTATCGGATGCGACCCACACCTTTCACCTCTCACAAAAACCAACTCACGCTGGATAACAGACTTAAACCTAAGATATGAAACTATTAGAACTCTAGAGGAAAAAGTTGGAAACACTCTCCTAGACATCGGCCTGGGCAAAGAGTTTATGAAGAAGTCCCCAAAGGCAATCACAGCAGCAACAAAAATAAATAAATGGGACATGATCAAACTACAAAGCTTCTACACAGCCAAAGAAATAGTCATGAAAGTAAACAGACAACCTACAGAATGGGAGAAAATTTTTGCATCCTAGGCATATCTTTTTCTATCCCTTTACTTTTAACCAATCTGTGTCTTTAAAGTAGCTTTCCTATAGACAACATATAGTCAAGCCTTTTTTTTTCTTTTTAAAACCATTCTGATAGTCTCTCTCTTTTAATTGGTGAATTTACACCATTCTCATTTAAATTGATAGCTACTATAGTTGGATTCATATTTCATAGGTTTGTAAGCTTTTTCACTTTAGACCTTTTATTTTACTCTCTTCTTGCTTGCATGGTTTATGATGAGAAATACAATGTAATTCTTATCCTTATTCCTCTGTAAGTAACATTTTTTCGTCTTTTTTAAAAAATAATTTCTTTTTCTTTGGTTTCTGTGGTCTGCATATGATCTGTGTAGATGCATATTTATTTTTGGTATTTGTCCTTCTTGGTGTTTTCTGAACTTCCTGAATTTGTGGTTTGACTTCTGTCATTAATTTTGGAAAATTCTTGATGATTATTACTTCAAATATTTTTTTTCTTCTTCTGTTATTCTAATTATGCATATGTTACACTTTTTGTAATTATCCCATGGTTTTTGGATAGTATGTATTTTTTATTATTTTTTTCACTTTGCATTTTAGTTTGAGATGTTTCTATTGACATAGTGTCAGGATCAGTGATTTTTTCCTTGCTCATTGCAGTCTAATGATGAGTCCATCAAAGACATTTTTCATTTCTACTACTATGTTTTTGATTTCTGGCATTTTCTTTTTAAGTAGAATCTGTGTCTTGCCTCCCTTTCAGTTCTAATTCACGTTATTACACTGGAGCCCCGCTGAGGTGGTGCAAGGCATAGGAGGCAATGAGTGTTTTGAAATCTTACAATATCAGTCTTCTAGGGGACCTGAGTTCCTGGACTGTGGCCTTCAGAAGTATTTTTCAGCCCTTTTTTTTCACCCTTGGGTGAGAAAGAAAGGCTAGAGGGAGCTAAGGTTAGTCACCTGTCCTTTTACTGGGCAGGATAAAGCTCTGGTACAGTCTTTCCTTTGGAGAACAAGCCTTTGCTATGGAAAATACAGTGGCGTGTTCCAGACGGCTGCTTCTCCTTAGTGTTCCTGTCATACCAGCTCAAGTGAGCAATTGTGCCCTCCAATAATTCCAGCCTCCAGGCCTTTGAGTTTTTCCACTAGAAGCCCAAGATATCATAAAACAGGAACACCACTCCTTCTATGCCCTGTCTGAATTTTTGAACTACAAAACCTTTGAGAAAAATGAAATGGTTGTTTTAAGCTTCAAGGCTTTCAGGTAATTTGTTATGCAATAATAGCAACTGAAACAGAGCCACTGGAGGCTTTTGATGTGGAAATACACATGATTGTATTTATATTTTAAGAGGAGAGCTCTGGCTGTTCTATGGAAAATAGATTATAACAAAGCAAAAGTGAGTGGAGAGACAAGTTGGGAGGCTGTTGCAGTTGCCCAGGAGAGCAATGACGGTGCTTTGGGTCTGGTATAAGAAAGAATACATGGCGTAATTCTGGATATAGCTCTAAAATGAGGCCAACAGACTTATTGATGAATTGGGCATGAGGCAAAAGAGAATGAGGCTAGTCAAGGATAACTCTAGGGGCTCTGGACTGAGCAACTAGATGATAATAGAGGGAAGAGAAGGTTTTGAACATATTAGGTGTATAATATCTGGCAGGCATTCCTGTGAAGATGAGGGTGTTGAGAGATATTTATATATGCCTGCAGTTTAGGGTAAAAGTGAAACTGAAAAAATAAAATTGAGAGATATCAAAACACAAATGATATTTAAAACTATATGCTCGTATGGTATAATTTAGGGAACATTATAGTTAGAGTGAAAATAATGTCCTTAGACTTAACCCTCAAATACTCCAACACGAGGAGGAGGAGCAGACATTAAAGGAGATCACAAATGTAGGGGAAAAACCAGGAGATTGCAACGTCCCAGATGCAAAGTGAAGAAATGACTTACAGAAGACAGAGCCAGACAGTGATTCAGATGCTGCTCATGGATGCCATGGGCTTAGAAATGAGACTTGCCCATTGAGTCTGGCAACGTGGGAGTCATGAGTACTGTTGACAAGAGTGATTTCAGGGTCTAGGCAGAGACCAATGCCTGAACAAGAGACGGGAAGTAAAGACAAAACAAGTAGGTAACATTTGAGGAGATTTACTGTAAGAGGGCAAAGAGAAATGATACTGTAGTTGAGGGGAGATACCGAGTCAAAGGAGATTTTGCTGATACCTGAGAGATATTACAGCATGTTACGGAATGTTTGTATGCTGCTAGGAGTGCTTCTATAGAAAGGGAGAAAATTGGTCATACACAAAAGAGACAAATACCTGGAAGAGGTAAATCCGGGGGGAAAAGGGGCAAGTAGTAGTGAGATCCAGTGCCCGTGTGGAGCAAAGAGAAAAAAAGCATCTTCCAAGAGGGAAGGCAGAGCACACAGGCTCTGAACAGAAAGATTGGAAAATTGAATGTTCTCTTTGATTGTTTTTATATTCTTGGTGAAATTAAAGTCACTCATGAGGGGGAGGAGGAGCTGGGTGCCAGGGGTGAGGGAACTGAGGAAGTGTGAAATAGTTTTATATAAAAATAAAATAAAATAAAATAAATGAAGAAGAGAAAATTGACCAGAGATTTATAGAATTTCTTGGCTTCACTTAGGTAGCACTTGAGGTCAGTGATCATGAATATGAGGTGAGATTATGCAGCAGTTTTTCTCCCATTATGTATTAGCTCTTTGAGAGTCGGTGCAGAGAATTTAAATAGGGCTTGGAGTTTTGTTTGGTGATTACGAGAGAGAGAGAGAGAGAGAGAGAGAGAGAGAGAGAGAGAGAGAGAGAGAGAGGTGATAGAATTGAGATGGAATGGATTGGATTATTGTTTCCAGTTTTTACTTTTGCCTGTAAATCAGATTATACCTCTACAACCCTTGCCATATGACTTGCAGCACCTGCTACTAACCACTGTCTCATTGACCTTGGCCGCAGCCGTGTGCCCAGCTCTGGCAAATAGCATGGGAGCAGATGTCATTTGAGCAGAGACTTTACACACGCTTGCATGCTTTGACTGGCTCTTTTGAGCTTCTGCCAGCACCATGAGAAAAGCCTGCTCCAGGCAGCTGCCCGTCCTAGAATGAGGGAACGTGGAATACACCCGAACCAGGCTCGGGGCTTGACACGGAGCTGCCCAGCTGCCCTGCAGATGCACGATCCAGAAATAAAATGTCACTTCTTAACAGCCACAGAGATTTTTGATTATTGCTCAATGTTATTTCAGCAGAATTCTGATTAATCCACAAGAGTGTGATCATGCATATGATACTATGAGGGTGTTGTCACAATGACGAATGGAATCCAAGCCCGAGGAGGAGTGAAGTGAAGCTATGAAGGAGACAGACAGTGGCCAGGTGGCAGGGCCAGTGAATGAGAAGTCACATCACAGAGGGAGTCAGGCTATCAGAAGGAGTAAGCTAGAAAGATAGGAGTAGTGGTTGGAGAATGGTAGGCTTGAACTTGAGATTTGGAAGGGGCAAAGTTATTGGTCATGTGAATAAAGGTAGGGGAGAGGGGAACAGGGGACTATGAGGTAGGGGAGAGAGGAACAGAGGAATATGGAAGACAAGGAGGACAAGGATCTGAGAGATCTGAGAGGTCATTGCCACACGGCCATGAAAATGACCAGAAACGAGGACTGGAACAGCGTGGGAGCTCAAGAAGCAAGGAGATTGTTAACATCTTCCATAAGTGAGAAAACTTTTGGTAGAGCTGTCGATGGTAGCAACAAGGACAAGCCATTGGTGTAGCCTAATGGCAAGAGATTCAGAGAAGATGGAGCTGTTTAGGGAGAAGAGTAGAACAGTTATTTTGAAACAGGGATGAGGAGTAAAGTTTCTTTCAAATTCAGCAGTGAATGCAGTGAGAATTTGCAAATTACAGCTCCTCCTGGAGATGACTGCAGGGAGCAGCATTCTTGGGAAACAGCCTGGTTCCAATTAGGGCCAAGTGGAAAAAGCATTTGTTTCAGAAAGAAGATGAGGGTACCGGGGGTTTTTGCTGATGATACCCTGTGTAGGTTACATGGCCAGTTAAAGAGGACAGCCCAGGACACACAGGATAAGCTGGACACCTTTGGCAACTAAAGTAAACAGGAAAGCAAGGCACGAGGGGATTGTTTCTGATGTGATCTGGCACCTCATCTCTCAGGCAGCCTTCAGTGGGGAGTGAAGAATTACTTGCCAAGCATTAGGAGGATCTGTGGAGTCTCTTTAAATCATGTGGTATATATGATATTGAGGCATGGAGCAGTGGACTTACCAGGACTTCTTAGCTTTCTTGCAACACATCTGAAATCAGCAAACTATGTATTCACATATCATTACTTCAATTCTATATTCTTTCCTCTCTTCTCCCTTCTCTTCCCAACTTTCCTCTCACTTCTATTATCCTCAAGGATTTACAACATTTTTTCTATGTCATAATTAAAAAAACACCTCTAGGACAGGGTCTGAAGCTCATGCATTATTGTTGCTGTTGTTTTTCTGTTATTAATTGTGACACATTATCAACTGCTCCTTACCCTTTATTGAATATTGACTATGTGTCAGGCATTATGCTTGCTGCTTTCCTTAAATTATCTTATTTAAGCCTCACAACAACTATGTAAAGTGGGAAACGATTGCTCTCATTTTACAGCCGAGGAAATCGAGGATTTGAGGATGTAAATCATTTATCCTGGGCCACTCACATGGCATAAAGTGGAATGAGGGTTTAGATCTGGGAGTCTGGGCAAGAGGTCTCAAGTGATTCCTTAACCCAACCTGTGGCTGAGTGTTCAGTGGAAGTCTGTGGGTGGCTCTAATCAAGTTGAGGCACTAGCAGCCAGTGAGAACTATCCTCTCCTCTGTGCTGATCTAGCATGCCATTCACCTGTTTCCACTCTAGATTTGTCTTTACTATGGCTCTATTTGTGGTGAGTTCAATTGCATAGGCATCTTTCTTCTCTTTGGGGCCAAAAGGTCCACTTCCTCTTGATCACTGCACCTGGCAAAATGCTCTACACACAACAGACACTTAGAACAATATATGGGTCCCATAGGTTGAGAGTTACCCAGATTTTAGTTAAGTCCTTATCCTTAGGCATATATTAAAATCAACTGCAGGATTTAAAAAAATGTCCCAATGCTCAAGTCACATTCACACACTGGACCGATTTAAGTTAGAATCATTGATGCTGTGGTTAGGTATTAGTCTTTTCAAAGCTCACCAGATGATTCCACTGGGTTGCCAAAGTTGTGAATCCCTACTTTGAGGGAGGCAGTTTCTGATATTTGCTTATTCTACTTAAGATTAATTGTATTTCTAATAATAAGGGATTTGGGAGGCAGGAAGTAGCAAGTGCTATAGTAACACTGATGTCAAAATACCTGGAATACTAACTATTGTCCTTTTCTCTCCCCATACTATTTCCCTTCTGGCTGTCACAGAAAATAGCTATTTATTCCATTTGATTTTGCCACTCTCTTCTTGTTTTTACAACTTCATCTGGTACCTACATCTAGCTTTCACTTGATTTGCATCCAGGTCTGCCTTTGCTGAAATAAGCTTACTTGGCTGCTTAGTAGACACAGCAATCACTCCCAGGAATTGCATCTGAAAGCAGAATGAAATCTTCATAATTTGCACTATCCCAAGATGCATTCATCCTAATGGAGGTGACTGAACCATTTAGGCTGAACTTGAGAAGCATTCTTGGCTTTGTATCTTGACTCCTTCTAAGCCACCTGGCAGTTCGTGACACTTTTCAGGCAGTGCTAGCTGATGTGAGCTGACATGGAGCCTCAAACAAAAAGGGATGGAAGCCAACATCTGCCATTAGTACTCTCAGGTGTTTGTCCAAGGGAAGCTGGAAAGAAGAACCTATATTTATATCTGTGAAAGGGATCTTAAGCATGGGTGGCAGAAAAATACTCGATTAGATATCAGGGAATTTGCTTTTTGCTGCACTGAGCATTTCTTAACTCTTTCTGGGCCTTTGATAGATTGATCTCAAACATTTGCCATAATGATTTATCCTTTGCTGGATCCACATCACTTGCAAGATTGTGTGGCTCCTCCCATCCCAATATAAAGTCTCTTTCCCCACCCCTTGAATCTAGGTTGGTCTGTGGCCTGCTATGAGCAAGAGAATTCAGTTGATGTGATGTTGTGCTAGTTCTGAGCTTTCCCTCGGGAGGCTTTGCATTCTTCTAGGAATGCTGAGCTGCCTGCTGGGGTCCAGACAATTTTGGACCAGCCAGCCTGCTGACCCCAAACCTGTGAGAGAGCCCAGTCATGGCAGTGGAGCACCTATGTGCCCCGTTGTGAATGCATGGACCCAGCCAAGACCAGAAAAGCTGCGCTGGTGGCCCATAGAATCCTGAGCAATAATTGGTATTATTTTAAGCCATTGCGTTTTGGGGTTGTTTGTCACATAGCAATAGTTAACCGATGATGGCCTCAATTATTTTGTCTTTAAAGGAAGGGTTAGTGTATTGATACCTAAGGCATTGTGGTTTTAAGAGAGCTGTGCACAATAGTTGTCTGTGGATGTCAATTGAACTGCTCTGTTTCTATCACAGACTGACTGAAACAGGGTGGCTGGGTTCTGACCTCTGTGCATTTATAAATTTCACAAGTGGCTCTGATGCACAGCTAGAATGGAAAGAATTTCTTGAAGGTTTTCTTCTGGCACTGAAAGTGTCTTACTCTTCCATAGCAGGCCACCTGTTAGGGTTGTAATCCACTCTAAAGGCATGTGATATGTAGATGCACAGATAAAGTCAGGATTATCATAGAGAATCCCAAGAAGGAAGGGATCCAGACTCTACAGTGAAGCTCTTAAAAGGCAACATGCTCTGGGCCTTGAACATGATTGCTGGCCTCTTTCTTTCTCTTGAGGAGCTCTGTGTTATCTAGAAATTATTTTCTTGTAAACAGTAGAAACTCACTGCATAAGTTAGGGGATTTGTCACAAGGATTTAAGAAATTTTCTCAGAACACGTAACAGAAAATACAGCCAGGCTTTCCCAGCTGTGGACTTGGAGATGGATGGCATCAGGAACCAAGGATATCTCGGTTGCTCTAGTATCCTTTCTCTTTCTCCTTGTTTCTCTCATTACAAGAATTCCCTGATTGACCTGTATGCATTCTTTAATTTCTTCTCTTACTTTTCAAAGACTACTTTCCTCTGATTGCTTATTAGTCCCCCAATCCTCCTAGAAAAGGGAGATTTGGTCCTGGAATTTACCTGACATTCTGGTTGCACACAGATTAATCTTTTTGTGTCCTAATTACAAATTGCCAGAAGGAGCACTCTAATTGTCTAGTTGGAATTAGTTGGCCAAACTGGGTCAAGTCATGCATGACAGGGAGAACTTCTGTGTTCTGTAGGACTGTTTCTTCTGGACCTGCTTGAGAAGAGATTTATTTAAAAGAAAGCTTGGATTGAGGGGAAATGAATCCTGAATGTAATGAGTGACTTTTCTAGAATAATCTATTTATATTGGCTCATCAGATCAACATAGATAAAAATGCATCAACCAAATTTCTTAAATACTTAAATTCGACATCAAATCACTACTGCTTTTTTCAGTTTTGTTGAGGTATAATGGGCAAAATTGCCTAAGTTTAAAGTGTACAACATAATGATTTGATATGTAGGTAGTGCAATGATTACTACACTCAAGTTAGTTAATATATCTGTCACCTCACATTGTTACCTTCTTTGTGTGTATAGGGAGAAAATTTAAGATCTGCTTTCTGGATTCAGGAAGAGGATTGACCAGAGACACCAGCTGCCAGAGCTCCTCAGTAAGAAGGAAAAGTTTTAGATGAAAGAGAAACAAACAAACAAATAAACATAGATAGGGTATAACTCCGAGGGAAGGGTGCAAGAACCTATAAGGGACTCCATGGGAAGTAGTTGCAGAGCAGAACAAGAAGGAGCAAAATATCAGCAGTGATCACCACCGAGAGGGCTGGAGTCCAGTTAAAAGGATAGGTGGAGCAGTTTGTTTCTCCTTCCCTTGCATCTTTGACAGTCAGTGGGTTCCTGAGTTGTTGGAAAGGCTTTCTACCTCCATGAGCCCCAAATTTGCTGCTGCCAGTGATCTGAGAGTGTCTTGTGGACAAAGCACCAGGCTCCCAGCCCACCCCCCGGGGGGGCTTCCTGTCCCCATAGACATGAGCTGAGATGGCTGGCACCACATTGCTTCACTACCTGCTATGAGCCTTTGTCCTCTCCAGTGGACTTCAACTCCTCAGGTTTCGCCTTGCTTATTCCCACAAAAACATTTCCCAACTGCAACCTAGACTGCAGGAGCCATACAGGTCCAGTGCTTCTTGAGGGATCTGTGTGACTCCAAAGCCTGGACATTCTGGGTTGGCTGCCTTCTGGAGGGAGGGACAGAGGTGACCAGCATGCTAGCTTTCCTTCATCCAGACCCTTTCCCTCCCCTCTTCCTCTCCCACCAAGAGATAATTGAGCCACCACACCGAGACTTCCATAGAAAGTGGGGCTTAAACCTTTACTCTTAAGGTCCTGCAGGAGACTGAGGAGTGTTTGGATTGTGAGCTCCCTGATCACTGGCCCTCCCTGGTGCTGCTTGCATGGTGGCTGTATCAGAGTGGGGAACACCCCCAAGCAGAGGGACATGAAACCTGCTTGAGCACCTCATAAGCAAATTGGGACCAGCACGCTTCTCCCTGTCACGGTCAGGGATTGACCTTCAGGGACCCAGGGACAGGCCACAGGCCAGATCCCATACCCCCAGGTCTTGATCATATTGCTTGGGGGCATGGAAGGGAGATTTGCCACCTAATCTTGGGAGGCAAGGGAGCCCATGTGGGCAGAACTGAGAGGACAGAGCAGTGTGGTCCTAGCCCCAGCACACTTGTGGAGCATTCCTCCCCCATAGGAAGGCCATGCTCTCAGCTCAGGCTGGGATCCTGGGCAGGAAAGCTACTTAGTCCACCGCACTTATGGGGAAGCTCAGATAGTTTGAGCTCCTGCATGTCAGCAGTTGCCGGAGGGAAACTGCAGAACGAGGAGTGAGAAGAAGAGCAAAATCCACTCCTGCAACCAGATTGTGAATCTCAGATGGCTCTGCCTCCACAAGCAGACTTGCTGGTTGGGTGGGGCTACTTCAGCCCCTCCCTGGTGGCTTTTCCCAGAAGCTGGGAGCAGACCTTTGATACCTGCTGAAACAGCTACCTTGCCAGCTTTTGTGGAGCCAAAGGGCAAGCTTACCCCACCCAGCCGCACCCAGCCTCACTTCCACACCTGCCTCTGCTGTGGTGGAGAATAAGGATTCACCTGGAAGTTACAGGGCCCCACCCACCACCTGGGTGGTGTGCTAATCTTGAGGACTAGAGCTGGTCACAGGTCCCCAAAACAACATTGCAGCTTGTTCCTTCTGGCAAGCATGTCCTATTGACAGGAAGGTCAATTTGCTTGCCCTTTACAGCATTTACCAACTCAATCATACATGGTGTGGCTTATTCTCACCTGTAAGCACAATCTAATGTCTTAGAGACTAAACTAGGCATGCCAATAAAATTCACACTGTTAAGAAGACCACAGGACTAGGGTCCCTCATCAAAGAGAGACAGGGAGTATCACTGTGAATACTATGAAAATCTCTATGATTCATTTGGAACCAGACAGAGCTTGAATAACCAAAGTAATCTTAAGCAAAAAGAACAAATCTGGAGGCATCACATTACCAGACTTCAAACTATACTACAATCTACAGTCCCCCCCCCCAAATCATGTTATTAGCACAAAAATAGAGACATAGACCAAGGGAACACAACAGAGACCCAGATATAAAACCATCCATGTACAGACAACTGAGCTTTGACAAAGCAGACAACAATAAACACTGGGGAAAAGAAGCCCTATTCAATAAATGGTGCTTGGAAAATTGGATAGCCACATGCAGAATAATGAAACAGGATCCATTTTTCTCATCACTCACAAAAATTAATTCAAGATGGTAAAATGACTTAAATGTAAGATATGAAACCATAAGACCTCTAGAAGAAAATGTTGGAAAAACTCTTCTAGATATCAGCCTAAGCAAAGAATTTATGAAGACTCCAATGGCAATCACAGCAACGACAAAAATAAATACATGGGGCTTGATTAAATTAAAAAGCTATGTACAGCTAAGGAAATAATCAATAGAGAAAATAGACAACCTACAGAATTGGAGAAAATATTCACAAGATATACATCTGATAAAGGGCTAATAACCAAAATCTACAAAAAACTCAAACAAATCAACAAGGGAAAAACAAACGACCCTATTTAAAAAGTGGGCAAAAGACACAAACAGAAGCTTTTCAAAAGAAACTAGACAAATAGCCAATAAACATATGAAAAAAATGCTCAGTGTCACTAATCATCAGGGTAATGCACATTAAAACCACAATGAGATATCACCTTACCCCTGTTAGAATGGCTTTTATTAAAAAGTTCAAAAACAATAGATAATGGCATAAATGCAGAGAGAAAGGAACACTTATACACTGTTGGTGGGACTACAAATTAGTACCTCTATGGAAAACACTATGAAGATTTCTCAAAGAAGTAAAACTAGACCTACCATTTGATCTAGTAATCCCACTACTGGGTATCTATCCAAAGGAAAAGAAGTCATTTTATCAAAAAGACACTTGTACTCGAATGTTTATTGTAGCACAATTCACAGTTGCAAAATTGTGAAATCAGCTCAAGTGCCCATCAATTCATGAATGAATTAACAAAATATGGTGTATACACATACACATAGCCCATGGAATACTACTCAGCCACGAGGAAGGAAGAATTAATGCCTTTTGCAACAATTTAGATGGAATGGAGACCATTATCCCAAGCAATGTAGCTATAGAATGGAAAAACAAACAACACATATACTCAGTATTAAATTGGAACTTACTAATGAGCAGAGATGTACACAGAGGGAAATAAAACTCAGTGGAAATCAAGTAGGAGGAAGGAGAGAGAAGGGGACAGGCAAAAACCTACCTAACAGGTACAGTGAACACTATCTGGGTGCTGGGCCCACTTATAACCCTGACTCAAGCATTATAAAAGTGATCCATGTAATCAAACACCTTTGTACCCCATAATATTAATATTTTGAAAAGAAATGATATAAAAAAGAAGAAATGACCAAAAAAAAAATCACAAGCTCTTCAAGAATAATTTTATCATCAATATGACAATTCTGTTTTATGGTTTTAGTCCTGTGGGCAAGGCATATGTGCTCAAAGTAAAGAGAAAATTTGGCTGGTAAATTCTGAAGACAGAGAAATTACTGCTACTTGGCTATGTTTATTTGGAATGCCCTTTTTTTTTTTTTGAGACAGAGTCTCACTTTGTTGCCCAGGCTAGAGTGAGTGCCGTGGCATCAGCCTAGCTCACAGCAACCTCAAACTCCTGGGCTCAAGTGATCCTCCTGCCTCTGCCTCCCAAGTAGCTGGGACTACAGGCATGCGCCACCATGCCCGGCTAATTTTTTGTATATATATTTTTAGTAGGTCAATTAATTTCTTTCTATTTTTTAGTAGAGACGGGGTCTCGCTCAGGGTGGTTTCGAACTCCTGACCTTGAGCAATCCTCCCGCCTCAGCCTCCCAGAGAGCTAGGATTACAGGCGTGAGCCACCACGCCCGGCTTGGAATGCCCTTTTTACAGAACCTGGGTACATAGTATCATTGTATATAGTCATTCAATTTACGGCCAAGATGTAAGAAATCTTATATTCAAATTATGGAAAGTATAATTTATTTTTGTTTTATAGCTTGGTAAGTATTTTAGGAAAGCATATTGATCTTGCAGATATGACCTCTGATACCATGAGGTTTTATAGTTAAGTGGGAAGTGGATGTTAATCAATTAACAACACAGATAATTGTTCATTACAAACTGTCTAAGGTCAGTGATGGAAAATTACAAGGAGCTTTTAGAGCATAAAACTAGGACACCCTATTATAGTGACAGTGAGGTGAGGGACTTGAGGAAGTGATGGTTGAATGTTGAGCTGAGGGATGCATGGACTTGAGCCAGGCAAAGACTAGTTGAGACAAAACAACCCATATATATATATATATATATATACAAGCCTTGTGGGGTTGGGAGGCATGGCATAGGAGAAAGTGAAGGAAGGCTCTTGTAATTGGAGCTCAGAGGGTACAGGGAAGCCAAATAAGGCTGCAGAGAGAGGTAGGCTCCACATTCACATGAGGCAGGATTTTCACCTGTGTTCTGAGATCACCAGGGAACCAATGAGTAGATTTAAGCAAGTGTGTGGCAAGATAAAGTTTTCTGTTAAAAAACATTTTTCTGAATGCTGTGTTAAGACTGGTCTAAGGAGCAATGGACAGGTAAGCTGTGGACAGAACAGTTAGGAGGCAAAGGCAAGAGGTAACAGTGCCTTGACGTGGTGGTAGTAATAAGATAGAGAAAATTGGATAGATGTGGGAAGTCTTCCTAAGGTCAAATTGACAGGTCTTGTTGATGGACCGGATGAAGGGGTATGGTAGATTGGTTCCAAACATACATGACCTTGTTCTTTTGCCATCTCTGCATCCACTCCCTTTGCCATATAACTTTATTTATTTATTTATTTATTTATTTATTTAAGAGACAGGGCCTCACCCTGTCACCCAGGCTGGAGTGCAGTGGCATGATCATATCTCCCTGCAACTGCAAACTACCGGGCTCCAGAGATCCTCCCACCTCAGCCTCCCGAGTAGTTGGGACTACAAGCACACACCACTACACCTGGCTAATTTTGTGTTTTTTATAGAGGCAAGGTCTCACTATGTTACTCAGGCTGGTCTCAAACTCCTGAGCTCAAGTGATCCTTCCGGCTCAGCCTCCCAAAGTGCTAGGATTACAGGTGTGAGGCACTGTAGCTGGCCTGCCAGGTAACTTTGAAGTGTTCTCTGCCTTTCCCTCTGGACTTGACCATGTGCCTGGCTTCAGCCAACAGCATGAAGCAGAAATGCCAGCGTGGTAGTTCCATGTCTATGACTCTAGAGGCCTTGGTCTTTCTTGTGTCTCTGTTATCTTCATGAGGACATGCCTGCGGTGGCTTGCTGGAATGTGATGAACATGTGAAACAGATGCATGGTGCTCAGGCAGCCTAGTTGAGGCCAGTCTAGGTTGATGGGTAGCCAGTTGGCACATAGCCAAATGAGCAAATCCAGCTAGAAGACATAGAGCCTGCCAGAAGATCCCTAGCTGGCTCCTGACGTGTGAGCAATCCATGCTGTTTTATCATGCCACTGCAGTTTATGGTGGTTTATGTAGCATTATGTGACAATAGATAAACTGATGCAGAGGCAAGGGAGAAAAATATTTGGAACATGTTCATCTGTTATGGCCTGAATCTTTGTGTCCCTCCAAAATTCATATGTTGAAATCCTACACCCCACTGGGATGGTATTAGGAGGTAGAGCCTTTGGAAGATAATTAGGTCATGAGGGTGGAGTCCTCAGGAATGGGATCAGTGCCTTATAAGAAGAGACATGAGAAACATGATTTTTCTCTTGGCCACGTGAGGATATAATGAGAAGATGTCATCTGCAAAGCAGGAAGAGGGCTCTCACCAGACACTGGACCTGCTGGCACTTTGATTTTGGACATCTCAGCCTCCAGAACTGTGAAAAATAAATGTTGCTTAAGCCACATAGTCTATGGTGCTCTGTTATAAGCAACCCAAACTAAGACATCAATGATACACAATTACTATAATAGCAGAATTTAATATATTATCATAATGCAGAGTTCTAAGGAAATGGGAAATAGGATAGATAAGTTTTGATGGGAGGAAATTGGTACCCTGGAATCTTCCTAACACATAGTAAGTCAATATTTGTCAAAAGTTGGATTGAGGAAAGTGTTGGTCCTTAGTAGTGAATAATACTGAAAAACAAGATTACAAAGGCACCATTTAGACTTTTGGCATATTTTTTATAGTTTGGCATGTGCTTATCGTCAAATCTTTTTTTTAATGTTTAAAATCAACCATGATTTCAAAAGGGAAGGTTGCAAAACCACATAGCATGGCAATGCATAAGAAAAAATAATGGAGCTGGCAAACTCCTGTGCACTAGAGTTTCCTGTTTCCTTATATTTTGTTGTTGGTTTTGTCCCTATTTTTGCACTGTCTCACCAGAGAATCACAGAGAGAAAGATGCAATTGATGGCAGGCACAAAATGGTTCCCAACTGTGACACTGTCAGTTCAAAGTGGCATCTCCTTAAAGAGAATGGAAGGAGAAATTGAACAAAAAGCCCATTCCTGGGGTTTGGCTGTGGAAGGCAAGCAGTTAGGGACCAGGCTATTCACATGCAGCCCTGACCTCTGTTTATTGATACTCTTAAGAGTTCCCACACTTAATTGTTCCTAGCAGGATGAGGGTTTGTAGCAAATTTTCTCCCCCAGATGAGAGACTGATATTCAGAGAATAAAACTGTCTTCTTTTCTTTTTGATTTAAACTGTGATTGCTTGATATTATTTTTGGATGCTCTCAAGTGGTTTAGAAAGGTTAGTGTGCAGAGAGATCATTGAGGAGATTGTTAAATCATCAATCCCTAGAGATTGTGATTTGGGAGGAATGAGGTAGAACCCCAGAATCTGTATTACAAGCAAGCTCCTGGCTGCTGTGATGCTGGTCTGCTAACCCCTTCCCATTGTGCTACTTGGAAGAAGGCAGCTTAATGCTGCAGCAGAACAGAAAAGCCCTGGGTGTCAACAGTCAAAATCTTCCTCTTGGGTAAAGGTGCATTTTCCATTTGATGGAGTTAGCACATGTAGAAGGCAGAGCAGTGCCGTTCCCACTTGACTGTAGATTTCTCTTGTTGAGCGTTATTTGGGCTATTTTACGTTTTCCAGTTTCTCTCACGTCGCTGCCATAGTCTGAGTGGAGTGGAGTGTGTGAGCAGTTGGATGGTGAAAAGTGTTTTCTAGCTCCTGCCTTTTCCCTTTAATTCTTCCTAATTTTTGCTCATATTCTCCACTAAGGATGTGCACCTTGCAGAAAATACAGAAAAGCATAAAATAAAAGGCTGCCTGGGTCTTAATCACTGTTAATAGTTTAATTCATTTCCTGCCTGAATTTTTAAGTCTATAAAAATTCATATCAGTTTTCTACAAACTTAGGATCATACTTTACATATTTGAGTCATTTCTCTTTTTAATAACATGGACATTCATTCTCACATATCATTAAATACCCCATAAGAACAAGGGTTTTTTTTTTATTTGTTTGTTTGTGGAGACAGGATGGAGTGCAGTGGGATGATTATAGTTCACTGCAGTCTTGAACTCCTGGACTCAAATGATCCTCCTGCCTCAGCCTCCCAAGTAGCTAGGACTACACTTCACCATACCTGGTAAGTTTTCTTATTATTTCAGAGAATGTGTCTTGCTCTGTTGCTCAGTCTTGTCTAGAACTTTTGCCTCAAGCAATTCTCCTGCCTCAGCTCCCTGAGTTGCTGGGATTACAGGAGTAAGCCTCTGTGTCCAGCTCAATAATAACAAGATTTTTAGTGCTATAGAATCTTCATCCTTATTATATATGATAATTTCTTGAACTAAGTTCCTATTTCTAGGTTAAATGTTAAAATCTGTGTCTCTCCTATTCTTTCCCTCTATCTTTTTCTCTCTCATACATTTCTGAGCTTGTGGGAAAATAGGAACTTTTCCTAAGTCCAGAAATCAGAGAGAAGCTCAAATTCAGAGAATATTAAAGTGCTAGTAGCAATGTTTGGCCTGGGGATATTTACATATTTCTAATTGCCAAGAGCCTAAGTTCAAATTGGCCAATCATAAGGGGAACAGAGGAAAAAAACCTGGGCTGCACAGGTGTGAAAGCAGAGCCAAGTCCCAGAAAAGGTGAGCTACAGCTATGCAGGAGATCTTGAGGATATTTGCTGAACTCATCCTCTTCTGAATGCCAAACCAAAAATAAAACAAAGGCAAACAAATGACACACACGCGTGCGTGCGCGCGCGCGCGCGCACACACACACACACACACACACACACACACACACACACACAGGAAATTATTTGCTTCCACCATGTATAAATGGGCACTGGTCCAAGTTGGAATATACAAAGCAACACTCTTGATTTAGGTAGCTATGTATCTATGTAGTATTAATTTAAATGGACAGATGTGTATAATTTATTGAACCTTTTTTCTATCGAGAAATATTTAGTTTTCTTTTTCCTATTTCAAACAAGGCTGCAAGGAACATCATTCATACAAAACCTATGTTATTTCCAAAGCATAGAGTTTCAGATACAGATTTTCTTTGCGATGGATGCTTTTAGCAGTTGATTAGACACAACTAAAGAGCTACTTAGTGAACTGGAAAGAGATCTGAAAAAGTTACCTAGAATGCAGTGCCAGGAGACAAAGACATATAAAATATGAAAAAGTGGTTAAGATACATGAAGGATATAGTTATATATATCTGAAAAAAGGCAAAAGAAAGAATTGGGAGTAGGAATGTTCACAAAGATAATGCCTAAATTGTCCCCAGAATTGTTTAGATACTAGTCCTCAGATTAAAAATTTCAATGAATCCCAAGAAAAGTAAATAAAAAGAAACATCTAGACACATTGTAGTGTACTCACAGTACACTGAAGACAGAAGATCTTACTGTCAGTTATAGAAAAAGAAGACAAAAATCACCTACAAAGGAATAATTGCTAGACTGACAGCTGGCTTCCTGTAGCAACAATGAAAGCCAGGAGTCAGGGAGTAAGACTTATATAGTACTAAGAGAAAACACCTGTCAATCTATGAAGTTATGACTTGAGAAAGCACAACGGTGAAATAAAAACATTTTCCAGATAAAAACTGAGGAAGTTTATAAGCAGTTGACCCTCCCTAAGGGGATATATTCAGGAATATATTCAGGTAGGAAGAAAATAATTCCAGAAGGTATGTCTGAGTGGAAAATGAAATTAAAAAAAATTAAAATTATGAACATTTTGGTAAATCCAAAAAGTTGATAAGCTATAACAATAACAAAATCTAATTTGTGACATTAAAAAAATCATGATACCCCCATAATATGCCAAAATAAAAAAAAAAAGGAAAAAAAAAATCATGATAAACCTGAATTCTGGACAATAGACTCTAATTTAAAAGAATGGGCAAGTGGAGCTGTTTTGAAGTTCATGTCTTATGTAGGAGAAGAGTTAAGATATTGAATAGGACATCTTAAGTTAAAAATGCATGTTAAAATTTCCAGAGGAATCCCTAAAAGGATACAAACTAAATGCAGAACTTCCAAACTAGTAGATATTAAAAATGAGATGGAGAAAATAAAACTCAGGTCATGGCATTGAGAAATGTTAAACAAACACACACACAAACAAACAAAAATATAAATGAGTACAAAATATACAGAGAAAAATAAAAACAAATACATTTGCACCCATAATCAATAAAAGACTAACCTTCTTACTAAAATTCAAAGATTCTTCTCTGTCTGTATAAAAATAAGTGACTATTTTTAAAAAGATAATCACCTAAACTAGAGGTTACTGAAAAGTTGAAAATAAAAATATAGAACAAATGCCCATGGAAAACTAATTAAAAGAAAGTTGGTAGGGGTATAAAATATAAGACAAAATCAACTTAAATTAAAAAGCATTACAAGAGATAAAGAGGATTATTTATATGTTGATCAAAGTTTTTATTCACTAGAAAGATATATTATAAACTTGTATGTACCTTGCAAAATAGGCCCAAAATAAATAATTCAGAAAATTTATAAAACTATGTAGAGAAAGCTGAAAAATCCACCAGCATACTGGGGAATTTCAACACACCTCTCTATGGTGTTCATAGGCTAGTCAAGTAAAAAATAAGACTATAGAAGTTTTAAACAACATAATTAAGAAGTTTTATGTAGTTGATATATTTAAAATATTGTTTCTGGAAACACATAGAAAATTTATAAAATTTAATAACACGTTAGGCCAGAGAATCTTAACTTTCAAAGATTTATAGTCATGCCTACCACATAATCTAACTTTAATACAATTGTGAAAAGAAAAACTTTAAATAAATTAAATTTAACACTGTTTATTTGGGAAAAAAGCAGTTCATGAATGGGGCAGCACTCTGAACCAGAAAAGGTTCCACCCAGCAGCATGAGCAACAAGATTTTACGGCTGAACAGGGAAGCAAAGAAGATAAATCATCTGATTGGCTACAGCTAGGCATCTGCCTTATTTGGGGATGGTGTGGGGAGGCATTTGTTTTATTTGGGCATGATCTGATCAGTTGTCTGCCTGTGACTGGCTGAAGCGTGGCTGTGTGTGATTGGCTAAAACCAGGCTATTCATTACCAAAAAATGCTTAAATTAGGTTTTGCTTTGTTTACATGCTAAGTTAGGGTGCAGGGTCCCCCTCCCCAACATAAGAATTCACAGCCTCAGGCTAATGTCCTCCTGCTTATTTAATTTAACACAATTAAGTTAAAAATTAATAACAAAATGATACCCAAAATAGATGTGGAGTGAAAGGTAAGGGTTAATTTTTGCAACCCTGGGATCCTGAAGACTGGCCTTCCAGCAAAGGAGCTGGCCTCCTTCAAAGTTCCTTGAAAACTGGCTCTGGTTAGCCCATTAGGGGTCAACTGAGGCTTGGACTGCAGTCCTCAAATCACGCCAGGGAAGGGGCAGCTGCTACATCCCAGCTGAGCTGACAGGAGACGGCCAGGGCCAAGATTCTGCCATATCTTATTTTTGTTGTGTCAGACCTTCTCATCACAGGAGGGGAGGGACTGATGCTTCCCAATAGTGATTCTTACAATAAAAACCTTCAGAACAAAATATCGGGTTCCTCTCCCCAAATCTGACTTCTGGACACGTCAGTTTTTTTTACGTGCTGCCTCTGAGTGTGATGAAGGCATATATACTACAAATTCTGTCTTTGTGAGTTTCCCCCAATACAAACTTTTCCAGTAGTCATGATGTATGCCCTGCTGGGTCAGTTGCCCTTGTGTAAACTTCATAAAACAAAGGACTCTCACACAGGGAAGGAGGAGGGGAGAAATTGGCAAAACGGCTTTGGAAAACAAGTTGGCATTGCTTTTCAAATTGTACATGCATGCACAACATTTTTCCAGAAAATTCCACTCCAAAGAAACCAGCACAGGCATACTGGAGGGCTTCTTGTTCTGCCATGTTATAAGCCAGTGAGGTGGCAACATGTAAAAGCACCTCATTCTTTGCAGAGGAGCAAACTTCAAAGGCAAATGAAAATCTGGGAAGGGATCCTTACTGCTTCTCACATTGGCTCCCAGAGAACTGAGATGAAATTCACAAAACAAAATGTTGAGATCATGTAGACTCTGTAAATAACCAAATAACACTTTTCCCTCTTGCCATTATGTTTTCTAAAATTTTTGAGACAAGGAAGTCAAAAATTAAGGATATGCAACTATGATCCATTAGCTGTCTAAAAGCCATAGTGTGGCCCTTTGGCACCATGGCAACAAATGACTTGCTGATCAGTAGGGCTTCTCAAATTTAATCATTTGCATTGCTATTGTGGCTGCCCAACCAATATTTGAAGTCTGAGAATTCAAGGGTCACATCTTTTTTTTTTATTATTTAAATTTCTTTTTTTCTAAAATTGTCCTGTGAGGTTATATCTGAGATATAATAGACATGATATAAGCATAGTACTTCTGACAGTTTTTAAAGAATCTCTTAAAAATTCTTCAGGAATATAACATGCAAACACGAGTTTTTTAACAACAACAATAAAATAAAGACACACACACAGACATGTTTAACTAAATACCATAATGTCTTGTTCTCTAACTTGGAAAATCAGTAGTAAATCTTTATGTTTCTATTTCATAGGTGAATTATTTTTTTTTTAATTCATGTCTTTTAAATCTATGTTTGTTTATTTGGGGTAATGTTATCATAAAATGTATCCTCATCTTGGTCTGAAATTTACTTACTTTTCCTTTACAGCATTGCCCTTTGAGCTATGTGCCATATGGAGAAGTAGAAAAACATAGCTTTACCAATTATTTACATTCTTCTGGACTAAAATACCTTCGGGGATTGCATAGAAATCCCATAAGACTTTTGGCCTAAAAAAGCAGAACACATTCACATGTTAGATATTGGTCATTTGAGACACAATCATCTTTAGTTTCTTTAAATCTTATTGCACGTGTTATTGGTGGTGGCATTCTGTGTTTAGCAGCATCTTCTCGTCCATACATGCAGGAGGACTGCACTCCCCTCTCCCTTGAAGTTGGCATGACCACGTGACTTGCTTTAGCTAAAGAAATGTGAGTGAAGTGATGTCTGTTATTTTTTGGGTAGAAGCATTTAATTGGAACAATAAGGTGCTGAAATACTGAGTTGATACCAATAGAACAGTCTAGACCCTTAAGTATATTGTGTGAAAGCAAGAGATAAGGTTTTGTTGGGTTTAGTTGCTGAGATTTTAGGGATCTTTGTTGCTACAGTCTAACTAAGTTTATCCTGATAAATACACTATCTAATCTACTTGGGGAAGAGATGCCTCTACTAATAAAAGCATTATATTTTAATGACTCATTTTATCAATAAAAATTTTGTCATCAGAGTTGAAATTAAAAAGATTTCTACTAATAGGATCTGTCATTTTTCTGAGTAACTCAGTCTCAAAAATTGGGAATTATCTGTGATTCTTTGATCTGAGTTCTCACACTTAATGATTTGCTAAATCTGTTGATGTCTGAAATGGAGAGTGGAAACACTGGGAAAACAAGAGATTGTGATTCTCCTTCCTGTTCTCTAAATTGTTAACAGATATTTCCAGGCAAAAGACAACTTCTATATGTCTTTGTTTCTGCATTTTTAAAGTGAAAGACTTGGATGGTGATATTTTAAAGTTAATTTTCAGGTCTAATATTCTATGACTTCTGAAATATTTCAGAAGTGAGGTTCTTGTTTTGTTGTGAAGGTATTTTTTTGTCATAATGCTTCAACACTCATGTTCTAGGCCTTTGTACCCAAGGCATAGCTTTCCATCTAAACCTCATTTCTGTTTTTTTGTACTCAAATGTTTTTAATCCCCCCCCCCCAACCATATATATCAGTTGTTAATTGTTGTGCAGTCTGTAGAGCTGAATTTTTGGAAACCCATACGTTTTCTTCAACTCTTGGGCAAGTTCAGAAACCATGGCTCTGGGAAAGGAAAAATAAATATCTGCCCTTGTTTCCTTAGCTTGTGCTATGGCTGACATGAGCAATCAATTGCAATACTTTTCCTCTTTGAATGTGGGACAACTTCAGAGTCATTCTGAACACTAAGCATTATGAATTTACTCCCTGTCAATCAGAGATTTCAATGTTTATGTTGAAATGTTTTGTTTTTTCCTGGTCTAACAGATAAAGTCCACACTGAACTAGTGTTCCAAGTCCTCCACCATCAAGTTACATATTTTCCTCTCAACCAACTCAACTCAACAATCTATTTTGTTTTCCATAGGAGAGTTTGTTATAGTATTATGTTCTCACTTGTGCTATTTTTTTTCTCCATCTAGAAGGACTTCTAGGAAGAAAAGTTATACCCCATTCCTCCGTCACAAACTCAAATTTCTATTCCACCAAATGCTTTCTCCAAACATGTCAGCTCTCCTTTTTGCTACCTCTTCGCTCAAAATTTGTACTGGGATTTCCCCCTTTCTGAATGTTTTTCCCTATGACTGCAGCTATCTCTCTAGAATTTGCTGACATAATATATACTTATTACATTTCATTACTGTCAATTTAGGTAGCTTTTTTAAATGAACATTTTGTTAATCACAGCTACATCCATTTATTGGAAGTGCGGGAGAATCTACACACATAAAACATTTTTCTGCCAGTTTACAATATTTGCTGTATCTAAGGAATCATGCCTTGAAAGAAGTCGAAGGCATACCACTCATTCGTGACCACACTGAGAAAACACTTCATTAAGAAGTGCATAATGCTTTCCTTTTCTAATGACTTATATTTCTTCAGGGTAGGAACCACATCTTACATTTTTTCTATAGCACAATACTTTCACCAGCCTCCTGACACCAGCCCCAAGCTACAGACTCAGGATGGAGAGACAGACATTAAAAAAAAAACAAACAACAACAACAAAAAAACTTGTTTTACTAAAGTGCTACTCATAACACACTGTTAAGAAATGCTGAGGTATGTGCCAAATACCTACTAAATAAAGAGAAAGATACGCCAAGGATATTATTCTATCTCAGTATTTCAAAGTATGGGGAGTTAACTGGTGCCAGTCTGTGATGAGAAAAGTATTGAAGTTGAGAGTAAGCAGTTGGAAACTTTGGTAGTAATTTTCTTCTGTTATGGTTTTCTTCTGATTATTAATATATTCATTGCAGTGTAATTTCTTTGACTCTTTAATCCAGTCATAAAAATCTGGGCTTGTATTTTGTGTGCCTTTGTTGATTTTTTATTTCATGTTCTAATAATCATTTTTATTTTATTTTTACAAAAGTATCATTCTCAACATTGGAAATTAAAAACAAAATAAATTGGCTCTTCACTACACAGCATTTGAGAATTATTTCTCTATGTATCTATCGCTAGACCATTTTTTTCTGTATCTTCTTCCTATGTGATTAGGGTTTTAATTAGTATTCAAATACGTATTTTGATTATTTTATGAAAACAAAATATAGTTTGCAGATTTCTCTAGAGATAGTATCAGTTCAATATTTATGCAATAGTTGTTTAGCTTTTAAGCTGAACAACCTCATTTTCCATTCTCAGAGGGTACCACTATATTTAGAAACATGAAAAAAGCCAAGTAGATGGTGAATAAAGAATTGACTGTCCACCTGAACTTTGGAATTTCCTGCATTTAGCTAGTTTTAACTTTAAATAATAAATATTATTAAACATGGGTTCATGTCTAAGAAAAATGAATGATGTTATGTCCCAGGAACAGCTAATATATTATGCTCAGAAATAGGTTTCCATCCACAAATGCTGGCATTTCAAAGTTACCAGCTGTATTTAGGTATAAGAGGTATAAGGCATATTACAGGAATATAATTTTATTGCTGCTCAGGTCATAGGGGGATTCAGTTCATCTACATTTTCATTTAAATCATATTCACAAGTAATGCCATTTTGAATAAAGTTATATCATTAAAAGTGTCAGACACTTTAGACTCCATTTCCATATGCCCTATTATATGAAGACCTGCAACTTAAAATTCTCTCCAGATTAATCTGAGAGAAAAATATAGGCTCTCATTCTGAATACATCCCAGAAGGGATTAAGTGACCTGATTTCAAGAAAAAAAAAAAAAATAGAACAGGCTATGCAATGACTAATTTGCCTCTTGGTAAAATAAAAGCGACAAACAACAATTTTATTCATAATAGAAGTTTCCCCCAAAGCAGACTTTTCTGCTAACTCTGGCATATTCTATTTGCAAAATATTTTGAATGTATCTCATGTCATGTGCCTCTGTTTGCAAATGCAGTGTTTCTCCTTGCAGGAGCATAAAATCCAGCATCTATTTTAATGTAAAATTAAAGATTTATAGAAGGCATAAGAAACATATTACAGCAAACACATAATTTTATTGGAAAGTAGGCACTCTGAATCTCTTTTTCACCCTCCGAGAAAAACAGCATACTTATCTAGCATAGTTATCTAGTGAATATTATCAGCAGATTTGTATTTAATATGCAATCTCCATGTCTTATTGAGCATGCTCTGATTTGGTAATGAAATGAAACATAAGTATGGCCTTTTCCCCACTGAAATAAAATTCTCAGTATATAGAGTGATTTGTTTAGGAAACTTGCTGATTGAAAAATAAATCCTCTTTCTAGCCCCCTCATCTGGGGCATCTTAAATTTACAAATACAAAATGTTGGGGTGCCTGATAATTTAGTTTTAGAATAACAGGGCAGATGTGGTATTAGCCAGTTCAGATTTAATAGCTTTTTGGGGGGAAATGTTCTTTTAATCTTTTCCGCAAAATGTTTCCTCTTTCCCCAAATTTTCTCCTTGATTATGACATTTTATATCATTAAAGTGAGTGCTTTGAGTATTATCATTTTTAATTGAGTATTATCTTTTTCATTCAATGATATCTTTCAAGAAAAAGAGAAGGGAACATGCAAACATGAGAGAGAAAAGGCCAAAATAGGACATCCCATTCATAGCTTAGTCTGAAATGTTATTTCTGAATATGCTGAGAATCGTTGCATCCTTCTGGTACAGGCATTGGGAGGGAGGTAACAATATCTGACAGCCTCACTAAGATCTGGATTTATCATTACAGGCAGTTTTCAAGTGTATCTGAATTTTCCCTAATTATGCGATTCGATGTTTTAAAAGTGGTAGTGATTAAATACGAATTTAAGCTGTACTCAATTCCTTGTCAGTCAAGCACCTTTGATATATCGCAAGATCAAGCAGGACCCGCTAATATGGCATCGAATGTCATATAGGAATGAGACGCCACATTATAAGACAGGAAGGCTAAGAGATTGGAGAAGGAAATCTAAACTCGTCAGCTTTTTACTTCCCCTGGGTTGTCACAGTCTGTGAAATGCTTTGAAAGTGATCCCTGGGAGAAGGCACATTCTGAGTGGAACAATGAGATTTCAGCAACATGGAGAAGCTGAAGAAGTGGCTGAAACCGGAGGAATGTGACATCTCACTCAGCCAACGCTCCTTAGACACACCCTAACAGGAACTGACTGCTGGCTCCTGGAGAGACATTGTCACAAATATGCTTGTGCCTGGAGAAATCTAAGTGTTTCCATGCTGCACGTTGAGATGTAAATGTGGAATTAGATATCTTACATTTAAACTTTAAAAAGAACAGAGCAATTTGTATACACATCTGAAATCATAAGACAGATTTTCTATCTTGTTGCTTACTTCATATTGTGGTTTCTTTACCTGGACTTTCAATAGGCTCACTCTCTCTGCTCCTGGAATACCACATATGTCATGATGGGAGGATATGTGGGCATGTCCTAAAAAAAATCTCCCTCAAAATATCTTGTTTTGTTGTCTTTTGGGATAATTGTTCAAATGGAAGAGATTTTTTTTTTTTTTTAATGAAGTATGTGTCTCTTTTGTTTCTTTCCTCTGTTAGTTCTTGGGGAGCTATTCCATGAAATCACTAGTTAAGATGGAGAGTCATTTCACCTTTTATTTTAGAACTTCTGAACCAAATATATATTTTGGTTCCATCTTTACCAACTTAAATTTTGAATATACCCTAAAATCTTTATCTAGATCAGAAAAGAGTTGAAGAGCAAGGGTAGTCCATTTTTGAGTCGCTCGTTTCTAAGGCTGAAGTAGCAGGGAGAAGATCAGTATGAAAGTGTGTGCTTCTCTCTTTAGGCTGAAACCCACTCAGACATCTCAAATGCATAGAGGAGGTTCTGTATGCATTGGGGCAAAGGATCAAATCTGGACAAATTTGTGTGATAGGCAACATTTTCTTTCGCCTTCAATATATTTTCTTTCCCTTTTTGTAGCTCCTACTCCCTGTAAGGCTGGTGGTGGGCCCCTTCCCCTCCTTAGATAAAAAAAAAAAGGGCTCAGGAGACCAGACCTGCTAAAGACAACTGCCAGGCCCCACTGAAAACAAACAACACCTGGATGTCCACCCCAGATAAGAAAGTTTTTGGTTCCTGGATTCCGCAAATACTGCCAGCCCCTCCTATTTCTCAATGACCACCAAAGGTCACCCCAGCTCTTCCCGTCAAAACTCCTCAGCCCACTTATAACGGTATAAAAGCCTTCCCCCCTTCAAACTGATGCGACCCCCCCCCCCCATTTTGGGACCTGGGAGCACATAATCAAGTGTTTGGCCCCACTCTCTCTCTTTGTCTGTTTCTTTCGCTGCTGGAAAAACTTTACACTCCCATTTCTCTTTGGACTTCAGGAGCCACCAGCATTTCTTTTCTCTTCTCCTCCTTTTCTCTTGCAAATCCCTACACATTAGTTCTAAAAAATTTGCTTATGAATCTCTTCCAAGCCCGCCCTTGCTCTGGGAAGGTATGACTACTTATTCAGAAGTATTTCTTGTAGGAGCAATAATGGCTTAAGAGGTATCAAAGTCAAAAGTAAAGAAGAGACTGTGGGATTCTAGGCCTCTACCACTGAGAGGGGAGAAATGTTGTCTGGGTTGAGATCAGCAGGGTTTCACATGCCAAGTCTTCTGTGGAGTCAGTTAGCTCTTCTATTTTTGAATGAGATTTTTTCTACTAGACATTATTGCTAGCACTGGATAAAATAAATGACCTGTCTACTCTGCTTCAGAAAATACTATACATTGTCCACAGTGAGTGTTCCCATCAACCCATTTCAATGGTTTTTTTCTTTCAGTAGGCAAAAGGAAAGGCAGGGAAAGCAGAAATTAAACGTTGTAGATTTTCAACTCTGTGCGAAGCCTCTTACATATATTAGCTCACTTAAGCTTCATTAAAGTTTTACAAAAATATAATTATTACTTTTGCTCTTTTTTTCTTAAACAACCGTCATTTATTGAACCTTTCTTGGAGGGCCGCCAGTTTCCTACTTAATGCTCTACTTAATTCTCACATTGACTCCATGAAATAGGTATCACTAATACTCCTAAGTTTTCAGATGAGGAAGCTCAAGCTTAGAGGAATTAACTTATGGGACTATAATTCCAGAGCTGGGATTATGGACTCATTTGCATTTTTCATAGGATAGAAAAAAAGCTAATGGTTGTATAGATATAAAAATGGTTAAGCTGAGACGTGAACTAAGGTTTGCATTGACCCTAAGCCAATGAAATGCTATTTTGGTTATGTTGAGTGTGTGTGTATGTGTGTGTGTGTGTGTGTGTGTGTGTGTAGGGGGTAGTTGAAATAGATACTTCTTTTTTCAATTATTTCTGACTTTCTAAATTCTTAGCTCTTTTCTCTAAATTAAGGAATGATTAATTTAAAAACAAAGAAACAGAAACACCAAAGAAAGAAAGAAAGGAAAAGCATGGAAGAAAGTTTTTCTACAATCAAAGTAAGAAACCATTAGAATATAGGATGAACAAAACATAAGTTGATTAGATAAAGAATGATCAATAATACCTATTTATGGCTGATGGAATGCTAATCTCTCATTAATCTGAGAGATTTTCATACTTAAGCCTCCAACAATTCTACCAAGTAGACCTTACTATCTGCATTTACCATATGAAAATAATATGACACAAAGAAGTTAAGTAATTCATCCAAGATCAAACTTCCAGTAAGATTAGGATGTGCTATTATACTTTCTAAAGCCATTTGACATTATTTCTTGCAACCTTTCCTCCCAGGCTCAGATAGCAATCTTTTCTTCTAAGGAAGAAAGGCAGCGACAAGAAGAAATTCTGCTGGTCTAGATTCTGGCTAGGTCAGATAACATCATTTTCCTTTTGGCCCAGTTGGGGAGGAAGAGAGGACCTGGCCTTCCTCAGAAACAGATGACAGCTCAGAGACCTTAGGCTGCCAAAGGGACAGAAGGGAGAGATCAAAATTCACTGCCCCTGCCAGCTCAGCACCACTCAAACCAGAGCTAACCAGATCATCTCAATGTTATTAGTTGAGGAAAAGATAAGAAGACAGATTAAAAATATTCAGGGTATAAAATACCATAATAAAATATGTAATTTCAGAAGGGAAAATAAAATGTTGGTTTGTTTCCAGGTTTATAATATATATTCATCATTTAATCTTTGATAAATATATTTCCTAGCTTGAGTCACCAAGGGGTCCTTCTCATATTGGTTGTTTTAGTTACTCTGGACTGACAAGACTCTTCTCCTTAAGAGCTTGGTATACTAATTGTATCTTGTTTACAGGAGATCTGCTTTGTGAAAAAAAGTGCTTTAAAGACTAACTAAAAATAAAAATGTAGAGAAATATATTAGGAAAATATAAATAAACAACAGCAAGGAAAGGAAACAATATTAATACAAAAGAAAAATTCAAAGTGAAAAGTGTTTCTTAAGATTAAGGGAGTCTGATAAAATCATAGCTAGTCATTGATAAAAGACATTGCTCCCCCAAACAATATAATGGTCTAATATTATAGATTAGAAATATATGAAGCAAAACTAGTAAAACTATAAGAAAATAACTAAAAAAAACAGTGAATGAGTTTTATTTACCAGTCAGTTTTTCTCAGATCAATTAGACAAAAAGTAAATCTGAATACAGAGGATTTGAATACATTTATTTATATCATTTAATTAATAGTTAATGATCTTCTTTTCTCTAAAGTTGAGACTATATATTCTTTAAAAACATATATCAAATTAGTCATAGGAAAGTAGTTTGATAAAAAAAATCACAATACATTTCAAACATTTCAAAAAGTAGAAATTTTGAAGAACATATTCTTTTACCAAATTGAAATAAAACTAGAAATTACTAACAAAAGTTAGGCATATAAACACCAAAATCAGTAAAATATTTCAAATCAGAAAAAGTAAAAATTAAATAACTCTTTAGAAAATGGATTTGAGACGACTGCCCACTGAAATTATTGTGGTCTAACCAAAGTTATACTCAAAGACAAATTCATAGTTTCATTGATTATGTATATTAAAATAAAACTCAATCAAGAAGGCATCATTTAAGAAACAAAAAATTTGAAAGAAAGTAGGAGAATGAAATAATAAAGATAAAAACAGAAATTTAAAAAGGGGTAAACAGATAAAATTAAAGAATATATCCATTTGCTTGTTCTTGAGCAATAATTGACATTTTTTGTGTGGAAAATTTAATCAATATTTATAATGATACCTGATTTACTTGAAAAGATAATAGAGAATATTTTAAAATTATAGAATAATAAGTACAGTTTTATTAATAAATTATAATGATAAATAAGGTTTTGCTAATACACTGGATAATCTCAATGACAAATATGATCATCTAAGCAATTATAAATGATCAGATGTTCTCAAGAGAGGTTAAATTACTGAATAGACTAATGCATAGAATAAATTTGGTACAACAATAATATGCATGTTGAAACTTTCATAGAAAAAGTAAGGCAATAGTCTCCCACAGTTTATGAATTGAACACATCCTTGATTCTAAAACACTATTAAACATACAATACACACACACACACACACACACACACACATACACTAATATTACAGTAACACCATACTTAAAAGTCAGGGTACAAAATCTTTACTTGGAATGCTAATGTTTCAAATCTAGGAAAAGGTCATAATGATAATACGAATTGAGTAAGTAGGGTTCATTCTAGGAATGTGAAAATTTTTCAATATTAAGTAACTGATTAATATAATCCATCTGTTGAGTAGTACAAAGAAGACAAAACTATGTGGTATTTTAATATTTAGCAGCACTCATTCGATAAATGTCATCATTATACCTCAATTAAAAAAATAAACTCTATAGGGTAAGATTAAAAGGATACTCCTCTAAAACAGTTTTACAAATTTGTATCAGAGCAACAATGTTGGCATTCATTTATCTTAATGGTAAAACACTAGGACACCCCCTGTACAATTAGGAAAATCACAAATAATATGAGTTCCTCTTTTTGCTGCCATAGTTTACCTTTGTAAATTACCTTTGTAAAAAGACATTCTAATCAGTGCAAGTAGATAGCAAACATAAACCACAGATGAATCATTGGTGAATGAGAAATCTAATTTTTATTATTATTAAATATTTGTAGATGATTTGATTATTCATCTCATAAATCCAAGAATGTTGATGAACAAATCAATTAAACTTATCAAAGAGCTCAGTAATTTCTTTGGGTACAAAATCAGTTGGCTAAAATCCACTGCTTTCTTCTATAGCAAAAATAACTAGTTAGGAAATGGAAAAAAAGAAACCTCATTCATAATATCAATAAAAGTGAAAACAACCCAGACTTAAACAAGAAATATATAAGCTTCCTTTTAAAAATGAAAAATACTTAACCTAAAACATACAATAAAAGAGAACTGAATAAATGGAAACACATATCAGATTTTACATAAATTTTTTAACTCTTTCCCAAATACTTCTAATAGTTAATGCAAAATAATATCAAATCAGGTTAGACGGTGATTAAAATATCTGAAAATTTATTTGTAAGAATGAAAAGATATTAATTCCAAAAACATTTTGGAAAATTGAATAATAAATATACTTACACAAATAGTCAAAATAAACACCTCCCCCCACCCAAATGAAAAGGATGTGGAACTGGTTTCAGGAATATAGAGGCCAAATTAGTGAAGTAGAATTAAAAAATCTGGAATAGACTTCAAAATTGAAACTGTTAAAGGAACAAGTGATTTTCTATAATTTTAGATTGGCTCCTTAAAGTTATATACTTGAATATAAAATCAAAGTCCTTGTTCAAAATAAAATGCTGCTGTGTTATCTTTTGTTATCCTTTTCGCATTTATTTCCTCTACAGAAAGAGACACACACAAAAATCATCAGAAAATAATTATTATAGTTATCATTCTGTTCTAGTCACATTACATGTATTCATTATTTAATTAACCTAGCAACCTTACGAAGTTGCTACCATTATTTGCTACAATTTGCCAGGAAAAAAATACTAAGACGTAGAAAGTCGCAGTAAATTGCTTACAGAGAGTGATTGTGAGGCCAGGATGTTAATACAAGCAATTTGGCATCAGAGCCAGGTTCTTAAGAATTAAACTGTAATTACCCATATACATATATGTTTATATTTTATAAGTATTTCTAAGTAGATGTGCAAAGTCTTGACACAGATGCACTAAAATAACATCAGTTTTCTATTGCTGGTGCAAATCTTGTTTTCTTCTTTATACTTGAATGTTTAAAAAAATATGTAGTAAACATGGAAAAGCACTCTTCAAAGGTGATCTCAGCCTGGTGACTTCTCTATAATGAATAGTTCAGACAAGCCTACCAAACTGTACCGTTTGGCTCATCAGTTCTCTAGCCCGAGACATTAATGCCCATTTATTTTCACAGTAGCTTCCAGAAATGCTGCTGTTGTTTATTGGCACCATCATCATTATCGTTGACACCACAGTTTGACTTCCCAAAATGTCCTAGCTCTGGCAAGTGCTTTATATACACTACATCAAGTACTCTTTTTGTTATTATTCTCATTGCACAGAGGACGAACTGAAGCTTGGAGTGGTTATAGGTCTTGTTCAGGGTGGCGCAGCATAGCCCATATTTGGGATAGACCAAGTCACCCAGTTCTGCTCAGCTTGACAGATTCTGCTTTCATTCTTCATTGATGCATCTCACAGAAGTTTATCACTGGGCTCCGGTGGAAATCTCAGAACCTAAAACTGGCGTTTTAAACTTGGCTGATTGTCATTAAATTTGAGTGCACATGTAACTACTTTGATCAAGTACACAAAGAAAATTAAGAATGAAACATTTTCTGCTATGTGAAATCTCAGTTTATCCTTGGTATCTGGGCACCTCCCTTCCTTCTTCAGATAACCTTTGAAAAGTGATGTTGTTCCCAAAATTTCAGCTCAAAAGTAGACATCTTTTTCCCTCTACCAATTCCAAAGAGTTTCCTATATATTAAGACCTAACATATTCATGAAATTAAATCAAACCAAGATATTTGTTGAATATCCTCTATGTATTAGATACTACTCTAGGCATGAGGAATAGAATTGGATTTTATTAGAGCAATGGCAGCGCTATGAAAAATGTCCATATCTTTGTGTCTTACCAGAATAAGCAGTCCAGTGTGGATGTTCTAAGTTGGGTAGACGTCCTCCTGTTTGTGACTCAATGCTCCTTCTTTCTTGTGGTACTTCTGGGCTTTCAAGATCTTTACCCTTTTCTATATCTAATTTTAGGAAGAAGAGTACAGAGAATTGCACATGAAAATTCTATATGGGTGGATTCTCGAAATGGTCCACATCACTTTTGCCCACATTCCATGGTTATAACTCTGACATATGGTCACACTTAGCTAAAACAGGGCTGGAAAATGTAGGCTCATTATGTGCCCAAACAAAACAGACTTACTTTCCTGCTCATTTGACACTCACAATAGTGTTGGGGATATGAACATTAACTAAATGACATATAAAACCAGTGGGCTATTTTGACTGTGGTGGTTATCCTTAAGGAGAGGAATGTGGTATCAAAGAAAGCCTATTATTTATAGCTCATTTGGATCTATAACAATTAGAGAAACCAGGACATATTCTCTGAGGGAATGAGACTCAGATCTCCAGTATGGTTAGATGAAGAAAGGGGAGAGAGGAGTGCAAAGAGCTTGTGAAGTGAGAGTTTGTGGTGAGCAGGTGCAACAGGGAGACATACACAGCTAGGGGAGGCTGGAGGAGGCTGGCAGAGCCCTGGCCTGCAGGGCCCATGGGCCATTTAGAAGTCTCAGTGCTATTCTATGGACAAGGCCAAGCACCAAAGAGTTTTAAGTAGGGAGCTAACCTGGTCAGATTTACATATCTTGGAAAAAAATCGCCCTAGCTGCATTGTGAATATGTGTTGGGTTTGGGGAGAAAACAAATGTAGGGAAGCCTCCATGAGAGGTGCATAGAGTGACAATGACTTAGACAAGGGTGGTGCAAGTGGAAGTGGGAAGAAGTAGAAAAAGCAGAGAAGCATACAGTATGCAAATTCAACACACTTAGTGAGAAACTTAGACTTTGTCATTCATCTGTCCGTCCTTTTGCTGGATGGTTTGCAAACTAATAACGTCAGTGATTATTGATGAACTTTAATCCTGAACACCTGTTGTTGAGGAACAAAAAGCTAGCTTAGATAGCCCCCGGCAGACTTACACAAAACGGAAGCAGAGCTACAGTTGTTCACTACCCAGTATCCTATCTCCTTTCTCTCTCAACACGGTCTCCCTTTGATTCTATGCTTCTGTTTGATCTCCGGGAGGGAGAAAGTGGGTCTGTAAAATTAATGTGTGCCATGATGTATTATGTTTTTCTATGGGTATTTGCATTTTAAAAGGGGATTTTAGGGGATAAGCACACCTATTTAAAGAGATTAACCCAGAGAAATAAAGCAATGGTGATTTGAATATTTGGGAATAGGTAGCCTTCAAGCCATGCAACATAGATAACACTTTCAGTGCCTTTAATAAGAACATTAATTTTGGTTCTACTTGGAGCCTCCTAACTTGGGTGGGGGAAGTTCCTTAATGCAGCCAAGCCCTGGGCCTACAGTTTCCCCCAGGGCAACTGAGACACATGCCCATTCTTCTGGCCTAAACTGAGATCCAAAGCTTCTGTCTACTCTTTTACAACTTGACATCACTGGGCAGGACTTAAAAAAACAGAAATATACTCCATTTCTTACTGTAAATAAACATATACATGCATTTTGAAATATTTTTGTATGTACACAAAAATATAAAACACAAAAATATGTATTTTATTTGTGTGTGTGTACACTTAAGGAAGCCACAGACCTCTCATAAAAGCTTTATTTATGGATGCCCTTCCACTGTGGCTAACAATTTGCTACTCTATTTGAGGTGGATCATAGGAAACCATGGTCCTATTTTTTTTCTTGTAGTCCTCTCTTCTGCAACTAAAAATAAAGGAGCAGGACTGAAGTCTTGTGAGGTGGCACCTGGTTTGTCCCTAGATGCCTCTATGGGTGAGTATGTGGGTGTGTGTCTGCCTATGTGAATCGGGCTTCTTGCTTAAGCATCTCACCAGAACGGCCCCTATGAAACCCACATTTGCTTTTGAGCTGAAGTCAAGGATCAGCAAAGTCCCTCTAGCTAGAACTGGGGGAAAGAAACAGAATTTTGTTGCTGGCATCTCCATTCCCTTGGCACAAAATCCCCATGTGCACCTGTTCAAATAGATCTCGGATGGTTTTTAGCCTCCCAGCATTTGGCTGACATAAAGAGTGCAGAGTGATTCTTCGTTTATTTTTCAATTCAGTGAGCACCAAATTAAGTTTAATAGCCATGATAAACACACACATGCACACATACCTCCCCATCCCCAATTTAAAAAAAGATTTATTACATTCTGGCTAATAAATACTTCACTTGAGTTTTTTTTTTTCTTTTTTAAAAACACCATCAAACTATTTCAAGCCAGTTAATTATTGTTTAATCATAGGATTTGGAGCACTGTTTTTTTTCAAAGAACATTGTAATACTTCATTTACAGCCTATAAGTGTTGCTGATATTTGTATTTAGAAGGAGAGTAAAGGATGATGTTCAATAATGCTTAGTGTAGTGTATGTGAGAGGGTGAAAAAAAAATGCCACATATTCTATGGAGTAAATTGAAGCAGGAGGGTAGGAGGTTGGACATTTAGATGTTTAGGTTGTTGGTTCTGTGATGGCTTTTGAGAGACTCTGGAAGATATCTGCAAAGATATCTTCCCCACCAGCCTGAATAGTCTCAGAATTGCTGACTATTGACTGTCACCTTTCAGTCTCATGCTAAAGTGGGAACAAAGCTGATTTTAATTATGACTCTGGCTAATTGCTGCAAAAGTGTGCAGAGAGTGGAGGTCCCATCCAGCACTTAAAACTATGGCTGGCAAATAATCCCTTCACATTCCCAATCCCCTTTTATCCAGTTATTTGCCCAAAAGAAAGGGTTTACAACCCTGTCACCCAAATTCTAGGGGCAGGGAGAAGAGAGGGAGAAGACTACTAATTTGGCTAGTACATTGATGGAAGGTTCAGAAGGAAAATGAAGGAAAATTACTCAATTTAAATATCCCATTCATTACTAATTATAGAGTATTTGATAGAAGAATAGATTCCCAGGTTAAGAATTTTGTGGTGTGGAAGATGTGGAAGACTGAAGCATCAGCATCCTCTGGGTGGCAGAGGTTTATAAACTTCATTTTAATAGAACTTTCTTTCCTATCAGAATTGTATAAGGAATCACACATTTTTAATATAAGACAGATAAAACAGAATTATATTGGTTGGCCTGATGGTGAAGAGTCTGAAGGCTCAAATTTCCCCTTGAGGGCCTCTAGCTTCCCATAAAACACCTTTGTGGGACTTCAGAGCTCTGTGGAACTCAGTTTGACAAACAGCCCATAGACTTGAAACTTTTGGTTAAAATGATTAAAATGATAAAGTCTCCAGGAGGCAGCATCGAACATCCAGCTATGTGGGCGTAGAGGCAGAGGGATGATAGTGAATGTGTGCCCACATGGTGCCACGACCATGCACTGAATCTATGGCAGGGGGTGGCTTACATGCATGCCACATTGGGCTTGTTTATATATTTGGTACTCATCGGACAAAGAATTTTTCTTAGAGCATAGAAACATCCATGGACAAGTTGGCTCTGGGAGGGGATATGAGAAATAGCACTTCCAAAATCCAGCAGAATTATTTTCTGGCATCTCTTCTAGACTTTAGAAATATCACTGAGCTGTGATGGGAGAGCATTAGGGTCAGAGCATCTGAGTAATTAAAAAGGCATTTAAAAATATAGAATAAGAATTCCAGGAAAAGATGGTGGAGCAAAGGTGTCTTTCCTTTTTTCTCCCTGAAATCTGCTAACATTGACCTCGGAAATCTACTGAGGGTGAGGAAGATAGGATAGAAAATTGAAATACCCCCCAGCTAGACACACTGGAGATTGCTGAAGCCCGTGGTCATAGACAATAATGAATATTAGCTAAATATGGATAAATTTGGACAAATTCGAGGAAAGATGCCCCAAATAACTACAGAACCACTCTAATTTAAAGAAGGATGTAGTGTTCTCTGCAAACGTATTAGAGTGTCCTATGGGCATGATAGAGACATGGATCTGGCAGGGGCAGAAAGGGGGAAGAGGGTAGATCCCTGACATGTACCATTTGGCTTGGCACAGCAGTGGGGCGGAAGGCTAATGTAAAGATGGTTTGAATACTCGATCTTTAGACTTCTTTCTTTTTATGGCCTGCTTCCCTGCTCTAGAAAACTGGCCTAGAGCCAAAGCAGCATGGATTTATGAAAGAAAGTGGCCAACAGCATGGCAGCTGTTTATACGTGTCCACGCTACAGAATGACGCTTGCTAGGTATATATGCATGGGGAGGAGGTAAGCATTTAAGACTGATAGGCAATTCTTTGGGCTACATTGCAGAAAAGCATTTGGAAACTATTCTAAGACAGCATTATTAATTTCACACTACTGCTGGCCCAATTCGCTATGTATTTTACCTAATCAGCCACTACACACTTCTACATACACATAAACCTATCTGAATTTCTATCAATAAGCTAAATGTTGGAATATAGTTGCCTTCATTTAAAGATTAGGAAGAAACTCAAAATCTCAAACATGAAAACCAGGCAGAGATGCATTCTATGTTAATTGAGCAAATGTTTGAGAACAGGGAATGTGCCAAGCACCGTCCTAGGTACTGGGGACACTGCATGAAGCAGACAAGGGCATCGTGGCACTTGACTCCTGAAAGGGTAAAATACATGTCTTATGCAAAGGACAGGTGGGAACTGCTTATGGGAAACTGACTCCGTGAAACAGAGGATCCCTTTAAGTGGATTCCACTCTACATACTCAAGGAAATTACAGAGAATAAGAGAATTCATATAGTAATATATCTAACAACAGATGATAGCTAGAAAGTAAACTGGTAGCACTCAAGAACTGAAAACAAAAATAACACTGTGACAAGAAGAATAAGCAGAGATTGGCCTTCCCTAGGCCAGGGGTTGCTCTGGGGATTTCCATACCCTGGATGTGGACTACGGGGCAGAAGGAGCCTTAGTGGGGTCGTCACAGGTCCTCTTGGAAGAATGAAGAGCTCTTAACGGAAAGAGGTTGGAGGGGCACCGCTGGGTTTCACAGGGCTGGGGAAGGCTCATTGGCCACACACTTGCATACTTGTGCAAATTCACTGAGCTATGTGTGTCTGTTTGATTTATATTCTTTTCTATTTGTGTTTGTTCTACCTCAATAGAAAGTTTACTAAAATCAATTGAGATGTATAAGCGATGATGAGAGCAATGAGAAAGGAATAAAATTCTCGACAGAGAAAACAACATGAAAAATCATAATTTATTTGCTGTGTTTGTATGTGTGCTAAGAGATAGAAGTGAGTCAGGGAGAGAGACAGGGGGAAGGAGGAGGGAGAGAGAAATGTGGTTCGTTATTCCTAGATAATGCATACAATTCATGGTAATCTGTGCTTACCAAATGGAAAGTGATAGGCATAGACCTTCAGAAAAAAATTTTAGAAGTTGTAGGAAATAGAATGACTATGACTAATGGGAGGTGTCAGGTTGAATTTCTTCCATGATAAAGCACTGGTTAAAACTAGTACAAACTTTCAGGTAATGAGAGCCTGCACCTCTCAAAGGAGCCAAAAAGAGGAAATACAATACTTTATATTGGGTATTGTCATGGAAAATATCCTAGATGCCTGATTGCAGAGAATAATGAATCTCACTATTAACTCATTTATTCCAGAAATAACTGTTGAGTCTCTACTATGGGCTAGACCTTGTAGTAGATGAAAAGACATATATCAGAAAAGAACATATTGGCAGGAGAAAATTTACGGTAATAGACAACATAGGTAAAGGAAAAGGTAGAAAAATAAATCTTAATATTAGTATTAAAGGCTGTCTGAAAAAGAGGAATGCAAATGTGTATTATATAACTGGTAAAAAAAACACAACAGGGACTGGATAAAAGGATAAAACACATTTTTGAGAGAGGATGAGATTAAAAGCATGGCATTTTGAGAATATTGCATCTATAATAGAATGCTAAACTCAATGTTTCCTGTTTTCTTGGAGTTTGATGGCATCGCTACACAATCAATATAGGACCAGGAGCACAGTCAGGAAGCTGTCACTACCTCTCTCACTCCACCACTTTAGTGTAAACAGTCTTACTTCCCAACTACCAGCACCTGCTTCTCTTGCCTGATGGCTGCACCTCTGGCTGCTCTGCCTGAATGTCTTCATGGTAGGCTGGAATTGCCAGAGAATTAACCATCCCTCACCCAGAAGAGCTCTCAGTTAATGCTAGATCAATTGTATAAATGGTGTATTTATGCATAGATAGATTGGTGTATAAATGCCCCAGCTCCCTCAGTTTTCAGTGGGTCAACTCTGAGGTCTGTGTGATATGTTGACTCTCAGAATTTTTGCCCCCAGTGGTAACTAGATTAAAAAACACACCCTGTTTTGGCTTCCTTCTCCTCTCTGTCTCTCTTCCCCGCTCTCTCTAATCTGTATGGGATCACCTCCCTAACTAATCTTGCACTCACATCCCCTCTAGGGGTCTATGCTTTTTTCTGAAGGTCTATACTTCTAGGCGAATCCAAACTAAGAAAAACAGTTTTCAACTGTTAGCATCATCCAGAATTGAAGGCAAGGAGATTAAAGAAGCTAAGAAAGGTTGATAGTGAGGATTTATTTGGAAACAATTTCTGGAAAGCATGTGTTTAGCGGACCACATAGGGAAGGTAAGGGGGAAGTTAAGTGAGATTATAGAGCTCTATTTGGAAAACATGGCATGTGCCTGCGGAATTTAAAAGTGGGGAGCACAGAGACTGATGCCTGACTCCTACCTGGAGAAGCAAGAAGGAGAGCAATTGAATGGAACTGGGCTTTGCGACAGCATGCAATGGATACAAGAGGATGTTTCCTGTGCATCCGCAGGAAGGAAACAGGATATAAGTTATTGGGGTTGCTAAGTCACCATGATCATCCTCCTCCTGGTACCCACACCGTTGCAATGTGCCTGTACAGCTTCTCCTGTGGAGAATTAGAGTCTATTTCTGCAGCCCTTGCATATGGGAAGACCTTGTGACTTCCTTTAGCCAATAGATTTGGTGGGAATGCCATGGCACGAGTTTGAAGCCTGTGCCTCACAGAGCTTCATACATATACTTTGACTCTTTCACAGAACTCTGCCCAGCTGCCACCTGGAGGAGAATGAGTTAGCCTGCTGGGAGATTTGAGACCACATGAACCAAAGCTGAATCAGCCCAGGTGCCCCAACCAGACCCCAAGATATGTGAGAGCCGACCTTCAGGTGCTCGAAGAGTGCCACAGAACCACCTAACCCAGGTAAACCCAGACTAAAATGCCAATCCACAGAATTGTGAACTAACTAATTTGTTGTTAGTATAAACTACTACTAATATTTCAAAGGTGGTTTGCTATATATCAAATGCTTACTGATACAGAGAGTGAACATTTAGTACTGACTATATTAGATTTTTTTTCCTGTCTGGAAATTGAGACTATTTTTAACTTGCTAAGAGTGATCTGAAAAGTACGTGATCTATGTAAGAGAGTGTCTAGGTTTGGGGAAAAAGGAACCCCGGAGCTAGACTCTCACCCATATCAGTTATGTCCCTACCAGTTATGTAAACCATTATGCAATTCCTAAAATCTAAGTGCTAAACACTTTTATTAGATCCTAAAGTCTGTTGATGTTGTGGGTCATGGCTGATCTACCTTCCTGGTAAGATAATATAATTAGCTATATTCTGAGTGTATGTGTGTCAAATGCATTTGTTAATTACATTCCTCTCACTTAGCTTGTTAAAACAATTCATTTTATTTTTCATATAAAACTATTGCCTGGAATAGTAACATTTTCTTTGCAATCTAAAAATCTTAAAAATTGATGCTAAAAACACAAAAAAGAACCCCTTTGAGATTGTAATCTGAAAGTGCTTTGAAATATTAAAAGAGACCAGAGAACTGCTATGCCTGGGCTAAACAAGGTGAGATGCTCCATGAATGTGAATGAAAGGTATAAAAGTGAAAGCAGAGAAGCAACCCTTCCTGAATTTGAGCTGGAATAAACCAAATCTTCTCTCAGACACACAATAGGCCAGTAAAAACTAAAATGACCCTTGATTGAAGGAAAATGTGCCAATTAATAGTAGGGGAGCTGGGAATGGAAGAGAAGGTGGTTGGTCAAAATAAGATATATAAAAAGTAAAATGGTGAAATAAAGGTAGAAATTGTGAAAGATGGTAAATTAGAGGTATGTTGGTAAGGGAAAAATATTCATTTTCATCTGTTGCCACGGAGTTGGACGTTGTATTTTATCATGATTTTAATCTCTTTTGTATCCCTGCCTACATCTCCCTCTCATTCCTTGTTCCATCTACTTTTGCTCTTTCACTATTCTCCTTTGTCAGAATCATAATTAATACTTTAAAAGAACAGCCAGGGCATATATCCAATAAAATAAATGTAGTATAAAAAAAGATTCATAAGGCATCTTATCTATTTTATTGATTCTTTCAAAGAGCATTTTTTAGAATCATTTGTCCTTTCTTCTATTTTTTCCCATTTTAAAATATTTTAAAATTTACTTTTTTTCATTGTTGTTTAATTTTGTGGTTAATATTTCCATTTTTAGATGAAAAACTACCTTTTTAACCATCTTTCTCTTAATAATGAAAGCAATTAAGGCTATACATTTTCCTCTGAATATAGCTTTGGATGTGTTCTGTAGGTTTTGTTACAAATGAAGTGTTCTTTTTTGTTGCTTCCTAGCTAGGTTTTAATTTCATTTGTGATCAAATTATCTAGAAGAATGCTTTTTTATAGTTAAGCCATTAATTTTTTTTGCTGTCATTTAATTGTTTATTTCTAATTTTATTAGCTTATGATCAGAGAATGTAGCTTATAAAAGCTGTCCACGTACACAATTTTTGTTTATTTGGTTTTTTTCTTCTTAGTGGCCACATTCATGACCAACATTTAAAAAATATTCCAGGAGTATTTGAAAAAAAGGCATTCAAAACATAAGGTATTGTATCTATCAACTTGTTTATTATTTGTTTTTTTATTATCTGTTTCCTTTATTTTTTAGTTAGTTCTGAGAGAAGTATATTGATGTTTTCACCATAATTATATTTTTATCAAATTCTCCTTGCTTTTAAAATAAATTATATTTATAATTTCATGTGCTATGGTGATCAGCTCATCCATTTATGGCTGTGACGTCTCCTAGAATTGTGAAATTTATTATTAAATAATTTCCTTTTTGATCCTGTTTGGTTCTTTCTCCTCTAAATTCTAGTTTTTTTATATTAATATTGCCATTTTCTTTCCCTTTTGTTTCACTATTTCTAGCATCTTTTTGCTCACTGCATTTATATTTATGTTATTTAAAAAATAATTTCAAATGTTTCTTGCATATAACATCTGGGGGCATTTTGTTTTATAAAAATGTTGCCTCTGTGTTTTCATGATAGAATCCTATTCTTTTACTTTATTTTCTAATTCTAATTTTATATGGTGACTGATATACCTGATGTATTACTTTCATCTTGTTTCAGGTTTCCTAGTGAATATATTGTTTTTCAGTTTTTCCTTTGTCTTGTCTTTCCTATTTATTCTTTCTCTCCTTTTGGTAATTTGGGAAAGTCCACTTTATTCTCCATTGTCATTGATAATTAATTTCTGTTCTCTTGATCTAAATTATTAGATATCAATATCTACTATTTTTTAAAAAACAGATACCCTCTACCCCTCAGGAAAAAAAAATCAATATTTTCTTTCTACTTTGTTTCATTTCAATAGAATGAGATTTTAAAAATCTACTTCCATTCTCTTCCCTTCCTCTTTTAATTCCCTTAAAGGGATGCTGAAGTGTTTTTACTATTTTCCTGATAACCATTTCTCCTAGGCTTGAAAGGTATAGTCTAATATTTATTAACCTTTTAAAAATGAACTTTTCCTTAATTTTATTAATTCCTTAACTATTATCATTAATTTCTAATATTACACATTGCTATATAATTTATTCTTATTCAATTCTGAGCCTTGTTTATATTTATCTATATAGCTTAATAACTACATATGAACTTATATAAATATGTCATATCTATATATATGCACACATATATATATGAAACATATATATTATATACAGTCATTGCTCACACTGTTTTGTTTTTTCAGGTTTCTGAATCTTTTCATTTGTTGTTGGGATGGAATTATCTCAGTACTTTTCTCAGATGGGCTGCTTAAGTGATATTCTTTTCCAATTTGTTCCTCTCTCAAATAGCTTTTGTTTACCATGATAAATTAATAATGTCTTGGCTGGATATAAGTTGAAGCTGTTTTGCTGTCCACTTTCTTTTAATATTGGTTATAAGATATTATTTTATAGTGAATTTTTTGACTTAAGAATATTAAATGTTATTTTTCTATAGTGAACAGGAATTTTTCCATGATATGCCATGGATGTGTCTTCTGTTTCTCTTTACTCAGCTTGAATCTTAGTCAACATTTTAAATTTGCTACTTCAGCTCTTTATCATCTCTGGGAATTATTGTTCTAGTGTTCATTGTTGGCTCTCCTCTGAGTATTCCTTTTTGTTCTTCTGCAACCACCATCACTCACATTTTAGCCCACTGACTCCATTCTATTTATCTCTTATGACATCTGTCTCTTGGTAGATGTCTGCTTGAGAAGTTCTCATATTTGACCTTCCATCTACTAACTTGTGTCCCAACCGACCCCATTTTCTCTTGAATAAATCTACTGAATGCAGTATACTCAACTCACCTTAAAAGTGCTTTTACTTTATTTTCTAATTCAGATTTATTTTCCTTTTTCTGCTTTAATGATTCTATTTGCTGAGTGTAAGTTCTGATAGTTTCACTTGATCTTCTCTATCCTCGTACAAACAACCAGAAATGCTCTCTGAAGCCAGGAAGCTGATGGTGTAGCTGCTGTCAATCTGAGGCTCAAGGCCTGAGAACCTGAAGGGCTGCTGGTGTAAGCCTTGGAGTCTAAAGGCTGAGGAGACTAGAGTTGTTATTCAAGGACAGGAGAGGAAGAGTATATCCCAGCTCCAGCACATAGATCCCCACATTCACTCACTTTTTTTCTGTTTTTGTTCTCTCTGAGCCCTTGGCAGATTGGATGGTGCCTGCCCACATTGAAGGTGAATCTTCTCCACCTGGTCCACTCAGAATCATATGCCATTTTCTTCTGGAAACACCATTGCAGATACACCCCAAAATAATGCTTTACCAGGTTTCTAGGTATTCCTTAAGTTAGTCAAGTTGACATCTAAAATTAACCATTACACTGAAATAAGTTGGACAGAGTCATTTTCTATTGCTTATAGCCAACAGATCTCAACTGAGTGATTAATGAGCTTTTTATGTGTCTATGTATCTGCTGAGGGCTCTTAATCTGCTGGTTTGATCAAGGTCCCAGCCCCTGGTATCAAGCTCCTTACCATGCATAAAGAGAACTCTGGAGATGGAAGGCAAGAGGGCAGCCCAAGCTTCATTAAAAGTCAATGTCTCAGAGTTCACACTTACAGCTTCAGGTCTATTTCTTTGCTTGTTCAGTCATTACCATACCTTTAAAAAAATCTGCTTTTTGTTTATTTGTTCTTAGGAAAAATGTAAAGATGACTAAAAGCGTGCTACAAAATTAAGTGGACAAGTTGGAAAGCATATGACAAAGCAGAGAAACTGGGAAACATTCCATATTACCAGACAAGGAGAACACGAGCATCTGCTCGCGGCAGAAACATGCAGAACACTCTGTCTCAATTACACGTTTGCATGAAGACGAAATGAAAAAGATGCAGGATATCGTAAGTTGCTATCTGGCATTTATTATTTCTCCTACACACTGATTTGGTGTTTTAGATCAGGTTCTCTAGAAGCGCTTGATTGATTGAAGGCAGGTTCCCAGGACATACCTGTAGGGGGGTAAGAAGGGCAGAGGAAGCTGAACAAGGATGTGGTCCCAGCTGGAGTCTAGCCGGATACCAAGGGGAGCTCTGTAGTGTGACCAAAACCACAAAGTTGAGGCAAGAGAACTGACCTTTTGTACCTCCATATCAATTATTCATTGGCAAACTCTTAGGCATTTCTAGGAGAACAGCCATAAGTTCTTAGCACTCAACACTCACAGTAGCTGGAAGGTGGGTGTGGCTGGTGGTGAAAGTAATCCAGCAGCTACTTTGACATCTGGGTAAATATTGTTGGTTGCACAATGCCTCAGTATTTTCATCTATGAAATGCAACAAATAATAGTACCATAGTGCATGTAATTTTAACACCAAATTGTTTTGTGGGTCGAGAAATTAAACCCGTTTCTTTCTTTGCATAGTTCAATAAATGCTGCTTTCATGCATTGGCTACTGCTTGAAAATAAATTGCCTTTTTCTTAAAACTTTGATTTTAGAGAAAATGAAAAATCTTGGAAAGGCTTGACTGCTTCATTATACCCCTATTTAGCAAAAGGCATGTTTATTGATAAGCTCAGAGTTGGGAGATTTGGATTCTAGTTCTGCCCGTGTTGCTCTCCAGCAAAATGACTTTGGCTAAGTGGTTTGCCCTTTCTGGGATTTACCATCTTCATTTCTACAAGTTGGGGTCAGAGTAAATGATTTCTGAGTTACTTTTGAACTCCAAAAACGTGTCAGTTGCTGATTTGATTTCTCATTTCATGTAGGGAGGAAGCAGAGATAATTTTTTGTTTGGTTACAAGGAACGAGTTTTTATCTTGCAGACAAAAGGGAGAGAAAGAAATGTAATAGCTTTGAGGTAACAGCAGCTTTGCTTTGTTTGGATTCAGGGTCTCGGATACGACATATTGGATGTGTCAATGGAATGTGATTTATTTTGCTTCATAACATTTGGGAACAGATATTTGGTATTTCATCCAAGGAAAGCAATTTGCAGAAACCTTTTAGAAGGTGGCTGGAGCATCGGTAATCGGTGCCATTTCTTTATGCCAACATTTCCTTAAAACTGCACAATCCTTCATTTAATCATCCCTCTCAGCAGGCTCCTTCCAGGGCTCTGGAGCAGGGCACCCACCCCTCAGAAACGAGGTTCTATTTTTAAAGTCCACCAACCGACACACTCCCTAATAATTGTGTGAAATCTGCTCAGATGGCTGCTCTTGCGGGTTCTCCGTGCACCCCTCCCCGCCCCCATCTCCCCATCTGCACAGCCCTCCCCCAGAAGATATTTTTAGTTCTTAGCAGCTACATCCTTGAAAATTACCAGGCAGATGCTACACTCTGCTCTCAAGTAAACATTTTAGAGATTCAAGTTTTCATTTCTAATGTTTTCAAGAAGATTAAGAATGCCACTCCTTAATACTGTTCAGTATTAATAAAGAATCAGTCCGGACTTCAAAGCCTCCACCCACCTCAGAATCCCTCTTTCTTACAAGGAGATAAATACCCTATTTATTCAAAGGTACTTAGTCTTTTCCTTATGTGGATGAGGAGTGACTTTGACCCATTGTTCCAGACCGTCTCTCTCCAAGGCAGCCTTGGGAGTTTTACTGAGGGTGGGATAGTCTGGGTTCTTACTCTGCAAACATTCTCCCTAAGGATTCAAATTTAAAATCAGGAAATATACATGTGTCAAATACACTGTGCTAGAACCTAAAGCAGTCATAGTTATGAGCCCATTGTGGTATCCTGGGAGTCTATGATCATCGAAGTATTTTCTAGGCACCTATAGAAATTCCAAGAAATAACACATATACGTAGTAAGACTTTAGATTGGCAAAAATGAATAGCGATATTTAATTATCCACCCTCCACAACAAAAGCCATATTGTTTGGCATGTTACTAGCTGTTTTGATCTGTGAGTTGTAGTCTTTTTAAATGTTTCTGAATAGGTTATAGATGCATATGGGAAAAAATTATAGGAAAAAGGCCAACAGTGAAAAGGGTCTCCCTCCAACATCCTTTTGCTAATCTCTCTACATATATTATATGTGTATATGTATATATTTATATCATATTATATTGCGCACACAGACATACACATATACTTATATATGCACATATATAAAGTGATTCTTGTTGCTTTGCCATAAATGTTTTGCATATTATTTTTCACCCTCCTTTTTTAATTTTATTTTTTCATTAAACATTATATCTCTCCAAGATATTTTATATATATATATATATATATATAATATCTGGATGAATAAGAATTTATTTAACAAATCTTGATAATTGGTTTCTAATTAGCAAGGGAGAATGAGGAACTCTTGTTCTGTATGGAATATCCAGCTAATTGCTGTTTGGTTACTTGGTGGTTATTTTTTGAGTTTCTAATAGTTCTGTTCTATTTTTGGTTTAGCTATAGCCTCTTCCCTTTTCTCTTGCTCTTTCCACTCCCTTTCCTCTCAAAACCTTCAGCAAACCCAGGCAATTTCTGCCTGTAATATTGGTACAAACAAACAAACAGTTTGAAATGCCTTTCAGAAATGTATTCTCCATAAATAAATGTCTCTAAGTGAAATATCATGATTGTTTAGCTAGCGTGTGCTGCTTTCCCTTGTTTATGTTTCCCAGGGTCTGTTTTTGATGGGTACAAACCCTTCCATTTGCTCTTCTTGTTCAGAGCCTGTGGTTTATTTCTCTTGTCTGGACATTGTTCTATGAAGCCCAGGAGAGATGCGTCATTGCAGAAGCCTTGGCATTTGTCAAACAATGAGTGGTGTGAGGTGACGGAGCCAGGCACCCAGTAGGAGCCCAGTAGCTGCTGGCTGGCTGGCTGTGACGGTGGCTCTGGTGACTTTGAGGGTTTGGGTATCTGCGCTGACTGTCCGTTCATTTCCTGTCCAGAGGTAAAGTGAGAGGATTATGCAATGAAAAAGCACAGCTGGCACCAAAGTGACATTTTCTGAAGCAGCCGTGCCATTTGACTGCATTTACCTGTCTTGGTATAAAGAGAGAAACAAGGCTGCATTTCCCTTTTGAGCTTTTGAGTCTTATGTGAATTGATATGTGGACCGACACATTTGGGGGAAGAACACCCCCAACACACCAGCAGATGGCTGGTACACCTGTTTCCTTGAGTCTCAGTTAAAAAAAAAAACAGTATAGTGTTTTTTACTTGTTCATGATTTCTGTGTAAGATTTTGCACCTTTGCTAGAGACCGTGCAAAAAGAGAAAACTCCTATAAACATAAAGTAGTGTAATTTTAGAACAATGTATTTATATTGACAGATTAAATTACATAGGCTATTCAGTGGGTTTGTTTTTCTTACTTTTAAAATAACAACTATTTTAGATTGGGTTTGTAGGAATAGAAACTGAGACATAGATTTTTGTACAGATGATGTGTTGATAGATGCTTCTCAGGAAGAACCTGTATAGCAGTGAAGGAGGCAGGAAGGGGCAGAGAAGGAAGCCTGGAAAGGTTATAGGTTCACAGCCAACACTCAAAGAAACTGGGAAATGAGTGCAACAGCCTAGTCACTGGGGTCTGGGTGGGGACTCACAGTGCCACCACAACCCATAGCATAAAGCTCAGTACTATGTGTTATGACCAACACATATATATTTATTATTAAATATTATTAATGTTTAAATATTACCAAATATTATTAAATTATTAAATATATGTAGCATTAAAGAGGAAAGTATTCCCAAATAATACTTATCTGTCCACGTGTGGCTCAATTTGAATAACTGCTATTTTTTTTTCTAGTCTATCATAGTTCACTCACAAAAAATGGTAGTCATGTTAGAGCAAACAGGACCAGGAAACAAACTGCGAGAGTCACATGAGAATGTTGCAAAACAGGCTTTTATTACACGCAGGCTCAGAGGGGTCTCGCCTCCAAATTCTGAGCAAAATGGGGTTCACATATGATGGTTTTTATAGGCTTGTCAAGAGGAAGCTGGTGGTTCCAGAAGTGGACAGTTATGAAGCTTGCATAAGATTGAGGTTGAAAAGTTTGTACCATATTGGGGTTTAGTCAAATGTTGCTCTATAGCTGCTTAACTATGCTATTTTTCGGTTGTGCTGTTATTAGGAGGGGAGTAGAAAACTTCTCCCTTACATTCCCCCCTCTTGATGCCCCTAAATGCGCTGTGGCTGTTGCCACTGCATTAGAAGGCATCACCCAAACTGTTTAGTGGACAGTATATTTGAAGGGCCATGATGTGGCCCTTTTGCTGACTGCAGTTTAAGAGTAAATCAATATTTTAAGGAAACCTTATTATTTTAACCCAACTTTTAAAATTATTTATGGCCATGTTACCCATACATAGAATTTTTTTCTTTTTTTTTTTTTTTTGTAAATGTCATCACAACCTATATAGACCATGAATAACATGCTTAGATTATTTTGTTTTGGGACAAAAATCCTCCACACAACCTCCCTCTGTTTAATCTTTCTTATCAAAAATGTATATTTCAAGCCAGCCTTTCTATGCTTTTGAATGAGAAGACACAGGCTCCAGAAGAAAAAGGCAGTTCATCTAGACCAGGCTGCCACAATGCTTCAAGAACTCCCCGGCCATCTTTGGGGAGGCACTGACAACAAATCTACAGTTGTTCCCACAGGAGCTCAACTGTACTCTAGTACAGTATGTGGATGACCTCCTCCTAACATGCATAACCCAAGAAGAGTACACAAAAGGAACAGGAGCCCTACTCCAGCTGCTGGCAGAAAAGGGATACAAGGTCTCTTAAAAAAGGCACAAATCAGCCTTTTGTGCCTTTTTTGAAACCTAGGTCATCAAATACCTAGGTTTCTTCATGATTCAGTCTTGGTATGTTTTAAAGTTCTGTGAATTTATCCATTTCTTCTAAGTTATCTTCTATGGGCATATAATAGCAGATATTAGTCTCTTGCAATAATTTTTATTTCTGTGGTATCAGTTGTAATGTCTCCTCTCATTTCTGATTTTTGTTATTTGATTTTTCTCTATTTTTTTCTTAGTCTAGCTAAATATTTGTCAATTTTGTTCATATGTTCAACGAACCAACTCATAGTTTCATGAATTTTAAAATTATTTTCCCATTCTCCATTTTCTTTATTTCTGCTTTAATCTTTATTATTTTTTTTCCTTTTGCTAACCTTAGGTTTAATTTCTCCTTCTTCTTCTAGTCCCTGGAAGTATAAAGTTAAGTTGTTGACTTGAAATCTTTCTTCTTTTCTAATGTAGATTTTATCACTATAAACTTCCCTCAGTACTTGTTTTTTTGTTGCATGCCATAAGTTTTGGTATGTTGTATTTTCATTTTCATTTGTCTCAGGTATTTCTAATTTTACTGTGATATCTTCTTTGACTTACTGATTGTTCCAGATTGTGTTGTTTAATCTCCATATATTTGTGAATTTTCCCATTTTCATTTTGCTATTGATTTCTAGTTTCATTTTATTGTGGCTGAAAACAAAATAGTTGGTGTAATTTCAGTCTTAGATTTGTTAAGACTTGTTTTGTGGTCTAACATGTGATCTGTCCTGGAGACTATTCCATGTTTGCTTGAGAATAAGAATGCTGTTGTTGGGAGGAGTGTTCTGTATAAGTCTGTTAGGTCTATAGTGTCCAAGCTCTCTGGTTCTGTATCCATTGCCTGTTGGGTTATTTATTATCCTTTATTGAAAGTAGGGTATTGAAATAATCTTACTATTATTGTATTACTACCTATTTCTCCCTTCAATTGTGTCAACATTTGCTTTATATATTTGGGTACTTTTCTGTTAGGTGCTACATTTATAATTGTTATAACCGCCTGGTGAATTGATACTTTTGTTATTATACAGTGCCCTTCCTTGCTTCCTGTGACAATTTTGACTTTAAATCTATTTTGGCTGATGTAAGTATGACCACCTCTGTTCTCTTTTGGTTACCATTTGCATTGGATATACTTTTCCAACTTTTAACTTTCAGTCTATGTGTGTCCTCATAGCTAAAGTGAGTTTCTTTTAGATGACAGAGCTTGATTTTAATGTTGTATCCATTTAGCAACTCTATGTCTTTTGATTGGGGAATTTAATCCATTTACATTAAAGTAATTACTAATAGGAAAGGGATTATTATTGACATTTTGCCAATTGTTTTTTATGACCTTTATTTATTTTGTCAATATTCTTCTCTCTTTCTACATTTCTTTATTTTTCTTTGTTTTTTTAAATGATATGCTTGAATTTTTATTTTTTGTGTATTGTATATAGCATTTTCTTTTTGGTTACCATGGGGATTACATAAAACTTCTTATAGTTATAACAATCTATTTTAAACTGATAATGTAACTTCAATAATATATAAAAAACTCTACTCCTTTACATATCCCTTTCTCACTTTATGTTATTGATGTGTACAAATTCATCTTTTTATGTTTTGTATCCATTAGCATAGTTTTATACTTATAGTTACATTTTATACTTTTATCTTTTAAATTCTATACCAGCATTGAGTGATTTACACACCACCACTACAATATTATAAGATTTTGTGTTTGTTTATATATTTACACTTATTAGAGAGCTTTATATTTTCATATGACTTCATGTTGCTGTCTAGCATCCTTTCATTTTAGCTTGGAGGAATCCCTCTTCCATTTCTTGTAAGGTAGGTTAGTAGCAATAAACTTCAGCTTTTGCTTATCTGGGAAAGTTTTTATTTCTCCTTCATTTTTGAAGGATGATTTTGCCTGATATAGTATTCTTTGTTGGCAGTTACTTTTCTTTCACTATTTTGAATATTTTATTTCTTCTGGCCTGTAATATTTCTACTAAGAAATCAACTGATAATCTTGTGGGAGTACTTTTGTATGTGACAGTCAATATTCTCTTGATGCTCTTTAGCTGCTTTCTTTATATTGGTTTTTGGGTGTTTGGTTAAATATATCTTGATATGAGTCTCTTTGGATTATCATATTTGGAATTTATTTAACTTCTTGTATTTGTTTTTCCATTGTTTTCCCCAAATGTGAAATATTTGTTTTTATGATTTTTCAAATGAGCTCTCTATCCCTTTCCCTCTCTCTCATTCTAAAACTTTCATGATGTGTACATTGGTCAGCTTGATAAGGATTTGCTGATTTTTCTACTTGATTGAATCTACTGTTCAACTTCTCTAGTAATTTATTTTTATGACTCAGTTAATGTATTCTTCAGCTCCAGAATTTATGTTTGGTTCTTTATTTTTATATACGGTTTTTATCTTTTTGTCAATATTCTTTTTTGGTTTATGTGCTTTTCTGCTATCATTTACTTTTCTATCTGTGTTTTCTTTCACTGCATTGAGCTACTTGAAGGCAATTATTTTGAATTCTTTGTTGGGTAATTCAAATTCACAGATCTCTCTTTCTTTTATGGTCAGTTTTTGGATGTTCAGTTTGTTCCTTTGATAGAGCCATGTTTTCCTGCTTCCCTGTGTTTTTTGTTTTTCTAAAATACACCTTGTCATTTTTTGGTGGGATTTATACATTTGAAAAACAGCCTCTTTTAACAGTCTTTATAAACTGGCACTGCAAAGGAGAAAGCCTTCCTCAATCTGCCCAACAAGAGAGATTCTGGGAGATTATCAAATCTTTTGGGGAATGTATCTTCTGTGTGTGTGTATGTGTGTGTGTGTGTGTGTGTGTGTGTGTGTGTGTAAGTAATTTCTTAGAGTGGTTTGCTTTTCTTTTTCAGGAGCTTGCAATCTCTTCTTCTCTCTAGTGTCTATCTGTGGTAATGCAGGTTCTCTGGCACTGTAACAAGCCCCTGAGCTCTCTTTTGTTCTCATCAGTCCCTTGGTATCCTAAGTATCCTAAGGATACTTAAGCCTGCTCCATCAGTGTTCCTAGTCAAGTGAGACAGAAAGCAGTCCGTTGGGCAAAAAATATCCCCCAAAAGTCAAAACATTGGCTACACCTTTCATTCTTTTCTTTACTCCTGAGGAAGAAGCCATGAGTTGAACATGCTTTCCTGATTATTTCCCTGAGCTGTACTGGCTTCTGTCTGCAGTATTAAAGGTGTTCTGGTGCTGCAATGAACCATTGAACCCTCAGGCATCTAAAGTGTGCTAGTTTCTAGTGGGCATCCCAAGTCTGGTGAGGCAGAAGCCAGTCCCTCAGGCAGCCTCTCCTCCTCTAAAATCCAGAAAATTGTACGTATGTTTCACTCTTCTCTTTCCCTTCTGATGGAGAAGTGTGTGTTTGGCATTTCCTCCCCATTGCACCATTCCATGCCAGTTTGCTGGAGGAATTATTGCAAGTGAAATGAGACTATCATGTTTCACCTGTTTCAGTGTGTATGTTCTTAGCTTTGAACTTACCTCAGGTATTGCAATTTTTTAACTGGTTGCTGGAATTCTCTTAACCACTTTGGTACCATGCTCACCGGCCATGAAACCTTGCCCACACCCAGCATTCATAGTCCGCACGATAGTTTGTGCTGTGCATTGATGACGAATCCGTTTTGTTCTTATGTGATGAGGAAAGCTTTAAAGCACTGAAAACTTGTTTTACTTTACAGGCAACTTTACTTGTAATGTAAATCAAAATAGATAACATACACATATATGTTTTTATTACGTTATTTTTAAATGTTCACAATTTTATTTTGATAAATGAAAAATTAGAAAAGTCATATCACAGCTGTTGGCTAAAGTCGACGCTCGGCTGTGCGCCTTCATGTCACGGCTGTCAGCTAAAGTCGCTGTGCGCATTCATCTGTGGCTATTGACTATAGTCGAGGCTGGTACCGAAGTGGTTAAAGACTTTTTGGACAGTCTATTGTTGTTAAGTCAGTGTGTATATGGGAGGAACAAAGTCTGGGTTTTCCTATTCTGTGTCTTGCTCTGTGGACAACATTTTTTTTCTCTCTCTTTTTTTTTATTTTGGCATATTATGGGGGTACAAATTTTAAGGTTTCAAAAAATGCCATTTTCCCCCCTTCCCCCACAAGTCTGAGTTTCCAGCGTGACCATCCCCCAGATGGTGCACATCTCACTCATTATGTATGTATATACCAGCCCCCCGCCCCCCTCCCACCTATAGCCTATTTCTGTAGTACCTATGTGTCCACTTAGGTGCTGCTCAGTTAATACCAGTTTGCTGGTGAGTATATGTGGTGCTTGTTTTTCCATTCTTGGGATACTGTGGGCAACATTTTTAAAGAAATAGTGCCGTGAGAGCGGAGAGAGGGAAGATAGCTGGAAGTTACGAGGTTAAGGTAGGATTTTTAGGAAGTGTAGCAGGTACTAGGACATATTGGATACTGATGAGAATAAATCAACAGAGAGTGAGAGACAGATGATGCTGTACATCAGAGCAGTGATTTTTAAACTCTGTGTGTGTTAGGAGTATATTGGCAAGCTTGTGAAATACAGATTGCTGAGCTCTGCCCCATAGTTTCTGATTCAGGAGGCCTGGGGTGGGACTCTAAAATTTGCATTTCTAACAGGTTCCCAGGTGATGCTGATGCAGCTAGTCCAGGGACCATACTCTGAGAGTTATGGCTCTAGAGAAAGAAAGGAATAATGTCCTTGAGAAGAACAGAGGATACTGGAGGCAGGGAAATGGGTTTTTCTCTCTTTGTTTTGCTTTCTCAGTTACATTGAGAGACAAGTCAATCAACCAACTTATGTGGTATGTTTTATTGCACGGTCACAGAAACTGAAGGTCATGGACTAATAAAGTGCTTATTTCAAACATTTTCCTCCATTGTCTCTATAACTTTATCTGTTCTTCTCAGATCTCTTTCCATGTTAGATACAGAACATAAGGTCATCTGTGCATTTTACACCAGCTAAGTTTATCCTCGTCTATGTGAAATTCCTCTTTCTTTGCCCAGAATTCTCACCTCTTTTTCACAACTTTTTCAGATGCCTGTAAGGTCCTAATTTTCTCCTCAGGTAGCAATTTGGAGCAGGTGTAGTGATTTCTCTGACAGCATCGGTGAGACTTGACAGTAACTCTGGGGACATGGACCTCATCAGCTTGTCAACAAAGATTCCAGCACTGGCCACATTTTAATTTTTGCAGCAATTCACACATTGGGGAAACCAGGCCCCTGATATGCTTGGTGAAGTGCTAGAAATTTCAAAACACATGGCAATAGCCCAGAGGTTTTAACAGAATCTGAATATTGTCTTCTTGCTCTACCATAGGATGATTATGTTAGCCACAAAAAATAAAAAAATAAAAATAAGCACAGTAAACCTGTGATGTGCAAAGAAAAATGTCAAAATTTTCACACTTTAAAACTTATCTCATCAGGGAAAAGGTTTTTTTCAGAGGAAAATTCAGCAACTTTTGGTTAAAAAAAAACCTCTCTCTACACAAGCTGCATCTGTTCAGGCGTCTGTCTTCTTGTGTCAGATCTGCTTGAGTTGAAGTTCCCAATGTGTTAAAGTCAGATTCAAGTTCTTCCAGGGTCTGAGAGTATAGAATGTACTGAACACCCAACCGCGGTGAACTGAAGTGGAAATGAAAGCAAATCCATTTTGAAGACTTTTTTCCCCTCCGTCTTCTCCTTCCTTTGATGTGAAGAAAGAAGCTCAGCTTCCAGGGTAGTGATAATGGAATTTCTTTTCCAATCAGATTCTTCATCATATAATCCAACTGTGTCTTAATTCTTCTTATGTTCTGTATATCCTCTGATATACCCCAGAACCATAAACTAAATATAGGGGCCCATGCTGGGGAAGCCAGCATTAGACAAAGAAAAACGCAAAATGTTTCACATCAAAACAAAATTAAACTATGGAGTAGAGGTGAGGGGCAACTAAAATCCATAAGGCCTTTTACACAGCACATCTCATTATGTCAGCTATACTCCAAAAAATCCATTTCAATTTCTTTTTATGAGATAGGGTATAAATAATAATTAATTTTTGTACAAAAGATTAAATATAATCCTAAAATCCATTCAACTATATAAATTATAAAATATCTATATTCAAATCATAAAATATTTACATTATAAATTAATTACTTATATTTTATGTGAATCATATATAAGCTATTTATATATCAATTATACATTATGTTTAAGTATCTACAATACTATTTGGTGAAATAACTAAAAACACACTTAAAATCAGCTTCAGATTGATGCATATTAAAGTTGAGACCTAGAAAAGAATTTTGAGTTTATTATCTGAGATATCTTTTTTGCCTCTTCTTTTGTCCCCATTAATACAGCAGGCATAATGAGATAGAATATGGTCTTTATGGAAAAAGTAGAAGCTTTTAATGAAGAATTTGGAAGACCAGTTTTCGTCCTTTCCCAAAGTATTAGCGTTAACCAAAACAACGGTGATATAGCACCTCGTGTATTTTCCTGGATAGAGCTGGAGCCCATTCTACTAAGTGAAGTATCCCAAGAATGGAAAAATAGGCACCACATGTACTCACCAGAAAACTGATTTCACTGATCAACACCTAAGTGCACATATAGCAATAACATTTATCGAGCATCGGGCAGATGGGGTGAAGGATGGGTATATACACACATAATGAGTGTAATGCACACCATCTGGAGAATGGACATGCTTGGAGCTCTGACTCAAGGGGCCGGGGCAAGGGCAACATATGCCTAAACATTTGTACTCCCATAATATGCTGAAATAAAAAAAAATACCAGGAGAGTTCAGAGAATCAATTGAAAACAAACAAATTTGAAAATGTTTTGAAAATTATAAAGCCCAACAAACTCAGGTGTTTATCATTAGGCATCTACTATATATAAAATTCTCTGCAAGGTACTGAGATTCAATACCTGGGCCTGCCCCCCCCCCCCCCAGGGAGCTTGCAATCTAGTTTGCCAGCACATATGATGCCGACTAAATTCTCTTTAATGAGAATTAAAGTTGGTCAGTCAGTGGAAAGTGAGGTCCCTTCATGAGAGGCTAAAAACCTGCTTTGTGGAGGATGTGGAATTTGTAAGTGTGTGAATACGGCTTAAATGGGCCAAGAGAAAGAATTAGGAATGGCATTTTAGGTGAAAAAGAGAAAAGGCAGTCATAAATTTGGAGAATGTTAGAAGTTAGAAAAGGAGTTTATAGCTCAGAATACATAACAGATTTTGTTAGAGACCAGAAGACAACTCCTGAATTTGATCTAGGAGGAAATGGAGGTACAAAAGTTTGAATGACCTGCCCAATGGCTGATTTGTGTCAGAGCTGAAGTAGTCTATTTTTCATTATCAGCTTCATATGTCAGAGTTCCCTTCTTTTTAAACTCTAAATTCTGCTTGCAATTGTATTTTAGACTAATTTCCAACAGAAATGACAAAAATATTTAATCTCAGATTTTCATTGTGTCTGATTGGGAGTAGCAAGTGGCTACTTAGATCACATGTTGAGAAGGATTCTGAGGTAGCATCTGGGCTTAGGCTAAGCAACCATGAGATCTGTGCTTGATTTTTAATGTCTGTTACGGATGAGGAAGGAGGCAGCTGAGGCACATGTGCCCTGCATTTGCTGTCTTGTCTGTGCAGTCTTGGGCAAATCACTGATGGTGCAGTACCAACTGTATCTACTGAGGGTAATTCTGAGGTTCAAGAGAAAATAGTTCAATACTTAATTGCCAGAAAGAGAGAAAGCAATAAAATGGGGGCAGGGCAGGTGCTAGGAAGATAACCACTTCCTATTGCCTTACCCAAATTCTGAGAGAAAAAAGAAGATGGTATTGCTAATATATATTTAAACATCTCCTGATAGTTTACAAGTTACATCTGTGATTTCATTTGATTCTCTGAAGAGGCCAGTTATGAATGCCAGTATTCCTATACTATAAATAAGAAAGTGAGTTTGGGAGAGATAAAATTCTTCATTCACAGACATGCAAATAAACTAGACAAATAGAACAATCTTTTGAGGATCTGACCTGCTTATTCATACTCATGTCCTGTTTGTTCATCAAAGTGTGGGTAGTGTGGACTCGAGCCTGATTGCCCATCCTCAAATCCTGCTCCTTCACTCACAGACCCGTGAGGACCAGCTCCTAGGCCAGCTATGTAATCCTTCTGAGTCACGGTTCACGGTTTCCTCACCGGTCATATGGAGGTGATAACAGTACTGACCACATAAAGGTGTGCGAATTCTACTGGTCTATAGCCTGGCATAGAGTAAGTGCAACAACTGAGTTAGCTTTTATTATCATCTTGTTCACTTCTTGTGTTTGTGCTGATCTATTTTGCTCTTCTGCAGATAGTTTTTTCCTTCATTTAAAAAAAAATTTCAGATTATCAAGATAATACATATGTACTAGGGAAAATTGGCAAGATGTGGAAAACAGCAGAAGAAAAACATTTAAAAATATCCTTAAGCCTATAACATATACATTTTTTTATCTAAATAAGAGAGCACATTTGGGTGGGCCATAGACTGGTCATCAGTTGTGGTAATGAGAAGAAATATTTTCAAACAGAGTAGGTGAGGCATGAACTCAGAAGGTGAGATTGGAAATGCCAGATCTCAGTTGACGCCTACACAATTCTCTTTTCCTAGATTACAAGCCAAGAGAGTTGCCGTGATTTATACATCTAAGGCTACTTTCTGATGGTAACTCAGTAATACTCTTTTATACTGTACAACTATTTTAAAATTTAAGCTTATAATTAAGGAAGGCAGAATTTTTTTTAACTCTATTGTATTTTAAGGGCTGACTCTGAAGGATTCCTCTGAGCCTTGCTAACTCAGTCATCCCACAACATGCATACACTCAACTTGGCTAAACCTGGAGTTTAATTTGCTCACCACTTAAGAAGTGACAACTAACTGTTCAATTACGAATGCTCATGTCAAAAGATTCACTTGTTACCCTTGCAGTAATTTCATGTGTGTTTTACAGGCCAGTGTTTTACATGAGGAAGCAGCTATTATTTCTGGTTATCATTCTCCATTGAATCTAAGACTATATAGTGTTTGCAAGATTCACCACTATTTTATAAGACATTAAGAAAATGCTGCTGAATAATTTTAAAAGACCATCAATGTTAAGATGCACCCAATTTCAGAGATGTCAAAATATGAGAAATGAGTACCTTATAACTGATGTAATAGAGAATGTCTTTTATACTTCGTGAACAAGTTCTCTGGGGATCATTTGAAGCTTGTACAGATCTTTCCTCGGGTTCACACTCTATGGACAGCCTTCAGTTACAGATTATTTAAAATGGACTCTTGCATATGAGAGTGCACAAAGAACATTTATCATTAGCCAATTCACAAGTGAGAGCTACTGGGGATGATCTCTTGGCAGAAGAGCTAAATATGCCCAGTGGCTGAAAATAAAATTGTGTTTTTTACTCCCTTTTGTGATTCTTAATCATTGCAACAATATGTATGACACTTCCCCTCTCCCCTCCCCCACATGACATGAATAGAAAATAAGCATTATAAAATGTATCTAGAGTAATAATTGACTAAGAGGCATTTCTGCCTTGTCCTTGCTGCTAGGGAAAAGGGGAAATGAACTTAACTCTCCCTCCCAACTCCACACCCCACAAGGACAGAGAAGACTTTGCACTGGAGGAGGAGTAGTTAGCATCTTTGGTTGTCAGCAGAAAAGAGGAAGAAAACCTCCACTTGGTTCTGTGTTGGGAAGTTTAGGCCCATCTGGAAATTAATTTGATGTTTCTGTGAGTAGGAGGGTGGTGCATTGAAAGGCTGTGGTATGCTACAAAAAAGTATCTATAATTGTTTCCATTTGTATCCAGGCCCTTTGCATTATGACTCTGCATTTAGTTTTCACCTTTTGTATCTGGCCTGGCTGTGTGACTTGCTTAGACCAACAAAATGTGGCAGAAGTGATGGTGAGCTAGTAACGAGCAGAGACCTCAAGAGGCCTTGCACAATACTATTTGTTCTATTGGTGTCCTTGTCACTGTCATATGAATAAGCTCAAGGTAGCCTGTTGAAGGATGAGAACACATTCCACGTGGGGGAGACATGAATCATTCCACTTGTCCTACTTGAGGCTCCAGAGATGAGATAAAATTCAGAATCAGCAGAATCTCTTATCTGACCTGCAGCTGACTTCAGATACATAAGGGAACCCAGCCAAGACCAGAACAACCACCGAGCTGAGCCCAGCCCAACTTGCCAACCGAGAGACTTTGTGTTTAAAAAAAATGGTTGTTGTTTTAACACATTTTGAGGTAGTTTATTATGCAGTAGTATCAAACTTAATACATGGTTGCAGGGAAAGTAAACTTGACAAAGAAAAAGTAAGAGTGTCCCTATAGTTGGGAGTATGGGCAAATAGCACTTGTGCAGTAGCTCACACTACTTCCTGTATAGAAGTTCTGATGAGCTGGAAAGAGTATGGTTGGAGGCTCTTTCCCAAAATCCCATTCTTGGGAGAGAAATCAAGAGACTCTTATAATTGACCTGATGGGCAAGCTGATCAGTACCAAAACCTGACATCTGCACCCTTCTTTATAAATCTTCTTTTGAGCTACTGGAAATGTTTTGCCCAGACATCCTGAAAGTCAGAAGTTTCTGGGAAGTTGTGCTCCTTAAGAGTTACCAGTAGCCAGTGACTGGTGAGTGTGAAGGCTCAGCTCCTTTGTGTCAAGGAGGGATAAACTCTTACATGTCATTTCAGGCAGAGGTTGAGACCTCACATGAAATCACACCCTGTCCATTCTCTTCCCCTTCCCTGTACTGTTCTCCCTTTTCTTCCCAGTTTCTGCTGGACCACATCCCTCATTAACAACTTATTCTTGTCTCAGGATCTGCTTCTGGAAAACTCAACTTAAGACAGGTTGATTTTGGAAAAACAAGAAGAGTTAGTGCATAAATTAATCTAACTTTGCATGTGACCCTACATATTGGGCATCAGATCATTTCAGGAAGCCATAAATAACCCCACTGTACTTGTTACCTAAGGTGTTTATTATGTGGGAACGTGTGTAGGTGGATAGAGCAACTTTTTGTGGAATTGGAAGATAGTTTGTGCTTATTTCCTTAGCTCATTTAATAAATACATATTTAAAACATAGCATATAGTTTTCATTTTTTTCTTTTCAATTTCTACATCATACTCTTTTAAAGTTGTTCCTTGCATTAGACTTTAGTTATTTTTTATGTTGTAAACAGTGGGAAGTACTGTAGGAAAAATACCAGATTCATGATGTGAAGATTGAAAATATTAGTAATAATATTAAATCTAAAAACATTATTAATCTCATATAGCCTTAGGTCACACTATTCAGAACAGTAACAATGAACATGAAGATTAGACTGAAGAAGAGAAAATTACATAATTTTTCAGGAGCAGAAAAGAGCCTCCACCTAGAAAGATGAGACTGAAGCTGGCTTCTGCTGCAAGAGTCCCAATTAACTATCCCCATTTAAATATACCCAGAAACCTCTTAAGAACATTACTCTATAAATAAGATGTTTAAATTAGATCTCATGAACTGTGAGATGATAATGGTAGTGAGGAGTAGATTTAATCATAGCCTCTGTGTCTCCCTCACATCTCCCTTAGTATTTTGTATGTCAAGAAAAAAACAGAGTTCAGGTCAAGATGATATTTAAGATTAAAAAAAATAGCTTCTGAAAATGTTAATTTACACCAAGATAAGGCTCAATGTTTATATGGTGCCACCGTTACAAACTGTATTTCTTGTATTTTTCACTCTTGGACACAATGGTTGGTTTTTTTCTGCCTTCTTTAGTATCTATTTGCTTTCCAACTGATAGTAAATTTCATGTCCCTGTGCTTGCCTCCCTACTGAAGAGATGAGGAAGAGCTCCATTTTATTCTTTGGAAACTTAAGGAATTTATTAAGCAAATATTTCCAGTGTTATTCTTCCAGGAGGTAGATGAGGAACTAGGCAAACTTGGCTCTCCATAGCATGAAGTTGGCCAGATCAATTGTAAGCATCACTGCATATCTGCTATAATATCTTCTGTTTTGTTAGAAAACACACTGGTATTCTTTAGGTCTTACTTTATACTCAGGACCATGTGAGATTCTGGAGTGGTACAGAAGTATTTTAAGGCTTATTACTTTTCTAGGTGAGCTTCCAATTTAGTGAGTAACAACAAATAGATGGATACTAACTAGATAGTGGGTGCTGGGATAGTTTGAATAACAAGGGCCAGAAAGGGATAGAATCCTGAGAGGACAAAGGTTTCATCTTCTGTGGCCACTTTGATTGATAGTAATGGCCTACAGTTTTGTGTTAAGTAGGACCCACAGGTGCTATCTGGTATCTCAGGTTAAAGATTTGCTTCACTGACTAGCAACATGTGCTGTGGACAGAGAAAAGGGGTGGCTGGTGTGTGAACCTGGGTTGGAGATGACACTTTATTTGGGACTTGAAGGATGTGCTGGTTTTAGATGGGGAAGGAAGAGTATTCCAAGTGAAGACAGTAGCCAGGATTAAAAATGGATTTATAGGTGTATGGCACAGAAAGAGGACCAATCTGAGCAGAGCTGAGAATGAGTAAGTGAGTTAGCAGAATGGCTCTAAAGAGAAAATAGATCACAGGGGTTTTGAAACCCAGGTGGAAGAGTTTAGATTCGATATGGTAGAAACTAAAGAGTCCTTGAAGATTCTACAAATGTGGAGAGATGAAACCAAAATGTGGCTTAAGGGAGATATGGCTTGGGAAAGGTGTGTCCGATAATACCCTGAAGAAAATAGAGAGAAATAGAATAGATTTGAGGCAGAAAGGACTAGTTTGGAGACATAATCAGCCTCATGAGGATATCTGAGAGATATTTTGAGGGAGACATAAATAGACAGGTGACTTCCTATCAGTAGAGAATGGATGAGCTGATGTAACAGATATTAAGGTAGCACACAGGAACCTACATGTAATGGAAAAGTCAGGTATAAAAGTAATTTTCTAGATCATGAAATTTTTTTCTTTTTTCCTTTTCTGGCTAGTACTTCCTATTTAAGTCTTCATATCCAAAGAGAAAAAAAAAATAAACCAATACATTTACCTCTGTGTTAGTACTACAGTTCTCTAAGTGTGGTTCTTGAACCAGCATTATCAGTAGCACCTGGAAGCCTGTGAGAAATGCAGACCCTCTGGCCCTGCTCCAAACCCAGGAATTGCAAACTCTGCGGGTGGAGCCTAGCAATCTGTTTTAACAAGTGTCCAGGTGAGTTTGATGCACACTAAGATGTGAGAACCACTACTGTAGCAGAGTACTTCTAAAACTTTAGTGTTTATCAATTACCTAGAGATCTTGCCAAGGGCAGACTCCTGGGCCCCACTGCAAAGATTCTGACTGAGCACATCTGGGTGCCACCAAGCACGTGCACACCGCCCTAGCCCCCAGGTGATGCTAATGCTGCTGGTCTGGGCTCCACGCTTGGAGAAGTGGGGCTGAAGAGGATAGCCGCTGATTGGCTGAGTGATTTTCTTTTTCTTTGAAATAGTGCACGTGTCATCTCTTTTGTTTAGAAGATTCATACATTAAATTTTGACCATTTGCTGGTGATAGTGAGGGGTGGCAGGAAAGAAAATAGTCTCTGCTCTTTAATTCATTATAAGTAGATGTTCGCTCATGGTGCTTTAGAAACGGGTGTTTTATGGGTAATTGGAGAAAAGGACTTACATAAAAGTAGGAAGTATCAGTTGAGATGAGATGGGAATATTTATAATGCTCCTGATATCTGAGATTTCTCTCCCAGCTGTGCGGTAGAGGAGAGAATCAGATGGAGGAAGAGATGGGATATCTTTGACAAAGATTAATAGATGGAGAGATGTGAAGCTATTCCAGGCATCTTCTTGCTTGAGGTCTGAAAATGCACAATTATGGGTATTAATATGCACTGGGCCCAGTGAACTTGATTTTATTTTTAATTCAATTACCCCTTGAACAGCCACATAAAGCAACGTGGAAACATCCTTGAATGGGTTAGGAATCAGCCTAGGAAAAATTTTGTAAAATTCCTTTCTCAAACTCAGGAAACTGGTGAGAGAACAGGGTGAAGGTCCCAGCTACCTCTGCAAGACTTCAAGCTCCTGCTCCTTCCACCATGTCACCCTACAATACAAAAGAGGGCCCTGGCTTGCCACCCCAAATTATTCTTAATCTACCGTATTCCTGTGAATATTGCTATTTGCTTTATATGCAGAACAGTAACCCAGGGATCAAAAATGAGTTTCTTCATGCTGGAGCTACTTCTAATTCTAGATCTCACTATAAAAAGAAGCACGGTGAAGATACCAAGTTGGAAATACCAAGGGTAAAAAAGTTAAAGCTCCCTCCAGCTTCAGTTTTTCCAACTGTGCAATAGGAATAATAACATCTCACAGGATATTCCTGGGACATAGGAAACAAGATATGAGACAGTGGATATTTTTATGTTTATTTACTATGGTATTTATTTATTTATTTATTTAGAGACAGAGTCTCACTTTGTTGCCCAGGCTACAGTGAGTGCCGTGGCATCAGCCTAGCTCACAGCAACCTCAATCTCCTGGGCTCAAGCAATCCTTCTGCCTCAGCCTCTCAAGCAGCTGGGACTACAGGCATGCGCCACCATGCCCGGCTAATTTTTTCTATATATATTAGTTGGCCAATTAATTTCTTTCTATTTATAGTAGAGACTACGTCTCACTCTTGCTCAGGTTGGTTTCGAACTCCTGAGCTCAAACGATCCGCCCGCCTCGGCCTCCCAGAGAGCTAGGATTACAGGTGTGAGCCACCGCGCCCAGCCTCATTTATTTATTTAAAAGAACTCTGCAGACCATAAATCAGTATGTAAGCATAAAGAAATATTATTATATAAAATTAAGGAATAAAAGAGAATTTGGCAAGTGCAGTGGGCTGAATAGTGGCCCCCAAAAGATATGTCTCCTTCCTAATCCCTGGAATTTATGAATGTGATCTTATTTGGAAGAAGTAATTAGATGTATGACTTACAATGTCACATTGTATTTGTTCTTACTAAAAACTCCTCTTTCTCTGTACCTACATATTGAGGTAAAAGAGGTGGATAGTTTGGTGTGCCTACCTGATAAAATCCAGGTCAGATTGTACGTTCCCTAATTTAGTTTGAATACTGTACATTATTGATCTCACAAAATAAGTGAGTGATCAACATGGTATTTGTAATAATTTTCTCCATACTTAAATGGGGGACACTAGGACTTAGAACATCTATGGACTGTTACAAAGCATCATTATTCTATTTCAGGTTTTCTAGTTTTTCAACATCTGCCATGCAAATCTAGATACCTGGAATACTACAAATTATAAACAAATTCCCAGATAAGCTGGGAATGTAATGTAGATGTAATTAAAGATCTTGAGATGACATCAACCTGGATTATCTGCGTGAAACCTAAAATCCATTGAGAAGTGTCCTTGTAAGAGACACATAGAGGAGAAGATGGACACAGAGGAGACTGTCATGTGGAGATGGAGGCAGGGACTGGAGGGACGTGGCCGCAAGCCAAGGAAGCCAAGGCTTGCCAACAGCCACGGAAGCTGGAAAAGACAAGGAGAGATTCTCCCCTCGGGCCTCCAGTGGGAGGTGGCTCTTCCAACACTTTGATTTTGGACTTCTAGCCTCCAGAATTGTAAGAGAATAAATATCTGTTGTTTTAAGAACCCCTGTCTCTGCTAATTTGTTACAGCAGCCACAGGAAACTAATTCAGTGAGTGAAAGGAATTAAGAGCATTTTGTTTCCTTTCTAAAGTATTAGAAGCTGGCACCCAGACAAATCTTTAAAGTAGGCGACATTTGTCCTTGGCGTATTTCCATCTCCCTAGGTGCAGAGGTGGTCATGCCAATGAGATTTCTTTTCAACTCTCTCCAGGCCCATTTTTTTCTATTGCTTTCTTATTTTTCCAATTTTTTTTTCTATATTCCTGACTTCTGTTAACCTTCTTCCTCTTGCATCAAAATTACTCTGCCATGTTCCACTCCTTCAAGTAAAAGAAAAGGTCTGAGCAGGTCAGCCAATAATGCATGCCATGCTTGCAGCTCCGTCTTAGCTTGATTCCTGAGAAGCAGAGCCTGAGATGGAAATTTTAGCCCATGTGATTTATTGAGGGAATGATCTCAAGAGAAGGGAGAGGGCAGGGCAAGCAGATAAACAAAAGATATGGGTTCCACCTCAGCCTCACCTCAGCACTCAGGGAATGAGCGACAGTAGAGGGGGTTTTTTGTTTGTTTGTTTTTTAATAGACTTTAATTTTCAGAGAAATTTTAGATTCACAGTAAAAGTGAGCATAAAGTACGGAGATTTCCCATATAAACCTCTGTATATACACATTCACAACCCTCCCCGCTATTAACATTCTGCACTAGGGTGCTATGTTTGTTTCAATGATCACCTGCATTGAGACATCATTATCACCCCAAGTTCATAGTTCACATCAGGGTTCACGTTTTGACAAATGCGTAATGGCATGTATCTACCATGATAATATCAGATAGAATATTTTCTCTGCCCTAAAAATCCTCTGTGCTCAGCCTATTCATTCTCCCCTTTTTTTTGTGATTTCCACAGTTTTTACCTTTTCCAGAATGTCCTGTGATTAGAATAATACAGTGTGTGTAGCCTTTTCAGATTGACTTTTTCACTTAGTGATATGCATTGAAGGTTCCTCCATGTCTTTTCATGGCTTGATAACTCATTTCTTTTTAGTGCTAAATAATATTCCTTATCTGAATGAACCATAGTTATTTATCCATTCACTTACTGAAGGATATCTTGGTTGCTTTCAAGTGTTAGAAATTTGGAATAAATTTGCTATGAACATCCACATGCAGGTTTTTGTGTACATGTAATTTTCAACTCATTTGTGTAAATACCATGAAGCATATTGCTGGATCATACGTTAAGACTATGTTTAGTTTTGTAAGAAACTGCCCAATTGTCTTCCAAAGTGGCTGTGACATTTTGCACTCCCATCAACAATAAATGAGAGCTACTACTGTACTACACCCTTACCAGTATATGATGTTAGGGTTTGGATTTTTGCCATTCTAATAGGTGGGTATTACTTTAATTTGCAATCTGTAATGATGTATGATGTTGAACATCTTTTTGTATGCATAGATGACATCAGTAGATCTTCTTTGGTGAGATGTCTGTTCAGATCTTTTGTCCATTTTTTTTCATTGGGTAGTTCATTTTTTTATTATTGAGTTTTAAGAATTCTTTGTGTATTTTGAATAATGGTCCTTTACAAGATATGTCATTTGAAAATATTTTCTCCCCATCTGTGGCTTGTCTTCTCATTTTTTTTTTTTTTTTGAGACACTAGTTTTTCATACTCAGAATTAGGCTCCCTATGTTGTCATATAAACCCTTCCATTGGGCAAAGGAAGTCAGTTCTAATAAATAGCTAAGGGCAATCCTTGGGAGAAGGGTGCAGATGTGGACCCAGCAGCCCACACCAAAAGCAGCTGGGAGTTTGCCTTTCTGGCTTTCCAGAAAAGATCTGGGTGGGATCCCAGAAGTACCCGCCGAGGGAAGTGGTTCAGGGCTGTTTTTAGGGCACGAGAGGCCAGTTTTATGTCTATGCTCCTCACCTCACTCTCTGTGGCTTATAGATAACTGACGCAGTAGCCAGCCGTTTATAGGCTGAGTGATGGCTGTCTGAACAGGCCAAATGATCACCACCCGGGATGATCAGATTCTGTCTCATAAGAATGTCAGTTGAGATACATGGTGGGAAAAATCAATTGGCAAAGAAGTAGTTGGATTCAGAGCATCAGATCGCAGACAGCACTTGCCTCACATTAGTAGGGGAGCATGAAGTGATTCAATCCCAAATAGCCCTTTATTTCTGGCTACCACAAGGCCCAGTTCTTTTGTAACCTGGTTTGGGGAATAGTCCTTAAAATATGTATTTTCTTTATTTCCATGGTATTGTTATAATCAATTTTCATTACTTGGACTCACCTGGATGGTCTCTGCATCTTACACCTAAAGGGGCTGACAATGCAAAATCCAAATAGTCTGGAAAAAAGCCCTTGGACACTGTGTGAATGGAAGATAAAGGTTGGAAGTCCCAACCATCCTTTCCAATGCACCCATCCATTTATTCATTGCATGAATATTAATTGAGTGTGCATTTGTCAGGCATGATGCCACATGCTTGGGTTTCAGTAATTAGTTAATTCAGACACATTAGCTGTTCTCAAAGTTGTACATTGGAAAAGATGGTTAATAGAATTTGGCTACCAAATATCTCTCTGGGTTACCTGAAGATCCAACAATTAACTAGTATTTCTAAGTTAAAGTATTAAATGGATTACCTTGGGACTTCTAACCTTCATCATGCAAATGCATAGGGAGATAATGGCAAGTGTTATGTATCCAGAAATGCTGATGGGGTTACCCATCTCCCAAGGAGGATGGTCCTGCAAATGAGAGGAATGGAGAGAGAAGAGAATTAGGAGGAAGCCTAGGAAACCCCCATATCGTGGAATTCAAGGGGATCAGGTGTCAGAAAAAGGGAGAGTGTTTGAATCCAATGCTGATGAAAAGTCAAATAAAATGAGCCCTGAGTTATGTTCACTGGATTTAGAGACATAGAAGATGATTGAGTGATGGGGAGAGAAGACAGATTGAATGAGATTGAGGAGTAGTACCGGCCAATAGAGCAATAGAGAAATGAATAGAGAAAACTCTTTTTGAAAAGTTTTAGTATGAAAAGGCTTTGAGTATCATTTAAATTAATAAGCAAATAATTCTAACCACCTGCCAAATACCAGCTTTTGTGGAGGACTGAATGCATAAGGTGGTATCTTTGTCCTCAAGAAAAAAGCAATTTAGTTTCGATCATAAGACGTATATAATCCTGATGAGGATATAGAAAGTATTCACAAAGAGATAAAAGATAATATTTACTGAGCCTTTACAACATTTCAGGCATGCCATTTTATTTAATACAAATAAGCCTGTGGATTAGATAAATAGCATATTTGTACTACAAAAGGGATATATATTTTAGAAAATCTAGGTAAGGAAATGAAAAAGAATACCACCTACCACACAGATATAAACATTTTGATGTATTTTCTTTTAAAAATGTTCTGTGTACGTTACTCATATGACATGGTACCAACTGAACAGATAAGAAAACTAAGACTCAGAGAATTTACATGGTTTTCACAATGCCACTCAGCTGTTATATCAGTTAAGAAATCAGGATTTGAACATCATGCTGTTTGATTTTCAAATTTGTAATCTTCCTCCTTGTACCATACTGCTTGATCGATGCATGAATAAATATAAGAATACCTGCTAGACAAATTGTATAAATTAGACACTCCTAAGAGGGAGGAGAATTTTGGATGGAGAGTGTCAAATACATTTCACACGGCAACTGGAGTTTGAGCTGAGTCTTCAAAGATAGGATTTAGATCAGAGGATGGCGAAGTATGGCCTCCCTTGGGCCAAATCCCACCACCACCTATTTCTGTGTGGTCCATGAACTAAGAATGGTTTTTCCATTCTTCAACATAAAATGTAACAACAACAACAACAAAAAAGGCTACTAACATTCCAGCAAGGAGGGTTGCTCAATTTTGACTCTTAGTCCACAAAACTTAAATTATTTACTATTTGGCCTTGTATAAAAAGGTTTGCTGATCCAATTCAGACATATATGTGAGGGGTGCTCAGGACAAGGCCATGAGGCCAAGTGTAAAGGAAGAGAACACAGAGGATACTCTGGGAAAGGGAGGGAACCCCCCTGGGAGGGCAAGTGAAGACCTGTCCACCGTGGGGTCAGGCTCTAGAATGTCTTTATTAACAGGCAAAGAAGTTTGGTTAATATTTTGCAGCATAAACATTTGCAAAACTATCTCCCCAACTAGATTTTGAAGCTTTCCTGCGTAACGATCATTTCTGGGCAGCACTCATTTTTATCTTCCCTGTGTGTTCCGGTAGAGTCTCACACGTGGCTGGTCAGAGACTCCTGGCTTAATCAATACTAGTTGATGAACAGCCTCCTGCCATGCGGGCAAGATAGTTCATCATCACCAGCGTCCTTCCCTCTTCAATCGTCATAGGCTGACAGTCACAGCCTTCCCTCAAACACCGCACTCCGAGGGACAACAAAAGGTGCCCTTCAGTTGGAGCAAATGGTGAGAGGATGGAGGAGAGAAAAATCCCCCAGCGACTTCTGGTGCCTGATGCGTTCCTAATTGCAATATCGACAAGAGAAAAGGCTGGCCAATTGGAGCGTGCGAGTGTGATCCGGCTGGATTGTGCCATTCGAAACAAGACGGCCATGCCCACGTTGGAAATAAGGATGTTCAGCTTGTGATAAATTCCCTTCCAAGCTCAAAGTTGAGCCCAGGGACCCCGACAGCACAATCAAGGTCGTGATGGATGAGATGTCAGCGACTCTGAGACCCAGCGTGTGACACTTCCCGTCACCAGAGACCTGCGTGTTTGTCACAATGCCACAATGTCACAGCACCTGCTGCTGGCTGATACCTGGGACGCAGGAGTGGGTCAGGGAGAGAGGTGCGCCTGCACGTGCTGGGAGGAAGGCAGTGGGCATCTGCCACCGGGAAAGGCAAAATAGAGCCAGGCGGGAGAGAGCAGCACGAGGCGGGGGAAGGTGGCGCATTCCCCGTGCAAGGAGAGGAAGAACAGGTGCTCCTCCCAGGAAGGCTGGGGCTGCTCCCGGGGCCTGGCTGCCCGCCACGCCGCCGCGGAGCCCTGCGCGCGCCGGTCTCCTGGCAGCCGAGCCCGCGGCGGAACCACCGCGGCGAGGCATTCTGTCCGCTTGCAGCTGCTCCCCGAAAAACTAGAGGGCCTCCGGGAGGCCGAGATAAAGGGACACGCGGCGTTATTTTCCAGGAGAGGAGAATGCACGTTTCACCCGAAAAATGATTTTTAAGATCCTTGCCCTAGTCCCCCAGTCCTGCAGTTAAGGATTGACTGGCCTGCTAGTTTGATTGTTGTTGAAGCTCTTGGCATTTGCAAAGCATGGATTTTTCTGCGTTCTCTCCCCTGCCAAGTTTGCCTCCTCTGAGGCTCTCTGGGAGGATATTTGTAACTCCGCACAGTTCAGTTTGAGAAGAGGGCGAGGGGGAGGTGGGGAAGAAAAGAAAAATGGAAGACAATTCTCCAAAGCAATCATGTGGTCTTTAAAATATTGTTATGTAAATCAAGCTAATGTGTCTCTAAATTCATTAAGTGGGTTGGGGGGTTACTGCCTCAGGAGTGCCGCTGCAGTGAAACTGGCGGAGGCATTTCATTATCCAGGCTGTAGTGGTTGACCTTTTCTTCTGTCCCAGCTTGTCTGCCCATCACGCTTCCCTGGGGAGGTGGCAGCAACCTGGAGGGCGCTTTAAAAGTCACAGAAGGGAGAGCTCCCACTGAAAATGTCTGGTGTGTACTTTCTTGGAATAGCATGCCTCTGTCACCTCCTCCCAGCCCCAGATCGAATTCCTTAACGTGGCCCCACACCAGTACCGGATCAGAGATAAAGGAAATTGAGGCCAATGAAACAATGTGTTTTGGTTAGAATTTCACAGTAATTTCTCAGGTTTGGGATTCGAGGGTCTAAACACAGGGGAAGTCAGGACAGATTTGTTTCCATCCTTCGCTACCTTTTGAAATTTGGAGGCATGTAAAGATTGGCCCTCCCCCCTGTTTTTTTTAGCGCCCTTCAAAGAGGTGCAGAAGTGGAGCAGTAGGTCTTCAAAGGTATCTGTTTCCTGCCTGAGCCTCTCCGCGTGCCAGAGGGGTCCAGCGGAGGAACCTGCGATGCTTGAGGAACAGGTCGGGAAGGCTGTGCCTGAGGAAGCCAGGCCAGCAGCTGAGCCCTCCCAAGCGTGGGCATTCATCAAAAAACTGGTTTTGTGTTTCTTCCAGTACTGTTATTTTATGAAAGTGTAATTTACATACAACAAAATGCACAGATTTTTATGTATACCAATCAATGAGTTCTGGCACGTGTATTCACCCATGGAACCTACCACCCATCAAGAAGCAGAACTTGTCCCCCACTTCAACAAATTCCCTCATCCCCCTCTGCCTCAGTCTTCTGCACATCAAAGGAAACCCCTGACTGATCTGCTTTCTGTCATTACAGATTAGGTAGCATTTTCTAGAATGTCATAGAAATGAAACTGCATAGTAGGTAGTCATTTTTGTCTGGCTTTTTAAATTCAGAATGATGGTTTTGAAGAACATCCATGTAGTAGCGTATATCTGCAGCATAGATCAGTAGTTTGTTCCATTTTATTGTTGAGTAACATTCCATTATATGGCTATAGCACAATTTGTTTATGCATTCATCTGTCGATAGACATTTAGGTTGTTTTTTGGTTTATGGCTCTTATGAATAAAGCTGCAAGGAATACTCTTATATGTTTGCCTGGATGAACATCAGATTTTGTTTCCTTTAGGTAAATATCTAGGAGTGAAATTAATGGGTCATAAGGCAGGTAAACAAGTTTAACACTATTAGGAACTGCTAAACAATTTGACAAAGGGGCTGCACCATTTTTCACTCCCTACAGCACTATTTGAGAGTTCCAGGTGCTCCATGTCTCCTTCAATTGCAGGATTCGTATTGCTAGTCATTACTGCTTTAGCCATTGTAGTAGGTAAGAAGTAGTATCTCAGTGCAGCTAAACTTTTTTTTACAAAAGCAGTCATTTTCTTGGAGACCTAGTGCTGAATTCCCGAAGAGCCGTAGCTGGGCTGTGCAAGGCAGGAATTGCAATAGGAAGAAAGTTTATATTTAGAGTCTGCCTGCATATTTCCATGTTAAAAGAAAACCTCTAAGCAGCAATTTGAGTGCAAAATTTCTCCCCAGAAGTCTAGTTTCCTTAACAGCTGTTTATAAATATTTACCTTCACATTTTTAATGACGACAATGTATGCAGCACAAATACCAGGCACTTTCAAGTATAAATATTCATCCTAGAGGTTTCCAGTTGTTTTTATGTAGGACGTAGAGAACAACTGTCTGTCTCTACATACAGACATACAGGATTCGTATTGCTGGTCTCTACGAATTGGAAGGCTTTCTGGAGGTGACTTAATGCATGTTATTTTACCTTTGTAGTGGACCATAATTTCCTTCTTCATACACTGGATAATAATAATTCTACCCCGTGGCTATGCATCTGAAACATGAAGCCCACTGTTTGGCATATGGGAAATGCAGAGTAAATGCAAAACATTCAAAAAAGCAAATTTTCAGAAAAGATTTATCCTCTTTCATACTCCTTTTCTCCATCCAACATAACTGTATAGGGATTATTTTGTATCTTTTTTTTTATTTCAGCATATTACGGGGGTACAAATGTTTAGATGATATATTGCCTTTTCCCCAGCCAAGTCAGAGCTTCAAGCATGTCCATCCCCCAGACAGTGTGCACTGCACCCATTAGGTGTGAACATACCCATCCCTCCTCCCCCACAATATGCCCGACACCCGATGAATGTTACTACTATATATGCACTTAAGTGTTGGTCAGTTAAGTCAGTTAATACCAATTTGATGGTGAGTACATGTGTTGCTTGTTTTTTAATTCTTATATTACTTCACTTGGTAGAATGTGATTTGGTATCGTAAAGCCACCCAGAATACCATGCTGGATCTACAGGTCCATAGCCAGCTAGTATGTGACTTGATTTCAGGCTTCTAAAGAAACTCTATCAGCAGAAATATGTCTCTGGAGAATGGGTGCTGGAGGGATTTGTGAAGCCATTGACATTTTATGAAAACTTGTGTGAAGTTCCTGAAATTGTGTGCAAACTCATAGGAATTTTTTTCTTTCCCTAGGATCTATGGCTTACAGAATATCCTGCAAGGAAATTGAGATCCCAGGCCCTTATTGGAGTCCCTGCAAAAGCAGGTATGACCATTGGAGGGTATGGAATAGACTTTGGGAAAAAAGAGGAATAGGATTGAGTTTCAGTTCTATCATTTATCAACTCAGTGTCTTTAACTAAGTTACTCAATCACTCTGTCTCAGTTTCCACATCTTTAAAATAGACACAATAGTACTTTGTACCTTACAGGGTTACTGAGAGGAATAAAAGAATAATGTGATTGACACCCAGGAACTGGTACCCAGTAAGTGCCAAACAAATGTTAGTTCCCTTAGCCTTCCTTGACCTAGATTCTTCATTATAGTGGCCTCCCTTGACACTTTTTTTTCTTCTGTTCAGCCCAAAGCAGTCTTAGTCTGTTAAACCACAAATGACTTTGGAAAAGATAATACATGAAACTCCATTAGCCATTCTCACTTTAGTATGAATGCATCACAACTTTTCTTTAGAATGAAATTCTTGCATCGAATACCGACAGACAACAGGAAATATACAAAGGTACACTTATTTCCCTCTAATTAGAGAATGCCCTTTACTAACAATAGCATTATATTAATGGGTAAATTCTAAGACTTCTTTTTTGTATTTCCATGTCTTCCTGCTCTAAAGTCTCTATCCATAACTATCCAGCAGCTCAAAGATTTCTTTTTATCTTCAGATATCAAAGTTCTTTCACCTTTTAAGTTGGGAATCAGAAAACTCTAACCCATGGACCAAATCCAGCCTATGACCTGTTTTTGGAAATAAAAAATTTTTTTAATATATCCATTTTTTAACATATCTTTTATATATTGGCTGTATCTGCTTTTGCACCACAACAACACAGAGTTGAATAGCTGTGACAGAGACCACACAACTAGCAAAGCCTAAAATTCTTATTGTGTGGCCTTTCACAGAAAAAGTTTTCCTCCTGATTTAAACCCTCAGCTAATCTCCCCTTGACACTTTGGGGATGAGGGAGAAGGCAGGAGGAGTCAAGTGGCCCTGGCACGTGACAGGGAGGCCGGGCAGAGGCTATGATCCCCTACACGAACAAATCTGGGTCATAATTTCATCATGACTGAACAATTGATCCCTTTTCTGTTTATTTAGAACTTTAAGATCTTACTGAAAATCTATTCCTTTTACCAAGAAGAAGAAGAAAGATTATTTGGATCAAAATCAGCTCCAAAGACAGTGGATTTCAGAGAATTTACTTCCTTTAATCTTTTATTTTTTATATTTATATTTTATATAACTCTCCTAAAAGAGGTTGGGAACTATAAATCAAGGATTGAATATAAGAAAAAGACAAACATGCCAACCTAAACTATGTGGAAGGAAAAAAATGGACTTTAAAGTGAAAATCTTAAGGCATTAAATATATAGTAATTTGAGGTGAACATCTATCTATTAGAAGACTGTGATACAATGCTAATTAAATCACCAGCAAACAACAAAACAAAACAAAAACCCCAGGTGTTTTGTGATGGAAATAAAGTATTGGGGGAGGGGAAAATAAGCATACATTCTAATAAACAGGATTTCTAAGAAATTTCTAGGTCCCTGATTCAAAAGGATCTCTATTTTTTTTCTCTAACATAGAGACATTTTGATTCAAATGCTTTGGGGACTTTGTTTTAAAAAGAACTGCCCAGAGAAAAAGCAACCAAAATTTGATGGATGAGCATGGAAAAAGAAGGAATTTAGGAAAAAGAAGCACAGTGAGGAGGGAAGGAGTTGTAGAGCGAATCGGGTAGTGCACAGGTAAATCTGTCAATCACAGCACAGGTGGCCTAAGAGAAAGAACAATAGATGGAGAGATAATGGTACCCAAAAGAACCTTCATCTTAAATGACACTTGAGGGTGATGCTTAGTAAAGGGAGAGACAAATGTCAGAAGGTCCAGGGCTTCAAAAGGGACTTTTCCTTAAGACTTTCTCTATATGCTCTGAAATTCTGTCTTGGCAGTGGCTAAGAAACCTCTACATTTTAATTTCCTTACTCTGGGGTGGGTGGGTAGAGGGTGCAGCTTGAAGTTTCTCTTCCCTTTCCCTCCATAAGGCAGGGGTGAAAGCAGATGCAGAGTTAATTTAGCTCAGGCAAAGCCAGGTTTATCTTCCTGATTTAGGTTCTGTGAGCAGAACTAACTGCATATGGAGAGAGAGGGAGAGAAGAGCAGGCTCAATATGAAAGCGTGAAGACCTTTGGGATGGGGTTTCATTTGGCTTAGCTTCCTTTGAGCCTGACGCTGGAGATGACGGTCCTTGTGCTGGTGGTCTATTGGGGTGGGGAGTGAGGGTGGGGAGATCTCAGGGGAAACGTGGGCATGCGGCTCAGTCGGATAAGGCAGGGGAGTGGGAAAGGTAAGGATGTGAGTCTAACTCAAGTCTGACCTCATGGAGAGCTCCAGAGCATGAATTGTGCCACAGAGTAATTCCCACCTTGAGCTTAAGAGCAGACAATTTGTACCTAATGTCAGTGGCTAAAATAATTGGTTTAGCTATTTCTAGTGGGTGGGAGAATAACCTACTTACCTCCCTCCCTACCTGCTTACAGATGAAGTGACTTTTGTTGTCCAAGATCAATTAAAGTAGGGGGCTACTCCGAGCCACTAGCAATCAATACAGCAGCTGGAAGATGAATAAAGCAGCCCATTAAAGAAGCTCAGGGAGAGGACACCTACATCTCCTACTATTTAAATTTAGGTTTGACCTCTTAGAAGGAATGAGTAGGTCGCTCGGTGTTGGGTGCCCTGGAGAAGGTCACTAGCATTGGGATGAGGGTAAGCAACCTCTTATAAGCAGTTGACTCCTGGCATGGGGTAGAGTCAAGGAAAGTCCTCTTCCATTTAACCCTACTGTCTCCTTTTCTCACCTATCTATGTACATGAAATACCTGCATTACATCATTTATTTAGAGGATATTGTTGTTTTTCAGCAACATAGTTGAATATGCACTGAAATAGCAGTAGAGACTATATTATTAACATTACTACTTGGGTGTTGGTGCTAGGAATATTTTGTCTCTATAGATGTAAGTGTATTTTTTAATCCTAAAAGAAGGAAAACTATGGGCTTTCACATGTTTCCTTTAGTTGATAGAAAGGTTAACACCATTTTTATTTATTTATGCTCTTTAAAATGTTTGTTCTATTTTATATTTGTAGTATAAAGAAAAAACATTCTACTCAAAATAAAAACCAATTGGAGCTACATTCATATATTTCATAAATACTAAGATGCATGATTTTTCATCGTTGAATACTACCAAAGTCAGGATGCATCTTCCTTCTTACCTTTGGGTCAAGAGAAAGTTAGGACCTAGCAGCATTTCCTGTGCTTGTGAAAACTTGGTTACTTCTTCACTTATTTTATGTACAGTGTTGTTATATCTGTATTCTGTTTAATTGCCATCAAGAACTTGGCATTAAAATATTTTGAAGCCAGAAATGTGCAAGAATAGGGTTTTGGGGTATAAATTTGACATTGATGCAGCAGATATTTGATGTTAGAGGAATGAATGCAATTGCATATTTTTTTGCAGAGCCACATCACGTGTCTTATGTGAATAAAGAAAGGAGGATACAAGTAGTCAAGTTTTGTTAATGAAGCAAAAACAACACTCATGCTAACTAGTACAACTGAGGTCAGGAGAAATGGTCACATCCTTAGGAAAATGTGAAAAAAAATAACAAAGTCACAAGAAGATGATGTGACTGATTTTGTGCATTGCACAGGACTAACATAAAAGCATTGCATTAATTGGCAGAATTGTTTTAAATTTTTTTTTACATGTACATTTTGAGATAAATAGAGCCTAATATCTTATAAACAAGGATGCTAGGCAATGACATAGTTGATCTGAGGACAAAATATTTTGGAAAATAACTTGATGAATGATGAAATGTGGATGGTGAAACCATCAGGGACCTATCTGAAGTCAACAAAGCTGGTTTTCTGAGCTTGCTGCAGCAAAGGTGAGTAGAATTCAAAGGAAGCCTGGGAGAATCCCAGAAGAGGGATTGGGAGGAGGCTTCTGATAGGATTTGGGATTTGGAAGAATTTAAGGGATATTAAGGAAGCAGGGGCCTGGTTCTAGATTAGATACTCTCAAGAAAGTAGGGTAAATTTTATATAGGAGGCAGATAGGTACAAGTGAAGCTCAGGTTGTCATTGGTAAAGAACACCAGTTGCTCTTGTTGAAAACATGTTCATGATGTGACCTCATCTAATCATTACTAATATTCAGTTGGGAACATCATGGCCTGGCTGCCCATAGGGCAATTGTGGTAAAGTATGTAAAAAATTCACTGGACATGAAATTGAAAGGCTGGGTTAAAAGTCTCACATCTTCCAGGTGTGGGGATTTGTTCAGTTTTCCTAACCTTTCTGAACTTCAGTTTCCTTAACTATAAAAAGCATCTGCTAATAAGTACTTGAATTGGTTGGTGAGAAAATGGAAATAAAAACATAAATGACAATAGTTAGCATAAAAAAATGTGTGGAGGGTGCAGTGGCTCATGCCTTTTGTCCAGGCTACTTGGGAGGCTGAGGCAGGAGGATTGCCTGAGCCCAGGAGTTGGAGACTGCAGTGAGCTATGATTGTGCCTGTGAATAGATAGCCATTGCACTCCAGCCTAGGTGATATAGTGAGACCTCACCTTTTATTAAAAAATGTTGATTCCCTTTGGGCTGCCTTGGTCAAAAGGTCCCTTTTGCTAAAGAATCCCCTGCCTTGAGCGGAGGTGAGAAGGGAGATGGGTGTTTGGGGAAGATTCACAGAGCAAGTGCAGAAGCAGAATGGTTAAGAGGCTTGCACACAGCTGGAGATTCAAGAGCCTGCCTGATGCATCTGAGATCCTGTTCTCCCCAAAGCAAACCCTGAGCCAAGCACTGCAGGCAAGCGACTGATTGAGGAAGGGTCCCCTGGGGAGGCCAGTAAGGGATTGTGGGAGGCAGGAAAGGGAAAGGGAGGAAGCCAAGCAAGGTTGTGATTTCAAGTGAAACCCCGACCTCAGCTTGCTTTTGCAGGGGCCTCTGGGGCTCACATGACACCTTGGAGTTTGTCCAGCCTTAAGGCAAAGGAGCATGGCGTTTGCACACCTGCACCAGGCAGTCATTAGCTATGGGCTCCTGGAGGGGTCAGACTTTGGCAGCTGCTATGCCCTGGTGGCAGGATGCAGTGCTTAGTAGCAAAGCATGTGGAAGCTGGAGGATGGGTGCATGCTAAGAGGTATATGAGGTCATCGGAATGGGGCACCAGCAGATCCACCTGGGCTGAGGAAACAACTTCAAAGAGGCTTTGATGGACTTATTCACAGAAGTCTCCTCTGTACCGCCCATGCATCCTACTGTGACTATGCTCATCTAGAGAAGCAGTGCTTCCTCCAGAATCTGTCACTTCTTGGTGTGTAGCACTAATTGAAAGGCTAGCATTTCAAATGAAATATGTCATAGATAATATTTAAAAGATGTCATTCTGTCTGGCGTGTCACTGGAGTGTGACATGACTACAGGAGCCCTGTTAGAAGTAATGAGGCAAGATGAGCTCCAGCACATTCATTCTGCAGAGCACAGCTCAAGCACTGAACTAATATTATTACTGACCATAAATGTTGTTAGGGAGATGTGGAGGGGATGTTAACGCCACTAAGCATTACAATCAAATCTCAATAATGACCAGTGAAGCAGGCTAATAAATTGTAGATTATGTGTGCCATGCATATTCATTCCTTCGGAAACCTCAACTTCCTAGTTTCAAGAATTTCAAGGGCTTCTGCTGCTAGTACTGGGCTTAGAGCCAGAGAGAAAGAGAGAGAGAGAAAATAGAAGCTGGCAATGCTGTTGGAATTCTCTGAGTCCTCTGCTATTAGGTTAACTTCCTTCCTTCCTTCCTTCCCACTAATGAAATGGAAAAGTAGAGTAAAGATGCAAATTTGCTAGGAGGTAAGAAACTCCCAAGCGTTAATGCAACAAATCCCTATTGAACCAGAGGGACCTGGAAACCAGACCCGCTTTGGCTGTCACTTGCAACGCACTGTATAACATCAGGCCTCCTAGTCTTGATTCTCTGGCTCCGGGGCTTGCCAGGCACATTTTGGAAAAATAAAAAAAGTCCTTGTCATCAAGAAAGAGGATGCCATGTGTGTGCTCTTATTAAAAATAAATCTGCTCTCACCAAAAAACTATCCAGGGAAAATCTAAGGAAAACCCTTTAGGAGAAATACGATCGTTACACCAATGGTTTTGCATGTTCTGAGGATCTCTTGGGAGCCATAGTTCCTTTAGAGTTGGGGCATGATTTCTGAGGGCTTTTATGTTTCTTTTTTTTAAAAAGTCCGTTTTGGTGGCTCTGTGTCTGTAGCTCAGGGTTTGAGACGCCAGGGGGCAGCATCCCCTGGATCCTGTTTGTCTCATTGGTGTCTCTATACCCAAGAGGCTGCTGCCCCCTGGAGTCAGACAGAGGAATAGCCTCGTACTTCTACCCTTGGTCCCAACCTACCCTACTCCCAAATAAAGTAAATGTGCAGGGAAAAGTAACTGTGCACACTTTTTCTTGGCCAATATTAGAGCCTTCACATAATAATGGTCTATGATTTATCTATCTGTTACCACCTACCTCTTTATACATGAGAAAAGTCAAGTTCAGAGAGAATCTGATTCCTAGGCGCTGCTGCAAGGGAGCAGCATTACTGGAAGCATCCTGGCATCCAGGGCCAAGAATCTGAAGTTTAAGGCAGCAGGTGCTGCTTCTAGTTTTGGTGCCTTCAGCCATCAGAAACATGCATTTAGAAGAGCAGGTTTGGATATCTCCTTTGTTCCATAGCAGCAGTTTCACATGGGGTCTAGTATGTTAGCACAAAAATGAGGACCTCGTAGCTTCTGTCTGGTAAACCTAGAGTCTGGGTGATGGAAATCTCCTAGGACCACTCATGGATTTTCCCCAAAGTGAAACTTCATCTTCTCAGGCTCATGTTGGATCCTCTTCTGTCCCAGAAGTGCCTTAACAGTCTGGATTCGTGTCCTAGGAACTGAGTCATCTGGGCCAATGATTTTCTACCCTACGCTCTTCTCCAAGGATCCTTGGCAGATAGAGCTCCATGGCTCATTAGGCAATTATTGGTGGGGAGGGGGATCTTATACAAGTGTTCCAGGAGTCATGGGGTATTCATAGTGAAAAATAAAGAAAGAAAAGGAAAGGAACCCTGCCTCCAAATAAATCTGATGCACGCCTTCATTGTTTCCTGCACCCCCCCTTTCAAAATTAGTGATTTAACATGGAAGCATAACTCTTGAATATTAAGATGCGTAATTCATGTCTTAGCATTTTTAGGGACAGCGAGAAAATGGAAAGTTGGAGACAGGCTAGGAAATTTACTGTGCTAACGTCCATTACTGAAAGGCCCTGGAAATTAATCTACTCATTAACCATGCCATTATGTCATTTAAATTGTCATTCATTTATGTTTATTGTATACCAGGTTAATACACTGGTGGACACTGGAGATACAGCAGTAAAAAACAAAGCAAAACAAAACAAAAAAGTAGACATAAACACCACCTGTATGGAGTTTATAACCTGTTATTGATCTAGTATCTACTATTCCCCCAAATCAACCCATACTCACCGTGTAGCTATTTTGAGCAAGGTCATGTGCTACGTATTCTACAAAAGGTAGCAAGATATAGTACTTATCATTAAGAAATTTACAGTCTAAGTCAGGAGAAAAGTAAATATTGTACTCAATTCTTAAATTTATGCACTAGCTTCTTTTATGGTATCTCAAAGAATCCTCACAAAAATCTTGTAAATAATTTAAAAATTGCTATATTTTCATTGTTATTATTTTTTTTAATGCTTGAGAAGTAAAACTGAGGCCCACTGAACTTAGGTGAACTGAACTAAATAAAACTGAACTTAAGTGATTTGCCCAAGTATGCAACCAAGGAAAGGGAGGATAGCTGGGCTGTGGCTTCAATTCTCTTCTTTCTTTAAAATATGCAGGCTCCCTTCAGTAAGAGTTCAAATATAAAATTGACAAATTAAAAAAAACAACAACAAAACTTCCTAAGAGTATTAATAAAAATCACTTGGTGCAGAAACCAATTTAATTTGCTATAAATAAGATAAGGATCATGAATGAGAAGACTGAAACACAGGTTGGGGCAGTTGGCATAGAACCACAGCTTGTGGCTGAGTGTTTATGGAATCCATAGTTAGAGTGGGGGAGTCCATGATCTCAGTGGGAAAAGGTTGGGTTTTGGTGTCAGACAATTTGCATTTAAATTTTAACTTGAAATTACCAGTTGAAAGACTTGTAGTTAGTTATTCAGCCCCTATATTCCCCTTACTCATCCTCACAGGTCATGAAGATGAAATGGAGGGCTATATAGAAAGCGCCTAATTATTACCAGCTAGTATTATGTATGAACCTTCTTTTAGAAAACTAAAGCTTTTGTGGAAGGAAAACCGAAAAGTTTTGGTGTTGGGTATTCTTTTTCCTCTGCCAATCTGTATTAGTCAGAGCTAGATTTAGTTTTAGCTAAATCAAAATTTAGTCAGTTTGACTGAGTAAGTGGGGACTATAGGTTAGCTAAGTTGATATATAAAACTGACCATCACAGTCCATCCCTTGTCAACTTGGTGTCTGCCTACATCTCCTTAAATTATATTTAAAATTCCAATTAATATAATAACAAAGCGTACTTCCATCTAACATAATGCAACTATCCTGCATAAAGCTGAAAGTGCTCTACCCCTTTCTCCAGAATAGGATGCAAAGTCTTTGAGTGATGTGCATTCTTCTCCTTGGCATCCTGTAACTTTACAAAGTGAGGTGAAATTAACTGTTATTAATACATCTTATGTTTTATGATGAAGGATAAGATAGGGGAAAAAACACAATTTTGCTATACATACACATGCACACAAACACACATAAAAAATAAGGAAGAAATACAACTATCAGTCTTACTTTCTACAATTGGTCGCATGGTTTCAGCCACATAGCTAGTATTTATAAGTGCCTTTTCCCACTACCATATCCCCTTTGACCTCAGCAAGCACCTCAGCTAGTCAGGTTCTTTGCCTGGTGAGGTGATGCAAATCTTCATTCCTGAAGGGCGTGGGTCATTGACAGTCCTGCTTTAATTGGGTTGCCATTGTTTTGTATTGACTTTAATCACAGGGCATGGTAGAACTAAGATACACCCTAAGGTATCTTCTGTATTCCTGATATACTCTTTCTGACTTCCATTATGTTATGGCAACCCAATTTCCTTGGTAATTAAGATCAATCACCCCAGTCAGTACAGTAACACCCAGGTGAAGTTGCTTCAGTGTGATCATTGTTGTGTCTCTTGATGGAAGAGTTCCTCCCTTGGAACTAAAACTTCCAGACTAGCAGACCATAAAGTCATGGAAGTAAAAGGCAAAAATTTTGCTAGTGGATTGTTAGTGGTAATAATGAGTGGAGCTACTAGCATTTCCACTCCATGATTCCTGGACCTGTGAATCCCGGCTATGGGAGAATTGGCACCATATATTGGATGCTGACTTAGACATTGGTCTAGCCTGCGAAGTACTGCCACTAGCTGGGTCTCTATCTGAATCTTCAAAAGGCCATTTCACTGTTCATCCTAGCCAGCTACTTCAGGATTGTGGGGAATACAGTGAATTTCATGAGCCTGGGCTCATTGCTGCACTTCATCTACTGTAAAGCAAGTTCCTGGATCAGAAGCAATAGTATGTGGAATATCATGATGGTAAAAAAGACATCCTATGAGTACATGGTTTTGGCAGAAGTATTGTGTTCAGAGAAAGCAGATTTGTATCCAGTGTGTCTATTCCAGTAAGGATGTATACATTTTTGGCAGTGGAGTAGGGCCTTTCCTCAAGAGCATACGTTCTCTCCTTCATTAAAGGGGTTGTGGGTCTGTAAATTGGCTCAAATCTTGGCATTGATTGAGGGAACATGACTCTGTTTTCACAATTCAAATCAGACTTCTGTTTACTCAACCTAGGTAGAACTCTTGCACTTATACAAATCAAGAAAGAATTTAGTAGATTTTCCACTCTTTCTTTTCTAGGGACACTCATGATCAACCAGCAGACTCTCTGCCTAGTGGGCCCATATCAATAAATTCATCTTGATCCAATTTTATGTTCCCTCCACCATTATCCAACATGCTCAAATCCATTCCCATGCACATTACCCAATTTCTGTCTGTACAATTTTGAAACATCATGCTGTTATTTTAGTGTGTATTGTATTTTATCTTGAGTCACACTTTGCATAATATCTCACCCTCTGGGACATGAGTCTAGTTATAGGTCTATAAGCAAAGAAGAATGGTGGTGGTGAGTCTTGAGGTGAATCAACAGTGTCTTTCAGGGCAACTTTTTCAAGAGAGGCTGTTATAGCTTCTTCAGGCAAAGGAGAGTGATTTCTTCTACTGGCCCACAAGACTCAGCATAACTTAGGGATTCAATGTCTCCAGCTTCTCTAGCACCTTCCCACATGTCACTATGTCAATTTTCATGATCCCATTCCTTCTCAATCAATGCCCTCACTTGACTAGAAGACACCTATAAGGTTGAGAATTCAATTTGAATTGTAACTTAGCCGTTCTCAGGATGAGACTTTGGGCTTGGTTTTCATAAATCTCAACCTTGTGGCTACAGGAGATAGAGGTTTCTGTCAGGGAAGACATAGAACATTTCTAGTCACTTACACAGAGCTAGAGCTGGGAATTTGAAGCCCTGAGTGAATTTCCTTCTCATACTTTCTCTAGTATAGTTAATTAGCCAATCCCATTATATGCTTTAGTTTGATTAAAATGTTACATAGTGTCAAATACATGGCCGTCCAGAACTTTTCCTTTTATAAGTATTTGAGAGTGTATCCAGTGGTGATATTTTGCATATCTCTATTGCCACTTCATGCTGTGGATCATCAATGCCCTCTTTACCCCTGGAAATAGTCATAGTGCCTTTACAGCTAATCAAACTAGAGAACTAATTCCAAAAATGTCAAAATCCATTTAGAAAACTCACTTTTAATATTCTGTTCTTCTAGAATCACTTCTAGCATAAAAATTTGTATTAGTGAGGATTCCACAAGAAAAACAACCAGTAGGGTACACACATGCACACACACAAGATTTATTGCAGGGAATTGGCCTATAGGTAACTCTGAAATCCAAGTTGGCCATCAGGAAGGGTAGGTGGGAATTTTTGGACTCAAGCTGAAGTTGGAGACCACAGGAAGCTAAGGTAACATCTTTCTTCTTTCTCAGGGAAACTTTAGTTCTGCTCTTAAGAGTCTTGAAACTGATGGAACTGATCAGGTGAGGTCTACCCAGATTATTGAGGGTGATTGTCTCTCTACATAAAGACTGTAGGTGTTAGTCACATCTACAATATATCTTCACAGCAACACCTAGATTAGTGTTGGATTGAATGACTGGAGAGTGTAGCCTAGTCAAGCTGACACATAAAACTGACCGTCACATTATTCATCAAAGATGATTTTAAAATATAAAATAGTCTATCCATGCTTTGTTTAATTTTTGTTATCCCTAGTTCCAGCATAATTACTTTTGAAAATATATATCAGTGATGTTTCATTAGCATTGGACTAGGACATAACAGGATTTTTTAGTGAAGCCCACAATTACAAGTGATCCATGGGCTCACATCATCCATGTGTACCATAGTGCATGTGACTGGTTTCACAGACATTGAAGTTTCATGTGGAATCTGGTTCATCTGAGCATTCAGCATGTTCTGGAAGAGAAAAGGATTTCACACAAGGTTAGCCCACAGAGAATGACAAATGAACAGGTCTTGGATGTGAGCTCAGTGGCCAGTTCAGCAGGTGTGTATTTTAAAGTATCTGGACATTGTTTTCAAAATCATTTATTCTCTTCACCTGTTAGAGAGTTTCGATCTTGTCACTTGGGTATCATGTCTTTGTCTAACTCCACCAAGGCCAAGAACCAGTCCCGCATTCACAGTGCCCATGGCGTAGATCTGCTTCTGTCATCTCTTTCTTTTCTCATTATGACAAATCCCCTCCCCCCCCCCGCACCTCCCCAGAGATAGCAGATTCTTCTCTTCATCTTTCTCAATTTCCTGGACTGACACAGCAGAGGGACTAGAAGACACTCGAGTAAGTCAATAAGCCTCATTAATTTAGTCTAAGTAGTTGTTTATAGGATAGACCATACTTAATTCCATGCATACATTAATAGCTTAATAGGTTTTGAAGCATATACCTCATTAAAAGCATGCATAGAAAATATCTCAAAATAGTAATTTTTGAACATGTACTTCTTGTTGTTTTCTTCCTATTATAACCTTTCCCCTTCTCAGAGTCATCTGCATTGCTCTGAGGATAAGAAGATCATTAGAGAGAAAACAAAAAGAAGAAACGGTCCATGTTCAGCTTTCTGACTTCCAAAACAGTCTTCTGAGAACCAAAAGGGTTGGCTTGAGAGAGACAGAGCAGCGTGTAGGATATCATCATAGAATTAGAAAGAGAACAGAGCATTTTCAGGTCAAGGTGGCATTTCTGTTTCAATCGTATAGCAAGAGGGAAAATATATATTAAAAAGAGACATGGCTGGACTGAATAAAAGACAATCATTTTCACAGTCAAGGAATAGAATAGAAAAACAAATTGGTGAACAGAGCAGAAGGTAAGACTTCATTGCACTTTGAATGTGAAGTAGGGAGTAGTTCCAAGGTTTTGGTGACTCCAGGTAAAGAGGACTAAGGGCGTTCCACAGAAGGTGGTAGGGGCTTGGGTGGATGATGTGTAGGTGAAATTCTTCTGCCAGTTCTTTATTATAATTATTATTAAATCAGAATATTATGGGGGTACAAACATTTTGGTTACATGTTATGATTTTGCCACCAATCCTTTCTTGAGGCTAGAGCTCCTCGAGAGTAGAAGCCTAAGAAAAGTGGCAACATAGACACATAGACACATCTGCAAGATCAGGAGCTGTGGCAAGCCGGCTGCTGATTTGAGCCTGGATCTGCCCTGTTCCCTGTGTGGCTGCTGGTAATAGAACCTAGCGCCAGGGTAGGAGCATTCGCCAGGGGAGGCAGCTGCAAAACCAAAAACAAACAAGCAAGCAAAACAACTTATTGCCAAGAGAATATAAAAAGGGAAATAGAAAATTTTACCAAGCAAACAAAAAGCAGGGAAAGATAATAACAGCAATAAAGAAAAAGCACAATCATCCAAAACCAAGAATAAAGTGATAGACATAAACCCCACTAGACTCACAGGAAATGTAAATGGATTAAACTAGCCTATTAACAATCAGAGTTTATGAAATTGAATTTTAAATCAGCTGCTTCCATAAAACAAACAAAAAATACCTACAGCACCATATAGAAAAAAATTCAAAATAAAGGCATGAAAAACAAAATAAATACTTAGTGAAAATCAGCATAAGAAAAGTAATACCTTGTAAAATAAAACTTAAGACATTACTAGTATAAACAGGGACACCATATAATTATGCAAAAAGAACAAGCCAATGGGAAATTATGCCAGTCATGAACTTGTAGGCACTCAACAATATAGCTTTAAAGCTAATAAAAGTAAATCTTGCAGAATTACACGGAAAAATGAACAAATATGGGAACACTGGAGATTTTAACAAAACTCTGTCCAAAATGGATGAATTAAGCTGACTAAAAGAAAGAATGCATATAAATGATTTAAACAACAACATTTCAAACATTGATTTATTCTATATAATCGTTTACTCACTGATTGGTAATGCAACTTCTGATGTGTCTACTTTCCTTTTTCTATGTTTTTTTACATTGTATGTATAATATTCATGGATAAAAAATAGGCAAGTATTAAAATATTAAACACTTTCATGGGAATTATAGCACTGAATTTATGATGATAGTATGCTAAAATGTTCAAGGGAGAGAGAAATATTTTTATATTCTGAGGTAGCAAAACCCAGGAAAAGCCAAGCTAGAGGATCCTTGCCTGGGTTGGAGGGTGTGGTGTAAGATGAGTCACGGGTTTGCAGAAAGTTGAGGTGACAGTCCTGACCCAGTGGAACTCTAAGGATTATGGAGCAATCAGCATTGAGAGAGAGCCATGCCCTATTATTGTCTGGGCTGAGACAGTTGGCAGCTATGCCCTTTTCTTGTGCTAACAGTGCATGTCTCCCAGTAGAAGAGCCAGAAGAGTTTCTCATTTCTCATTGCGGACAGTGGAATCTCTACCAACAATTGTCAGCCCAGCATCTAAGGTTGTCCTAGCAACAGGATGTCACTTGTGCCTTGGGACTTTGCCTTTGCAAGAGACTTTGCCTCTTGAACTGCCTGGTGTGAACAACACCCCCACCCCAATGTCAGTATTTTGTGACATTTATAAGCACATTCACACTACCCTTTGACCTCAACAAACAGCGGGGGCCTTCACAGCCAGAGGAACTGTGGTAGTGTGGAGAGCAAAGCCCCAAACCAGTCATGTGCATAGTGAAAGCTTCCCTATCGCAAAGAAAACAGCAGAGAATTCACTACTTTCAGGCTCTTGCTGTTTGCTAGAGATGGTTTTCCTTCTAAGGCTGATGTTCAACAGAACAGCTATAATAGGAAGAATTTTTTTTTTTCCCTGAAGAAAAAAATAGCTTTCATTTTCAGCTCTGAAGAGAATACCCTATGCGGAGAGATGTTATCCACGCAAACCTGTCTCTTCGGGACACACGACCAATTTGTACTTATTCAATAAAAATTAATCTAAAGGAAACAGATGTTCATTGGGGACTGGAAAAAGATCTTCTTGTTCCATCCTTCATTCCTTCTGTTTCCGTGATTTCAAAAATTCCTCCATCCATCTTTCCCTCCACTTTCCATAGCTGTGTGCAGCTCCCGACACCCCACACTGAGATGTGAATGAGGCCTTCTATGGCAGACCTCCTGGGACCCCTTATCAAATCCTCCCGCCTACCCTGCTGGTTTCTACTGCTCTTGTTGTCTTTCTCCACCTGCCTTCCCACCACCACCTCGAGTAAAGTGCTCAACGCCCTTCTCTTTCTTCCCTCCCCACTGCCTTTATTAGCTGTGCCTTCCCAGAGACTCAATCGAGTCTGCACTGTGTGTACAGTGGTGAATGAAATAGAAACAGGGACTGCTTCCCTGAGTCTGATAACCTAACGTGGAAGACACATACTGAACAATGAACACCGCTGAAAACACAGATACAAACTCTAAAATGTGTGCTATGGAAGAAGATGATTTTGGTCTATGAAACAGAAAGCAACATAGCAACATGCTTTAGTTTCAGGGCCCAGGGAAGGAACTACCATCAAGTTGATGATGAACAAAATGGAATTGCCAGGTGAGGAGAGGAGTGGGAATTTTTAGGGCTGAAGAAACTCTTGTTCTCCACTAGGAAGGAAGGAAGTATCTTTCTTTGGTTTATACACATGAAAGAAAACTAGGTTTGTTTCAAATGATGGGAATCTCAGAATTTCTGCTTAAAACACTGAGATATTTTTCAGAGTAGTTCTGGCTTCTAAGCTTCATAGAAGCAAAGTCCAGACTAACTTACTTGTTTACATATGATTTTTTTTCCACCATTGTATTGTTTCTCTTGAGTTCTTATGATATTCAGATGTTTTCCTTTACATTTAAGATTTCCACCATATGTTATTTTAGAATGTTATCTTTGGTTTTTCCAAGGTTGTATCATTATTTATCTCAGAATATTTTTTATTGTGTTTAATTAATTTGATTGGATATCAACTGTAGATTGATCCTTTTTTACTTTTTTTTCTAAAGACACATTGATTATTTTCCATTCGCTGCTATAAAGTATATAATATTATCTTCAATTATTTTTAACTTATTTCCTTTCCCTCCAAATTCTGGCAGAAATTATCAAGCTTTTAATGCAGGACCAATTATCCTCTTAATGGAAGAGCTACCTTTTCCCCTCCAAGCATCGTGGGCCCCATGCAGAGTAATTGATCTCCAAAGTTCTTTCAATATCCTGTGTCCTCACCTTGTTGCCATCATTGATTAGACGAGTGGGCATCTATCCCAAGCCATGTTCGATAGATTTTCTCTCTCTTGGGAATTTATAGTTGATATTTAAAATGACATTCGAGCTCAAACAGTCAATAGTTTCCAACTCTTGGCTCTAGACCCTCATCAGACCCAACAGGTCAAAACATTCACAAAAACTCGTGTATCTTCCTAATAATATTTCCCTTTTTATGTTTAGCTTTCTACAATCATGTGTTTATTACTTTGGTCAAAAAAATTTGCCCAAGTCCATGTATCAGTAGAAATTATTCCAATCTTCTGAATGGCTGCTCACTCTAGCCTACATGTAAAGGATTAGAAAATATTTAAATAATTTAAAATTGATGAAAGACAGTTTTTCTGCTTGAACAGCAGAAATGTGAATGCTAGTTGCATATAATGAATACTCACATATTGCAGGTTTGAAAGAAAAGATAAAGGATTTAAAAGGTATTATGAGACTTTGCTTCTGCTCTCTTTAGCCTTTGATGTTCTCACAGAAATCTGTTAAATCCCTGTCAGGCAGACCTCGCAAAGACGGAAGGGATTGGTTGTTTCCTACAGCATTGGTCCTTTCCACATTGTCCAGAAGACATTATTTTTTGACCAAAAGTTTAGGAATGAGATAAATGTCCTTTTTATGTGCATGGAGACAGAATCCAAAGACATTTTTAAAATTTCAAAATATTAAGGAGGTACAAATATTTTTGCTACATGGATACCTTTTGCAATGCTTATGTTGGGGCTTTTAGTGTGCCCATCACCCGAAGAGACTTTTTTTTTTTAAATTTCAGCATTTTATGGGGGTACAAATGTTAAGGTTACATATATTGCCCTTGTCCCCCCTTCCTCCTCCAGTCAGAGCTTCAAGCGTGACCATCCCCCAGATGGTGCGCATCACACTCATTATGTTTGTATATACCCATCCCCTCCTCCTTCCTCCCATCTGCCTGACGCCTGATCAGTGTTATTCCTATATGTTCACTTAGGTGTCGATCAGTGAAACCAATTTGCTGGTGAGTACATGTGGTGCTTATTTTTCCATTCTTGGGATACTTCGTTTAGTAGAATAGACTTTTAAATCAGAGCATATCAACAGTAGAATAAAGGAAGACAGAATGGTGGGGGTAAGATGAGCACTCTTTTAGGCCAGTAACTGGTGGCTGTGAGCTGTACCTACACAAGTTAGGGTGATCACTACAATTACGTAAGAAATATGGAAAAGAGGCAAGTCATTTTGCATGTGGCCATAAGACCAATGAGAGATTTCCTCAGTGGTCTGGGAACCTGGAGTCCTGTGTCTGGTCTCAGATGTCAGGTAAAGCCTTGAAACAGAAGTAAGGCACAGCATAAAAAAAAAAGCAGAACATGAGATAATCCCATTTGGGGGGTTGCATGTGAGCATAGACTATGAGACAAAAGATTTGATTTGTATTTAACAACTTATTAAATAATAATAAAACTGCTACTCATTAAAACTCATGCAACACAGGTAATGGTTCTTAGAGGGAAAATAATAGCCTCAAAGCCTTATGTCAGAAAAGAAGGAAGGCTGAAAGTTACTGAGCTAAGATTTCAACTTAAGATAAAACAACAAAAAACAAACAAAAATAAAATTAGCCAAATAAAAATAAAGCATTACAAATCTAAAAGATGGAACCGGTAAGTAATAAAGAAATAAAGAACAGGAATTAGTAAAAAGAAAACAAATTTACTATATAACATCAGTAGTGTCAATTCCTATTTCTTTAAAAAGACTATAAAAATTGACAGCCCTCTAATAGGATGTATGAAGAATAAGAGTCCCAGGAAAACAACATTAAGAATGCAAAACTTACATTTCTAGAGAGGCAGAGAATAAAAGGTGTCCCTATATATTGGAAAATTTAGTGATATTGAAATTAAATTCCAAGAAATATGAATGTTTTCAGGAAACAGAAAATTTGAGTTGCCTTATTCTCATCCTACTTATGTTTTAAAAATAGTTATAGCAAATATTCAAGGAATAGGTCATTTTAAACTTAAGAAAATTCTTTCAGAGACTAGAACAAGAGAGGATACTTTGAAACTCATGTCTTGAAGTTAATAAAATCTTGATACTATAATCAGGATAAGACAAATAGGATAAATGGAAATTATAATTCAATCCCTCATGGACATGTATGCAAACCCTTTAACTCCCATACAAAGTCAATAAAAATAGAGTCCAGCACTGTATACAAAAAAATCAATTTGATTTCCAAACATTATCCACAAGCAATTAGAAAAATACAATTAAAAAGGTATCACATACAATAGCAATAAACATATTTGGTACACAGGACATTTCAAAATGTAGAGAAGGTATAGAAGATCTTTATGTATATAATTATAAAACTTTAAAAATGGAATTAAAGAAAAACCAAATATCTAGTCATACTGTTTTCATGAGTAGAAAAGGACTCACTATCAGCATTATAGTTGCCACTTGTTTCCAAATTGATTTATTGATTCAGTATAGTTGAAATCAAATATCATTTAAAAAATAAAATCCGACAAGCTCATGCTAAAATGTATCTGGAAGAGCAAAGGACCCCACAAGGCCATAAATACAATCTGCAGTACAGGTGAGTAAGTAGGTATATATGTAATGTGTCTGATATTGACATAGGAATAAACAAATATTCTACCATAGGCACATAATGGAGACCCAAAAGCAGACTCATGAATCTTAAAAGCTGATATGGTTCAAACCAGCTCGGCAGATCAGTGAGGAAATTATTGACCATTCCTGTGAATCAATAAGAATAAGTCTCTTGAAAAAGCGTTTCACAGGAGAAGGAACACAAATGGCACAAAAACATGGAAAAGTACTCCATGTCATTAATAATTCAGAGAACTGAAAATTAAAATCAACAATTAAATATTGTTTTACAGTTACTAGTTTGGCAAAAATTTAAATCCTGCCAATATCATGTTGAAGAAGAATATAAAGTAAAGGAAACTTCTGACTTCTGCTGGTGGAAGTACACATTGAAATTACTTTGGAACATAATAAAAGAATATAACAGTATAATTCCACTAATATAAAAGCCAAAAATATCGGTAGAATTACACACAATTTAGATCTGTACTACACATAAGTGAGGAAACTAACTATAATGAAGAAATAATTAGCAAAAATTTAGAAGCTGCTTCTGGAGTGGAGGGAGGAAAACAGGTAAGATTAGAGAGAACACAGAGGCATTTAAACTACTAATGTTCTATTTCTTAAGCTGGATGTTAAGTACTATATATATATATACACACACATATATATATATTTAAAACATTACATATACCTATCCTATACATTATTGTATGATAGATTTTACGTTAAAATATTTTAAGGTAAAATTAAATACACTGAAAGAATTGATTTTATTTTAGAAAAGCAACAAAAATATGACATATTTATTCACAATAAGAAATGTGCATGCCCAACATAAAAAAAATCTTTTGAATATACTAAATAATAACTTGAACAAATGGAAATAGGTCTTTCTAAACATATGATCCAATATCATAAAGATGTCAAAGCTATAGTTTAAAATACCCAATTTATCAGCATTTTCTATTACATTTATAATGCATGTGTGAGTTTCAGCTTAATACAAACAGGAAAAAGATCAATCGTAAGTCCTTTTGTTATTTCCATGAAATGCCTCCTTTCATTTTCTAAGCTTTCCTTGAAAAATGAAACTAACTTCAGTAATTCGATCCCGCTGTGCTGCCCACCTGGAGCAAAGGAGCACTTGGCCCAGTGTTCTCCCTGGCAGGGCACTGTGGGTGCCTGTCTAGCAGCACGTTCCACTGTAATCAATGCATTTCAGGAGCATGAAGAAAGAAGAACTGGCCCCATCTTTTCTGCTCTAATTTCCCAGATAATGTCTGTGAATATAGAGTCTTAATAACCTGACTTCCTAATTGAGAAAGTGACATGTTTGGAACAGATTTTAAGTGCCAGTGTTTGTCAGGCTGCTTGTTTAGTGAACTCTCTGGGTGCACTGTTACACAAGAACTGTCTTAATTAAGGTTAATTGGTGAAAAATTAGAGCCACTGCCTTTGGAAAAGCTCCCACTGGTGGTAAAGGGGAGGGAACCTTAACGTTTAGACTGAAGGACAAAGCAATTGCAGTAAACCAAGTTCCAAGGTGCCCTCCCTCTGCCTGCAACTCAGAAGCCATTCTCCTGGTCTGAGCTCTTTGGAAGACTACACCTCATTCAAGTGTGTGGGAACCTCTTGTGGACCTTAGTTAAAGCAATTCTTTTAGCAAAAATCACTGTTATTTTATATATTTAATATATACAACATCATGTTTTGATATACATATACGTATTTAAAATATTACTGCGATCAAGTTAATTAACATGTTCATCACTCACAGAGATACCTATTTTTGCAGGTGTGGTAAAGGCACCTAAATCGACTCTCTTAGCAAATTTCTGGTGTATAATACAATATTGTTAACTGTAGTCTACATGCTGTACATTAGATCTCTAGACTTATTCATCATACATAATTGCAACTTTGACCCTTTGACCTGCATCTCCCCACCCTCCTCACCCCCAATTCTGGTAACCACCTTTCTACTCTGTCTTTATGGATTCAATCTCCCTTTTTTAAAAGATGCCACATATAACAGAGATCACGCAGTATTTTTCTTTCTGTGTCTGGCTTAGCATAATGTTCTCTAGGTTCCTCCATGTTGCCAATGCCAGTATCTCCATCTTTTCTAAGGCTGAATAAAATTCTATTTTGTATATGTGTGTGTGTATGCTTACTACGACTTCATTATCCAGTCTTCTGTTGACAGACACTTAAAGACAGTTTCCATGTCTTGGCTGTGTGAATTATGCTGAAGTAAACATGGGTGTGCAGATGTTTTTACAAAGTGCAGTAAAGATACTCACTTTGTGGGGTATGCAGCTGGAAGAGGAGGTGCTGGGTCACATAGTAGCTCTATGTTTAATTTTTGAGGAAACTCCATTCTGGTTTCCATAATGTCTGTACCACCCATGCTACTTTCCTAGTAACAGTGTACAAAGGTTCCCTTTTCTCTTCACCCTCACCAACACATATCTCTTGTCTTTTTGATAATAGCCATTTTAACAGGTGTGAGGTGATACATCATTGTGGTTTTGATTTGCAATTCCCTGTTGATTAGTAATGTTGAACACTTTTTCATATACTTGTTGGTCATTTTTACATCTATTTTAGAGAAATGTCTGTTCACTTTCTTTGTCCATTTTTAAATTGAGTTATTCATTTTTTGCTACTTGAGTTGTCCTATCTATAAAATCATTGCTAAAACTAATGTCATGAAGCTTTTCCCTTATGTTTTCTTATGGGAGTTTTATGGTTTCAGGTCTTGTATTTAGGTCTTTAATTCATTTTTAGTTGATTTTTTTTGTATATGGTATAAGGTGTAAGGATCCAATTTCATTCTTCTACATGTGGATAGCCAGTTTTTCCAACACCATTTATTGAAAAGACTTTCTTTTCTCCATTCCATCTTCTTGGTGCCTTGGTAGAAAACTAGTTGACTGTCCATGCTTGAGTTTATTTCTGGGCTCTCTATTCGGTTCTACTAGTTTATGTGTATGTTTTTATCCCAGTTCCAAAATGTTTTGATTAATCAGCTTTATAATATAATTTGAAATTTGGCAATGTGATCTCTCCAATTTTGTTTTTTCTTTCTCAAAAGTGCTTTCACTATTCAGGGTTTTTTGTGATTCCATACAAATTTTAGATTTTTTTTTTATATTTCTGTGAAAAATATCATTGGAATTTTGATAAGGTTTTCCTTGAATCTGTATATAACTTTGGATTGTACATTTTAACAATATTAATTCTTCCAATTCATGAACACAAGATATCCTCCCATTTATTTGTGTCTTCTTCAACTTTTTAAAATCAATGTTTTATAGTTTTTAGTGTACAGATCTTTTACCTCCTTGATTAAATTTGTTCCTAGGAATTTTGTTCTTTTTCATGCTATTATGAAGGTGAATAAAGCAATTCTGGTTACAGTCTCATGGCAGTTAAAAAAACGCACACACAACAGTCAATTCGGCAGTGGACTTATCATTCTAAATTACCTTAAAATTTGACTCAGGCAAAAAACAGTCAATCCCACTTTCTCTTAAATTCTTCCTTTGCAAAAAGGGAGCAGTGGGGTGGGTGGGAAGATGATCACAGAGCACAGAGGCAACGCTTTACTAATGGTCTTATCAGTAATGCAGGATGGACTAGAAAGAATGTGGTGGCCTGTCCCCATCCATGTCCATCAGCAGCACTATGGTCCATCACAGTGCAGCCTACAGATTTAGCTTAGCTATAAGCCTGGATTTCCTAATGGTTGAGGGCACCAAATGCTAAAAACAAATGCCTATGGAGGTCAAAAAGTTACTTTTCCCTGGTACTTTAAAAAATAGGATGAAAGCACCTAGAATTGGCTGGCCTTTAACAGGAACTTATTTTGGAAGCTGAAAGTTAACTAAAACTTCTGTGAGGAAGAAGCTGGGTTTTTTTGTGTTATTTTGATTTTGCCTGCTGTTTATTTTTAAAAAATTTTTCAATCCATTGTGGGCCACTATTTTTGTAAAATACAATATAAATGAATTACTAAAAAAAAAAAGGAGACACATAAAATTCAAGTCCAGATATATTTTGTTAGATTCAATAGACATAAAATAATTTATTTGCATTATTGCTCAACTTTGTAAATATTTCTCTATTAGTCTCTCTGAAGACCTGTAAGAAACAGTTCTTGCAGCAATGCTGGTCTGCAGACCCTGTGTTGAATACAACGGGACCAGATAATGTGTCAAAGCATTTATTTCTTGGATGTTCTGAGCAAACTTCACATCTGTTCACTCTTCTTCCAGTTGGTTGTTGCTCTATAATATATCTTCTGTCTTTACCATAAAAATTTGAAATGTTCATAAATTTGTAAAGCCTTTGTGCTCAGGCCAGATCTGCTTACCCTTCTGATGTGTTTAGATATTCTCTAAAGAATACTTTATTGCTTGAGAGAGAGAGGATTTACTGCTCAGTAAAGAAAGAATAATATGTGCTGACAGGCATATTGCTTTCTTTTGTGTTCGGTTTGAATCTGTTGGGTTTTTGGCAGATGAACCTTTGATAAAATCAGTTGCTTTTTTTCCTGTCCTTAACTTTCATTGGAACTTTAAAAAATGTTTCAAATACAATCAATAGTGGTATGTGTAGAAGAAGTAGTGGGCTTGAGATGAATTTCCTCTAAGTCTGTCATGGTCACCTACAAATAGAGCCTCTGTCTCTGAACACTCAGAGTGGGAGTGGGAGGACTTTTCTTATACAATAAAAAAGTCCACTGAATATGAGGAAACTTTCCACTTCAATGGAGAGCAGGCTAAAAGATGCCACTTTATTATTCAGAGCGCAGAATTTCACAGGCTAACTTCTGGGTCTGTCTGTTGAGTCTCTGTACCTTGTAATGGTGCATCCTAACTCGTAAGATTTTAGATCAGAGACATATGGTCTGAAGGCCGAGGATTTAAGTTATCATGTGAAGAAGGTGGGAAGAAGGCAGGCCTCTTTTTGGATGAATTTTCTGTCCATTATTCAGAACAGTAGTATATATAGACTTTTGGTTAGGCCACATCTAAGTTAATTCTATATACCATCATCCTAGGAGCATTAGCAATGTACAAGCTTTCAGGAAATTGAGAAGCAATGAAATGCATAAACGTCTAATGCTCTGCTGAACAGGACTAAATCTCCTTAATGGCTTTGAAGGCAGTTCAGGATTTTCCCATTTCTCTGTGTAATCATTAAAAACAACACTTCTCACAGTGCTGGACAGCAAACACAAAAGGATGGAGGCATGGGCTGATTCTGTATTATTCTACGACACACTCCAGCTATTTATTGAATAAAATTCTGATAGCTTTTTTCATTATTCAACCATTAGACCTAAAATTGTAGAGGTAAGGGCAAGAGAGGATATTCAAGCTTTTCCATATGATTATTCCACATATAAGACTCTTTGGTCAAAGCATTTACCTGAAGGGAACATGTTTTTTTTGTGTGTGTGTGTGTGTGTATGTGTCATTCTATTGTTTAATTTTTCCAAATGAAACTTTTAGAAAAACTACCCTAGTTCCTTATTTTCTCCTCCTTCTAATTATAAAGGAGTGTTCTATCTCATGACTGCTGTCATAACAATCAAGAATTAATCAGAACAGTATAAGACTCTTCTACTTGCCAAGTCGTTTTTATTTTTTGAGACAAAGTCTCAGTTGCTCAGGCTAAAGTGCAGTGGCATCATCATAGTCCACTGCAACCTCAAACTCCTGGGCTCAACCAATCTACCTGCCTCAGCCTCCGGAGTAGCTGTGACTATAGGCATGCACCACCTCACCTAGCTAATTTTTCTGTGTTTTGTAGAGATGGAGTATAACTGTGTTGCCTTCCAAACTCCTGGCCTCAAGCAGTTCTTTTGCCTTGGTCTCCCAAAGTGCTAGGATTACAAGGGTGAGCTACCATGCCTGGCCCACGTGGTTTTTATATGCAAATTAAGGAATTATAAATTTATGTGACCAGAGATATGCCAAGAATGGGGTCGGAAGACAAGTTATTGACCATTTAAAAATCTATTTTCCTAACTAACATTACAATAAATAGAAAATGTCAACATGGAGTGACTTTTTAAGATGTGGAGACAGGAAACTATTAGATTGAACCACATGAAATTGCCCATTTTTTTGGTTCAGGAACTGCCAAACGTTGGCAATTTCATGTGGTTCACTTTAACAGATGATGAGGCAGGAGTTTTTAGACTATTTAAAAAATTTGAATCAAAAATGATTAGAAAAGGAGCAACTTGGATGCGTTGGGTAGGTGGCCTGAAATTTCCCAAAGGAAGAATCACATATTCTTTACAGTGATCTGATATTAAAACAGATTTGTTTACAAAAAAGAAAGAAAAACACATACATATTTCTTTCTCCCATCCTGTTAACATAGAAAAGAAAATCCAGGGATAGTCAATGAAGTAGTTTAATGACCTGTAAGTAGGGTATTTGAAAACAATGTGATGTCCTTTCTCTATATTCAAAATGACATTTAAAAGAGATACATTAACATGGATGACCATTTCAACAGATTTTCCCCTTTATTGTTGATTTTAAGATATAAAAATATCTCTGCATAAATCTTTGCATTGATTTCAAGATATACAAAATTTTGAATACATCTTTGTGCTAGTTTTTTTTTTATGCCTTAAGTGGGTAATCATGCTGAATTTTCCCATTTATTGATGATTTTAAGATATACAAAACTTGGTTCTATAGGCAATTAATATTGCTGAAGTGCTATCTCATTTAGAAAGGGGAACTACATGTCTGTAGTCATGTAAGTAGGATTCCAAGGAAACATCAAACTCCAAGTTATTTTATTTAAACTTTCCATTGAGTTTGGATGCTTAGAAGTAAGTTCCATGAAAAAGTTGCAATACTTGACATTAATTTGTATTGGAATGACATGTTATGCTAGATTTGTTAGCACAAAGCAGCCCCGTGAATTTTGGACAATGCCAAAGCAAATGTGCCTCAATTTCACATATCTGGCACTATTCAAGGTTTGATAGTACTAATTTTCAAAATGTATGCGTTTACCTTTGGTTAAAAAAAAGTCATTTCACTACAAGCTAATAATCAAAATTTTAAGAATTATACATATATTGCTCTATACTTATAAAGTACTGCTTATTAATGTCCAACCCTATTGTAACATTTTACTCTTAAGTGCATTAATCTCAAGAATATCTTTCAAAGCATTTAAAAATCTCTATCTTTCACTAAACAACAACAAAAAAATATTTATTACATACCACCAGTGTGCCAGGTGCTGAGCAAGATGTTTTGGGGCATCTTAGTTCATTTAATTGTCATTTACAACTCTATGGGTGGCTGTGGTCCCTATTACCTATCCTCAGGCATAAAGGATCCCACCCCTAGTGACTAGAAGGAGTAGATTTGACATTAGGTTTTCTTTTCCATCATAGTGTAAGAGTTTCCCTGAAACACGTATTGCAGGTATAGCCAGGTGTGTTTGGAAATTTCTCCATTAGTGTGTCTTAGACTTTAATAAAAACTACCTGAGAATTTTGCTAAAATGCTGATTCTGATGGGGTGGGGCTGGATATTGTACATTTCTAATAGACTCCCAGGTGATGCCGATACTGCTGGCTCATGGACCCTACTTAAGAGCGTGGAGTATCTACGCTACTGGGTGCTCGCCCAAGAAGAGAATTGAGACCTGTGCTTTAAAACGAAAAAATTGCTTTGAGGAGAAACACATATTAAAAATCAACTTTACCATAATAAGTCTGCCATCTCACGTGTAGTATTAGAGGTCTGAGAGCTCCTCGAGCCCACAAAATTAAATAGGAATTGGGAGATTTGGGACAATTAGCCAACAGTATCTTAATCTTGAATGGATTATGCAAGACATACGCAAAGGCTTACGAGATGATCAGAAATAGAACAGTCAGAAATAAAATCAAGAAGAGAGAAACATTCATGCCACAAACCACCACTGCACTGTTATGAGTGGCTTCTGGCAAATGAGTACTTAAAAAAAAAAGATGCTGTACCTGAGAATACACTTTTGTTGGAGTACCTATCACACAGAACTATCAAAGTTAGTCTGATCCTTTGTCTTCTCCCTGGATAAAGGCAGAGGCTGTGTTTGTTCACTTGCCTATGAATGAATGAGAGCTAGAAGATATTACCTGAGATCAGGTCCTTTAACTGAGAAAGGTTATCCACTAACCAGTCTTTGGTTAGTAGAGATAAGTTCATTTGTCATGCAGCATCTTAATATTTAAAGTGTTATCCTGAGAGCAGCAGCAGCATCTGGAAACTTGTTAAAAATGCAAATTCTTGGTTTCTACTCCAGATTGACTAAATCATAACTTGCAGTTTAGCAATTTCTATGGGTGATTCCTATGTGCATTAGAGTTTGAGATGCACTAATGGGGTAGGAGGCAGGAGTCTGGGAGAAAGGCCCAATTGGTTGCTATGTTTTGATGGGAACACAGAGAGGTTTGGGAAAGAGAGACAGACTTTATTTATAGGATTACCAAAGAGATGAAGCCAAGAGAGTGTGAAGATGCTGGCTTAACTGAATGAGAGCTGCAAATTCAAAGCTACCGCTTGGAGCAGAAAAGAGCTGTTTGGATAACCTTGTTAACTTGGACACATCAGGCAATTTGTGGTGGCTGAGTATTAATAGCATTGCCTCTCAGGGCCAGAATGCCTATGTAGTTACTTCCCTGGCAGCATGAATAACCATCCAGTACCAGACGCAAAAGCAAGAGAATTTGTAGCTCAGTTGAACAACAGCCACCTCTATTGCTTGGGTGTCCTTGCATCCTATCCTTGGGAAGGCACATGGAGAGTTAAAATTGTTTAAGAAAAAAACACTGGACTCTCTCCTTTATCAGAATGTTTTTTTTGTTTTGTTTTTTGAAACAGAGTCTCACTCTGTTGCCCTGGCTAGAGTGCTGTGGCGTCAGCCTAGCTCACAGCAACCTCAAACTCCTGGCTCAAGTGATCCTTCTGCCTCAGCCTCCCAAGTAGCTGGGACTACAGGTATGCACCACCATGCCCGGCTAATTTATTCTATATATTTTTAGTTGGCCAATTAATTTCTTTCTATTTTTTAGTAGAGACGGGGGTCTCGCTCTTGCTCAGGCTGGTTTCGAACTCCTGACCTTGAGAGATCCACTCGCCTTGGCCTCCCAGAGTGCTAGGATTACAGGAATGAGCCACTGTACCCCTCCTATCAGAATGTTTTTATTCCTTTGTATAAAGTTCCCTCTTAAAGACAACTTAAACTGTTTATTATCTTTAACTATATTGTCAGCAAGATCAAAAGCAGCTAAGACAGATGAGTCAACTGCTCCTTGCCTCTTCTTCTGTTATGATACTAAGCACATCCCTGTGATTGGTTTAAACGCTGTATTAATTAGCATCTCCTGTGTTACCAACCATTCCAAATGGCATTCATTTAGCTCAGGATTCTGGACTTAGTTTAGCAGTTCTTCTGGCCTTAAATGGCATGTGTTTGTGGTCGACTGCTAGCTTGGCTAGGGGCAGGGTGTTCAAGTTGGCCTTTGCAGGCCACTTCATCTCTGCTCTGTGTGGGCTCTTATTCTCCAGCTGGCTAACTCAGGCTTGTTCCTAGTCAACAGGAGGGCCCTGAGGGTCTGCTGGTTGCACCTCATGCCCCAGCTGAAATCTGCACACCATCACTTTTGTTGCCCATTGACCAAAGCAAGTCCCATGGCCATCCCAGACTCAAGCGTGGAGAAAGAGATGGAAAATACTTTAACGTCTCACTGCCATTGCTGTCAATATAGGGAGGGGAAGAACTATGCCCCCTTTGCAATAGATCTACCACGCAGGCCAAATAAAGGCTCAGGAGACCTTTCACTGACAGGGAGCATGTTCCATTCATCTTGGTCCCTCTAGCACCATCCTGGTGTTCTCAGGATCTGACATAATTTGGGCATTTAACAAATGTCTTAGAAACAGTTCATTTTGTTTTGCTCTTCAAATAAGCTTTTAAAGACTCTGACCAAAATCCAAATTTTGTTGAAATGTGGTGATTACCATACTCATGAAGGAGATCAGATTATGCCATTTCAAAATATGCTGCATTGGCATAAGGATTATTTTGAGCTGAAGGCAGTTGAGAAAAAGCAGACTTAAAAAGAGCTCTCTGCCTCCTATCTGCCTATAAGCAAGGCATAAATTTCCATTTATATAGGTCTTGCCCTTCTCTAGAAACAGGAAGAGAAGAACTGCAGAGACAACTTACCACCAGAGCGAGCACAGAAATGAGTCTATATAAGCAAACCTTAGTAAATAACCATTTATTTACTATTAATTTCCCCCATATATTTACCATTCCACAATTCACTGCTCCTAGAAGTCCCAAGCCCCTTTCTTTGTCTAGTCACTTCTCTACAATGTAACGCCCTTTGTTATAACAGCATGTAAGTCTCCGTCTAACCACTCCTTTTGGTTTTTACTTCTTTTCTGCAACTCTCCTGTACACCTAAACTTTCACCTTTTTTTACAGTTCAATTTACAAGCTCCAGATCTAAAACCTAAGAGGATATAGGAAAAGTTTTCTTTCCCTGCATTCACAAAGACCCAATTACCTTGACTAGGGTAATATTTTTCAATTGCATATTTGACAAATTATAGAAAGAGCCATGGTAAAAACAAATTAGTAAACATAACATTTGAATGACATTTTTGAAAATGGGCCTTGCTTCACTTAATAAAAATTCTGACAAAATTTCCGCTTAAATATATTTATTGTAGCATCATTTATAAGAACAAATATTATGAGAATAGTAAAAATGTAATTTCAAATTTAAGGGAAGGTTATGATATACCCATATAAGAGAACATTGGATATCCATTATAAAGACATCTATAAAAATTATTTTATAATATAAATATTAAAGTAATATACTTATATTTTAATAATTTAAATTATTTTTATTTATAATATTTAAATTATAATTTATATTATATGCATATAAATTTAATATTCACATGATAAACAATATCATTTAAGTGATTATATTATAAAATACAAAATTATTCACATATTATTATATCTGATATAAACATGCATAAATATAAGAAAGGAACTATGACTAAATGCAATCTGTATGGATGTACCTCGGTAGATGACCTATAGTTAATATATATATTTTTATATATTTATTTATTTTCATATCTCTTTTATCTTCCAAATATCCTGCAATAGAAATATATAAGATACTTACAATTTAATGAAATATTAAAAGAAGTAAAGACAAAGGAAAAAGGAAGGAGGGAGGGTAGGAAGGCATCCCCTTATCTATTCTATAAGGACTCTTTTTGTAACATCACAGGTTTCTATGTAATGTCATTTAACTCATGTCCCTACCTTCTGGTAAAACCACAGCAACGTCACTGAGAAAGTTCCATCCAGGGAACAAGTTTAATGGGTCAACAACCTTCACAGTCATGGAAATCCTCTCCTGGAAATCTTCTTTGGGAAGAACACAGAGGTCTCAGTCATCAGAGCAGCACGGATCTGGGGACAAGGGTCCAATGTCACTGACTTCACTGGAGACGTTGAACATCAAGGACAGCGCTGAAGAGTTAATTAAAGATTACAGGGGGGGGCTGGCAAGCAGGAGCTCCAGTCCTTCCCCGGTGTCTTGGTGGAAAGGGAGGATAGAGATGAGGAGGGGCATAGGCTGCCAGCCCCATCTCAAGAAGCCACGTGATGAATGCAAAAGGGGGGCATAAGATCTGCTCACTCAGATCCCCAGGTAAACCAGGAATGGGGAGGGGATGAGGAGGGGACTGTTGTTGGTGAAATGGAGTCAGAGGGTGGATACGATCTGGAATCCTTATTATGGTATAACCACTCCTAGGGCGGACTGACAGTGGGGAAATGCCCATTTCATCACTGTTACATTATTTTTAATCTCGTGTGCGAGAGATCTTCTCCTTTTCCTTTCACTGCTTCTTTCTTTCTTTCTTTCTTTCTTTCTTTCTTTCTTTCTTTCTTTCTTTCTTTCTTTCTTTCTTTCTTTCTTTCTCTTCTTCTTCTCTTAATTTTTCTTTTCTTCTTCCTCTTCTTCTTTCTCTTCTTCTTCCTATTCTTCTCCCACATCTCACTCCCTAAATCACTGCAATTGATGGATATATAAACCCCCAATCATGACTTTGATTATCCTTGTGGGTCACTCTCTCCTTCTCTCAGTTGACAATTCTTCCTATTCATTTCCAGCCCAGTATTCCCTTCTAAATCATTTTAAATCTCTCCACTTCAGACCTTTTTCACTCCTGATTTATAAACATGGGATGTTGGAGACTTTCTTCAGGCTGGCTCATTTAAATATTAAAATATGTCATCAGTGTGCAACTGCCTTTAAATTTCAGCTTTCATGGCTTATGCTTTTACTAAATTAATAGTCAGCACTTCCATAGCATTTATGATTTTCAAAGCAATCCACAAACATTAATTAATGCGAATGCTACCTACCCTAAGAGAATGCTGTAACTAGCTAACTGACTGAACTTTATCTTAAATTATTTTTAAACAATTTTCAACTTGGGAGGGAAGTTGGAGGGAATGTGCAAGAGTGTACAGTATTTGGTATCATTTGCTGCCTCCTAAAAGTAATGATGCAGTAAATTGAAGTGAATCATCCTCAAAAGGATATTAAGGTTTGATCCACCTGGAATTAATCATCTCTAAGCATTACCTGTTGCCTAAACTGCATCGACCACGGCAGTGCTTGGAATAAACATCTAGGGACAAAAATAGCCCATAATCTGTGCATCTTTTTTCTCCTTACTTTCATTGCAATTATAGGATTCTATTATTTTGTTTTCTTTGCTTCTTATCACAATTTGAAAAAAAAAAACTAAAATAAAACAAAACAAATTTAACAGAATAAAAGTATGATTTCCCCTGCTGTCAGTCAATAAACACTTATTTAAGGCCTACTAAATGTCATGTATACTGTTTAGTTCCAGGAGAAAGAGATAAAAGCAATAAAAACAAAACAAAACAACAACCCAATGCTGTTGCCTTAGCATGGTTTAAAATTTAGTCATAAATCAAGTTAACACTTTTAAAAGATAAAAGATTACTAAATGCTCCATCTGCAAGTGGAGGAGGGAAAAGGGGAAATCCTTGTGGACTGGAAGAGTTGGATGGGGCTTCAAGGAAGAATTAGACTTGGGGTTGGATGTCCTGAGATGATGTGGTAGGTTTTGGATCATCTTGAAGTATTGAAGGAATCATTGCAAGTGTTTGAGCTTGTAAAAGGTGAAAGGACTGTTTTAGGCTAAGAGTTCAAATCAGGATGTACTGGAGGTTGGACAGATGGGACAGCAGTTGGAGGACTTGTTACCAGGTGTGTTAGAGTGGTTTGAGAATAACTGGAAGTCAAGCATTGAATTCAAGTGAACATGGATACAAATCATAGTCCTTTGTAGATGGTTGACCTTGAGGACATTCTATCCCTCATGAGCTTCCATTTCCTCCCGTGTAAAAGGTGGATGATAGTAATTATACCAAATATGTGGCGATATGAGATTTAAATAAAGTAATCCATGAGATGCACTGTACTTGGCCCCAGATAAATGTATAATGGAATCTTGGATTAAACGATAGGGAAGTGTCAAAAACCTTTATGGGTTGTTTTTCTTTCTTCTTCTTTTGCTTCTCAAATTAAACATTTTACCATCTGTGCCCTAGATGTGCATTCTCCCTCATGATGAAAACAAAAGTCTTGGATTTCTGTTTCTCGGAGTATGTAAGACTACTCTAAATGACCTTCCTGCTAGAATGAAAATAAACACTCAAAAGTATTTAAAAACAAAACATGTTTTATTTATTACAGAGCAGACAAGAAAAAAAGAATCTTCATAAGCTAAAACTTTAGTGTAGGTGGGAATCAGGGAAGGCAGAGGAGGAGGAATTTCATCCAGAAAGCATTTGTTGAACTGATGTGATATGGAGACTCTGCTTTTCTTTGTCATTATTATTTTTCTTCGTTTGTGCAAATTTATGGGGTGAACAGGGGTGGGGGGGTGGGGGGAGGGGAAGATGAATGACCTGGGAGAAAATAATAGCTGCCCTAGAATATTTTGTCAAAAATATATTTTCGTAATGAAAACAAAATACAGTTTTTTTCAAAAGGATAAAAATATAGTTTTATCACTAACAGATTCTCCATAAAGGAAATTCTGGAGGATCTATTTCATACAGAAATTCTAGATTCAGATTTTAGATTGAAGTTTGTGATGCAAGGAGAAATAATTTGCAAAGTATTTTTTTTTAAAGAAGAGATATGATGTGTGATAATAATAAAAAAAGAGGGAAGTGATAATTGGATTTATTATGTTTAAAGTCCTTGTTTTGTCTGGACTCTGTGCAGAGATAATGACAAACTTTTGACTTTCATAAGTTAGCTCTCATTTTCAGTTTCTAGGGAAACCCATAGAAGGAGAGAGGCAGAATTGCATAACTCCTAAGCTAGTGGGAAACAAAATTTTAAAAACCAACCAAATAAACTAAGAAAGGAAAGATAAAGTTACATAGAAAAGGTGATCACATTGAATACACATACATACAAAACAATACAAATAAACTCAAAAATAATAAAATGGATATAGATGTAATAGTAATTATGTGGATAAAAATGAATTAAGTGTTTCAGGAAAAGATTGTCAGGAGAAAAATGAAAAAAGTTCTAGTTGAGTGGTTCTTACAGTGTGATCTCTGAGCCAGCAGCATCAGCATCACCTGAAAACTTGTCAGAAATACAAATTCTCAAACCCACCCCAGATCAACTGAGTCAGAATCTCTGGTGGTGGATACCAAACACGTGTGCTTTAACAAGCACTCCGGGTGATTCTGAAGCAGGCTTAAGTTCAGAAACCATTGCTCAACCTACATGTTGTCTACAAAAGACATGTCTAATATATGAGTGGAGAGGCCTGAATGGAAAATTATAGATGAATATATGCCAGGTACATGCTAACAACAACCACCAAAAAAGTTTGTGTAGCTATAGTAACATCAGCTAAAATAGACTTAATATAAAACATTTATATAAGCGATTTCTTCATTAGTCTGCTTTCCTTTGGTAACAACAACCATCATTTGTTACTTGTTGGCAGGTGCAGCTGGCTGCCACAGCTTGCCTTACTTTGCTCCACCTCTGCTTTACATTTCTAATTCTCTGTCTTTAGAAGTGCATATTGCAAGTTTTTTTTTTTTTTTTTTGAGATAAGGTCTTGCTCTGTCATCCTGGCTAGAGTGCAGTGGCATCGTTATAGCTCACTGCAGCCTCCTGGACTCAGGCAAGCCTCCTGCCTCAACCTCCCGAATAGCTGGGACTATAGGTGCACATCGCCCCACCTGGCTGAGTTTTCTACTTTTTGTAGAGACAGGGGTCTCACTCTTGCTCAGGCTAGTCTTGAACTCCTGACCTCAAGTGATCTTCTTGCCTCAGCCTCTCAGAGTGCTAGGATTACAGGTGTGAGCCACCACGCCCAGCCTGCAGTTTCTTTCTTTTTTATTTATTTCGGCAAATTATGGGGTGCACTTTCTTTAGAAGTGCATGTTCTCTGGCGGAGGGAAAGAGTAAGGCAGATGGGGAAAACACATGATGGCTTTTAAGGCTTCCACTCCTCTGTGGCAAACAGTACATCTGCCTATACTGTGTTGGTGACAGGGGGTCACCTGCTCCAGCCCCTTTCTCATAGAGACTGTGTGTCATAGCAACAGGCTGGGGTGTATAGGCATCTTATGGAAAGGAGAGCAAATATTAGGAATAAGAATATGATCTACCATATTCTGCCCTCTCAGTTACAAATATCCCGTTTTTTCCATTATGCCTACACCAAAAGGCCCTGAGTCAGAGGATGATGTACAGTCCCATCCAATCATGCCATCAGACTCAAGGCTCAGGATTTTATGGTCATCTCCACATTGGAACCCCAAACTTATAGTGGTGGAATAGGGACAGGGGAGCCAAAACAATCCCTTCCATTCATAAGAGAGAAGGATTGGAGGCATAGACAAGTCACTGGTTCATAGCAATTCTGAAATGTTGTTGAACAAATGTGCAACGTCTCCTCTTTTTAAGGGGCAAGAAATGTCCCTTGCTTATGTCCCAGTTTTGTTCCTTGGAAGTAGCTGCTTAATCCATTGTTCTGCAAGGCTCTTGACTCAGCTCTCTGAAGATCTTCCTCTTCCATTGTCCTTAGTCTCATTTGTAATAGATATTGTAGTTATGCCTTCCTTAGGTGTGCAGCAACTCTCTCCACTTGCTACCTACCTATAGAAAACTGGGGGCCCCAAAGGTCATTTTAAGTCTTGGAGCTTTTTTTTTTGTTTTTTTTTTAAGTCTGACTAGTGGTTCTTTGGAGAGTATAATTTTCCCAAAAAAGCTTTTTTTGGGGCAGGGATAACTATCTCCATGTCCTAGTATCCACAGTTGATTATTTTCAACAAGTACTTTTCTTTAGATTTAATTTCAGGTACCTTGAGCCTTTCAGACTTACTTGGGATTATAGTTACCAATCACTCTTAGTAGTATTGCTTCTGTACCTTCACTAACATCTCTCAAACAGCCCAGAGTGAGTGTGTGCCAACATTTCCAAATTCTTCCCTCTCTATGATGTTTGAGTTTCATGAGAAACCTCCTTGTTTTTTAGCCCAAATTGATGGCTGATTGTTTTCTTCCATTTTTTTTATTATGGTAAAATACCCATAACATCAAATTTACCCTTTTAAACATTTTAAGTGTATTATCCAGTGGCATTAAGTATATTCACAATGTGGTGCAATCATTACTATGTTGCTATCTTTTTTAACATCACCATGATTGCTTTTGTATGCCATCAAGAATAAAATTTGAGGCCGGATGCGGTGGCTCATGCTTTTAATCCTAGCACTCTGAGAGGCCGAGGCGGGCGGATCGCTGGAGGTCAGGAGTTCGAAACCAGCCTGAGCAAGAGCGAGATCCCATCTCTACTATAAATAGAAAGAAATTAATTGGCCAACTAATATGTATAGAAAAAATCAGCCGGGCATGGTGGCGGATGCCCGTAGTCCCAGCTACTCAGGAGGCTGAGGCAGCAGGATTGCTTGAGCCAGGAGTTTGAGGTTGCTGTGAGCTAGGCTGACGCCACGGCACTCACTCTAGCCTGGGCAACAAAGCAAGACTCTGTTTCAAAAAGTAAAAAAATAAATTAAAAAAAGAATAAAATTTGAATTTCTCCACGATATAGAAAGGATTTCCCATCTAACATCAGCTTCCATTACACCTATAATTCAAACTTTCTTACTGAATTTACTCTCCACTCTCAGAATGTGCTGCAGAATCCTTACTGAGGGCCTTTGCTTATGCATCCCTTTGGCTGGAATGCTCCCATCCCTCCATGACCTGCTGTCTGCTGAAAAATTGCTTTGCAGTCTCCATATTTGCCTCGAGGGAATTAATTTCTCCCCTTTCTTGTTCTTTCACTGCACATTATTACCTATTATAGTATTGATTGTGCTTTGTTCTGCATTGTGGGCGCAAATACCATTTACCACCACTCTCAGAGTACTGTGAGGCTTTGGAAATAAAAAGTGCCCTTCATCTTATCCCTGGACTTCCCAAGGAACTTACAAGCTGCCTGGAGCAAGATGGGCTCTTGAAAGAAGTGTTTCTGTGCTACAGAAGAGGACAATAACATTGCTGTCTATAGCTTCATCAGCTTTCTGAAGTGTGTGGATCTTGTTAGAGGGAAAGGCATTTTGTTCCACTGAACAATGGTGGGCGTGGATCTGAGGTTAGGAGTGAGAGGTGGACAGAACTAAAGTTGTCTACATCCTTATTCAAAATGTGTTCCATGGGACAGTTACAAAATAACTATCTAATATACTTGCCAAAAGTGTAGGTTCCAGGGTCCCACTCTATAACTGATTATCAGTTTTGATTGGCCCTAAGAATTGTCATTTTAAATAAATTTTGTATGTACCCCAATGTGTAAGAGCCATAGTTATAGTTGAGTGATAGAGAAAAATCTTTGCATTACTAGAGTGAATAGGGCCCTGGGGATAAATGAGAAATGAGAAATGAAAAGGAAGAGAAGAATCAGAGATATCATGTAAGGCAGGGGTAATGAATGTACAAAGGCAGTGGCCACTGGACAGTTATTGGTAGTGCAGAGAGAAGGTAAAAAGTTTTATATATTCCACATGAAATTGATTTCATGGCTACAATATAACCCCAAAACTTGTCATTCTAAATCCTAAATAAAATCTGTTGCATACAGACATGCAGTATGTGTGCTTTTAGTTTTTATATTAGTTTCTTCAGAGTTGATGGGAACGAGTTGCACATGTAGGCTTATGTGGGGGAGTATGGAGGTGGCATATCTATCTATCTAATAGATTATATAGTAGATCTCTCTCTATATATATGTGTGTGTGTGTGTATGTATGTATGTATATATATATATATATATATATTTCCTTTTATAGGCTTCACAGTACTCTGAGAGTAGTAGTAAATGGTGTTTGTGCTTACCATGAAGAACAAAGCTCAATTAATACTATAATCAGTAACAATGTGTAGTGAAAGGACAAGAAAAGGAGAAATTAATTCTCTCTAGGCAAATATATATATACATACACACAGAGACACACACATACACATATAGTAGATATATAGGATGCCAAGCCAATCAGCTTTGGTAGATATGAGAGAACAGACCAGGTATATTAAGATTGCAAACATCCTTGGACTCCACAGGTGTCTTGGGGGAAACTTTGACATTCCATTTAGGGTAGACTGGAAACATGAGCAAATTGATCTAGTTCTGAAGATTTAGGGAAACCCTAAATCTATCACCTGGTTCCACAATTTTTGTGTCAGTACTGGTAATACAAAGCATGTTAGTTAGCTTGCTTTTGCCAAGTCTTTATTTTCATTTCTATTTTTTATTTATAAATAATATCTTACATATTTATGAGGTACATGTGATATTTTATTACATGCACTGAATGTGTAATGATCAAGCCAGGGTATTTGGGGTGTCCTTCACCCTGAGTATTTATCATTTCTATGTGTTGCTCTTGAGAGGAGACTTTTCAAGTCTTCTCTTCTAGCTTTGCAGTCCCCAACCCCCAGGCCACGGGCTGACCTCTTAGGAACCAGGCCGTTCAGCAGAAGGTGAGTGGTGGGCTAGCAAGTGAAGCTTCATCTGTACTTACACCCACTCCCCACAGCTTGCATCACTGCCTGAGCTCAACTCCTGTCAGATCAGCAGTGTCATTAGATTCTGCATTATGGTGAGTTGTATAATTATTTTATTATATGTTTCAATGTAATAATAATATATATAAAGTGCACAATAAATGTAATGTGCTCGAATCATCCCCAAACCATCCCCCCAACCCCCGGTTCATGGAAAAATTGTCTGTCAATAAACTAGTCCCTGGTGCCAAAAAGGTTGGAGACCACTGCTCTAGCTAGTTTGAAATATACAATATATTATTACTAACTATAGTTACCCTACTCTGCTGTGGAACAATAGAACTTATATCTTCTGTCTGACTGTATGCTTTTGCCCATTAACCAACCTCTCTTCATCCCTCCCTCCCACCCACATACCCTTCCCAGCCTCTGGCATCTATTGTTCTACTCTCTACATACATGGGATCCACTTTTTCAGCTCCCACATATGAGTGAGAACATGCAATATTTATTTTTCTGTGCCTGGCTTATTTCACTTAACATAATGACCTCCAATTTCATCCATCTTGCTGCAAATGATAGAATTTCATTCTTTTTAATGGTGGAATAGTAGTATTCCATTGTGTGTATATGCCGCATTTTCTTTATCCACTCATCCACTGATGGACGTTTAGATTGATGCCATACCCGTGCTATTATGAATAGTGCTGCAGTAAACAGGCAAGCGCAGGTATCCCTTTGATATACTGATTTCTTTTCCTGTGGATAAATACCCAGTAGTGGGATTGCTGGATTGTATGGTAGTTCTAATTTTAGTTTTCTGAAAAATCTCCATACTGTTTTTCACAGTGGCTGTAGTAATAATTTACAGTCCCACCAACAGTGTATTAGAGCTCCCTTTTCTCTGTATCCTCACCACCAAATTTTTTTCTTTTTGTCTTTTTAATAATGGTCATTCTAAACTGGGATGAGATGATATCTCATTGTGATTTTGATTTGTATTTTCATGATTTTTAGTAATGTTGAACATTTTGTTATATATCTCTTGGCCATGTATATGTCTTCTTTTGAAAAATGTTTATTCATGTCCTTTGCCCACTTTTTAATGGGACTATTTGGGGAGTTTTTGCTGTTGATTTGAGTTCCTTGTATATTCTGAATATATTAATATTAATCTCTCGTTGGATGAATAGTTTGCAAGTATTTTCTCCCATTCAACAGGTTGTCACTTCACTCTATTGTTTCCTTTGTTGTATACAAGCTTTTTAGTTTAATATAGTCCAATTTATCTATTTTTGTAATTGTTGTCTATGCTTTTGAGGTCTTAGACATAGAACGTTTACCTAGACCAATGTCATAAAATGTTTTTTGTATGTTTTCTTCTAGTAGTTTTACAGTTTCAGGTCTAATGTTTAAGTCTTTAATCCAGCTTGAGTTGATTTTTGTATATGATGAGAGATACAGAAATAGGTCTTTACTTCATCTTGAGTTAATTTTTGTGTATGGTGAGAGAGAAAGAGATCCTGTTTCATTCTTCTGCATGTGAATATCTAATTTTCCCAGCACCATTTATTGAAGAGGGTGTGCCTTCCCTCAACACATGTTCTTAGCAGCTTTGTCGAAAGTTGATTGGCTGTAAATGTGGATTTATTTATGGATTCTTTATTCTGTTCCATTGGTTTATATGTCTGTTTTTATTCCAATACCATACTGTTTTGGTTACTGTAGCCTTGTAAAATATTTTGAAGACAGATAGTGTGATGTCTCCATCTTTGTTCTTTTTCCTCAGGATTGCTTTAGCTATTTGGAAACTTTTTTGGTTCCATAGGAATTTTAAGATATTTTTTTCTATTTCTGTGAAAAATATCTTTGGTATTTTGATAGGGATTGTATTTAATCTATACATTCTCTGGGCAGTATGGCTGTTTTCACAGTATTAATCCTTCTGATCCATGAGCATGGGATGTCTTTCTATTTGTGTCCTCTTCACATTTTTTTTTCATTGGTGTGTTGTAGTTTTAGCTTTTTTGTGGAGATCTTTTACTTCCTGGGTTAAATTTATTTCTAGGTATTTAATTTTGTTTGTGCCTATTGTAAATGAGAGTGCCTTCTCAATTTCCTTCTCAGCTAGTCTTACTGGAGTATAAAAATACTACTGATTTTTGTGTATTGATTTTTACCTTCATTTTTTAAAAGGATATGAGATTTTATGTTTAGCCTGAGAATTCTCTGGAAGCAATGACAATAATTCTCGCTTTCTGTGGACAACCAAGTTTGAGAACTTGTGATCACATCCTTAAAATGTATGCCTCATTTCATATTACAGAGGTCATGTTTCTTAAAACTATCTCAGAGCTGTCTCTGCTTTTACCATTATCCATCTTCAGGTTATTCAAGGATTCAAGCACAAAGCAAGACTTATACTCTATCTTAAATCTGCCAGCAGCAAGTGTTAAGCAATACAAAGTACCAGATAAACAACTTAGAGTAATAACTTGGATTTAAGATGCTGTTGGAAAAAGTTATGATGTGGTCAGAACTTATTCAGCCTGTTTGCTGAGTAAATCCTCTCTCCCTCTACTTTTTTACTTTTCTGTGGAAAGAAAATGAAGTCAGTTTTTGTCCTTCCTAGGATTCATCTTGTAAACTGCAATATAAAAATAAAATAGAATATGAATTTCATATTTCAGATTTCCTACTTGAAGAATCTCAAATCCTCAGTGAAGCTATGTATTACTCGGTGGCATCCTAGGGAAGAAAATATACATTATAGAGGCACCAGCTGCCATTTAATATTTAGGGTGAACTCATATCCAATGCTAGCTGGAAGGTAAAGCTTATTTTACTGAGAATGAATCCAAATCCAGAAGTTGTTCTTTATTATAGCGCCCAATTTGAACAAATGTGAATCATGAAAATTCAGAAGTGGAAAGATATAACTTTGTGTTTATTTGCCTTAAGTTAGACATTATCTGGGGTCTGCCAGATCTTGACAATTTAGAAAAATTGTGAATTTCACATTCTCAGCCCAACTCACCATTTCATATCCTGTGAAATTTCCAAGTTCACGCCATGATTTCTGTGAGCCCTAAAAAGCCTATGGCATCTTCTGTTTCTGGGCTTCTTCTTTTCATCTACACCACTTCCATGCAATGCCATGCCGACCCAAACATAGAAGCCACTCCCTCTTGACTCCTACAAAATACCATAATAAAAAAGAAAACAATATAAACAAGAATTCACTCACATGGAGTATGAAAATACATAGTTTTAGTCATGATTTAGGATCCTTGGAGAGGTAACAACTCACATGGCACATCATGAAAGCTGCATCTGGATCATTAATATAATCTTTATTGGCTCTTTTTTCTCTGACTCACCATAAATATCTTATGCCTCCTGGGATCACCTCTCAAAGGAACTACTTGTTTCCAAATTCTGTCATGTATTTAGCCTTTGGAGAAATCCAATTTAAGACAATAATATATTACACTATCTCATAGATAGATATTACAAGTCAAATGATTGTGAGAATTAAATAAGGCAATTGATGTAAAATACACAGAATGGTGTGTGACACTGAGAAAGCCCTCAATAAAGTAGACAGAATTCATGGGATTACCAAAAGGGCTCAACTCCTTCACTCTCCAGGTAAATCCACTCAAGATTCAAATCTGGGGAAGAGACTGTGATTGGATTATGTCACTTGTTCTGCTGTGCTTGGGGGCTATGGCCCAGTCACCAAGAGCCCTGCCATATGACATGAAGTGGGAATGGATTGCTGTCACTAAAGAAGGATCAGCTGAGAAGGCAAAATGACCTTCCTATTAGAGGTCTAAGCCCTGTTTTATGTATGAGGGAATGAAGGCTCAGAAAGATTCTAGGATTTGCTGAAGTCACACAGTCAGTAAGCAGTGGGACAAAAATCGTATTCAGCTTCTTTGATTTCAGATCGAGTAGTCTTTCTTCTGCAATGTTAGTAAGAAAAAGAGTACTGATTATGATCCTTCACTGACTGTACCTATAAGCCTGAAAATGTACTTAATGTACCTATCCCTGAATTGCTGTTATTAGTGAAATTGTTTCTTACTTGTGCTATTTTGCTTCAAATGAGTTGGAAAGAAAATAAGCTATTGATTTTCCAAATTTTCTGCAAATCACTGGTGAAAAATAAACACTAAGATTTCTAGCTGGGCTTTAAAAGATTGACAATCAACAAACAGTACAACGATGTTGACCACTAAAGTATTCCTTTGGACGTGGAGAATGGATGTCAAAAGGTGACTAAGGTCTATGCCAAGGCAAATTGGGAGCAGTCTGAAGTGAAGAAGGAGAAAAGAAGGAAGAATAATATAGCATCATATTGAGATGTGTTTACATCCCAGCTAGTGGAAGAAAAATCTGGCATATAGCCACTAGTCATAGTCTACTTTATTATTACTATTATTTTTGTGTGGCAAACCATGGGCTACTTAAGACAAAGAAGTTGTCCTCGTGAGCAATGGAAATCAGACCAGAAGGCCTAATTATAATCCAAAGGTTGTAACAGTGTGACAGTTATGTGCTATGGAAAAGGACCTTGGGGCCTCCACATCACCCCAAATATCCCCATTCTTTAGAGTACTACCTGCCAAGGGGTTATCTTTGAGTTCAGAGGCTAGCATTACTAATCTGTAAAAGGACTTTAGCCTATTCAGGGAATACGCACTATATATAAATCTAAAATCGTATAGTCCCTGAGAAATGGTACAACTTTTAGTACATGAAAACTTTCTGAATTCCAATAACAAACATCACCAGCTGAGGTGCAATTACATGTTTCTACAGCTCAGTTCAGTGTAGGAAAGTTTCTAAAATAAACTGTGGGGCTATGACCCCATTTTACAACATACCCACAATAAATTCATCTGATAAATCCCCCAAACAATATCAACTACTAAAATCCCTTAGAGAGAAGGATAAAGTGACCTTCTTTGGTAATCAGATGCTATTATTCTTAGGACATATTTTACAGAACAATTTTTTGTGTTTGTAATAAAGAAAATTATTTTGACCTTTATTTCCCGAAGTTTGTAGGAAAAAACAAAATAAAACGAAAATACAAAAATACTAATTCTTTGTTATAAAACAGACTTTGGAGGAACTTTTGGCTGTAGATCTTATTTTATACTGACTTGGCAGTGAATAGATGATTTTGATCTGTTTTGTATCTCGCAGTCACGATTTTTGTGCTCTGAGTTAGATTTCAGATAATTATGTGTGCCTTTTTCCTAATGCAGAGGATAGCTAAATACATCTGCATTCCTTTTAGAGATCAGAAAGAAAACTGCAAAAACAGAATAGTAACACCTTAATGAATCCAATTTTGGGGAGCATGAGGAGGTTTATATGTAGATTTATAGCTAAACAAAAGCTAAGCAGAACTCTTTTTTTTCCCCGTAAGCATTTTAAATTAAAGAACACTCCGAAATATATTATTTTAATAAGTACATTATAGTGATACATTGCAGAATTGTCAGGTGCAAGCATATGGGTCTGGGCTTAATTCATACTCACCCCAAATTGTGCCTCATGAGCTATTGAAAAATTTTAGTAATAAGTAATTCACACCCCTATAGTGGGTGTGAATTCTATGTTCCAGTTACTTTTCTGAGTTTTATATGTATATCTATACATATATGAGGTCTGTACAGAAAGTATCCAGCCATGTAATAGGAAAAGTAGAGACATTTATTGAAGAAGATACAAGATACAAGAAACATTGTACGTAGGGCCATGATCCCTCAGTCCCCTTCACAGTAGGCACCTTGGGACCTCACTCCGTTCTCCCAGCTTCTCTTAACCTAATCCCTACGCGTTCAACATTGTCACATGTTCTACTTGTTGCAGGCCTTCCAGAACGGGGATCATTTTCAAGAGATTCTCCACCATCTTTGAAGCGTTTGTGCCACAGCTTTTATTCGCGCTGCACTCATCGCGTCGCCCTGAAAGCCTTCTGAATCATCCAAATAGTTTCCACGGAGGAATGATGTCCAAGCTTAAGGCAAAATTTGATGCAGATTAGTTGCTCTACTTGCTCAGTCATTTTGAATGCAATGGCCACTGAGTTCACACACTCACTCAACGAGGTCTAGCGCCCCACTGACTAGTACAGGGAAGGCGTCATTGCTCACGCATGCGCATCCCAGTCCACTCTCCTTGGCTGCCGGGTTACGTCACTGTCGCGATAACCGTTCTCCTTCTATTAACAATGGCTGGGTACTTTCTGGATGGAACTTGTACGTATACGTATGTATGTATTAATACATTTAATCCTCATGGCACCTTGAGAAGCAGGTTGTATCAGTAACGTCCCCACTTTACAAATAAGAAAACCGAGATGCTGGAACCTAAGTCGCCTGCCTGAGGTTCCACAGCTAGTGCGTGGAAGAACCAAGATGGGAATCCCAGCACTCTGTTCCCAGAGCCTCCGTTCTCTATCATCACACTGTATTTCCCTAAGGCCATGTTGGCTTGTTCTTATTTACTATTTTCTTCTAGGAGGGAAATACTACCATCAACAACATCTAGATAACTAAGGTGGCATAATTTGCTAGTGTGGGACCCAGTGGGTATAGATAAAATCCGCTTTTCTCCTCTAATCAGCTTCATGAGCTTAGACAATTTACTTTGGGCTTCACGATTCCGTTTCTTGCCATAAATGAAAGGAATCAGTCTAGACCTGCACTGTCCTATGGTCACTTCTCTCCTCGTGAGATCACGGGACACGTGAAACGTGGCCAGTCCCGATTGAGATTGCTATGCACACAAGATTGCTAAGCCTTGGTATGAAAAAAAAAATGTAAAATATCTCAATGTTTTTCATATTGATTGCGTTGAAATAATATTTTGGATATGCTAGGTAAAATAGAAATATGATTCAAATTAATTTTATCTGTTTCTTTTTTATTTTTAATATCACTACTAAAAACATTAAGATTATACATGCAATTTAACTTCATGGCTTACATGATATCTCTATTAGATTGTTGTGGTCACACCTGCAATTCTTCATCTACACGCCCCATTGATATTTCCAAGTAAAACGGCCCTATCGGCACAGGTAGGAAGATGCACAATTCCACAAACATTAGCTTTAATATCAAAATTTTCTCACATGCTAAAAAAAATTATAGAATTTAAGAGCGGAACATTGACATTGTAAAAAGAATTCAAGTCTGCTCCAGTTAATTATTGGCAAATATTGCTGTTTGTTATTGGGAACAAATTATTTGGTCACACTTTAAACAAGGTGACATTCTGGTGTGTCAAGAAATCACAGTGTCCTGCAGTTTTCTAATAACCCTTTCAGTTCTGAGAACCTGTGATTTTGTTCTGTGAGCCAAAACCCAGCCATGGACTTTTGATAAGGTTAAAATTAAAAATAAACATGCAAATGTAGGACACACAGCATGTTTGTAAGTTGGAGAATGTCAGAACACACAGCATGTTTGTAAGTTGGAGAATGTCAGAAGTATTGTTATCTTTTTTTTTTTTTTCTTTCTTAAAGAGGAGCTAGTGATCATGAGAAGCTGCCAACAGTGGACTCACTGGAGGAAAGAAAACTTCAAGGTGACAGGACTAAATAGCCCACCAGCAGTACAAACCCGGTGTTCCTCTCATGGGTTTGCAGTTCTGAAGCTGGCTCTCCTTATTTTCACTAACAGCTCTATTTCCACCTGCACCAAGGCATGGTAAGAGCAGCTGCCCTTTAAGTTTCCATTGCCAGTGCTTATTGGAGGTGAGAGATCTCATGCAGGCGTCAGGTTAAGCGGTGGGGATAAACTAATAGGTTGCTTTCTCCCCTGAGTTATGCAAATTGGATGATAAAGATCAGCTCCAGGTAAAAATTTATACTTTTTGATAATTTATCACCTTAAAGGTATTGTAGAATAATTCATGCAATATAGGTGTCAGCAGTCAGAAGTAAGATAATAATTCAAAATAATTTTTAAATTTTCTTTAGATAATATGATGAATTGTTTTACTAAGTCCATGTAGTGTACTACAAATGTATCTCAGATAAAAATAAATTTATTGAATAAGAGGAAGTGGGAGCCAAAGAAAATGAAAACAACCATTTAAGAAATTCCTTCCTTCCCCTCCACTTCTCCCATCCATCAGATCATGAGACCAAGCCATAATAAAACTGTTGGATCATCCAAGCTCTTCTATTTCTGCTCTTAAAGGATTAACATTATAATACAGTGGTTCTCAAATTGGGGTCCCAGGATTGGCAGCATTAGCATCACCTGGGAACTTAGAAATGCAAATATGTGGGTCTCATCCTAGACCTACTAAAACAGAAGCTTTAGAGGTGAAGCCCAGCAATTGATGTCTTAACAAGTACTCCAGGAAATTCGCATACATGTTAATGTTTGAGAACCTATGCTGTGGTAGACACTGTGGGACCAGGCTAGATTCCTTTCAGCAGCTAGTGCAGTTATCTGCAAGTGTTGCAGCTAATAGCCCACAACTGTAACTTAATCAAACCTCTGCCTTCATTGAACTACCTTGCCCAGAGATGGAAACACTTTGGAGGTTATTTCACAATCACTACTCTGGAACTTTGCAATATGAAGATGCAAAAATCCAGCCCTCTGTTTTCAAGGTTGGACAATTCTGGAGTGTGTTTTATGCTCCAGAGCCCCTCTGTGGGGTCAGGCCAACATTCGACTTTGTTTAACTGATGCCACATCCTTGCTCAGCTCCTTGTCTTGCTTCCTCACTCCCTTATAGGTTTCACCTAAGTATCCTCCCTAGCCATATCACAAGTACCCAAATCCTTGCCTCAGGCTCTGCTTCTAAGGAATCTGCTCACACCACAAGCCAACCACCTGTTTGTATAAATAAAGTTTTATTGGAAAATAGCTATGCCCATCCATTTACATAATGCCTGTGGCTGCTTTCCTACTACAATAGCAGTGCTATATAGATGTGACAGAGACTGTACAGTTCACAAAGCCTAAGATATTTAAGGAAAAGTTTGCCACTGTCTGCCTAAGATATTAGACAAGTTCATATGGTCAAAACCTGGAAGAGAACATGCAGTGGTGTGCTAGAGCTAATTGTGCACATCTCTTTCCAGCTCTGCATGTAACAGCACCTTGGTAGCTTGACATCAGCTATGATGGAGATATTTCCACTGTGGAAATTGGTAAATGTTACAAATCAGATATATTAATATATATTACACACACATATATTTTACATATATATATTTCTTGGAGAATCAGGTGTTAAGCATTTTCTATCACACTACTGATTATAAGACACCTTAAACACTTTAGCATGGCACAAAGAATCAAGACCCTTTAACAAAAAGAGAGAACAAAATGGAACTAACATTATTCCTGGATTGAGATTCTCCCAAGTATATGTGGAATCACTCTTAAAACAGGGATCTTTCTTTCTTTCTTTCTTTCTTTCTTTCTTTCTTTCTTTCTTTCTTTCTTTCTTTCTTTCTTTCTTTCTTTCTTTCTTTTTCTTTTTTTTTACAAAAAATGTAATTAAAAGTGTAGCATACTGATAGTGGTAGAGTCTCCCAGAAAGCATAGTCTTCGATCACATCAGCCCCTGGGGAAAGCAAGCAATCTTTCTCTTGTGCCCATACATGGTCTCTGAGGTCTGTCTCTCTGTTAGTTTTTACTGGTCTGTGCCATCTACTAAATTGCCCCTGAGATGGGACAGTCACTCTGCTTTCTTAATGGGTTGCTCCATCATGTTTTCGTGACCAACCTTGGTATGTATACTTATCCTAACAGATTCTGTTGGGCATCCCTTTGGTCTGAGCATTTATAGAATCTATACAACTCTGAAATGTTATTATCCCTCAGTATTCCTGTTCTCAGCAGCCTCTTCTTTGGTCTTCCTAATAGAAATGGCTAATAGGCCCTCTCTGGTTAGCAGTTTAAATTGGAGGGCATTAGGGAGTTTTTATTCTTCTAAAATAGAAGAGGAACAGAAGAGAAGTAGAGCCCATATAGACTCATTTTGGGGATTGTGGCAGCCAGCCTATAAAATGACCCCTGACGGTGTCCACTTTGTTATTTATGCCCTGTGTGCTTCCCTCCCCTGTGAGTAGAGATGACCAATGTAACCTGTAGAATATTACAGAAATGGCAGTATGTGACTTCCAAGGATAAGTCATAAAACACATTATGGCTACTGCCTTGATGCCTAGGATCATTCATTCTGAGGAAAGTCAGCTGCCATATCATGAGGACACTCAAGCAGGTCTCTGGAGAGGAACTGAGCCCTCTCACCAACAGCCAGAATCTCAGAAGTGGATCCTCCAGCCCCCACCAAACCTGCAAAAGACTGCAACCCTAGCCAGCTGCATAGCTCTTGAATTCCTGACCCACAAAAACTGTGTGAGATAATAAATACATATTGTTGAGTTAAGCTGGTACCTTTTGGGGTAACTCATCATGAAGCAATAGGTAATTAATACATATAATGTATAGCCCTTTTAATAAGGTTCGTGATCAACCAAAGTTAGAAATCATCTAAATTTGAAAACCTCTAAATCCCAACAGTCACTGGAGGAAGAATCATTTCTACTCAGTTTCTTTGCATAACTGAAAGCATATTTGACTCAGGAGCCAAGGAACACCATAGAATGTGTGAATGCTCAGAACTGTGTGACTGTCCAACTGCATAACAGTACCCAATAATGTGCCAACCTGCTACCCCAGGTCAGAGGTTGCAATTTTGCTTAACGATTTTGGCTCACAACTGATTTTATTTAATCATGGTGTATTATTTTGCAATTTATTTCATCTGAAAATGTTCTTCGTAGCACTGGTGTCCTGGCAGACATTTATCACACAGCTAAAATGTCTTTTGAGCTGGTGATGCTGCAGCATCCTTCAGTGTCCTGAAGGCCATCTCTTCAAATTTGGCCTAGATAATAAATTGCTCTGTTTTCCTCAGAAGACCACAAGGCGTGTTCAAAGCCCAGTGTGTTTGGGCTTCCACCTTAATTATTGAGAACACAATTCATTTCCTATCTTTGCTGAGTCGCCAAAGAGGTTAAGACTATTTTTTTCCATATTTATCATGTTCTGCACATTTTTTTATCTTACTTTGACTTTTCTCCTTAACTGGAAATTTTACTTAACTTTGCATCTCCCCCCCCCCACACTTTTTTTTTAAAAAACTATATTGAGAGGGAAAGAAATTGAGGTTTCTTTAAAATATTTTTTAATGTGTGAAATTTTTAACCCTTTTTATTTCTCCATTCTATTTGGAAAGCTTATCAGCTTGGTACATTGCAGGCAGCTTCTCCCACTCTGTAGAATGATGGGGTCAAGGGTGCAATGTTCACGTATGATTGTAGCCATAAAAAGTTATTTATGATCCCTGAATGAAAAGAAAATTATTACACTGACAATGCCAATTTGGTACCTGTTCTGCAACTTTCATGTAAGAACAGACCCTCACTCCCCTGGGCAGAGAGAGGTTTTATCTGGCAAAAGTTGGGCAGGAGAATGTGTTTGGCATCTTCCTCTTTATGCTTTTTTCCAGTTCTCTCTTGCTCCCCCTGCTTGCCCCTTCTTCAGGGTCCTCTTCTCCTGAATCACCCACAGAGTCTCTTCCCAGGCCTCACATGTGCCCATGCCCCATGCCTCCCAACTTTGTCTTCAAATCAATCTTTCTTGCCTTAGGGCTGTGGTTCACAAGTATTCTTTATAGTGAGATCCTACAATGTTTTTACATGCTCCTCCAATAAATAGGTAGCTAAAAGAGGTGCTGTTTTATCATAGATATATTTGCAATTTCAAATATGTTAGATTTGGTTATGACAGATTCAACCAGGAGATTATTGAGGATATTGCCTAGGTACAGACTCAACAATAGGACTTATTGGTGGCATTTGGAGACTTAAGCCAAACTTATCATATAATTTTTCTCAGCTTATAAAATATTTTTTTACACAGAGAGTTAAAAAAAATCCTGATTCTAACAAACAAGTTGTTGCAAATGGTAAAAAGTTTGTAATCATCCACCTTGAAATATCAAAATATTCTTGAAACCAAGTGTCCACAAATTTGAAAATGAAATAAAAGAACATTTTGTTTCAAAATAGAACAAACTATTATACATATCTAACTATGTATTTTAAATGTCAAATGTTGATAAGCACTCATTTTGGAGGAGTAAAAAAATGCTTTCTGAATACATTTAATAACAAGACATTCAGCAATCTCATTTTTTTAAAAAAAAATTCTTTCAATGCTCATCTCTTCAGAAATTTACTAAACATTTTAGAAAACTCAAATTCTAATTTTTCTTTTTGGCTGGCATTCTGTGAGATGTTTCATATTTCCTGAAAGCCAGAGAGAGCTCATTCAGCCAAGGGAAAGGAAAACCTAGGAATGTGTCCAGGGTTGGGCAGCCATGCTAACTTTGGGGTGCAATTAGCTAATGAAATCTCTTCATACTTCAAGAATTATTGACTCCATCCAATATGAATGACTAAGAATATGGGACCAAGGACAGGAGTCAACTTCAAAGGAACTGCTGTCACTTTGCTCTCACTGGCGTGTCCTTCCACCAGTGACCAGCTCCAAGCCAAGGAAGAGTCAGTGAGGTGGGGGGAGGGTACCGAGCTTCTGTGCACTCAGAGATTCAGCCCCATCCTCCTCCCCATAACGTGGTCACCTCCACCCTCCTCTCTGGCACCTCCACTCTTCTCACCCAGGTAAGTCTTAGCCATGTGAGGCTTCATCTCAATTGACTTCTCCCTTTTACTGTACACAATGAGGCACCCAGATAACACTACAAGACACAGAGCACCTGTGTGCATACACAAGGCCATGTTTCCACATCCTGTATTCATATCTTATGCATAAAGATACATATAGGATGTGTATCCATAGAAATATTCTTCGGATCTCCTTACCTTAGGGCTGTCTATAAACACTTGCAAGTATGATAATATTTGGATATCATCATTCATGTTAATTCAGAGAATTCACAAAAATCAAATTTGGAAGGGCATCCTGTTATAAAAATGACATTTGTGCTATCAGTCAACACTTTTGACAGATATTGGCATTAAAAGCTAGAGCTCACCTCACTTGAACACATTTCAGCCATGTTTTCAGTAAAGCTTCCACTCCTCTCATACTTGGTGCCATTGCTTTTTCATCATCAGTACAGGTAATTAAACATATGAAAACCAAATTACATGATGGCAAGTTGAAAATAGACATAAACATTTAGCAATATATTCCTCTCCCTGATGTCCAGTATTTCCTAAAATAAATCTTCCTGATGGTCATCTGCAAAAATGCACTCTCAAAAAATACTCATATTTGCTAAAAAAATAAAATAAAATAAAATAAAATAAAGCCAAGATGGCTACAGGTCAATCCTTTTTGTGTTTCGTTGAATTGAAGTTAAAATGATCACAAACTCATTGATCAAGTATGTTGGATCAAGGTTGCTGGATGCTGCCTCTTCTTATCCAGCAAAGATACAAAAAGCATTGTTTGACACTTGTCCCTGTAGACAGTGTAGCCTCTCCTCTTTACTCCCATTCAGTGACTCCTTTGAATGATGCTATAGTGTATTTTACTTTTTACAATTTTACATCCATTTATAGTGTATTTTAATCTTTGTATCTAACCTATTCTTGCACACATTTTTATATAAAGCCATGTACTTTTAATGCTGAAAGAAATCTTTATTTTTATACCTGCTGTGTTTGCTTTAAATATGGCACTGTAACTTAGGAAGGGCTATAGGAGAATGTGGAAAAATATCACTGCATAAAAGACAGTGAAAACTTGGGCACTTTGTATTGCCTTACAAAGGTGAAGCCAAAAGCCTGATATAACTGTCCTCATGCTCCATTTTCTCCTGGGAACTCATTGTGAGAATTTTCACTATAAGTCTTTCATTTCCTACTGTCCCCAATGTGACCCCCTTTGACTGAAAAACCAGTTGTTATCTGAAGATCAGGATGGTGTGTCATTTCCTCTTGTGCCTACTCAACCTCTCCATTCTATCAGCAAAAATCTTTTTGCTTTTTCTTTTTGTAACCTGTGATCCATTTCTGAATTTAAGGCTGATTTTTTCACCTTCATCTGAAATATTATGAAAACACTTATGAATATAAATAATAGATCAAAACATTTGTAAAATTGGAAACCCTAACATCGGAGAGAAAAAATGATGGACTGGAAGCACCTGCCAACATGCCCCTCCCAAGGACAGAAAGAAAAAATGCAGGCAGCTGCCCACATGAAGCAACATTGTGAAATCACAGAGAAGCAAAGCAGGACATTCAGGGTGGGAACAAAAGGGTGATGAGGTGATATGTATAACAAAGAATGCACAGGGGAGAATAGGAGGATAGAGAGCTGGGGTGCAGTGCTCACCATGCTGGTGCAGTGCAAGTTGTAAGACTGCTCCCTCTACTGCCACAGACGTCTACCTGGTAGACCGGGCACCTGCCTGGGGTCTGTGCAGAGTCATTGCACCAAACAACAGGCATAGTGGGGATTGGGTAGCAGCTAAAGCCATACTGAGCTCTCAGGTGCACGGTCCGCATCAGGCTGGGGAGGGAGTGGACTAACTGGAGGTTCCCCTGAGCTGTACCCAGTGACTGGAAGCCAAGCACTTCTCTCCTACAACACAACAGGATCTGAGCATGGGGATTGACAAGGGCTCAGCAGGCTCTGACCTGGAATACTCTGGGTGACTGGTTTGGTAGGTCCTGGGTGGAACAGGGAGAACTCTGTGGTCCCTGGGCTGCTGGAACTGACTTTTGCCATGTGACATGGCATCCATGCAGTCCCCGAGGCTGCAGAACAGCCTGCTACTTGTTCGGTCCTGACTCACCCTCCAGGCCCCAAACGCCTCCTGCCTGCTCTGTCCTGGCACCATCCTCCAGGTCAGATCAGCCCCACCACACACACTGCCCTACTTTAGGCTCAGAGGCCTTGTGCAGAAGGCCTGCTTTGGGTTCTTCCCCAGTCCCAGCTCTGAGGCTCTCATGGCAGAGCCCAAGACTCTGCCTCTGTCCCTCCAGAGCTCCTACCAGGCCAGAGACACCACTGCAAGACTCCAATGTAGCACATGGATCCAAAGACCCCACCCCAGAGCCTCTACTACCACCACAGCACTGGAGAAACTGCTCCAAAGCCAACACCCCTCCAGGGACCAACCCCCCCACCCCCACCAGCCTCAAGCCACCAGTACACCATGACCTGGTTTGAGGAAATGCCCACAGCCTGGGAACCCATGACAACTGCCTCATGGGATAGAAAACCTCACCCAGCTGCTACTGTCCCCTCTGCAGGGAGACCCTGGGTAGAGTAATCCTCACAACACCAGCCTCAGTAAAGAGAGTCTCGCCCAGCTCCCAACTGGTGACAACCCAACATCCAACGCAAACTGCACTCAGCACAGGCTTGAGCAGAGGCAATGGCAGGCAGACAAAACAAATCAGAACAGCTGCATTACAGGCTTCTAGTGCACACGCCTCTCCTCTGCCACATCAACACTCCAGTGTGTGTGCGTGTATGTGGGGGAGCCATCTAGGGACCGCCCCTTCTTCTAATCAAGCAGGAGAGTTTCCAGCAAAGAACAGGTACTGTGCAAACCTGCTAGCCTTGAGTTGAGAAAAGAGGGTTTACATGAGAAGAAACCCCCAAAAGAACCCTGGCTACGAAAAAAGTCAACACAGATCAACACTCACAAGGGATTACAATGGAGTTATAGCAATGAAATCCAAGTATAAGGAAATGGTTGAAATGACAGAAATGGAATTGAGAATATGGATGGAAAATAAGATGAATTGAATTGAAGAGAAAGTTGAAAACCAACAAAAAGAAGCCGAAAATATTTCAGGAAATTAATGAGAAAGTCACTAAAGAGCTAGACAACATCAGGAAGGATATAATAGAACTTAGAGAAATGAAAGAGTCATTTAGGGAATTTCAAAACACAGCAGTAAGTTTCAGCAACAGAGTAAACCAAGGAGAAAAAAGAACCTCAGAGCTTGAAGACAAGGCTCTCAAGCTAACCCAGTCATTTAAAGAGGCAGAGAAGAGAACAAAAAAGGCAGAGCAATCACTTAGATCTGGGACTACACAAAGTGAACTAACAAATTATAGGTTTCTCTGAGGGAGAAAAAGAGAGCTAAAAGCATGGAAAATCTATTTGAGGGAATTATTGAGGAAAACTTCCCTGGTATTGCCAGAGATTCAGACATCCACATATAAGATGGTTATCTAACTCTAGGAAGATTCATAGCAAATAGGACATCTCCAAGACATGTAGTAATGGCCAAAGTCAAAATGAGAGAGAAAGTTCTACAAGCAGCTAGATGTAAGCAACAACTGACAAAGGAAAACCCATCAATTAGCAATTTGGAAGGAACTGGAGACCATTATATTAAGTGAAATATCTCAAGAATGGAAAAACAAACACCACATGTACTCTTTTAATAAATTGGAACTAACCAATGGGCACACAAATACACAAAGGAAAGTAAAAGTCACTGGAAATCAAGCAGCAGGGAGTGGGGAGAAGGGGAGGGGCAAAACCCACCTATCACGTACAATGAACCCTATTCAGGTGATGAGCACATTTATAGATCTGACTGAAGCCATGTATCAAAAACATCTGTACCCCCTTAATATTTTGAAATAACAAAAATAAAACTATGACATCATCATCATCATCATCATGATAAAATGTGTTTTCATTTATTGCATCATTTCCTGCTCTCAGAGCAGAGACTATGCTAACCCTGGACCTATCCAGGCATGTGATCGCACCTGGTGAACATGAACAGCTGTTTAAAACTCAGGTGTACAATTTTATGCATACAAAATTTCTTACTCCTGAACAAAGCTATTAGAGCAAAATTAAAACCTTTCTTTTCTGTGAACTCTTTCCAAGTTGCATATATGCAGAGGGATAGTGGACTACTATCAGAAGTCAGCACAAAATCTAGTTGTACTGGCAGCATGACTTAAGTTGGTTGTCTCCATTGTGTTGAAAATTTGAACTGTTAGCACATTTGAGTATGTGGGTTGTTGAATTACATTTTTAAGATATTTTAAAAACAGAATTTGGATCCAACATGTGCTGGGTCCTGCATATGCTAAATGCAGGTCGATAACCATTGCTTTAGTGTAACTCAGCTCCCATTAGTTCAAATTCAGCATTGATGTGTGAATGGCTGAAAACACAATAATTTGCTTATTTTAAAAAGATGCTTGCTAACCCAAATATAGTTCAAATGGGTAGCACTGCAGGAAGTATACATGATTCTAACTGCAAGATTCTAGAATAATTATCTTATAAGTTGGCTAAAAATGTAGTCCTGGGATCCATGTCCATTGATTCAATAAATCTGAGGTTGATCTCAAGATCATACATTTTCAAAGCATCATGGGGGTTCTGATACTTTCAAAAACACTGCTCCAGAAGCTCCGGTTCTCTGAAAGAAAGCCAGCGATGGCCATTTCCTGGAGAGCTGTGTGAACTGTTTGAATGTTGTTCCTTCTAGGGCCTTATGTTCACTTCATACTTTGCTGTGAAGTAGGAAGTTTGAGTTACTGTTGCAGACTTCTTTCATTTGTTCTGCCAAGATAGCTGGCTGTGGCCTTTAAAAAAGACAGGTATTGTAAAATTCAGAGATACCTAGTAAAGTTAATTAACTTTTATCACCACAATTTTTCCTAGCTGTCAATTAACAGTGTTTCTGCAAGCAGAAATTCTTCCCACACAGTAGTAATTCTTTTAATCAGAGTAACAACAGTATAGATGTAACATGTCATTTTGTTTCATTAAGCACACTTTACCAGCCACCTATGATGTTGTCACAGAACAACACAAATGGAAACACCCTTGTGAAGGTTTCTGACAGTCTTGGGGTGCGATGTTGATGACAGTTACAGGAGCTTGCTGCCCACCCAGGTACCAGTTATGTCGGGAGTCTTCAGCCTCCTTTTGCCAGCTAACTAGACAATATTGCAGCGAGACCACTGCTGGGATCCCCCCTCTCCCTTGCACTCCCACTGCCATTGTGGATGCCTGGCTGTCTTCATTTGAGTTTCCCTGGGAGCAGGCAGTAAGGGCCTTTGTACAAATTGTCTAAGTGGAAAATACGGGAAACACCAGGGGAGCGGGGACAGGAGATAGGACAGAGAAGAAAGTCAGTACAGGGTAGAGGGCATGTTATCAAGAAAGTCAGCACTGTGGGCAACTGGAGCACCATTGTCATTCTAGGGGAGAGCGAAGTACAAACCTCAGAGTCACCCTGCCCAAGGAATGAATGAGCTGGGGTACATATCCATCAGTTTCCTGTATTCAATGGTAATGGATGCTTCTGGGAACTGTTGTAGCTTCCCTTTTATGCCAGTGGAGCAGGCTTATTGGTCAGAAAAAAAAAAATCCCTCAGGCAGAGGGGCCAGTGTGTTTTCAGCAAGGAGCCTTGGAATGCAGATGTGAGAGATACAGGAATGGCGGTGTAAGGGCAAGTTCTACATTTATTGACCACACTGCTTTTAACCCCATGAAGATCATTAGTCCTATGACTTTCCTTTTCTCCCAGTTGATTAAACTTCTCCTGGATGCAATTTCTTGACTAGACACAGCCAATGTTTTTTTGTTTTTGCTTTTGTTTTAATTTCCACTGTATTTACTCTGCAAACTTGTAGCCCTGTATCAACCCAACCACCCAATTTCTAGGCAAAAAAAAAAAAAAAATCCCCAGTTTAATGGTTCAGCTCCACTATATTAATATGTATTCTCCAAGCTTCACTCAGGCCCTCAAGGTGCCTTCACAATTCTCTGTGGTCCCACAAGATAGGTACCTTTCCAACGGCCATTATCAACAGCAGCCCTTCTAAGACTTCTCCTTTCTCCTCAAGCTCCTTCCTCTCCTATTCTCCTTCCTCTGAGCTTATAACCTTATAATATCCATTTCCTTTTCAAATAAGAGGCTTTCCATTGAGGGTGGTCCTCACACACAAGCATGGATACCTAAAGATATCTTTACTTGCTTCCCCCATTCTCAAAGGAAGAGGTGCCCATCCACGAAGCATGCAAATCTCTCCTCCCACTCCCTCTTGACTTCTGCAAGACCTTGACCTACCAATTTCCCCTACTCTCTTATGCATTTCTGGCTTTTCCTGATATTCTTTCCCAGTCTGCTAAATGTAACACAATCTCTCTGTCACATACATACACACACGAATACTTTAGACCCTTTAATTCTCTCTGAAATCTACTCTATCAGTCAACACACTCTAAAGGTTGTACCCTGTAGTCTTTATCTATTGCTGTATGTTAATTTATCCCAAAACTTAGTATCTTAAAATAACAAACAATGTAACCCACCATTTCTGCGGATTAGAAATCTGGGTGCGGTTTAGCTGGGTGGTTCTACTTCAAGGTCTCTCAATAATTTGCTGTTAATTATGGCTGAAGCTTCAGTTAACAGAAGCTTTGACTGAGGCTGGAAGATTCAATTCTGAGAAGGATCATAAACATGGTTCTTGGCAGAAGTATTCAGTATTCCCCTTACTCTTGAGAGAAGACCTCAGCTCCTCTCATGTGGTCTCTCCATGTGGTTGTCCTCAAGACATGACAGCCTGCTTTTCCCAAAGCCTGTAATCTAAGAGAGTACGCAGAAATCTATAATATCTTCTATGACCCACTCTCAAATCATATACTATCACTCTGTCATATTCTATCTATTAGAAGTCAGTTGCTAGGTTTAGCCCACAATCCAGGAGTAAAATTGGTTTTCACCTTATAAAGACAAATGTATCAAAGAATTGGACACATTTTAAAACCATCACTAGCTCCTTTGCTCATCTATTACTATGGATTCAGTCTTCAATACATTATTACACTGGGGCCACTTCTCCCATAATGCAATGAGATGGTTCCTGTTAAGGGCAACTATTGGCTTCATAATCATAAAGCCAACAAGTACTAATCCTAATGCATGAGACCTCTCTGCATCATGTGGCAACATCAACCCTATACCAAAAACTGAAATTCTGTGGCAACACTCTCCTACTTTCTCTTTCTGCCTCTCTAGAAATGCCTTCTTTTTATTCCTCCTTTCTTCCCTTCTCTACACTTTTATATAGCATTCCCTGAAATTATGTGTTTCCTTTGAGGAATCTTATGCATGCCCATGAAAACACCTATTGTCTATGTGCTGATAATTCTTGAGCCTATATTTCAAGCATAGGCATCTCTCCATGGTTTCAAACTAGTCTTTCCCTACTGTCTGTGGGCCATCTCCACCAGTAGCTTAAACTTAAGGCTTCTCTCTCCTCTCCCAATCCCTTACACTTCCAAGGATCAGAGAGAATGAAATGCTTGGTTTTAAATACATTTTTCTTGCTCCCCAAGCTAGTGTATGGACCTTTATCTGAGGCTAAAGTACTTGTATATGAGATACTCATGATCTTTGATCCCAGTAGGTACAATGGGGAGATGGTCCCATCTGGGTAGGACTCAAAGGAGAAGCTATGCAGTATTTTCTTTCCTGCTTCTTTCCAATACTAAAGTAGAATTGACCCAAGACCCAAGATTATGTCTGCTCTCCAGACAGAAAGACTTTAGCGGAAAGCTCCAAGCACTGAGGAAAAATGTTATGTTCTATTTCCCATGCTGGGGAACTCTGAATTAACTTTTTCTCACATTGAAGTGGTAAAGTCCACAGTTTTGACTTGGACTTTGGGGTTTGGCCATCACTGATTCCAGTCTGGGTCACAGGAGTTCAACATGTGTCCAGTCCTTTGGAGTTTTGCATTCAAATGTGGATAAGAAAGTATTCTTTCACCCCTCTATACAATTTGTACATGTATTTCCCCTGGGACCCTGTTAGGGAAGAATGATTAAATGAGGGTTGTGCTTGGGTATTACTGAGTAGCTAAACCAATGCTGCCTTGACTTCATCTCAAATACTGCCACAAAGTATAAACTCAAATTGTTCCCTTCCCCACACACTTTGGGAAATAGTGTCAATATTCACAAAGTCACCCATGCTAGAAAATTGAATTCACCTGAGAATCTACCCCAAAAGCAACGCTCTTAAATTGGTTATGCAGAATAAATCCCCAAAATACCTGTAGAAGCCACTCTCATTTCTATTCTTTCACCACCATATTGTCCTGGAGTCTCTAGTATCTTTCATCTGGGTTGTGGCAATAGCCATGTTAGCTTTGCAGTTATGCTTGCCCCTTCTGAATGTTCCTCCATATCGCTCCCTGTGATATTTTTCTTGTAAAATTATAAAATTCTTCACACTTACAAAGTGTATAAAAATAGCAAGTACTCATCTACTTACCCTGCATTTATAAATATGTGCTAATTGAGCTTCATTCTCCAAATTCTTTCCTACTCTCTTACTTGAAACTGTTATCCTGAATTTAAGAACAAATTCTTAACTCCCATGTGTATGTTAAAAACTCCCCATTTCTTTATAATTTTTACTACATATGATTGTATCACTCAACAGTGTACATTTTCATTTTGTATGTTTGAAAATCTTATAGAATCTACGTTGTTCTCAGTATCTTCTGCAGTTTGATTTGTTTCATTATCTTTGGCAAGTCTTCTATGTTGATGAGCATTATTTCTAGTTCGTGTGTTTTCAATACTTGAAAATGTTCTATTGCATAAATGAAACAAAATATTTAGCTGATCTTTTATTGGTGGGCATTTATTGCTCTTATTTTGCAATTACAAACCATGTTGTAATGACAGTCCTTGCAGATGTCTCCTTTTGGCTGTGTATTAGAGTTTCTCGGGGATGCTTACGTAAAGATGAAGTTGCAGAATTGAGGGATAAGGATCTTTAACTTTCCCAGAACTGTGAAATTGCTCCCCTAAGTGGTTTCTCACATTTAAAGTTCTAACACAAGAATATGAGAGTTTCCAATGCTTCATTTCTTTACCAATACCAGGTATTGTCAGATAAAATTATATACAGTTTTAGTTTTTATTTCTATCATTTACTAGTGCTGTGAAGAATCTTAATATTTTATTTCAATTTAAGCTTCTTCAAATTCCTTGTTCATATCTTTCGATCTATTTTTAACTTGGCAATTTGTATTTTTCTTATTCATTTTAAGGCATATATATAAGTATATAGGTAGAAAAGTAGAGATAGAAACAGATATACCCATAGGCAAAACAGTAACTCCCTAAGATATCTACGTCCTAATGCCCAGAATCTGGAAATATGTTACCTTACATAGAAAAAGTAACTTTGCAGATACGATTAAGTTAAATACTTTGCGATGGGGATATTATCTTAGATGAGCCAGGTGGTCCTTGTAATCAAATGAGTCCTTAAAAGCAGGAGAGAGAGGTAGAGGTAGGTCCAAGAGATGAGATGAAAGAGTAAGAGATTCAAAGCATGGGAGGGGCTTGACTCACTATTGTTGGTTTTGAGATGGAGCAAGCAATGTGGGTGGCTTCTAGAAGCTGGGAGCAGCCTTCAGCTGACAGGAGCAAGGAAATGGTATCTCAAGCCCACAAATACAAGGAGGTATTTGTCCGTCAGTACCCTTAAGGAGCAAAGGAAGAGATCTCCTCTAGAGCCTCTAGAAAAGCATGCAGCCCTGCCAACACCTTGATTTTATTTCATTTTATTTAACTGTATATATTTCTGGGATAGAGTACAAAGTTTTGCTATACATATACATTGTGGAATGATTAAATCAAGTGAATTAACATATTAATCACCTCTCATACTCATCATTTTTTGTGGTGTCCATTTAAAATGTATTCTCTTAGCAATTTTCAAGTATACTACACATTATTATAAACTGTAGTCACCCTGCTGAACAAAATATCTTCAGAACTAATATCTCTTGTCTAATCAAAACTTTGTACCCTTTCACCATCATCCTCTCTTTTTCCAGCCCTCCATTTTTTAGCCCCTGGTTGCCACCATTCTACTCTCTACTTCTGTGAATTCAACCTTTTAGATTTCACATATAAGTGATCATGTAATCTTTTTCTTTCTGTGCTTGGCTTATTTTACTCAGCATTATGTCCTCCAGCCTCAGCCATGTTGTTGCAAATGACAGAATTTCCTTCTTTTATAAGGCTAAATAGCATTCCATTATATATATAGACCATATTTTATGTATCTACTCATCATTTGATGACACTTAAGGTTGAGTCCATATCTTGGCTATTGTGAATAATGCTGCAGTGGACATGGAAATGCAGATATCTCTTTAACACACTTATTTCATTTTGTTTGGGTCCATAGCCAGAAGTGGGATTGCTGGATTATATGATAATTCAATAATTCTATTTTTATTTTTTTTTCTGAGAATCATCCATACTGTTTTCCATAATGGCTGTACTAATTTACATTCCCACTAACTGTGCACAAAGGTTCCCCTTTATCCATATCCTTGCCAACACTTGTTTTATTTGTAACAAAACACCTTCATTTTAGCCTACTAAGACCTGTGTCATATTTCTCAGTACAGAACTGTAAGATAATTAATTTATGTTGGTTAAGCTGCCAAGCTTATGTTAATTTGTTATGGTGGTGCTGGAAAACTATTTAATCATACACATGCATATAGAAGGTATTATTATGCTACTCTTATTGTTTTCTTGTGTATGTACATTGCAAATATTTTCCTCCAATCTGTGGGTTGTCATGACACTTTTTAAATGGTATCTTTTAATGAACAGAAGTTTTTAAGTACAATGTGAAATTGGATTCATCATTTTTTTCTCCATTGTTTTACTCTATTGTCTCTATTATATGTATAAAAATAAATTCTTCCAGTACATCAAAATCATAAAGAGATTTTCTGTCTTCAATGTTGAGACATTTAATTCAACTGCAATTTTTTTCATATAGTTTGTGATAGGAATACACATTGTTTTCAATGGATGATAATTTCCTTAGTACTTTTTATTGACTGCCCCCTCTTTCTTCACTAATCTTCACCTCTGTCATAAATCAAAGTTCCTTTTCTGGGCCCTCTATTTGGTTTCTTTGTCTCTTTGTCTATTCTGAAACCAGTATTACAGTCTCTTTATCATAATACTTTTATAATAATACCTGTTATTTTGTAGGCTGAGATCCCTACCCTCTTCGTCTTCTTCAATTATCTTGAATATTCTTGGTCCTTTACTCTTCCTTATAAATTTTAAAATTAGTTTTCAAGTTCCTTAAAAACCCTGTTGGTATTTTGATTGGATTGCATAGAATTTATAGATTAAGTTTGGGAGAACTGACATTTTTACAATATTGAGTTTTCCCATCCATGAACTTGGTTTATCTCTCAATTACTGATGTCCTCTTTTATGACTTTTAATACTGTACTATAATTTTATCTACTTATGAACATTTTATATGATACCTTTAAAAAATGTTTTCCAAGTGTTAATTTCTGATATCTAGAGGTGCAATTTTTATGACAATTTTATATCTAGCAATATTCCTAAACTCTTCCTTTTTTTTTTTCTTTCTGCTGCATTTTCTTTATTTCAAGCCACAGATCTATTTGAAGGGTCATGCACCAAGTGGCTTATAAATAAAATCAGAGTTTATGAATAGTATCATCACATTAAGAAACATAATTAATTGCAGGATTCTCTTGTTACATAAAAAGCTCGCATCTTGGAATCCATGAGTTGGTATTATCCATGGAATACCACTCTCTGGAGACTTGAGTTGTAACCCAATCCATTGACTTCATCACAGCTTTCTTCCATATATAATAAAGGATTTCACTTTCCTCAGGATTGATCTGAGGTCCAAACTGCTCCATCATGACAGCTGACAAACCCTTGGGTTCTAGAATCCAAACAGCAACTCCTTCTGCTGCCCCTGCATGGCAGCGCCCAGTGCAGTGGTTTTGGGCATTGATGGCTTCACTACTGGAATATACAGAATGTCTGCTTGCAGCTGCATAAGAATTTTGTTGCTAGTCATTCCTCCATCTACCTGCAAATGACTGAGTGGAATTCCACGATTCCGATTCATGGCATCCATGAATTTGGAAACAAATTCCATGGGTTTGGAAACAAACAGCTTCTAGTGCAGCAAAAGCAATATGACATTTTCTGGTGAACTGAGTCAATCCATAGATTATCCCTCTTGCACTGGGATCCCAATATGGTGCATATAACCCTGAAAATACTGGGACGAAGTAGCAGCCACAGGAAACATCTACTTCTTTGGCAACCTTCCAAGAACCCAGCTTTCATTAGGGCATAGATCTCAGAAGAACTCCGGACATTTGGAAGAATTTCCATTGGAATTCCAAAAAATTCGCAGAGCTCTTTATCCCATTCCAAAGAATGAATGTTGAAAAGCATCATTCTATTTGCATTTGTGACATCCGTACGGTGGACACCTCTGTCAACTCCTCCTGTCAAACTCCAAATAAGCCATGAATCAATGGTCCCAAAAAGAGCTCTCTTTTCTTTAACAGCCTTTTGAACTTTTCTCACGTTGTCAAGGATCCAACTAAGTTTCACTGCACTGAAGTAAGTGCTAAGTGGAAGGCCTGTCTAGCACTTGATGAAATTATTATTTCCAGACCCTCGACGGTAGACTGGGTTCTTAGATCAAGCCATCCCACAGCATTGTAGAGAGGCTCTCCGGTTAACCTGCCCCAGACTTACGGTGGTTTCCCTCTGGTTGCTGACACCAGTAGCTTTTGTGTTGGAAAGATCAATATTGAGCTGTCCAAGTTTCTCCCATGTTTTCTCTACACACTCATAGACAGAATGAAGAATTTCCTCAGTGTCTTGTTCCCCCCATACCTCTCTTGGAAACTCTTACTTGATGGTGACTAAGTAGTTCGGCTACTTTTTGATTTGAAAACCAAAAAGCACGTCGAGCTGGTGCCCTGGTCCACTGCTCCCACCAAAGGCCCCCAAACTACTTTCTTCCAGGCTGCCATGAAAACAGCTTCAGGTGGGCCAGAGACTGCGACCGGTTTCCGTTTCTGGGGTGACGGCAGGGGTGGGGAAGGGGCGGGTGGCAAGGTGCCTGTCAGCTGAACCTAAACTCTTCTATAATATTAACTCTGCGAATTTGTTTTGAGCTTCTTAGGTCGACAGTTATAATAATCATAACATCTATGAATGATGATTATTTTGTTTATTTGCAATATTTATATTTTAAGATTCCATTTTCTTGTCTCAATGAACTACTTTTAGGACCTTTGATCCAACAGTAAAAGGAGCACTCACAGTGGCTATCTTTATTTTGTTGCAGATTTGAGAGGAAATATTCCAATCATTTATTTTTAAGAATGCTCTATGCTCAATCAGGTTTTAACAGGTTTCTTTTTATTCTTAGCTTGCAAGTATTTATTTTTAATGAATAGATGTTGGCTTATTAAATGATTTTTTCTACATGTGTTGAAAATGATTTATAATGAGTCTTTCTTTTCTCATCAGTTTGGCTAAAAGTTTGTCAATTTTTTTGGTCTTCTCAAAGAACCAGCTTTTAGTTTCACTAATTTTTCTATTGTTTTTCTGTTTTCATTTCACTTATTTATGCTTTTATCTTTACTGCTGTCTTTATTCTGCTTAATGTATCTCTCCTTTGCTTTTTGTTTTCTAATTATTTTATTTAGGTGTTTTGGTCATTGATTTGAGACCATTTTTTCTTCTAATATGGAAATTTATTTCTATAAATGTGCCCCTATTACTACTTTAGTGACATTGCACAAATTTTGATATTTTGGTTTTTAAATTTTTATTCATTTCACTGTACTTTATAATTTCCTTCTGAAATTGTCCTTTAACCCATAGAGTTACTTAGTAGTGTGTTACTAAATTTCTAAATATCTGGGGATTTTCCAGTCTTTCTGTGATTAATTTCTAATTTAATTCCATTTTGATCAGAGAAAATACTTTGTGTGACTCCGATTCCTTTAAATGCATTTAGACTTGCTTTATGTTCCAGTATATGATCTATTTTAATGTATTCCATGTGTACATTAAAAGGATATGCATTCTGCTGTTGTTAGGTAGAATGTTTAATTAGAAATTAGGGTTGCTGATTGTGTTGTTTAAATAGTCTATGTCCTAACTGATTTTATATATATTTGTTTTAACATTATTGATGGAGGGGAATAAAATCTCTGACTATAATTGTGAATTTATCTGCTACAAAGTTCCATCTTAGCCTCCTGTTACAAACAATAGCATTGTTGCCTCTGTATGTGTGTAGATGATTGTGAATTAATTTTCTATTGCTGTCACAAACTTAGCAGTTAAAACTTAGCAGTTAAACTTAGCAGTTAAACTGTAAATCATGAATCTATCCATGGCATTGCTGGGTTCTCTGCCTAGCATCTTACAAATTAGAAATCAAAATGTCAGCTGGCCTACCTCTCACCTGAAACTTGAGGTCCTTTTCCAAACTTATTCAGGTTGTTAGCAAAATTCAGTTAATCTTAACTCCAAGACTGAGGTCTCCATTTTATTTATTTATTTATTTATTTATTTATATTTTTGTAGCTATTCGCTAAGGGTTGCTTTGAGCTATTAGAGGGAACCCTCAGATTATAGCCAAATGGCCCTCCCACAACATGGCAATTCACTTCTTCAAAGCCAATAGGAAAATCTCCCTCCTTTCAGAAAAGGCTCAATACCTACCACCTTAAGGGCTCAACCTAGATCATCTTCCTTTTGTTAAGGAAGGTAACAGTTGACTCAAATTCAACTGGTTACAGACCTTAATTACATCAACAAAATCACTGCATATTGTCATATAATATAATATAATTGCAAGAGTGACATCACATCATATGCACAAGCCCCATTCATACTCAATGGTTGGTATTTATACAGGGTATTGTTCATTGCGGATAATCTTAGAATTCCACCTAACACAGATTGCTAGAGCAGAAAAATGGTCTGGATGGATACACACCAAAGTGGTAATATTTGTTACATTAGAAATGTGATGGTGTGTATAGAATAGACAGGATTGAGACAGAGAGGTAACAAAACAAAACAAAACAAAACAAAACAAAACAAACAAACAAAAAACCAAAAAACCCCCACCAAAACAGATGTAGGAAAATGGGAAGAAAATTGCCACAGTATAAAATTAAGTAAACATGTAAACTACAAAATCTACTTTATCATGATAAAAAATGTAACTGGAAGTTATATTATTAATAGAAAAATAAGAACACTAACTTTAACTTTGGGATAAAATTTTGGTCAATATCTGCCTTGAGTTTTATTTTAGTAGAAAGGTTTACAATAAAGTAAAAAATAAATAACATAAATTATTTTTATACCCAGCATCAATCCTGGAATGTCACTTCTTATTACAGATTATAGCAGTTCATGGGCAAAAGTGTTTTATTTTTTATTTCAAGTATTTTCCTTATCCAGAGGGTTAAATTTTATTAAGGCAGATAAGGGACAGTTTCATGATGGCTGACAAAGAGGAAAAGGTTCCTGGTGAGAAATCAATTTCTAAAAGGTAAAAAAAGCCCAGCATGCTTTTGATTTTTCGTAGGATGCCACACCTTTGATATAACCTAATTCAGCTCATCCACTAACACTTGAGTAAGGATGGATACTGAAGGACCTTAAGTTAGAGTTTAAGAGTTATTTGAAGCTGACAATTGTTTTTTATGAATGCTGTTAGGCACTTGGAAGCTCTGAGTCTAAGTAAGAATTTCTTCCTTTTTTTCCTCTTCCACTAACATTACATTAAGCTGTCATTCATGGCCACAGCAGGGATACAAAACTGTCTTGGAATAACTTGAATGACATAAGCTCTCTGGTGGTATGTAGCTTTCAAAAAAAAATTCATCACATCACAACAGATCTTTCTTTTGATGTGTTCAGTATTTCCAGATCTGTCTGACAATGGCAAATTAAGACATTTGTACAGTGAACTCTGACATTGGTGTGAATATGACTCTTCCTGGTCCTATATAGTTTTTCATTGTTTCTGGCCTGCATCTTTGATAATAATCTCAAAATTCTTTTAGTGCCTTCACAAGAAACTCAGTAAAGCTAGGAGCTGAGAATAATCTCTGCATTCCCTAGCTCAGCCAATGGACCTCATTGTTGAAAGAGGCATATATATACATACATACATTCTGCAGAATGCAGTTGTTGAAAATCAAGTTCTGGGATTCCTATTTTGCAAAAATTTACTTATTACAAAATAGTCTTGAGACATGATAACATTCAACATAAATTGCAGCTTAATAATGAACAATCAGCTATAAATTTTTTCTATGACCATGAACATTTGTTTGCCTATCTCATTTTATTATAGTTGGAAGTCTACTGTGAATATTTATAACATCTGAAAAGAAAATGATATTCAAACACGATGTGCATCAATTTTTTTTCTCAAATACAATTTGTAATTGGGTATAGGTAATCTATGAGTTGCACAGAACCCATCTAAAATTCTGCTGTCCTGTGTATTTAAAGCAAATTGACTAATGGGGCCAATGCAACAGAATATGTAAAAAAAAATCCCAAAGAACCCAAGAAAACCTAAGTAATTTGTTTCAGTTATTTTGAAATTCTCACTAGAGTCTTTAGATTTTAAAAATTATTTTTTCTTTAAATCCACAAGTATTTTTCTAGTTCCTACTTTGTTATAGGCATTTTGTTTGGCAGTAGGGTATAAAAGTGAACAATACAAGTAGATAGAATCTTTGCCTTTGTTGAGCATAGAACATGCCTGCTGAGACATTTAGCAGTCACAGAGTATATGTAAGTTATAGTCATGATTTTCTATTAGCATTTGGTAAGTACCCATCAGTGCAGCTTTTTATTGGTCAGGCAGTCAACATTCACCAATGCCTAATATATGCCAGGCACCATGCTGGAATTGCATAAATACATAAGGAACTAAAAATCAGCAGGAAAGAGAATCTGTCAGTATAATTATAGTTCCATATGATATATTCAGACATTGCAATATGTAAAATGTAAAGAGCCATTGAAGAAGAAGGACCACACTCTCGCCTATTTTATGCATGCATGCATGCATATATGCATCTATCTATTTATCTATCTATTATCTGTCTCCATCGATCCATCAGTCTCTTTATTGGTGGGGAATGTGGACAAAATTGCACAAGAATTCCACAGAGGAGGTACTCCTTGAACCTTTGTTTAGAGAGTAAAAAATTGGGACCCATTTTATATACTAAAGGTTGTAAACAATAGATTTCTGAAATATAAAAATGTTTTGGTTAGGAACAGACCTTATATACAAAGATTTAATTGTATGTCTAGTGTGTCCCAGGTGGGAGACATAGCATTGATTGCAGATGTTATTGGTGCTCTGCTGCTTCCCATTGGCCCTTAGCATTCTCAGCTCAACTTCCCTCTGCCCAGCACCCATCACTCTTTACCCAAGGGCTTGCTTTGGTATCAGAACCCACTCTGTCCATGCATGTGACTGGAAGTATTGGGAAACAAATCCCCTCAGGATCAGCTTGCAACCAATAGCAGATGGGGATTGGTAGGATAAATATCCCAGCTCCCTCAGCCCTGGGTAGGATAAATTTAAGGTGTGCATTCTAAACTGTTTTCAGAAGTTGCCAAGGAAGATAAGAGTATAATTATCCACAGTGGTAACCTATTTGATAATGCACCCCTATGGCTGCCTCCACTTCGGTTCATCACCTCTCCACTCCCTAAGTGGTCCTGGGATCACCTTGCAAATAAACTGCTTGCACTTGAATGCTCATCCCAGCGCCTGCCTCTGGGAAAACCCAATCTAAGATGCTGACTATTCTTCCTACAGTTTCTGCCGTTAAGGAACTCCCAGTCAAGTGGGACCTCCCAATCACTTCCATCTGGCAGTACATAACCCAAATTCGCCACTTAGAACTAACACATAAACTGTGCACTTATTACAAGAATAAACTACATACACATACAAATATGTTTCAAAGGTAATTTTTCCAAATCTCTAACTTTTCTAGCATTACAAAGGCTTGAATTCAAAGTTCTTGTCTTCCAGGCTAAGGCTCTCGTTGCATACAAAGCTGAAGGAAGAGTGGCTGAGAATAAACTGGAACAATTAAGACTTCTGATATAACTATGAGTTAGCCATTTATGACTTAGCCATTGTTGCATAACAGAGCACCTTGAAGCTTAGTAGCTTAAATCAGTTATCTTTCTTTCTTTTCTTTTTTCCAACAAGGTTATGGGTCATGTGGGTGGTTCTGTGACCTGGGTGAGACTCAGCTGATGTTGGCTGGGACTAGGGGAAGGACTGTTCCACGTGGCCTCTCTCATCTTCCAGCAGGCTGGCTCAAGCTCGTTTGCATGACAGAGGTGGTGGTTCAAGAGGGAGAGTAGAACTGTGCCAGGACTCCTGAGTCCTGTGTTTAGAACTAGAAGGTAAATCACTTGTACTGCTTTCTACTGATTACATAGGCTATAAGGCCAACCTAAATCCAACAGGTGGGGAAGTAGCTTCACATCTCAATGGGAGTTGTGGAAAAATCACATTGCAAAAAGATGTGTATACGTGGAGGGAAATAATCACCACCATTCTTTTGTAAACAATCTACCACCTTCTGACTAGAGTTATCTGAATGCATTCTGTTCTTACCAGATGCCCAGGACATTTTTTTTAAAGGGGGAAAATGAGACCACATTATCACTTTATTCCATCACCCTGCAACACATTTTTCTACTATTCTTCCCGTTAGTCATTTCCTTTGCTATTTTTTTTTTTAAATTTCTGTAATTCTGTTCTCTGATACAACACTGACTTTTCTCTATTTAGTGTTCTGAAGCTGCAGATAAGTCCTGTAAGCTAATTGGAGTGTGGAGCATTCATTAGAAATATTATAGTATATAAAATTGCATTCTCCAACTTTTATAATAGCAGTAGGTAGGAAAACCTATACATTGGGAAAGGGTTTGAGGGAAAAAAGAGGAGAAAGGCTGTAAGTGTGCAGAGACAGCCAACAAATAGCATCCTTGCCACCCTGTGGAAGTTTCTGAAATTGCGTTATCCAAAATCATTGAAAACGTGGCTATTTAGCACCTTTTTGTATAAATCTCAGCTCTGGGTGCCCATGAGGGCAAAATGAACTGTTCCAGGCAAAGGGACATCCCCATGTGGCAGACCTAAACAGAGCCAGTATATCCACCTAGTGTGGTCAAGTTGACCAACCTGCCATCAGCCTTATCTTGGTGGTGTGATGGCAGAGCTTCAAATCATGATCGGGATTTTAGAGCTAGAAGAATCTTATCAATTCATCTAACCCAACTCATAGAGCTTTTTGTTAGGTAAATTTTTTTAAGTGAAGCATACATACAGGAAAGTACACAGATCATAATTTAATGGCTCCATGAGCACACAAAGTGAGCACAGCGTGTAACCAGCACTCAGAACATGAAACAGACAATCCCCAGCCCCCCCAGAAGCCCGTTTCTTGCTCATCTTTCTATTGTGTATTTATCCAGGACTGTAGTTTCTGGGGCACATGTATGCATATGTTTGGCTTTAGTAAATTTTACCAGTTTTCCAAAGTGGCTATACCAATTTATATTTCCACCATCCCAACTCTTTTTTCAGCTTTTATTTTTAAATAATTAAATATATACAGGAAGTTAAAAAGAAATGTACAGGGAGGTCCCGTGTCCTGTGCATCCAAGCTCCTCTCATGTTAACATTCAGCATATATATATTTAATGTAAGAGGCAGACTGAAAGCGGGAGGGTGATCTGGAAGAGGCCTCACAGCTGATGACTTACAAGGTTATGACTAAAGTATGGGCTTTCTATTCACTCATGAAAAGCCATAAAGGCCTCTTAAACATCGTCTTACTGTTTGCAAAATCCCTTTATGCTTGTAAGATTATATAGTTGATATAAATATGACCTCTCAGTAAAATCTAAAGAAAAATGACCTAGTTTCTAGGATTTAGAGTAGAGATTAACATTGAGCCTAGAACAGGATCAGTGTTCAACAAAAGGTAGTCATGTATTATCAATAGCAACAGCATCATACAATGTCCTGGGCATTTTTATCTCTACTTCTTAGAAGAGGGATGTGATACATATAGATGGGGATATTATTTTTCAAGGGTCTGAATTGATAAGTTACAGAGCCTGGACTTGAACTCATAGCCTCTGACCCTGCACTTCCATTGCTGATAGTGATATTAATAACTTGCTTGATATTACTAACATTGTATATAGCCTTCCTTCTCTGCCCTGTCTCAATTTCCCTCTCCCCTGCTGTTATTCTGTGGGATTACATCCCAAATAAAGTACTTGTACTGAAATTCTTGTTCAGGATCTACTTCTGGAGAATCCAAACTAAGATACTCATCTTCACCTTTTTTTCAATTCATCTCCTTAATTTTTGTTCTGATTCAAAAGAACAACTTTCAAAGAATGGTTTCCTTGTGACATTGTCAAGGTTCCTTTAGTTTTCCTGAAAGATCAACATATGCAAGGTCAGCTCTTTCTGCAGGACTGATCATTTCTATGGCAACCATCTCTATTTCATGGTTTTTATCTAGATTAATTTCATAAAGAACTCTGACTTGAAAAGGTTTGGTTTTTCTACTTGACCTTCCTAGAAGGAATATTTGTGTATAACAGGAAAGCCCTCTCTCATACCTTGACCTCAAATGTTCTAGGAGAAAGCCCTTCCCTCTTAGGATAAAGTCATGCCTTCCTCAGTTATCGCTGATCTCGAATCATGAGAGTTTAGCTAATGGTTAAATCCACATTATGCTTAATTATAAATAGTTAGGAGTATATAACATTCAGTCCATGCCCCAGTGATTTATGGAATACAAATGTGATGGAATATTGCTGTTTAAATGCCAAGCAAGAGAAGAGGCTCAGCAAACACAAGGACAACCTTTGCACAAAAGCCATTGCTAAGCATTAGTCAGGCAGTTAAGATTAACATGGGATAGCACAACCCTCCATTAGTTACTCATCAGCAAACACTGAAAAACGACAGCTATATTATATCTCTTCAGTGTATTTTTAAAAATGAGAAAATGGAAAAGCACAGAGGCAGATCAAGGACCCAGGGTCATGCTACCAGCTGAATTGCTGAGCTGTGGGGCACTAAGTCCCCCCAGTCTTAATCCATTGTACCAACAGGCATCACAGGAATGAGAAGACACAAGACATGAATCCAGTAATTCCCAACTTTAGCATGCATCAAAATCACAGGGGACTTATTAAAACACAGATTGTAGTGCCCTATCGCCTAGAATTTCTGATTCAGTATGGTTGGGCTGGAAGCCCTGAGGGTTTGCATTTGTGACAAGTTCCCAGGTGGTGCTGATGTTGCTGGCCCAGGAATCTACATTTTGAGAATGATTGCACTGATAGGCTAGATTTCTTCTAAAATGGAGCTCAGATGGTCCTCATGTAAGGAGCCTGGCCACACTGGCAAACACCAAGGGATGTTACTGCTAGTGTCACAAGGCTTAACATTCAACCCTAGTCAGAGAATGTTAGAGGTGAAATGCCAAAGAATTAAGTTTCAGTATTAGACTGTCAGAAGTCTGATTTGCAAAGATCTGAAAGATACACAGGCAGCAATTATGACTCAAGATTAGAAATGCTAAGCTCAGAAAGTACCAAGACTTGGAATCTGGACTCTTGCTCTTCCAACCAGTTTGCTTTCTTCATGGCCTCTGATACCTGCAAAGGAAGAGAGTCGATTTCCTAAGTAAATGCTGAACTATCAGGAATGAAGGCAAAAAATTAAATTAACCTCATTTATTTTTGTCTTCAAATACCTATATCTGAATGCTCCTCATAATGGATACTTTTAATGAATTCTTGGATATTACACCACTCCAGAAATGCCTTTGACCATATTCTGGTCACCATGATGTTCAGTTGTCCCTTGAAGTTAGGTGGTTAAGAATGACTGAAGTTGAGTCCAGGCTCTTTTCTCACGAGATATGGAACCAATGAATTGTAAACTTCTTGGAGCCTCTGCTTCTTTACCAGGAAAAAGGGCTAAAACATCTGCTTCCTCATACAGCTGCTTCAAGGATAAAGTAAGCTATTACATGGTAGATGTAGTAACAGCTCAGTCAAACTCCATTACAGCATTATTCTTATCATTGGTAACACGTGCAAGCATTTTCTCTGATGACCACCAAACCCCTGGTGATGTTTATGGTCTATGGGTGATTTCACTCACATAGATGGTATTTGAACAGCAGCTACTTATGAGAATGGAGAAACACCTTTTACTTTGGTAATTAAAAAAAAACTTAAAGAAGTAATGACTATTGTGTGTGTGTGTGTGTGTGTGTGTGTGTAAATTAAAAATATTTGGAATTACCTATAAAAGAAGAAAAGACTTTAGTTGAAAATATGGTGAAATGTAAAATATGGTCAAATATATAAGAGCATCATGCCAGTTAATTTCTTATTTTTTTGTAAGTGTACTGTGGGTATGTAAGATTTAAACATTAAAGGAAGCTGGGAACAGGGTGTACAATAGCTCTGTACTATTTGCGTATATAAATTTTCTGAAAAATATATATAAATTTTCTGAAAAATAGTTTTTTAAAAGTATCAAATTAATTACAAAAGAGCTAGGGAAGTTGAGGCATAGTTTTTAATAGCCTTGTATAGTATACATATTTATTCTTTTATTTTTGTCATGAACCATTCATTATTTGGATAAAACATAGATGCAGACAATCATTAAGATCCAGCAAAAGTTGAAAGAGATGATTTGAAGTAACACTTTCTCCCCAGTTTTAAGAAGTATTTTAACCTATACTACTGAGTAACCTTGTAGCCTTAATTACAATTAAATTGTTCCACTGAAAGCATATGTATTTCTAAGAGATTTTGATGGTTTTTATCATGAAGTTGAAAAACTCATGAGATTTCTTCTGGGGCTGAGAGAATGGAACTATGTGATTATTAGTGTTATGTTGACCCTGACTTAAAGTCTCTTTGCTGTCTCTACAAAAACTTGTAAAGAGCAGTTTCCTTTACAGACCTCAATATGTTCTGGGGACAGTTATAAGATAGTATAACTCAAATTAAAAAAAAAAACAAGAAAAAGAAGGAAACACTTTTCCATTTCATAGTGTGGAGTGTAGGTTATAAGAAAAGATCGTTTAGGAATGGAATATTTAATTATGCTTCCACAGGAAATTTGACAGTAAGGCTTTTTGCTGGGAAGTTTAGGGCAAAATGGAAATGAAATTGATAATGCCTTGAGCCTGGCAATGGATTTTCCCAGAAGAAATAATGCAAAGTTGTCAAGTATGAATGGCAGTTTCTAGAGTCTGCACAACTAACTCTTGACAGATGGAACTTCGCAGAGACCATGTGGCACAGGGATTCCCACATATTTATTCTTTAAAGACAATTTTGCTTTTTTTGTTTGTTCGTTTCTACTTAGGAACAACTATTAAATAAAATGCATGCAGAAACAAGTGCTCATTGAAAACTATTTCTTCTTTTCTCTGGACTCAACCTTAAACTACATTTCCCAGCATCCCTTCCAGTTAGGTATAGTCAGGTGATCGCATCTGGTGAAAGGAACTTAATCAGCAGTAATAAACAGTACCCCCAAGCCTGGGCTATGAAAACCTCCCACAATACTCTGTTTGCTCTTCCTTATATAACACCCTAGAGGAATAATAAGACAGAAGGAAACTGGGCCCTTAAGGAGCCTGCAAGCTTGCCATTCAAGAGCAGGTGGGAGCCACAGCCACTGGGTGGGACCCCCAAGGCTCGGCTGGGTACGGTGTGTTTTCTTGTGCACATGTCTGGTCCATAGGAACACATGTGAGGATGCATTCAACAATGTGTACATGGTTGTCACAGTTGGTGCTGGGGGTGACCCCAAAGCCTAGGAAAGCCATAAACAGTCCTCCAAAATCCCTGGATGGCAGGGGGGTGTCCCACCCTCCACTCTGGAGCACTCGGGGCCCAGGCTGGGGAGCGGCTGAGGGCCAGTGGCAGTCTTGATTTGCATCTGTAAATCCCATAGTCCCATGTATGGAGGGATACTCGGCTTGTAACCAGCCCACCTTGGGGTCCTTCCCCAGGCTCAGTCAGGCAGCCAAGAACTCAGGCAACAGTCAAGGCCTAGGAGGTGGCCCAGGCAGTTATGGCCACACCACCATGGTCAACAAGGTGGAGACTCTGAAGGAGGAGGAAGAGGAGCTGAAGAGGAAGGTGGAGCAGTGCAAGGTGAGGGGGGCCTTGGGGTTCCCTGGATGTATGGGGGTGGCAGGAGTGGGTGCTGTTACTATTCCACAGACAAGGAAGCTGAAGTTCAGAGAGGTGACATGACTTGCCCAAAGCCGCATGATATTGACTTTCTAGCTTTGGTTGTGACCAGGGTTTCCCAGAAGTTGCTAAAATTAATTTCCGAAGCCTATCCTTTGGATTGCAACTGCCAAGAAGAAAAATAAAGGAAATAGACAATAGAATTGTGTATTATAACAAATGAACTAAGAATGTCTCCATATTAATAAAATCATTTAATTAAACATTCCACTGAACAAAATAATACAGCATGGAAAAATGGAAGCATATAATGTAATTTCATCCTGAAGCTAACTTAATATAATAGTAAAATAAATAGCTTTGCGGCAGGACAATTACAGATTTATTAATTTTCATTTTGAATCCCCTGCTATGTAATAAGCAATCGAATGAGGTTATTAGTGATTTCTCTTCTGTGTTCCCACCACTTCTCACCCCAACCTAACTCACCTCCATTCCAAGCAAGTAGACCATTCTCTTTTGTTCCTCTACCTCAGTTCAAATCTTTGCTTTAGAGCCAAAAGCAAATTTCCTAAAGAAAATTCTTTGTTTTACGTCTCAAACGCTAAAACTCGATAAGATTACGGGAGGCACTCCTAAAAAAGATGGAAAGGTGGTTGATTGGCTTTGTGCTGGGATGCAGGGTGGGGGAGGGGGCAGAGTTAAAGTGGACAAAGAAGTTTTTAGTTTTGATTTTTGACACATAACATTAAACAAAATAGTTAAGAAATTGGGGAAAAGGACTGTAAAGTTTATCTATTTCTATAGTAATGCTATATAATAAACCACTCCAAAACTTAGTGGGGTAAAATAATAACCACTTATGTTTCAAGAGTCTATAGGTCAGTTTGGTCTCCCGCTGATCCAGGCCTGGCTGCCCCGTCGGAGCTGGGCTCACCCTCAGCTCTGTCATCAGCTGCAGGTCGACAAGGTTGATTGGCTCATTTGCTCTGGGCTCACTCACATACCTGAGGACTTGGCCAAGACCATGGGACTCACTCAGCTCTGCTTCTTGAGGTCTACATCACCTATCTGGCTACTTTGGGTTTATTCACAGGGCAACCGGGCTGGGACCCAGGAGAATGGGCAGAAGCATACAGGACTTCTTGAGGCCAAATTGAAACTGGCTTATGTCACCTTTGCCACATTCTTTTGGCCAAATCAAGTCTGAGACCTGCCCAGATTCAAGAGATGGAGAAACAGATTTGAGCTTTTGTTGGAGCAACTCTAAGTCTCATTGCACAGGTGTGTGGATACAGGGAGAGAAGGAAAACAGGGGCCACCTTTGCAATCAGTCTAATCTGTCTACCACAGTGAAGGTTTCCAGTCCCCTGTTTTGTGGCTGGCACCTTTAGGAAGTTAAAACCTTTACCAACGTAGTCTCATTAATGATCAGAGCAATTCTACTGGATGAGGAAAATGAGTCTCGGAGATGCGAAACTTGTGTATGCTCACACAGATATTAGGTGGTAAATTAGGATGGTAGTTCTGACACTCTCGAAGCATAAACTTGTTTCAACTCTCCGTCACACAGCTTCCCTGAATTATGGGCCCACAATCTTCCTTTAATAGTTTACTTATTGAAACAGAATCAATTCTACCACAGAATTGGTAGAATTCTATCTCAAGAGTGAGGTGAGATAATATAATAATAATGGGCAAGGCTCATGCTAGGAATACTTGACCACAATGAAGGGTTGAGTGCATGAAGTTCACCTTTTACAAGGGAGTGGTTACCATCTGAGGGGCTGTCATTCTAAATCTTAAAGTCTGAGGAGGCCTAATGAACTCTGGTCCCACAAGGTCACCACCTTATAGGAGAGCAGGACAGAGTAGGACTGCTAGGCAAGACAATCTCCGTTCTCAGATGGAATTTCTGTATCGTATCATAATGCCCACTGGCTGGTGTCAAGGATGCTGAAACTAGGATATACACTGGAATAAGCATTGGGAAGAGAATTGTGACTTGATAATGTGCATGGACATTTTCTATTTTGTTCTTTGCTGTGCTGTTAATGTCTTGGACAGTGTCTGGCACATGTGGGCATGAAGTAAATATGTGTGGAGTCATGAAGATGAGGATATAACCCGAGGCAATTGGCAGCCAGAGGATAAATCATTACAGGCTCATGAGATAGTAAGTAAAAAACTTTAGACACTTTCTAGACCCCTGTTGGTAAAGGCAGGGGAGAAAGCTCCAACTAGACACCAAAGCTTTTCACTCACTGATTGAAAGACCATCACTGGTTCTCAAAGTGAGCCCTGGAAGCTTCCAGATAAATGATGATTTCTGGAGTTGCCATTCTGCAGCTTCCACTTCAGGCATGCTCTCTAGTGATGTGCACTGAAGATTTAGACCCTCCGTCTTTGGCAAAACTGACATACAGGTAGGAGTTTATTGTTGCTATCTACTGGACAAGTACTATTCAAAGAAAAGGCACATCTCAGGAGCATCAGCATCACCTGGTTCTTTAGTGGAAATTCAAATTCTCAGGGCCTGCCCCAAACCTACTGAATCAGAATCTCTGAGGGTGAGGCCTAGGAATCTGTTTTTTAACCAGCCCTCTAGATAATTCTTATGTGTGTTAATGTTCAGGAAGCCCTGAGCTAAAAGAGACTAAGGAGAACCCACTGATCATTGATATCCTTAGTACTATGTCAGGTTACTTTGACTTTCCTCTGCTACTGCCATATCATAGGGCCTGAAATTGATCATTCATGGCACAAAAACATTGTTGAACTTTTGACTAAGGAATACAGAGAAATTGACACACATCAGAACAAATTGTGCAAGTGTCCTTCTTGGTCACCACTAGTATAACTCCTCTTCTTACAAAAACTTTCTTTGCATTTACGTGAGGAAATTCAATGACATTACTTGTAATTATAAAAAATAATGGTTCAGATCATGGCAATAAAAATCTGGTGTCAACTTCTACTCAGCCATTTACAAACCAGGAGACCTGGGACAAGTACATCTCTTTAATGTCAGTTTGTTTGCCTATGAAATAAGCAGCATAACAGTAACTACCATATAAGCTTGTTGAAAGGATTTAAAAAAGGAATTCATATAATTCATACAATGTCGTGTTCTTTTTATGTTAAGGGTGCAATAAGTGTTAGCTTCTATCATCATGACTATTGTAACTATTAATACAATAAATATTAATAAATGATGTGTTGCTTCAAGAGATTTTTTTCAATTGTATAATAAATCAGATTAGTTTATATCACAATAAACATTTTTAAAATATAGGATTACAGATATTAATCACTATAATCTAAAAATCATGTATCCTTTCCTCCTGAGAATCAAAGTGTGCATTCACCAAATAGTTTAAATTTAGGTCTCCTGATTTCCTTATTTGGGTTCAGCAACATTTGTGAGCAAACGTTTCTTTCTGATGTACATCCAACATGAAACAGGAGATCAAACTGAAATAACTAATAGAAAAAAAAAATCACTGCATGAAAAGTGACACAGAATCCATTTGTTAATGAGTAGATGAATGTTGTTCAGCCCAGAGAAGAAACAGCATGTGGAACAAAGCAATGGCTTTTGTAAAACTCAGCGTACTCCTTTAAAATATTAGCTCTAGGTTTTCTAAAGGAGTGATTTGTGTGCACAATGAAGACAAAAAAAAAAAAAGCATGTGCGGAGTAGGGTAAAGATGAATACCACCGACAGCCTCTCTTTTCCCTTTTCTCACTCCACTCTCACTATGGCTTAAGAAAGAAGGCAGATGCTGCCGCCTTAACTGGGAAATAGGATCCTTTCAGGCCCCAGGCAATCCTTCCTTTGGGAAAGGTTGAGGTCAGACACCAAGAACATCAAAGTGGAGAGAGGTCTTTGGGGTAAAGAAAGAATTGCATCCCTGTGAAGAATAAAGAGGAGGGAAGCCAAAATCCATATTCTATTATTTTCTCATGAAAAACACACCACAGATTTTTCCCAGAAAGGAGATTGATCTTTTTCCCTCCTAAGTTGTATTATCTGACATCCCTATCTTTTTATGATTGAGGTATATATGTTAATACAGGAAATAAACCTTTTAGTATCTTTATAAACATTTGTACTTATTAATTATTTTGGAACTTTCCCAAAAAGACTTAAATGGGGTTGTTCAGATTCAGAGATTTCTGTCTTTCAGAAATAAAATAAATGCATCCAAAAAACATCATTTTAAACTATGTGATATAGAGTGGTTAATGAGTTGGATACGTAATGGCTATAGTCTTTAAATTTTGTGGAGATTTTTACTGATAGGATGAATATGGAATAAACACCTTTGGTCCTCTATTATTGGTTAGAATTTAATCTGGAAGGAAGAAATAATGAAAAGTAGGGTCTAATAATCTTGTAAGGTCTCCTGCCAATTTTCTTAACAGTATGACCATTTTTGAAAATGATCAGCCCTGGGTACCATATGTTCAAAAGATTCAATATTTTATTTATCTACATAATCTTCACTTGACAAATTACCCCCTTAATCTTTCTCTAGTGATGAGGGAGGGAAAGTTTTTTGATTTGGATTTATCTGTCTGAGACTTTATTTTGGAAACTCCTTGGATTCTTAGGGGAATGTCTCATATATAAGCTATCATTTAGAATCCTAGTGATTTCTTCTTTAGAATTATGATAAATAATACCTAGCATTGATGCCAAGCTAGTACATAACCTTTTATGTTTAACAAAATGGATATATTTACTGCAATATAGCATGTAAGTAGGTTTATTTATATACAACAGACTATATCTAAGTCAATTTTTGTGAAACCAGCACATTTTTGCATGCCCATACATTTTGACCCTTGAAGAGACTCCTAATATTGCCTTCCAAAATCTATGCTGTCTGGTGTTTGGAGGAGGATTTCAAAGCTCTTTGTCTGTGGTGCATTCAGAGAGCTACTGAGGAACAGGCCAGAGGTACCTGGTTATTAGGATTTTAGTAATTAATTTTTAATATTATAAGAATAGCCATTAGTGGAAGAAGACAAAATCTGATCCATGGGGGGACTTTATCCTACTTTCCCACAATTGTAGATCATTTTTGATAATTTGCCGTTTTGGAAACTAGTAATTAGAATAGGAGGAAATTTACCAAGGTTTACAAGATCCCAGGGCAATCAATGTGTTCAGGCCCCAAAACAGAGAATTCAGAAGGAAAAGAGTCAGAGATTGAAATATAGACATAGAGGGGACAGAGAAGAGAATGAGAAAGGAGAGAAAAAGATATATATATATGGGGGGGGAGAGAAAGAGGAATTGTTCCACTGGCTCTGTATTCTTACAAATCACCCAACCTCTGTATGTTTTTGTTTCCTTTAATGACTTCATGTGATGGCCATGAAAATGAGTCTTTCAGGTATCTGACTGTATGTTCAATGAGACCACATCTTCCCTGGGCTGTTCCCAGTCACAGAGTGAGAAAAGCAGGGTGATAAGGAAAGCCCGGTCCAAGAAGATGTGGGACTCCTCTGGCGAGTGAAGTTTAGCTTGAAGACTCTGTGGTAAACAGAACAATGGTCCTCCAAAGACAAAGATATCGACATCTTAATCCCCAGAGCCTGTGACCGTGCTACTTTATATGGCAAAAGAGATTTCGCAGATTTGATTAAGAATCTCGAGACAAGAAGATTATTTTGCATCAGCCCTGTGGACTCAAAATAAGCACAAACATCCTTTTTAGAGAGAGGCAAGGGAGTCAAATTCAGATACAGATGTGATAACAGAAGCAGAGGTGAGAGATAATGGCAGGGAGTGTTGGATTTGAAGATGCTACACTAGTGGTCTTGAGGGTAGAAGAGCCACAAGCCAAGAGATATAGGTGGTTTCTAGAGATTAGAAAAAGCAAGGAAATGGATTCTTTTCTAGATCCTGCAGAAGGAACATAGCCCTGCTGACACCTTGATTTTAGAACTTCTGACCTTCGAACTGTGAGATAATACATTTGTGTTGTTTTTAAGCCACTTTGTTCATGGTCACTTATTATAGCAGTGATAGAAAACCACTACAGACTCCACATTGGCCTTGGGAAAATACCTTAGAATAGGCATTGCAGACGAAGGCTCTTCTATTCAACCTTCAGTTCCTTCCTCTTCTCTTTACCAAGGGGCTGATGACTCTCCTAGCATCCTCTGATTCTTCCTAATTTTCCTTCACAGGAATTTCCCCTCATAAATTTATTGCACATCTAATCTCGTTTTAGTGTCTGCTCCTTGGAGTATCTGCACTAATATGCCTTGTAAACTTACTCTGATGGTAAAAGGCTTTTAAGGTGCCTGCCACATGGTCTTTAAAACTGTTAGCTATTGTGGTTGTTAGTTGCAGTGGCACCAATAATGTAGGATAAAATGCAGTTAACCTGTCCCCTGTATAAAGTCTTAGAAAGCCTCATAGTTTAGTTGCTTATACCCATGCAATATAATTTTCTCTAATCACTTTGTCCCTCACACCAGCTCCGTTCAGTGGTTAGAACATCCAGTCCAGCATGAGAGTAAACTCCAGTGTTCCTTCAGAGTTCATGTTGTGATTGTTGAGAGACACTCCAGGTAGTTCAGCAGGTCTAGTTTGGGAGTTAGGGTAAGATGCCCATTGTTGGTAAACATCAAGGTCATGTTCATTAATCATTTGATCCAGCAAAAAGGCTGGTATTTTGAGATCCATCTGCTTCAGTTCTTGATATCTCTCTAGTTGGTTCCAAACTCAGGTGGGGAAGAGAATGTGTTTGAAAGTACAATGGAAAAAATAATAAGGTCCTCATGTGCTGTTTCCTCATGAGATACAATTAATAAACGTTATTGCTGAATATGACAGACGTATCGTTGCAAACCAGCACTGCAATGATGGAATTGTCAATGAATGCAACTGAAAACATTGTCTGTACATATGAGAAACCATTAAATTAGTTCACACTACACAAAAATCAATTTCAGTTGAATTTAAATACCATAAAGGTAAAAAGTAAAACTCGGATAGATTTTGAAGAATATGTGAGTGCGTATCTTTATGAAATCAGAGTGGGGGGAATGCTTACTGAAGATGTAAAAGATACAGAATTTAAGATAAAATATTGATACATATATTCTAAGCACGGCTGAGGTAGCATGCATATTCCTCCTATCCTGGCATGTCCTCTTTGCAGTGTGATGTTGATGCTTTGCCCATCAAGAGCAGGAGGGAATCTGTGGCTTTGCTATCTTGGATCTGGGCGGGATTTGTGGCTTGCTTTGAGAAATAAAAAGCAATGGGACTGATGTGGGTGACTTCCAAGCTGAGGCCTCAAGAGACAGGAAGCTTGTACTTTCATGCTCTTGGAACCAAGCTACCAAGTGAGAAAGCCTGAGCTAGCCAGGGAGAGACACCTTGTGGAAGAGAACAAAGATGCCCCATCCAAATGTCCCAGCCAACTGCCAGGCATATGAATGAGGCCATCTGGAACCAGCTATTCCCCAGTAGACCTGCCAAATGACCACAGACACTCGAGTGAGACTAGCCCAAACTGCAGAGAGCAGAGATAAGTCCTGCCCAAATTGCTAATCCACAGAATAGCACAAACAAACGATGGTAGTTTTATGTGACTGAATTTTGTAGTGATTTATTAGGAGGCAAATATATAACTGATACAATAAATAAAAACTTCTTTGCTTCGTAAAACACTCTAGACAAAGTCAAAGATAAGCCACAGCCCAAGACAATATTTGAATGAGTGTAAATTGTCAAATACTTCCTATAAAGATATATTAAAAATGTTGACAACTCAATAAGAAAAAAAAAATTAAAGTAAGCATTAGGACAGGATATGAACAAATAATTCTTAGGCAAAAAAAAGAGTAACATCCACTAAATATATGAAAAGGGGCCTAAAATTAGATGTAATCTAGGAAGTCAATATTAAAACAGGTAGGAAAAACAATTTCATACCCATTAGTTTAGTAAAACGTAAAGTATGACAAATTTTGCTAAGAAGAGATGGAGTAATGAGAGATTCCTACACTAATTGTGGTAGGATAAATTGGTACCATCACTTCAGAAAACTTTGGCAATAACTAGTAAAATCTACAATGCATGTTCTAGAATATCTATTGCAATAAGCACAATGATATATACATAAAATTATCATTAGTGCATTATTTACAATAGCAAAAAATGGAAACAGCCTCAACATGTTCATCAAGAGAATGAATCTTATGATGAAGCACTATACAGAAGTGGAAACAGGTGAACAAGTGCTAGGTTTAATGATGTGGAAAAAAAATTTTTCAAGTCATAATGTTAAAGGGAAATAGACTATGTAGACATTGCTTAAGCTTAAAAGCATAAAATAGAATTCTGCATTTTATTTATTAATACACACTTAGGTAGAAAAAAATACTATCAAATTCATAAAAATGATAAATATCACAAGCTATTAAATAGTAGTTGCTCTGGAGGAAGGAAAATATAAAGGAAATGGGAAGAAGGAGGAATATTTAACGCTTTACAGCTTAAGCGGGTTTGTGGGGATGCACGGTTTCATCAATTTATCCTTTATGAGTTCTGTACACCTGAGTTAGTTCATAATTAAAATATAGAAAAACAAACAAGCCAAGCCAGAAACAAAGATTTGCCTGAGTTTCCTAAAAAGCTACTGATACCTGAGGAGGCACTGAGATATAGCATTCAAACTCCTGCCAACTTACCAGTCCCCTAACCCCAGTCCCCTAACCCCAGTCCCATTCGGACATTTTCCTGATTACTTGTCACTAAGATCCCACCTGACACTATGGCAGGGGATCCATTTAAAATCTTCAATAGAGTAAAAAATCAAATGGATTTTTACCAATATCTAGAAAGCTGTTGATGCCAATTAATTCACTTGACCTTGGCCTAGAAAGCCACTTATTTGGCTTTTATTTGTTGTTGTGTAGATATAAATATGCATGAAAATAGTTGAAAGATGTTTATTTTTATAACTGACTGGCATAACTAAGAGCTCTAAAACCTGACAGTGTGGAAAACATGTCTCCCTTTTCTATTTTCCACACCAATAAAAAAAAGCAATCAAAATTTTTCACCTGAAGATGAGCAAGAGATCTCATAAAGAAAAAAGATGGAGCATTTGATGCAAATACATGAGATTATCTTTCGTGCATTTTCAACCAGAGTCAAAGAAATAGATTTTCATAAATTAGAGCAGCTTTCCAATTTGAAACAAGAATTCTTATTCAAGGCGACAGAGAGTTAAGAAGATGGATAGGATTGCATTTGACGGGTAGATGCTGACTAGGAAACCTATGTATCTCAGCTGTTATTAATGGGATGAAATCTGGGTAAGACTCAGGGATTTCAGAAGACAAAGGGTGGGTTTGTGTTGGGACTAAGCCCCCTTCAACTCACTTTACCCCAAATCCATATGGGAAGCAAACACCATAAATCACATGCATCTGAATCTCCATCTAATACGGTACTTCTATACTGCTTCCCATATGGATCCATAGAAGAAAATATAAGCCAACAAAAATTTATAACCAATCCCCCTATCCTCCCAACTCAGAGGAGGGGAGTAGAGAGTGGCACAGAATCCTAATGGAATTTAAATCACAAGTGACTGAATTTACTTTGATTGAGCAAGACTAGATTTTTTTTATAACATTGACACAGAGTGATCACTTAGTTATAGAGAAACAAAGTTAATTGTCGGAATCTACAAAATTTGGGGTATTACTATAAGGTAGTGAGGGAAGCAAGTAGGAGAAGCAAAAGAGTGAAAACAAATTGGTGTGGTTTCAGCTGAAGTCCAGACTGGGTGTGATTCCAAGATGAATGGTGCTGTAAACTTCTTGAGGCAAGGGGGCTGGGCTTCTGTATCCCTCATCAGTCAATCATTGGCTGTAGGCTGCTTCTTGGAGGCACAGGTACAGGTGTGTGATATTTCAGGAAAGGCAATTCCCACCAGATGAAGGCAATTCTCTGAGAAGGGGGAAGCTGTGAGCCCTAGCAAACAACGCTCAGAGCAGCTGTTGGTGGTGGGGGGTATCTGCTGGTGAAGGGATCTGGGTGGGCACCAGATCCCATATGCCCTGGGAAATCAGTTGAGTTTTCCCCCACCCCAGAATCCCAACATAGGTGGGGAAAAGCTCAAGGCTCTCTCAAATGTTCTTATTACATTAACTCTCTCGCTTCCTTTTCTCAATTCTCATTCCTCCCACAGCAATTTTCACTAAATCTAACCCAGGAAATTACTTTTACTTTCTTGTGCATTCCTCCCTATTCTACAGCCTATGGTATGGTATGGTTATCCTCTGATAAACTCCTTGGCTCTTAATATTTAAAACCTTTGGACTCAAAAGTCCTGTTTTTCTCTTAAAAACATGGCTCTTGCTATCAAATGTCTCCACTTTCAATACTATAATCTTCACTATCCATTTAAAGAAGCACTAATCAGAAACTTATGAGATTTTTCAAAACCCCTTATCTTTTCTACCCTTTTCAGTCAACACATACCATTCCTTGATTGAGTGAATGAGTGAGGAGCCACCAAAAGATATCTAAAAAGGATGATACCAAGATATCTTCAGAGATTATTTCTGCAAAGTAATTTGCATAATGAAAAAATATTGAGTATTAATTATTATATTTTGGTCTTATCTGAATGAATTAATAGTGAGTGTAATTGAAAAATAAAAAGGATTGATAAAAAGAGAAAGCGTGGGGATTCCCAGAAGACCCGCAGTCATGAAAGACTTCACACAAAGCATACTTTGGGCCATATATGAATTCAGCACCATAGTTGCAATGAAACCTTGAGGTTATTCCATGTTTACTTAATGACTTTAGAAGTGTTCTGAGCAACTTGGAATTCAGTGTTGGTGTTTGGGGGAAGAAGGGTTGCTGAGGAGATCTGGTAAATAAGCATCCTATTATTGCTAGCTATAGCTGGGAACCCACTGAGTGTCTAAGAGATTGAGAAAATAGTGATCAATAAGACTTCAGATAATAATGTATTGTTCTAAGTGTTCAGAAACAATGGCACTTCCTATTACTGAACCACGAAAATCATATTTCAGACTCAGCAATAGGCATCTCTGAACTACCGCAAGTTTCCCAATTGCGGGTATATTTCTGTAAAATCTGCATGAAGAAGATCAGGCTATTGTTTTACTCAGGCAAACTCACTCTCAAGTGGGACGGAAGGGAGGTGGCTGGGCCACATATGTCCAGCTTGCATTCCAAACTCACCAATCCCATAAGTCTTACCGCTCTCCCCAAGTGAGGAGGTGGACTAGAGTCTAAGTGTGTTCAGGAAAAATAACTATTCATGGAAACCAGAGGAGGGAAGAAAAAGCATTTTGACCCTACCTATAATGTTTGAACTACTCATTGACTGTAAAATTATATTAATATGTGTTTCTGGTACCAGTTTTCTAAACTGGCAGGTGAGCTTTATCTAAACGTGATAAAAAGATACAAAGCTGTATGTATTAGTAATTGTAAATGGTCAATCAGTTTTGTTTTTATTTGTTCATATCAGTAAAGGACAAGATATATAAATATTCTTATCTCTCTCTGCTTGTCTATCCCACACTGAAGACATTTTTAGATTCTACCCCATCATGCATGGGGTGCCGTCTGATGACTTGCATGTTCTGGAAATTATTATTTCTGGCGAACAAGAGATATAGGCCAGAGCTTCCTAACTTTTTCTACATCATATAAAAAATGTCAACATTTGTAGATATGCTAATCATTTATGCTAGTTCATATTTCTGGTTTTGCTTCTTCTGAGTACCTTGAAGTATTATATCTTATGTTCTCCTGAAGGTAGGCATCACCATGTCCTCTACTTTAGCCACTGAAACATGAGAAGTGATATGTGTCACTTCTAGGCTGAAGCTTCCAGAGTCAGTGTGTGGTTTACCAAGTTCTCCAACCTGTGCCATAACAATTAGCAATATTCGAGGTGGTGGAGGCTTTATATGCCTATATCCCAGAGAGCTGATATAATGAGTGAGATGTGCACCATCTAGGGGATGGTCATGATGGAGACTCAGACTTTTGGGGGGAGGGGGGGAAATGGGCATTTATTGAAACCTTAAAATCTGTACCCCCATAATATGCCGAAATAAAAAAAAAAGAAATAAACTGTTCGAGTTTAACCTACTTTGATACTGAAAAGTGTTACCTAGCTTATCCTGGCTGATACAGAAAACACTCTGGGGTTGGGGTAGATAGAGGAGGAGATTGCTCTTGCTAGAACTGACCAGCTCAGGGATGTCACCAAGCCCAGGACTTTCTCAGCTGCCTTGAAGGCACAGGGCAGTACAATGTCTGGGAAGCTCTTGCATTGATCATTGCTCTTTTCTGGATTGCTATATGGAAGTCTCCTGTTGCTACCACATTCAAAACGACAGTTGTTCTTTCTTTTAGTTTTATTTTTAATCGACACATAATAATCATACATATTTATGGAGTACAGTGTGTTTTGATTCATGCATACATTATATAATGATCAAATCAGGTTAATTAGAATATATATCACCTCAAACATTTGTTGTTTCCTTGTGATAAGAATATTCAAAATCCTCTCTTCTAGCTATTGTGAAATATACAATACATTATTGTTAACTATAGCCATCCTACTGTGCAACAGAATAACTGAACTTATTCCTCCTTTTTAACTGTAACTGTCAGAGTCGAAGACTAAGAAACAGGGCAGATAGCAGATGCAGGGACTTGCCAGTTGCCTGCAGGTGTTAAAGCAAACAACCCTCAAGCAGAAACTAACTAGAGGGGCTGATAATTTCAGGCAAAAACCAGCTTCAACCAGCTTGTCAGCTGTCTCTGTCACCTTACATAAACTTTGGCTAATTACAATATCATTTATATTGAGGTTTTAACATTTCTCTGCCCTTGAAATAGCCATGGCTGTTCTAAGACAACCATACAAAGTATAAAAGTGAGAGGGAACCCAATTCTAGGAGTTACTACCCAAATTGTTAGTAAAGCCAACTCCTTAGCCTTGAATATTCCTCCCCTCAATTAGTAGGACTTCAAAAGACCAAAACCCACTTTCAACCAGTGCAACTGCTCTTTTCTGAGCCTGCTCACTCTTCCCCCAAGAGTGTACTTTACCACCTGCACCCAGACTGCAGGACCCTGCCTCTGGTCTCAGCTGTTTCTCTTGGTCTCTTACTCTAACGTAAGTTTATACCCATTGACCAACCTCTCCCAATCCCCACTTCTTCCTACCCTCCCCAGCCTCTGATAACCACTATTCTACTCTCTACTCCTATGGGATCACCTGTTTTTAAGATTCCACATGTGAATGAGATCATGAGGTATCTGTCTTTCTGTGCTTGGCTTATTTTACTTACATCATCTAGGTTCGCCTATGTTGTTGCAAATGACAGGATTTAATTGTTTTCTATTGCCAATAGTATTCCATTGTGCATATATACCTCATTTTTAAAAAATTCATTCATCTGTTTGACACTTAGGTTGATTCCATATCTTGGCTGTTGTAAATAGTGCTGCAATAAACATGGGAGTGCAGATATCTTTTCAACATGCTGATTTCATTTCCTTTGGACATGTACCCAGTAGGGGAATTGCTGGATTATATAGCAGTTCAACTTTTAATTTTTGAGGAACTAATTTATATTCCCACCTATAGTGTATAAAAGTTCCCCTTTTGCTTCATCCTCACCAGCATTTGTTATTTTTTTGTTTTTTTGACAATAGTCTTTCTAACAGTGGTGAAGTGATATCTTAATATGGTTTTGATTTGCATTTCCTTGATGATTAGAGATGTTGAGCATATTTTCATATACCCATTTGCCATTTGTATGTCTTCTTTTGAGAAATGTCTATTCAGATCCTTTGCCCATTTTAAAAGCAGAGTTGAGGTTTCTTTGCTATTGATTTGTTGCATAGCTATTGTCCAGAAAAGGTGTCACCCCTGCTGATCCCTAGAAAATTCCCCACTGTTGCTATATACACTCATAGCGGTTTATTCCAACTTGTGGGTCTTCCATATTCAGACAGCGGATGCCATGTGAGGTGCTCTATCCCATCCCTGGTGAACCACAAGCATAGTGTCACCTTATCTAAGAAGCAGCTGAGAACAATGCAATGGATGCCTTTGAGTGATTAAAGGTCTAATTGTTACTTTCATTTATGGCTTGTTGCTTTAAACTATTACTACTTCAGGCATGATATATGATATGTATCTATAATTAAAGAACCAAAAGAACTAGCCACAGTAAAAATTCCTAAATTTCCATATTCCTTCTCTGTCCTCCGACCATATGCCAAGTTGTGGTAGTTCCAAGGCAAAGTGGCAGGGTTTGGTAGTGTGTGCCTTGTGTCTGGAGCTTGCTGTATGTGAAATGATAAGCAGGATTTTTAAAATGACTCCGGGAGCTCTTTCTAATTGCCTGATGATGACTTGGCAGGACCAGGCACTACCTGTACCCTAGCCATAGAGCTTGCCCGAATTCAACCTCTCATGTCTCTGGTGGTGTCCTCCCATTAGGTGCAATTGTGACTTCCTGCAGTTCTTAAGGTTTTCAGAGCCAAGTGGCTGTCTTTCCTAGAGCTCAGATGTATTAGTTAATCTGAATGCTTGCTATTAGTTATCTGAAGGCTTGACTGGGGCTGGAGCATCCACTTCCAAAGTGGCTGGCTCATGTGGCTGGCAGGTTGGGGCTAGTGGTTGGTAGGCGGCCTCGGCTCTTCTCCACGTGAACCTTCCCACAGACTGCCTGAATGTTTGCACAGCATGGGAGCTGGCATCCCCAGAATGAGTGAGAGAGAGCAGGTGGAAGCTTCTGTGATCTAATCTCCAAGGTCAGCACATTCCATCTGCTAGGAGTGGGTCACTAAGTCTGGGAATTCGAAGAGAGGGATGTTCGGCTTCACATTTTTAGAGGTGAAGTGACAAATGATTAGTGAACATATTTTAAAACTATCACATCCTGTAAATTCAGACAGCTTCTACGTGAATTCCAATTTTTTTCTATTCCACTTGTATGTCCTTTTTCAAGCTTGTACCATAAGAAGGTGGAGAAGCAGGAATGAGGCAGATGAGGTGTGCCTGTCAAACCTCAAAGTGCAAACCTACTGTGCCTCTGTTCAGTAATATAGTTTCCTCTTTTGTGAGATGATGGAAGGACAGGAATTGTATGCTTCTTTTTTTTTTTTAACTGATCCTTAGCTTTTATATATACCACATATAGCCTGTTCTTTATTCCATAATGACTTGTCTTATCTTGCCAACTATGCAAAATCTGTTGGGGATTGGTTCCACTGCCCTTGTGGTTACCAAAATCCACCAACACTCGAATTGCTTGTATAAAATGATGTCATATTTGCGTATAACCTAGGCACACCCTTCTGTATACTGTCAAGCATCTCTAGATTACTTACAATAACCTAATACAATATAAATCCTATGTAAATAGTTGTTATACTGTATTGGTTATTCATATTATTTTTTATCCTTCTATTGCTATTTTTCATTGTTTTATTTTTCTGGAATAATTTCAATCCATGATTTATTGAATCCAAGGATGCAAAAATTGTGGATGCAGAGGGTCTACTGTACATAAATAAAACCCATGACACGTGGTCTCCAGGACTACTTGTAATTTGTACCAGTGGGAGTTAATATTCTAGCAATAAACATGAAAAAAGTGGAGGCACTGATACTGTTCTTGACTTCCCAGTCTCAAGGGAGTGGCACTGACATGAAATGCAGCTAATTCTCTTGGTGTATTTACCTCTTCTTCATCCTTTCTTTCCCTCCTCCATCAATTAGTTCTTGAGCAACTACTCTGTACCAGCAAGACAGGCAGAATAGTAGCTCAGTCACCATCTTTCAGTTATTTACCATCTAAAGTTGGTCTTGGAAATCTTCTGAACTATTTATTTAAAATGTGGATTTCTGAAAGCTCTTCCAAATGTATCAAATGAAAACTTCTTGGGTGGCTATTGGGAAATCACATTTAGTAATTTTAAGGACCACTGACTCTTGTTTGATAAAATTCAGTCCTTGTTATCACAATAATAGTTTTTGACTTGTATTTTATGAATCAATGGTTCTCAAACTTTGGCAGGCATTAAATTGCTGGGTCCCATTTCTAGAATTTCTGATTCAGTAGGTCTGGGGTGAGACCAGTAATTTGGATTTCCAGTAAGTGCCCGACTGATGCCAATATTGCTGATTCAAGGATCACACTTTGGGAACCCACAATATAAATACTAATTTGTAATATTTTTCAAAGGCAGATGTGTGTTTGGTCCAATCAGGTCTAATTAAAATCCCCCCGAGTCAGAGAACTTAGAAGCTAAAGTGCATGATGGAGATCATGATGTCGAGATTCCTTCGACACTTGGTTAAACAGATTTAAAATTTCAGTAAATTTGTCTTGGTCCGTAAGCGAGTCAAAGCAGATATAGAAGGATAGCTGGGTTTTCTGACTCGTCTCCCAGTTTGCTCTCTGTTGATCATCCTGCCTAGAAATATTTTTATATACAATAATGTGGTGCATGATGATGTTTCAGTCAACAATGGACTGCACATATGAGGGTTGTCCCATAAGATTATAATACTGTGTTTTTACTGTGCCTTTTCTATGTTTAGTTATCTTTAGATACACAAATACTTACCATTGTGTTTCAGTGGCCTACAGTATTCAGTGCAGTAACATGCTGTACAGTTTTGTAGCCTAGGAGTGATAGGCTATACCTTATAGCCTAGGTGTGTAGTAGCATCTAGGTTTGTGTATGTACACTCTATGATGTTCACACAGTGATGCATTTCTCAGAATGTCAATTTCTCATAATGTCCCAACATTATGCAACCCATCACTGTATGTGCTTCTGGGGACAAATTATCATTGAGATAAAAAGGATAATCATCCCAGCTTAAATCAGTAAAGGTCAGAGAGGATGATGAAATTAGAAGTTTTCATTAAACTGAATAAAAACAACAAGAGGTCATCTGCCTCATAGTTAGAGAAGATGTTGAAAGACTTGTCCTGCCTTTTTGAGTATCTTAGTTAAATCATCAGAGGAGCGATTTCTTTTTATGAGACATTAAGGATAATACAGATATATGAAGCTATTTTAAACAAAGGCTGTAGCTTTGGTTGCAGAGCCTGTGACCAATTGCCAAGAAAAATATTAACATAGAAACTGATAGTCTGAGAGTATATGAATAGTGACATTTCAGATAAATATTTAGCACATGACCCCATGAGGCAAAAATACAGGACAACCTTCCACACTGTGTGGCTGCACAGACCCAAGGGCAATATAATGACTATGTCCAGCTTGTTGCTGACTAAATAAAAAGAAGCTTGATTCATCACAGATGAACAATAATTGTCTTCATCACTAATTATTTATATCATAAGGCCATCTGTGATGGTTTCATGATTTCCAAAAGAGAATGCACTCAGCTTGAAAAGGAGGAAATCTTGCCAGTTTAGAACTGACATCTGGAAGGGTTTGGAATTGAAAGGCTTAGCATGAAAAAGTGGAGCTGCTTACAGGTGCCAAAGCTGAAGCAGGACTCTGAGTAATGGCATCTGTTCTAGAGCTCAGCGTTAGGTTGGGTTCCTCAGAAATAAACCTTAAAACAGGGATGCATGTGCACATAATTTAAATAGGCAGTGCTCCCACGGGAGTGTGGTAAGAGAACAGGCAAAACAGGATGGAGACAGAAGGAAGTCAAACAAGAGTAGAGCCCCAAGGAGGGAAGATTCACCTGCCCCCACAGGGGAACTAGGGACTGTGAGATCTACCTCAAAGTTGTTCCGGGCTTTGATCCCCTTCACCTATCAGCCATTGATCAGAGGCTGCCCCACGTGCTGTGCCTCTGTGTGAACACACACAGTGCTTCAGGAGCCTGGGGAAGTTCTCCATAGAGGAGCCACAGGTGCCGGAAGTTTCAGAAAAAAAGCACACGAAAGCTGGGAAGGGCATACACGATACAAGTCTTCCAAGGGCAGCCCAGTGTGTTCACTTCAAGACCCAATCTCACTCTTGGCTTTAGGGTTGCCCCAAGGGATAAACTTCAGGAGAATTATTAGGGCGTCTGACTGTCTACTCACATGTGATTCATGTTTTCAAATACAGTTTTACTGTTTATAAAGTGATATTTTGATCTCCATCCAATTGATCCCTACATTTTTTTTAGATGGGGGGGGTCTCCCAATGTTGCCCAGGCTGGTCTCGAATTCTTGGGCTCAAGGGATCCTCCTGCCTCAGCCTGCCGAGTAGCTGGGACTACCGGTGTGCGCCACCACAGCTGGCTCTATCCCTACATTTTTTCCCCCTCTCAGTTGGCTTGGAATTATTAATAAAAAGAGGAACAGAAGGTGCTTTTGCTTCTGTTTTATTTTGTTTTAACTCCTTAAACTCTCCCAAATATGTATCAAGGGTTCTCTTGTCTTTGAGTTGATATGAGGGAGCCAGCCTTCTTACAAAATATTTTAGATGACACTGGCTGGTACACAACACTTGGGTGTATCTTAGACAACATCACTTGCTTATCTCATAGTCAAACCTCTAGGCAGCACCTCTGGAAACCCTAAGCAGGCTGCCAAGAATCAATACAGCTGTGCACCAACATGTGCAATATGCTTCCCTCCCTAATTGCTTAATGTAGAACTCTGGCATCCAGGTGCAAGGTCTCTATGCCCTAGTGAGGCAAGACAAAAAAATTCTACATTATAAGACATAGATTTATCAGTCTATAGAAATACATTTCAGTCATGTGTCAATGTCTTGTAAACTTGGCGATTATTTTTTTCAACCAAGTTGGAAATAGGAAGAAAAGAAAAAAAGGTCTGAGAGAGCCATCTTCTGGAGAGATCTGTTATGACCACAGTAGATTGTGCCCCTTTTTTCCCTATATACTTCCTGCACCTCTGCCAAAACTGAACTTACAATCCTTTTTGCCAAGCCTACTTCTCCTCTATAGATGACCTACCTCGATGAAAGGAAGACCATCCGTGCAGTTGCACAAGCCTGGAACCCTTGGAATCATTATAGGTTCCTAGATCTCTCTCCTCGATACATCTAATCTGCCCTCCAATTCTGCCAACTATATCTTTGGCCACTTCTGTCCTTCCCCAACACCAGTGTTCCTTCATATATTTCTTCACCATTAATCATATTGACCAGCTCTCCCATGAGGTCTTCTTATCTTTAGTATTAACTCTATCTAGTACATATTCTATAATGTGTGTAACGTTTTTGTTTTCTCTAAAATGTAGATTTAATTGTGCTGATCTTTGATGTAAATGATTTCATACATCTCCACTGTGGCAGGCAGATAATGGCTTTCAAAGACATGCTCACATCCCCATCCCTGGGACTGTGAATGTTACTTTATTTGGAGAAAAGAGTCTTTGGACATGTAATTCAGTTAAGGATTTTGAGATAAGAAAATTATTCTGTGTGGACCCTAAATACTATCGCAACTATCTTTATGAGAGAGAAGTAGAGGGAGGCAGATTCACAGTGAAGACACTTCGAAGATAGAGCAGAGTGGATGAGGTTGCAGCCACGGAGCTCCAACAGCCAGCAGAAGCTGGCAGGGGCAAGGGAGGGCCTCCCCCCTTGAGCCTCCAGGGGCCGGGCAGCCCTGTGGACACCTGGATTTCAGACTTCCAGCCTCCAGAATGTGAGAGAATAAATTCTTGTTGTTTAAAGTCACACAGTTTGTGGTAATTCGTAATGGCAGCTCAAGGAACCTAACAACCTACTGTCCTTAAGATAATGGTCAAACTATTTTCATGTTACTCATGGCCACTGGTGATCTGGGCTATGCCTTCATTTCCTAATCCAATCTCTTGTTATTTTCCAAATAAACTCTGTGTGTAGTGTCTGGGATAATTGAAAGGTCTTGCTTTGTGCCATTTCCTTCTTCAGCTTCCTGCAATTACATGTGCTCTTACATTTCTCTAAAACTCCCAAATTCTTCTCCTTGTATAATAATCTGCCTAAGTGCATTAGAAAATCTATGTGACAGATGAGTGAGTGGGAGGGGGGGGGAGGATGTGCCAATCTGAAGTTTTAAAAATGAAACTAATTATATGGGGCAATTTGTGTAAGAATGCATTGACACATGTGTGAATTATTGTCATTCAATCATGAATGGAAATGGATATCATAAACTTAGCTTGTACTTATCAGATTTGTAATTATAGTGCTAAGTCATTCTGAACATGATTGTTGATGTTTCAGAAACATAAGTGGATTTTTCACATCTTTAAGGATGAACTTCTGCACACACATGGCCAGAGTGACAGATTTTGTTGGAGTCCAGATCCAATACACTTTACTGAGCGGTGGGACCATGTCCCAGCTGCTGAGGGCCTTGGCTGTGGATGGCTCCCTGCTGTTTTCTTCTTTCCCAGTAACCTGCAGCCAGAGTGACTGACAAGGAGGTACTAAAGACCAGCCCACTTGCCTAGGGCAGGATCAACTCTGTAGTATAGAAAGGGCTCCAGGGTATTCCCTGGGATCATTTGAAGCTTTCTGGCTGAGACCACATCCTTCCTTTGCTCCTTCTTCTGTTCCACCTGTTCCCCTCACCCCATTTCTCCTGAGAGCACTTCCCCAAGAAATCACTTATCCTCAAATTCCCACCTCAGACTTTATTTCTATGAAATGTGACTTAAGACAGGGAAAATTTCAAACTTTATTACTATTAATACCAGTCCTTGTAGCTCAAGTCCTTAATCAGCCAAGCAATGCAGCAAAACCTCAGTTATCTGACATAATCTCATATGCAGTAATGATAATAAATGGAAAGGTAGCTTCAAAGACATCGAATGTCTCATGAAGCCAAATCCTTTTTACATAGCCTTTTACAGAATGCATGAGTGAATGAGTGAATGAATGAGTGTTCTAAAGAAAGAAACAGACTGTAATAATACACTGTGGCAATTTTCTAAAAGCATACACAAGTGCCAACGCTCCTCAGTGAAAGTGTATTGTTACACAGAGTTTGAAACTCAACTTCTCCATAATCTAAGCTTCCTTCTACAACAACAAGGGGAAAAGTGGGTATCCTTTTTTGATCCGCACTTTTCGCCATTATTTTAACAATCACCTGATTCATCAGCTTGGAATCAAAAATGGTTTTAGTAGACAAATCTATGCTTAGGCCCAGGTAACTGGATATTTCCGAGAAGTAGGTACCAGAACTTTTGAAATAACTGTTATTTTAAGAATTATTTCACCATTATCTCACCATTTTTTAAAGGACTATAGCGCTTTTCACCATTATTTTAAGAATCATTTGATTCATCAGCTCAGAACCTAAAATGGTTTTGGCAGACAAATCTATGTTGAAGCCCAACTAACTGGATATTTCCAAGAAGTTGGTACTACAGCCTTTAAAATAACCATTATTTTAAAATTATTTCACCATTATTTTAAGAATGGTAGCAGTTTTCACCATTATTTTAAGAATCATTTGTTGGAGTTGGTTTTTGTGAGAGATGGAAAGTGCAGGTCTGCCGTCAGTCTTTTGTTTGAGTTGATTATTTTGAGAGATGCGAAGTGTGCATTTTTGTGAGAGGTGAAAAGTGTGGATCCTGTTTCAGTCTAGCAAGCAGTGGACCCTAAGAAGAAAACCCATTTCCTTCCTGCCATGTACAGTTTGTATAGCCTTGAGGAAGGTGCTAGATGACATCATAATGTCATGGGGAGGAATCAATGATTCCATACTGTGCATTGTGAAAGTATTACAAAGCACCAAGACCTTTACAAACATGGATCATTATTATTGCTATGTTCAATAGCCAAGAGGCTTATCATTCATCTGTCCTTTATTCATTACACTTACAGGAGTCAAATTTCATGGAAGCAAGTGAATATCTAGTTGTATTAAAAATTAATTTTTAATCTATTTTAGGTCTTAGATTTAATGCAAATTCATTCCACTATTCTACACTGAATGACCAAAAAATTTCCATAATAATGACATTGTATTTAAGTAGAATATGAAATTATGTTTATCAGCCTCTATAGTTCATTACATATACAGAAACTAATTATCTCCTAGGTGCCAAGCACAATCCCAGACTATAAGCAACAGAGGTGAACAAAACATCAGGAATCACTTTGTCCAGAAGGAAAGAGAAGCATTATATTGATACACACGGCAAGGGTCATATATTTACAAGTTGTGGGGACTTTGAGGAAAGAACATAATGAATGCTCTGAGAGAGAAAAGCAGAGGCAGCCTCTGATATACAGTGTTCACAGAAGATCTCTCGGAGGAAGTATTAGCTGACATCTGCATGGTAAGTAACAATTGTCCAGGAGAAGAGTTGGGGGAGAAAACTCAAAATACTGAAGACAACCTCTGAAATGGCCTCAAATAAGAAAAACCTTTGTGCAGTGGACAAATGGACAGGCATGGTGGAATGAAAGTGTCTGTTCTAGGGCAGAGAATGAAGGCATGACATTTTAAAAGGGTAGTCATCAAATCACTGGGGGCAAGATAAACTTCTTTGTGCCCCAGTTTTTTCATTTATCAAATTGAGCTAACAATAGCGCTTACTGTTAAGTTGAAATCAATTAATATGCATAGAGAACTTAAATTTGTGCTCTGCACATAGCCAATGTTTGTACAAGTTTATTATTCTTATTATATTAATATAAACACATCTTGTTATTTTCAAGTTGTTGACTCAGTCATTAATGACAACTCAGAAAATGTAATTATGGTTAAAAGCATAATACAAATGTTTTAAACCTTGGCAAATAGCCCAGCTGAACAGAAATTGGTAGACAGGAAGGGAGAAGAAATGCAGGAAAAGTAGCAGTCTTGATAACTCATCTCACCAAGGAAGAGTCAAAGGCTAAAATCGCTAGATTAGAAAAAGGATAGCAGTGAAAGCTATTCAAAGTTACCAAATACAACCACAAAGGGAATTAAAAACAGAGATATAACTGTTGAGAAGAAGTAGGAAAGGAAGATAGCAGGGAAGGATAAATAGGCTAAATCCACATGAAGCTGAGAATTGCAACCACCTTCATCAGCATCACTTGGTTATTAGGACAAAAAACCAAGACAACCTTTGTCGAAAGGACTTAGTTGTTTGCATCAGAGAAACTTTGCCTGAAAAATATATTATTGTTCATCAGTAAATAACTTTCCTATTGCTCTCAGGAAATGCCAGTAGATCAATTATTCTGGGACAAGAGTTGTCTCAATGACTTACCTGGGAAAATGTTTTGCTTCTCAAACATTTTCTTACCCAGATTCATTTTAAGATCCTCATCTCACAAAGTAACAATCAATGCCCAATCTCAATTGCTTAAACTACTTGAGCGCAGATCCTCAGAACCTATTTAGATGTGTTCTGACTTTCCCCTCTGGGACAGCACTAAAACACTCTCAGGGTGGTATTTTGCCTTAGTGAATTTAGCTTTGCTTTATTAACAGATTGATGATATTTTAGACTTCAACACAGCAAAAAGGCAAGAGATAAGATCTAATTGATAGTTCAAGAGATATTGGTAGAAAATAGTATTTGGAAGATTTGAAGGAAGCACCAAAAAGAGTACAGCAGAAATGTACAGAAATAGTGACTTCAGAAAAAGCAGCTTAGAAACGGTCACCCAAAGAAGGGAGAGTGAAAGCAGAAGACGGCAGCTTTTTATCACAAGATTTTATGCATTATTTCAGTTTCTTGACCTATGGATATTATTTTGACAAAAACTAAAAAAAAAAAAGAAAGAAAGAAAGAAAAAGAAAATAATAGCAACATTAAATGAAAAGAGAGAAATAATTGAAAGCAAAAAACAGCAACAAAATCGTACCCGTCAGTTATCCAAGCTGTCAAACTCTGCAGTCAGGATTTTGCCTGATTTAACTTGGTTCTGCTGGTCCAGCATAATATCTGGCCTCTAGTCAGTATTCATTTAACATTTTTGTAACTTTATATAATTGATGTGTTGCTGAGTTCTCATTAAAGTCACAATGGTTAAAAATGTTTAAGTATCCTCAGTGGTTAAGATGCTGGCTTTTATTATTATTATTGGTCTATTGATTTAAGTTTCAATTGCTCCAGGTGTCAATTTGGGGAGTAAATTTAGAGACCCTCCTTTAGGATCAGGATTAAATGGTCATGGAAAAGAAATGGAAATAATTAACCTTCTTATGTGTCCCTTTACGTTCACTATTGCTATGGACTGAATGTTTGTGTACCACCTCCCCCGCCCCAATATGTTAAAATCCCACCCCCCAATGAGTTGGTATAATACTAGGAGGTAAGGCCTTTGGGAGGTGATTGAGTCATGAGGGTAGAAGGCCCAAGAATGAGATTGGTGTGCCCTTATAAAAAAAAGATGCAAGAAAGCTTGCTTTCTCTCTCTTTGCTCTTTGCTATGTAAGGCTACAACAAAAATATGAGCATTTGCACACCATGAAGCAGGCCCTTACCAGACAGCCAGTCTGCTGGCACCTTGATCTCGAACTCCCCAGCCTCCAGAACTGTGAGAAATTAATGTTTATGATTAGAGTCACCCATTCTATGGTATTTTTTTAAATGTAGAAGTCTGACCTAACTAAGACAATAGTGAATTCTTGAGAATTCAGTGCTGCAAACGTAAGTGTATTATAGCAGTTCCAGGAGTATGCTGCTTAGACATCCCTTTGGGAGAGAACCTTCCATGAGGAGCCTATTAGCTAAGAATGTCCATCTGCTATACCATTCACACAGAGTATCTACTCTTCCTGGGCTATCCCCAGCCTATTTATTGAGTACAGTGAGGGAGCCAGAATCAGGTTATCCCTACGCAAAGCAGAGCTTGTTTTAATGAGCAATCTCTACTCGGGGGCTGCACGTTGACCTGGCCAAGACCTTCTCAGAGCTGTGCTGTGCTCTGAGGCTCCTGGTACCTCCCTCTTCCCTCTCTTCTTTCACAGGTGTTAGACCTACATTGTGGACTGCAGGCTTTCCATCCTGCTCCTTTTATCTGTCACAGGAATTTTCCCCAACACATCGTTCACATCTATTTCTTTGCAGCGAGCTGCTGCTCGGAGAACCTCAATGGCTACCCGTACAGAGTCAGGGACTTTGCCTACGGTGGTGAAACCAGATGCTTACACTTCCTTTCCTGGGAGATGGCAGTGTGGTCCTCTCCCCTCTTCTTTCTTACAAGGAACTTAAGAAACATGTGAAAGCCCTTTTGAAATCTTTCTGGTCAAATGGAGAGGTAGGGCTCTCAATTTGCCATGCTTCTTTTCTCTTGTCAGCTACTTAGGGCTCACATGGACATGTAGATAATAGACATCGAGGCAGCTCCTTTGCATTTTGGTAAATTTTCTAGTGAGAAGAGAGAGAGGACGTGCATCAGTAAAAGCACAGCTTGTACAACACAAATTATAAGAAAGAAAGCACTGTGTGTGAGTTACGGGCAGGGTTTGTGCCACTGTGATTGCCCCCAGCTGCAGGGAGTAGAGTCAGCAGACGGTCTATCATCTCCCCAGGGTCTTCCTCACGAGTTGCCCCCTCCTGGAGCAGCCCATAGCCTGAGAGTGAGTGAAGGGTGGCGGGTATAAAGGCCTGGTCATGTTTGCCAATTGGGGCTCAACTCTGATGGATGATGTAGTATTTACTCCAGAGCTCCCCGCTGGCTGGGCGAGACTTCTACAGGCCTCCCTTTCCATTGAACTTCCCCTCTGTCTTCCACAGGCATTGGTCCTTAATAAACATCTTGAGGGGTATATACACACCTAATGGGTGCAGTGCACACCATCTGGAGGATGGGCACGGTTGAAGCTCTGACTCGGGTGGGGCCAAGGCAATATAGGTAACCTAAACATTTATACCCCTGTAATATGCTGAAATAAAAAAAAACATTAAAAAACATAAACATCTTGAACCCCAAACTCTGTTTCAGCATATGATTCCAGAGAATCCTACCTGCAGCAGTCACTGAGTGTAAACATGAAGGAAAGGAAAAACAGAAAGACAATGAAAATGAATTTGAAGAAAATGTATTTGCAGGATGTGGGCGATAAAGGTAAATATAGATTTGTTGATTTCTTAGAAAACATTTTATCTATCTGGAAAGCCTGTTTGAATTATTATTGTGCACAGGTTACAGAGTGAAAAAAGCAATACCATTGGCCCACGGGGCCCAATAACACAGATACACACAGTGAGTTTTTCCTAAGACCTGGACACAGCCCTAAGTAGGAGAGACACCAGTTTGCCATAGCAATCACTTTTGTCCCCTCAAAGTACACTCTGACAATGGTGGCAAGTCAAATGAATATATTGTCAGTGAACATTGGAGGAACACAAAGCAAACAAGCTACCAAATGAAAATTTATAGGATGGGCATATCCTGAGGGCTCAGAGAGAAAGAGGCATTCGCAAGGGCTTTTTGAACAAGCGATTCTGGAGACAAATTTTGAAAAGCAAGTTTTGTGGACATGAGTGAGGCGTGAGAAATGGTTAGATCACTCCTGGCTCTAAGCTGAGAAGGGGGAATGCTGTCAGCGGCACGCTGCACCAGCACAAACAGGTTTACCTAGAGAGCTCAGGCAGTAGCATCTTTTCAAGGTTAAGGTGTGGCTCATGGAAGTGGGTTCCCATCCAGGCTCTGTCCTGGCTCTGTTACATAGCAGTTCCATCATCAACCTCTCCAGATTTGAACTTCCTCATCACTCAAACAGGGTTAATAATAGCTACCTCTTAGGGTTGTTGTAAGCCTTAATACAATGCACTTGTTTGAGTGAAGTGCTCAAAATGGATTGGTTAATGTTATATTTGGGGATGCCTTGGTCAGTTAGGCAAGGCGTGCCTTTAGGAGGAGGGATATATTGGTTAAAATCTCTTTAGGTGAAATTTACAAAACCATCTGGGAGCTCTGAATATTCAGAAAAGTGGATTCTAGAGGGAGACAGTTACATTCATGGGGTTAAGTCATTATTGTTCCCATCAAAGAGAAGAAATATGCTGAGTCCTCAGAGCTGGCCACTTACTAGGAACCAGCATCTGTGTCCTGGCCTTTTAACAGGAGCTCTCCTTAATGGATGCGGTGATTGGTCCGTTTCCACTTCGTCTTATCTGTGATAATGACTCCGTAAGTATAAATCTCTTTACCAAATTGTATACTGCGGAGACTCAACTGAATACAAGTGCTCAAAAATAGACTGAATTTGAATGCTGGGCAGTTTGATGCCCACCTTCCACACACATACCGCACAATACCTCAAAACGCATTGAAGTCAGCACTTGTGTCCGTGCCATTATTCTCTTTTGAAAAGAAAAACCAAAATGCAGCCAGCAGATGGCGAGAGTGGACCATATTTGAAATACAGGTAAACTAGGTTTTCAGTAGTAGATTTTGGAGACACTACTCTCCTCAACTATTTTTTGTTTGTTGTTTGTTTTGTTTTCCTTTTCCTTTGAATAGAGTCAGGTTTGCACCTCAGAGTGGAATTAGAAGCGTCGTGAAGGTAACTAAGGAAAAATACCAACTCAAAGTAGGGCGTAAGTTCTTTGAAAACATTGTTTTATTTACTCAGGAGGGTAAGCTTTGGAAGAGGAGAAGAGTGAAAGGCCAAATATTTTGGGCAATTGCCCAAATGTAGGTAGCTTGATTAAAATAGTCATTCATTTCTAGAGGACTCAGCGAAACTGCTTCCAAGTTACGTTCTTTGCATTTTACTCTCATGCATAATTACTGCCCCCAAATTGTGGGCTCAGCCCGAGAGGATAAATTTTATGGGTCATAAATGTTCTAAACGTTGTTCTTTTCAGGACTGCACAAAGCAGCATGAATTCCAGGGCTGAGACTTGCTTCAAGTTATCTATCTACCATCTTCAACTGCGTGCCTGCAAATGAGATGCCAAGGGTCACTCTGTGTCAGGACTTGGTAAGAAAAGCCATTGGAATGTTTAATTTTTCTCTGGACATAAAGCTTCTTTGTGCGCACTTGTATTGTAATGCTGGGACACACAGTTGTCCATGGGGCAAAAAAGAAGGGCTATAAAGAATGCAGAAAAAAAAAATAAATAATATAAGCCAAGTGCACAGTTATCTAGGAAGGTAAATGTCGTGATTGGGGAAGTTTACAAAATATGACAATGATAGGAAATAAAACTTATCAACATGATGACTAAATATTTTCTCACTCTTTAAGACACCATTAAAATGGAAGATCCTTAGCTGTTTAAAGGATCCCAATGCTTTAGAATCGTGACTCCACGAGAGAGAAAGAATGCCAATATTTCCAAGTAAGCAAATAAGCAAGGTCAAGTTAGAAGGCCAGAGACAAGAAGCAGAGGAAATGTGGGTATGTGAACGTGTGTGCAGAATATTGTCTTTGCTTTGTGCCACAAATGCTTGGCAAGACTATTGTCTAAGTTTGGCTTTAACATAAAGCTTGTTGTAATATCTATGCCTACATAAAAGGCCCTGCCTCTCTCCAAAATATCCTCTCAGTAATCTGTCTAGTTACATCTATCCACTTTGGGCAATTATTTAAAAACTAAACAACATAGACAGAACTATGAGAAACAATTGTTAAAGAAAGGTTTCAGAATTAATTTTAACTTGGTAATTTTATTCCAATGGATGTCTTCATGGAATATCTTGAACAAAATTTTAAATAGTTAATAATAAAAAGAACTATAACATTTGTTTATTTATAGAAGTGTAAAGACTGGATGTGACTACATAAGAGAAAAAAACCTGAATAAAGTCAATATAAAACACAGATATTTTCAAAACAACTCATTTAAAACTATCTTTTAAAATTCTGAATCTAATAATATTCTTCAGAACATTAGTTGGCTGAATTTAACAAGCTTATTTTTTAAAAAGCAAAAAAAAAAAGGTGCAAAGATTTTGAACATGAACACAGCACTTGTTATATTGGTGTGGCATTCAAAACCATCTTAAGGTTAAAAATCAGGGAAATCATTAGCACACAAAGGCATGTTCATTCATGAAAATGTTTTGTTGTGAAAATAAATAATTGACAGGCAAATTTATTTATGTTCTTAACATTACTGAAAAGTATACGGATACAAAATTGTGCAAACGGTTGGAATATAAGACACCATACATTAAAAAACAATTTCATAGAAAATATGATCCATCAATGAGTCCATAGTAGAAATATTTAGGGGGGTGATGTGATGGTTAACTTTTTCTGAATTGCTGTGTAATTTTCCCCTAAATTTTAATGGCCATGTATTTTCTATAAATATTAAAAAGACATGCACAAACATGTATGCGTACATGTTTTAAGTCACCATTTTGCATAGTTTTATTTCCAGCCTCAGTTTATTCTGCAAAATAAAGACATTCTTATACCCTATGGGTCTTTATCATAACAACCCTCTGAGCACCAAAAAGAGAAAAAAATAGATTCTTAAAATGGCTAAAAAGAGTTATATAGATTTTAGAGGTCATTTTTAATGACAACTATTATTAAACCAAGACTCTTATTAAGGGAGAAAGCATGGATCCTTGGTGATGTGAAAGGAGGCTGATTAGGAAGCTCACTCTTCTCCTATTATAAGGTTTTCTCCACTTACAAGATATTGGTGTCTATATGTGGAACCCTTAGAGACTTACCCCTTTGGATTAAAAATGTTTGCTTCTAGAATTCTTCTTGACAGTAAAAGTCTAGTGGCCTCGAAGAATGCCAGATGCCATTCATTTTTTGCATCATAAGGAGCAGCAAGAGACCGAAGGTGGGGGAGAGGGAGGCACAGGGTTTAAGGAAGGGAGGCTTCTCTCTGAACTAGGGTTCTGCCCCAGGCAGTTTCCAGTTTACATTGTCTGATCACTACAACTTCAACGCTGTTCACAAACTAAAACACAAATAATCTCAGGTGCCTGTAGCCTGCGCCTTAGGGGAAGCAGGATGGCCTGTTGAGACTCAGGCACCCAGGAACCTGAGAATCACCATGCATGATCCCTTACCTCTCCTGCCCTCTCCTCGGCTGTGCAGACAAGCCACCCCTCAGTCTTTGCTCCTCACAGCAGCCTGCCCTGCCTTTGCTGATGGAGAGAGTAGCTGTAGTTAGTCATAGTCAGCAGCTAAGCTAGGAGGGGGAAATGGTTTTGATAAGGGCCATAGGGCTCTACACTTACGGCTGCAAGGAAAGCTGATCTGTGCCTAGAATAATCTACTTGTAGCCCCTCAGCATTAGTGGAGCAATAGTTTGGTGCAAGAATCAAGAACTGTTTATATTCCTCAGGAAAATAAAACACATTCATTTTTAGTAAATTTCCCAGAGCCCTCTTTTCTCCCTCTAAACCCTTCTGTGTGTACTTTTTTCCTACTGCCTATACTAACAATCTGTGAGAAGGTGAGGGGAAGACGGCTGCAAGCTTATTCAGAGGACTTTCTGTGCAAACCCAAGAAAGAGAGACCTATTTGCAACTCTGTGGTGGGGGCTCCCCCCTTTCTGCCCCAACCCTGTCATTCTTTGTCCAGTTTCCTGGGCTTTTGTGGGGGTCTAAAGAACTATTTGTCTTTTTGCATAGCAAGCAAAGGGGCAAGAGGAGAAAGCAGGGTGAGATGTGAGACACAGAAGAAAGGGGGACTCAGTTATGACTTCTTGAGAAAGCATTTAGGATCAGTCATCTTGCTTGTGGGTCTTTGGACCAATTGCTCTGCTTCCAACAAATTCCAGTCTGATTTCCCAATTCTAGTATACGTATTTGGTGTTCCATACTAAGTATTACATGTGCTACAGAATAGTCATAGGATAGAAAACTTCAACATACTCTACCTATAATCAGAATATTTTCAAAGGGTAAAATTCAGCATTTAACATATTGTATATGTAATAAGTAAGATACCCAATCTATGGCCCCTGGAAGCTTCCCCCTCCCCACCCCATCTCCTTTTTCTAATGCATGTTTTATTTTATAGGATCATGATGGTTGCCACAAATGTCTAGTAATTGCTGAAACTTGAGAGTATATATTCGCTGGAGAGCATAAAGAATTCCTAGGATGTAACCAAATTTGTTCATTTGAATTCTTTTGAAATCAGGTACAAAGGCAATAATTAAAATCTTTAGAAATAACCCTAAACTGGCATTGCATGTGCTCATGCAGAAAGCACTTCTACACGTTGTTAAAATCTTTTTGTCTTAAATGCATACGCAAAGGCAATCTCAAAGTGTGTATCACTATTTATAAACATGTTTTAGATATTTCTCCTGCACAAAATCATCTATGATTCCATATGGCCTTCTGTGTGTGTGTGTGTGTCTGTGCATTACTTTTTAGTTAGCTTTGGGGGATTCTTTGGTCTTTCATCTCCCTCACTCTCTTTCTGTCCTTCTCTCTCTTCTCACAACAGGCTGCTAAGTTGTCCTTGAACCAGTTTTAGACTTGAAAGATTTAGTAAACAAAAACACTTTATAACGTTTTTGGTGGGAGTTTTTAACAGATGTATTCTTCCTCTGGAGGCTTTCCCCTCTGTTTGATCTTTTCCTCCAAAGCAATTCATTATAATATGATGGGCAAACACCCAGGCGGGATAATTGTACTGAAACAGGCCAGCAGCCAGCACGCTGCAGCATCCGTCCCTCATGCTGGGGGCTGCCATCCCTGCAAGGCTGCTCCAGCCACTGTGGCTGTGAGCTACTGAGACCCAGCGAATGGACAGGACAGGGAGGCTGTCTGGATTAGGAGATGGGTCAGAAGCTCGTCATTTGGGCTGAGTTTCTATAAAGCTACAGGAATAAGCCTTGCTCACGACCTTTCAGGAACAAAGCTTGGAGTGAAGCTGAGAAGGCAGAGATATTATCAAGATGGCTGATTAAGCAGAAATTTTGAATTATGTTTTTCATTATGTAATGTCGTCAGCTGCTACTCTTTGTAGTCACCAAGTCAACATGGAGAGGAACTCAACTTTTCCAGGACTAGCCACTGCATTTGTGCCTTTAAGCTGTGCTGTTCTAAGGCAAGCACATACCCGTGGCTCTGGGTGGTCGTGTGAAGGGAGTTTGTTGGGGGTAATTCCAGGTAAACACAGACAGAATCCTGCTACCCCTCTCTGGTAGCTTCTGTCACAGGAAGGTACAAATACCTTTAACTTCCCATTTCTTCTCTCAATGCCCAGCCCATATCACGTGGCACTGAGGGCTGTGACACGGAGGGCTGAGACCGTATTCAGTCTGCCCTGTGGTTGGCCTTTGAAGACACCACAGTGTGCCTTTGTTAGCCAAGACTTCTGACGTTGAGCCGTGATGGGCGGAGGTTGGAATGGGGCTGGGCTTCTTCAGGAACACTATTCTGCACCTGTTTAAATCTGACTATAGTCCTTTTGTATCCCATATTACCCCATAACAAATTATCACAGATCTGGTACCTTAACACAAATTATTACAAATTTTTGGCAGCTTAAAATATCTCAAATTTATTATTCCAGTTTCAGTGAGTCAGGAGTCCAAGCACAGGTTAGCTGAGGCCTCTGGTCAGAGACTCACCTCGCTGAAACCAAGGTGCCGGTCAGGGCTGCAGTCTCATCTGAGGTCTACATTCAAGTTCACTGGTTATTACTGACAGAGTTCGAGGCCTTGTGGTTGTAAGACTGAACCCCCAGACCTCAGAAGGCCCACTACTCCTTGTCCACAACGTGGCAGTTTGTTTCTTCAGAGCCAACAGGAGAGTGTCTCTGCTGACTGCCGCTTTCTCTCTGACCTGTAGACCCTCTTCTAAAGGCTTTTCCTGATGAGGTCAGGCACAATCAAAATAATCTCTCTTAAGATCAATTTAGAGTCAACTAACCAGGGACCCTAATTACATCTGCAAAATTCCTTCACTTTCCCCAGATAACATAATCACAATGTGACATCCCACCATAGTCACAGGTCCTTCAAGGGAAGGAGATTCTACAGAGGATGGACTTCAGGAAGCAGAGACCAAGGGAGAGTTCTGCCTGCCACTCTGCTCTGAGAACATTCCCTTTATGTTAAAATTTTAATGTTACAACCAGCTGATGGCCATTTTGGTTTGGATATCCTAACTAGGCATTGTAAATGTTTCATTATCTGCCAATAGTGAAAGAAATTCAAACTAGAAGTACCTCAACTATGATTATCTGTATTGGCATAATTTCACGCTTGCTGAGAATATTTGTAACTCTATGATTAATTGCAACTTTTGTTAACATCACATCACGTCAATCTAACTTGTGTATTTCAGAGAAGCTGAAAGATATAATTTTGAGATAAAGAGAACTTTAGAAATATTTAGTTTAGTGGTTTCAAATTTGGGAGTATCAGAATATATTTATTCTATTAATTACAATTATATAGGTAATAATTCATATACAAGTAACTATTGATTGAAAAAATAAAAAAACATATCTATAATTAATTCAATAACATTTTAATAACCTTATATTTTATTAATCACAAAAATCCATAGACATTAAAGAAATAGTGATATATATATATATATAATATAGATATGTGTGTGTGTGTATACATATAAAATTTGTTCCCTTCATTAACAGTTCATTAACAGTCCTATAGAAAAATTTTATCTATTCTAGTTTACAGATGAGGAATGTATCATTGAATAAATGTGTAAGGAAAATTAGGCAGGTGAATTATGTCATACCCTCAAGGTTCATGAAAGAACTGAAAGTAGAATAAAGACCCCAAGCCCTGTAAAACTTTGAACAGCTGTGCTGCTTCAACTTTGAACCACAGATATCTACGTTTTTCTGCCCTAAGACAGAATGTAAGTTAATAGGCCCTCTTTCCCTGATGTGGCTGAGAAACCACACATTCTCTACAAGGTAGTTGGGAGCAAAGAACAATTGCATGGGCAAGACAGAAAAAGATAAGGAAACTGGGTTAATTCTAAGTTCCTCTTGTTTGAGGCCCTCCTTCCATAACAATTATGGAGGAAGTGAATTAACCGAATCTAGGAAAAATTCAGATTCAACAGTAAGTTGGAAGCCATGCTTTACAAAAAAATGCAGTGATAAATCTCTTTGGATGATCTAGAGTTTGGGATTTTGCATATGGCTGTCCTCTTAAATTAAGATAGATAATGTATATTTGTGTATAACTCACAAGTACATTTATAGATACCTTTATTGAGATATAATTTACATACCATAGAACTCACCTATATTATGATTTTCAGCAAATTCACTGAGTTTTGCAACCATCACCAAAATCTACTTTTATAGCTTTTTTAATCACCCCTGTAAGATCCTTTATATTCACTTACAGTTAATTCCCAATCCACTTCTGCATCTTTTCCTCTGCCTCAGCCCTAAGCAACCATTAATCTACTTTCTGTTTTTATAGATTTGCCTGTTCTCAACATTTCAAATGCATGGAATCACACAATATGTGGTCTTTCATATCTGTCTTTTTTTTGCTTAGTATAATGTTTTTGATGTTTGTCTATATTGTAGAATTTGTCAGAACTTCATTCCTTTTTATCACTGAATGATATTCCCTTGTATGGATAGACCACATTTTGCTTAATCCATTCATCGGTTGGTGAACATCTGATTTGATTTCACTTTGTGTCTATTATGATGATCCTATTATGAACAGTTAAGAGCAAGTCTTTGTGTGGAAATATGTTATTCTCTTGGGTAATACCTAGAAATGGAAGGCTGGGCCATATGGTAAAATAAAGGTGAATATTTTTAAAAGTTGCCAAATTGTGTTCCAAAGGGGCTGTCCCATTTTATTTTGCATTCCCTTCCATAACATAAGAGGCTCCCGTTTCTCTACATGCTCATCAACATTTGCCATTATGCGTCTTTTTGTTTTTTAATCATAGTCACTCTAGAGGAGGTAAGATGGCATCTCATTATGGCCTTAATGTGCATTTCCCTAATGACTAATGAGGCTGAGCATCTTTTCATGTGCTGTCAGCCAGTTATGTATCTTCTTTGGTAAAATGTTTATTGAAATTGTTTTCCCATTTTATAATTGGTAATTTACCTTATGTATTTAGCTATAGGAGTTGTTTTTATATTCTGCATATAAATTTTGTATCAGATACATGATTTATAATTTTCCCCAGTCTATAGCTTGTTTTTTTTTTTTATTTTCTAAATGGTCTCTTTTAAAATGAAAAAGTTTTGAATTTTAGTGATGTCCAATTTGTTGAGTTTTTCCTTTTATGTGTCACACTTTTGGTGTCATATGTAAGAAATCTTTATTTAACTCAAGGTCTTGAATATTTTATCCTATGTTTACATCTAAAAGTTTTGTAGCTTTAGCTCATACATTTCAGTTTCTGATCTATTTTGATGTAATTTTTGTGTATGATGTGAAGTAAAAGTCCAAGTTCACGTTTGGGCATGTGACTATCCAGTTGTCCCAGAACCATTTGATAAAAATACTATGCTATCTCGTTTGACTTGCTTTGTGATTTGTGCTGAACAGCAATTGATCATAAATACAGAGGTATAAACTCACTCTTAAATATGACTCTGGTCTTGACTTTGAACATGAGAGATGTTCTAGGATCTTAGGCCAATAGTAGGATGGTGCTATGAGCAACTGGCAGTTGGTGAGCTTCTACCTGGTTATCACTTCCCTCTCTCCCATTTGATGTTGGTATTATCACTGGCACCACTCCAGCATGTGCAAATTACCAACACGATCTCATATATGTTTTGTTTTGTTTTGTTTCTTAATCAAATTCAAACATGTTAGCATACACCTTCCCTAGGGGGTAAAAACTGATGACAAAATATTGTGATTTCAAAGACATTTCTTCTTCCAACTTTGGATTAGTAGATGCTACATCAAATGAGATAATGCATGTGAAAATGTTTCAAAAACCATAAAACTCCAAACAAATGTTAGGAATTATCATTATTGCATGCAGCGAATAAGAGTAAACAGAAGCAACAGTAATGCTTTTAGAGAGCTTAAGTAGACAGAATAGATGGCAATGTCAACATAAGAAGGTAAAAACCAGATTTGCAGATAATCCACCTATTGATGATTGTTGAAAGTTGACTTTATCTGCATTACCTAAAGTATGAAGGAGTTGGGTCAACATCAAAGAGGCTTCTCTTGTTTAGTTGGATATGGTGGATAAAGCTGTCTTAATAATTGGTATGTTCTCTTGAAGCGAGGTAGAAACTTTGCCCTAAGATATTGATTTCTCTTGTTAATGGATGGCCCTCCTTCCACAGTGTAGGTGGAATTAACAACTGTTTTTATAACGCCAACTTCACTATGTTGAAAGCCCCAAATAACCTAAAATCTTTCCTCTACACAGTGAGATAGACACTTTGCTTAAAATTTCCAGACTTAGTGAACACTTAAGGGCAATTTATGAAAGTCTACATATTTGTATTGAGTTGAGACATTGTAACTTAGACCCCACAAAACACTTTACTAGGATTATAACCCTTATTAATCCACTCACTATCTACTGTCATTCAGCAAACAGCTGAGTCCTGGAGGTTTGCTCATGAGACAGGTCAAATGTGAAGGGAAGGAATTAGGAGAATGTGTGGAACACTATGCAAATTTTTCTGGAGTTGGTAATTTACAGATGGAGAGGTCCAGGCACTTTAATAGGGAAATAAGGTCATTGCTGCTGCAGAGGTTGAAACACAGATCCCAAATGGAGGGCGGGCAGAGGCTGAGGGTTGCACTGTTTTCCTACAGCACAATTTTGCCTCAGGGAAGCCCTGACTTGGTGCTAACGATGAACATTAATGCATTCAGCAGCCAGACTGCTCCAAGTTCTCAAATCTTGAACTGATGACTCTGGTACATCATTTTATTTAGTGTTTCTCTGGGACCCTTTTCCTGAATCCTAATCCTGATTGTTTTATAGCAGTATTTCTTAGCTTTTGTGACCACAGCTCCTAAAGTTTGGTTATTTCTGTTCTCCTTATTTTATAGAACAGAGAGGTTCAGAATCTTGGCTTTCACACAGGACATTAGAGGTAGGTTATGATGATAATTTTAATTCCAAGGCCCTTAACCTACACAGCTTCAGACAATTCTGCCTAAAAAGCTTGAAAATCAGAAACTTGTGAGAAAACCTCTCTATAGCCACTGGGATTTCCCAGTAGCCCCCAATTCACTCCCTAAAATACCTTTTCTGTGAATAGTTAGGCAGTTGGTGCTTATAGCTTATGGCTCAGGAAAATTGGAGCAATGCAGTGATCATTTTTAAAATTCTCTTAGTTCAAAGACACCCTGTAGATTTGTTAATAAATCAAAGCACATATGGGGGGTAAGGAGTCAGAGGAAATGGGGAAGGGCTCCAAGCTCAGAGATAAAAATTGCCAAGAAAGAGCTTGCCTTTAAAGAAAGGGAAACTCGGAGCAGGAAGACAGAGGGGGAGAAATAATAAACAAGAGGTGTCTTCACAGTGCCCTGGTGTGACACACAACAGGGGCTGGAAAACATTCAACATTTGATGCTAGAGAACAGAAGAAGGCAGAAAACACATTCAGAGAATAACCTCACAATCTATCGCAAATGCTTCCATGCTGCTCTCATGCACAAATGCAAAGCAGAACTCTCCATGGACAGGGCCACTGACCACCCCAAATGGTCTTCTCTACCAAGATCATGGGTTAAGCCCTTGTAGAGCAGGCTTTGCACCGGTCCTTTCACATTGCCCAGAGCTGGCCCCTGCCCATCCACTCTCACCCCCTTCATCTTTGTATTTGTCATGCCATTAAGCTCACAGTACGCAGCCAATTCAATAGGGAACACTCATATTTCCCAAATATACACATATATAAAAGTTGGAATTAAAAGGAGCTATTCTCTTTGATTTGGCCCTGGTGTCTTGATTGCTTTTTGTCGGGCCCATCCTGATTTCATCTTGGCCCTAGGCATTTGGGCAGGTACATTTTTATGGCTGACTTGGATTCCCTTTTATTGCACCATCTCCAGTGTTTTTCTCATGAGAATTTCCTTTGGCAGCAATTCTTAATCTTGTCCAACTTACTTTTAAGTGACACTGGATTCTTTTGCTGGCCTGTCCAGGGAACCACATTTAGCAGAGTCAAGAGATAGGGGAAGGTTTAGAAATGTTTAGGAAGGTATTGATACCTTTGGTTACTTATAGATCCTTTTGATTCTACATTTAGGCAATGTCCCTCCTCTGAGGTTCCCCCATGGGAGTTGTACTATTCCATCATTGTGTGGGCATTGACACCAGATTTACTCTCTTCCTTTCCACTTCTTCTAGGCTCAGCAGTCACCCTGGTTGTCTTCACCCACGTGGAAAGTTCCTGCCTTCTTACAATCCCACCCCTTGAGACACCCTGCATCCCACCCCTTGAGACACCCTCTTTCAGGATCTTGGCACTGGTTGGGAAATCTTCAACTCTAATATCATAATTTCTGACCGTAATTATCCCTGCATGTTTTGCCTTCACTTGTTCCCTACATGCAGATTTTCTGGATACTCTGAAATCTCAATTACTCCATCCCTCTTCTTTCTTTCAGTCCACTACTTCCTTCCTTCTACAGCCCACCTCTCCACAGTGAAATATTTACATGGTCAATTTTCATCTTTTCCACATCCTCATGCACAGCAGCGTCAACACAGCCATTCATTTTATCCTTCCAAAAAGTTGCTGATAAATGTTCCTCAAGAAAACCATTCCACTGTGTAGATCTTTGTTGCTATAAATTTTGCCCTCTGATCTCCAGTGAGTCATCATTTGGGCTTGAAAGTTCTTTTACTCCACTATAACTTGCTTACTTCCTCAGTTACCTGAGGATATTCCAAATTGTTAGCAATCTTCTCATTCTCACTTACCCACCTGCTCTTCACTGATGTCACTTGCAGTAGGGGTCCTTGCTGCGTCTTTATGGATAAAACAAGAGCCATGGGCCATAGGCTGCACCAGCTTCTACACTTTCAGTTCAGAGGCAAGAGCAGCTTGTGCTGAATCTCAGCCCTTACCCTGTACTGTGGGTCCTGTTACTCCCACATCTCCTTCATTGCTTGCTCTGTTGCCTGTGTTTTGATCCTCTCTCTCCTCTTCTTCTTCTTCTTAACCTATAAGTACACTCAAATTTATCTTATTTAAAATAATAAAATAGAAAACCTTCTACAATCCTGTATCTTTCTTATTACTGGAATTATATCCTCTTTCATCCCTTAGGGCAAAGGGCTTTGAAAAGATTATTTGTATTCTTGTCCACACATCTCATATATAATTCACTTATTTTTAATATTTCCCATTCTTATACAATTAATACATGCACAAAAATTTAAAAGTCAAATGGTCATTCATGGCCAATCATGAAAAACACCTTGATTCACATCTTCCCCCCCCCCCCCCATTGAGTCTCCATTCCCCAACACTTTTATCTATTTCTTTAGGTACTCATCTCCAAAGCTTCCTTCTCTAGAATGTCCCAACTTTTCTCAGACTCCAGCCAATCTCTTCCATTTGTTTTATCACTCTCAAGGGATAACTTCACTTTTCTTCTCCACAGAGACAAAAGAAACAATCAAATGTATATTCCTGCAACCTTATGCTACCCAATCTATAACCACCCAATCTACATCCCTCTCCATTCTTGCTTCTATAATTTTGTCATGTTTTGGTTTTCATAGGAACCTATGTTTTTATCTAAACCCAATTCCTTCACTGCCACCCTATTCTCTTCCTGTCTAAGCATTCACCACACTGTTGATTATGTCTTTGCTCTCCTGGATTTTCAACCTATTCTTACTACATTTTTGACATCAGCATTATAACATGATCAAGACATTTCCATACAAAAAGCAAAACAAAATGACACCAAAGTATCTTTTTCTCTATCTACAAAAGCACTGTTTATACATTTTGTTTCCATTTCCTTGTCTCCACTCACATCTCAGCCTCTGACCTTAAATTCAGTCTCACTGGCGCAAACAAGCAGTTCTCACAAAAATCATGACAACCTTCCTATCACCAAACCCAGTAGGCATATTTCAGTTTCTATCCTATGTAGATCCTCAATGACATTTGATTCTATTGAATCTTTCTTAGTTCTTAGAACAGTTTCTGGCCTCAGCTTCATATATTAGTGAATTTCCTGCCATCTCCCTGGCCCTTCCTTCACTGTAACCTCTGTAGTTTTATCCTCCTTTACATAGTCATTAAATGTCATATTTCATATGACTTCATCCTACCCCCTCTTCACTTTTTACTATGCTATCACTCGATTGTCACTTCTTCTTCCATGCTCTGAGACACTTATTTTTTTAAAAAAATCTGAGGCTAAGATGAAGGAAGAAACCACTACTTATTAACTGAAACACAAAGCTGAATTTATTACTTACTTCATGGGATTTTTACAGTTTAGAGAATGGGTTGATATCAGTGTACAGTTCAGAGAATGGGTTGATATCAACCTGGAAGCATGATCGCTTGGGGAACACTGCAGTGAGATGGTCAACTTTTTTGTATGTTCACCAGAGTGAAGCTCTTGCCCATTGGTTGTCTTTCAAAAGAAGGACATTATTGCTCATTAACTGGCTTTCAAAAACCTTTCTCTGAGCAAATTATCATGGATTGATTAAGTGGGTTTAAGGCTGATTGTGGTGGTAACTTGTTACTGTAGCTACAAAACAATAAGTTGTTTCTGAGGAGTATAGGAAATTATTAAATTTCTTATTGAGCTTTGTTTTTAAAAAATTGAACTTCAGGCATCCAAATATGTATTCACTGTTCCAACTTGGATATCTCAAAAGCATTTGAACTCAACACATCCAAAGGAAAATGTGTGTTTTTCCTTCCAAACTTTATCTTTCTCTTGAAAGGCACATCTGTCCATCCAGATTAGGATCTGGCAAACTTTTTCTGTAAAGGGGTAGATAATAAATATTTCAGGTTTCGCAAGACATGTAATCTCTATTGTGACTACTCAACTCTGCCACTGTGGTGCAAAGGCAGCCACAGACAGCACATAAACAAATGGGCATGTTCGTGTTCCAATAAAACTTTATTTTCAAAACCAGAAAAAGGCTGGATTTGGCCCATGGGTCATGATTTGGCCATCATGGATTTAGATGATCAAGACATAAACATAGGAAGTATTTTAGATAGTTCTTTCTCTCACAGGTACCATATCTATGCCTATATATTATGAACTTTGCTTTTTGTTGAGCTAATATTGTTTTATTTTCTTACAATATTTCCCCCACACAAAAAAAATATTTAGGAAATATCAGGACTTCCCAATATTAGGACCTTATCTCTGACCTAGTGTTTTTCTAGGGATAAACAAGTGACTCAGGTTTGACTAATCAGGGAATTTCTTTTTAATGGAGTTGACATTTAAGAGAAATTTGTTCTGCTCTGGCTGTGCAGATGGAAACCTAGGACTGCTGGTAGTACGTCGTTCCCCTACCCCCCGCCTCAATCCTCACTTTTGCCTTGTCTGCTGTACAAGTAGGCGGCAAGGAACACAGAGAGATGGTGAGAGGGCCCTTTCTATTATGTTTATCTCATGGCATTTGTATGTGTTGTTCCTTACTTCTGAAATGTTCTTCCCTCGATCCTCTTCATGGATATAAATAGCTCAATTCTGTCATTCAGATCTCAACTCAATTTTCATGTCCCTGGGGAAACATTCCCTCTCTTTACATACCAGATTAGCCCTCATTTTTCTTCACTGTACCTTTTACACTCTGGTGGTACTTCAGAGATTTCAATATATTTATTAGTTATATAACTTTTCATGTTTCATTTTCTATATATCTAAATATTTCCCTACTTCATACATTTTTTGAAGACAAGGATAAGTATCTGTTTTGGTAAATGCAGAATATGAATCTATAGTTCTTTGTGACAGGAAGAACGGCCTTCAAAGATTTCTATGCCTTAATCTTTGGGTCCCACGAATATGTTACCTTCTTCAGCAAAAGAGTCTTTGTAGATTTGATTAAAGTTATGGATCTTAGGATAGGGAAGTTATCCTGGATTACCTAGGGGGGCCCAATCTAATCACATAACTCTGTAAAAGCAGAGGCACTTCACAGAGAGATGTCTCAGAGGGAAAAGGCAGCAGAAGGTGTGGCAGAAAGGAAATCAGAGAGATTTGAAGCATGAGAGGACCCAACTCCTCATTGCTGAAGGTATCACATGAGAGGCATGAGAAAGAATGCAGGCAGCCTCCAGGTGGAGACCATAGCTTGGCTGATGGCCAACAAGGAAATGGGGCCTCAGTCCTCCAACCACAAGAAACTGTATTCTGCCAACAACCTGAATGATCTTGGAAGCAGATGCATCCCTAGAGGCTCCAGAAAAGAACACAGCCCAAAGTGCTGACACTTTGATGTCAACCTTGTTAAACCTGGAGGAGAGAAACCAGCCCAGCCAACCTGGACTACTGACTTAGACTGTAGTGAAGTAGTATATTTGTTGTTGTTGCTGTTTTAAGTTGCTAAATTTCTGGTAATTTGTCACCACAGAAAACTAATATACACTTTGTATGTGCCTGACATGTACTAAGTGTCTAGTAAACTTTTAATGAATGGAGAAACAAATGGGCAACCTCTTTCTTTTCTAAGAAGTCAACTGTTGATGATCAAAGTTGAGTATTCTCAGCCCAAATCTCTCTCCTGGGCTCTAGTCCTTATACGTCCATCAACCTAATAGAAAGATCTAACCCCATATTTTGCAGGCCCCTGAATTTAACATGTCCAGAAGCAAACTCATTTCCTTATCCCACTAACCCTGATCCCCATCACTGATCATCTTCCTTTCTTCACTCCTTTCATTCGATCTATTCTTAATTCCCTTGATTCTGTCTTATTAGCACTCTCATATTCTTTTATCCTTTATTCCATTGCTTCTTTTAGACTCTAACTAAGACTTGACCATCAAAGACTATTCAAGTCTTACATCTGGTTTTCATCTCTTTCTCCCTCTTTCCAGGCTATATGTCTCGACGCATCTACATGCAATATTCTCTCCTGCAGCCTCAGGCCACTGTTTATGGTGCCATCCTGCTGGCGACTCTGGACTCCCCTTTCAAGATACATCTTTTCTTCCAACGTTCATACCAGCTTCTGATCCACCTGCTCATCCAAAGAGATTTGAGCCTTGTCTCCTCTGCACCTCACTCTTCTCTGTGCATGTTTCTTTTTATACAACCTATAACATATTATTACACTTATGTGCCTGCCCTATTGTCCTGGGCTTTATTCAGATGTGCATCACAGAGCTGGACAGAGGGGTGGGACAGGTTGCATGTCACTAATGCTAGATGAATGAATACATGAACCAATGAGCTCTCTGATTGCCTGTTTTTGTGTCTGTGAGCAGCACTAGATAGGTGTGACTTGAAGTGTTGCCCTCTGAACAACAGCAGCAACACTGCCTGGGAACTTGTTAGAAATGCAAATTCTCAGTCCCCACCCACACACCATCTGCCCCCAGCCAACCAGCTTCTCTGGGAGTGGGGTGCAAGAATCTGTGCTTTAATAAGCCTTCCAGGTGATGCACATTAAAGTTTAAGAACCACAGCTCTAGAATACTACTCTAGTTTACTCTTAGAGGGTCCTGTGGAATGCATGTAGCTTAGCTGAGCTTCCCACTACACCCAACCAGGAACAGTGATTAGAGAAGGAGGGGGCAACAGGAGACACCCCAACACTGGAGAAAACTCCTGGCCATAACCAGCAATTGAATAGTCCAGAGTTCATATACAGCAAAGATCTGAAGGCAACCTGAGAATCTCTTTTATGTTCTGGAATTTAAATTGAGGCAGCAAATTTTTGTGGCTTTGCTTTTATGTTTAAATGGCACCACTGGAATTTTGCCTTGCCACAGAGTATGTTAGAATAAAGGAGAAAGGGGTGGAGATCTGTTTTAAGAACTACAGAGAGTAGGCTGAAGTATCAGCACAATTTTTCCTCCAACAGTACATTCTGGCCACAGAGAAAAGTAGCAAAATTCAGAACTAATTTCTCTTTTTCTCAAAACCTGGCACTTTCCCAGCCACCAATTGACTGCTGGCCCCTGAACCTGACTTGTGTGGCCCTGATGCTCTTACAAGAGTAATTTTTCATGAGTCAGTATAATTATCACCAAGGCACATTGAAACAACGCAGATTGGGATGTCGCTTTGCAGAATAGGGAGAAAAGGGGTTCCCCCAACTTCCTCCCCCAAACCCTGCATGTGACAAAATATCTCATATCTTCTTACACAGGATCAGATCCACCACCCAGGAGAATGAATGCATGTGTCTCACTTTCCTTTTTCTTGCAAATATTTGGTTGTGTGGGTTTGTCTGTGTGTTTGTGTGTTTCTGTGTGTGTGTACACATGCAAGTATTTCTCTAAGACCATTATGCTTTTGTGTGGCTTTTGCTATAGACAATAGTATAGTAACAGAAGTACATACTGTTTTCTACCTATACATAATCACAAATGGTGAAAAAAAAATCTGAAAGTTTTTCCAATTATTGATTTATCTTTTCAGCTTCCTTCTTTCTTCCAAGTAGTATTTATATAACACTCTCCGAAAAGCAATGCTTGTAATTGTACCCAAGTGAATCATTGTAGTTTTCAACAATTCCAGGAGGCAATGGAGAAGTATCAAGTCTTTGAAAAAAAGACTGGCTCCATAGAAGTAATTACACTCACTTGACCCAAGTGAGCGTGCTGTGGAAAGAACACTAGCATTCCTCAGACCAAGGCATGCTATTTTCCATTCTTTGAGAATTAAACATATTATCCTAGTCAAAATATTTAAGATTTAAGAAATATCTGTTGGGTTCTTTTAACTGGAGTTTTTAAGCATTTCTTTTCTATAGAGCTTGTGTGCAAGCGTTCATATACAAAATTAGAAAAAAAATCTTTATGTAACTCTAGAAAAGTAATGCTTTTCAAGCCACCCAAAATAAGTCTATAATATTAATATTTGCATTTAAAATTTCTCTAATTATTGTAATGGCATTTGTTACTTATGCCAGCCATTGCCTTCAGTATGGCCTGCAGCTTCAAAAACAACAATGATTGGGCATTCCTTTTACCATCCGGATGGCTAACGAATTAGCAGATTCAACATTACTTTTTGAGGAGATAACTCCCTTTTATTTTCTCTGTGAAAGTCGAGTATAACAGATAAATGTGAGCATATGCCTTCTAATGCTCTACATATTACCAGAAATAAGTGAAGAAAAACTACTCATTTTGGACTTTTATAGAATGATCGGGCTTAGAGGTTTTAGGCATTCATCATCCATGACTCTGAGTCAGAGTGATCCAATCTGCCACTATACCAAAGAGAGCTGGTCCCTGTCCTTATCCCAACTAGTTAGGACAACTAAAAGAAGCTGAGGAGGCAGAGGTAATTCTATCCACAGGAAAATGTCCCCATTTTTTTCTTCTTTCCATATGCTCTGAAAGTGATGGATTTTTTTTCTTCTTCTTGTAGTCACTGTTCAGCCAAGTGTTGTTTTTACCCAGTAAGGAAGTTGTAGCTCTCAGACCACAATAGAAATAACTCCTATACCATTTATTTCTCAAGGAAGAACTCTCTTGAAACATGAAAAGGCTGCTTCCCAGTTAAAAATATAAATAAAATCAAAGTTCAGGGCTTCTACTCAATCCTCAAGGTTGCTTTCCATTAACAAGAGCCTCCACCACCTTTGGTTTCTGTCATCGCTAATGTTTTCCTTTTATTAACTTCTGCACTCATGTGCTCTTTGAACAATTTCTAAAAGTTAACTCTTCTTTCTCTTTTTGTTTCTGTTGCCATTCCTGCTGCTATGTATCGCTTTCTCCCCCACACTTCGGCACTGGTCCAGAGCCCAGAAAATTTCCCTGGAGGAAACCCTAGCATCTAGACCTTATTGCTACCTCATTTAGCCTCACTTCTAGACTGGACAGCATCAAGAGGAATCCTAGCACAGGTGCTCCACTGGAGAGCTGGGGCCAGGGAGAGCAATGAATCCATCAAGTATGTAGGATACTGGTCTAAAATATATAAAATCATCTTGCTGATAACCCTCTGGATTAAATTCTGACTCCTAAGGGAGAGTTCTTAGACAAACTGGAACATAAATTAGGTATCCTACATATTTTTGTTCCTATAGATGAAAAATAATGTTCACAAGACTCCCTAGCTTGGAACCATGTCAGCATTTTAAAGGAGGAACTTCATGGCGTGATGTGTGAATATAAAGAGGTGATCTGGGAAAGGGGTTCAGGCTCTGTGGAAGAAAGTTGAGGGAGGTGTATTATTGGCAAGGAAGGTCTTCCAATCAGCCTACAGAGAGTGTCTCACTTGTCCAGCCCTACATATAACAGAATCTCCTGAGGAAATGGAAAACTATTTCATGTTTAATTGTGCTTTAGGGATGTAAGCCTAATCCGTCAAGATCACCCTGTGCTTTTCAGAGTGCTTTAATGCTCTTCCCATTTCTTAGGCTGTAGGCTCTGCAGTGTAGAGGGGACATTCCTTTCCTGTTTCTCTTCTGTGCTCATTGTGGTTATCCTGCCTGCTAAAACAATATTTCCCCAATTTATCATTGGAACAAATGGTATTAGGCTGATAATTTCCCACTTAAAAGTTGAGCTTCTTGGGACAAATTGTGTCATATACTCATAACATTTTGAACTTGCCACAACTCTCTTTTTGGGTATCTTTTTACAATATGAATTGTAAAGAGATCTATTAATTTGTTTATTTATTTATTTAAGTTTGTGGGCAAGCCAAATACATGTTATATACTCACTCTTTTCTAATGTAGATGAAAGGTTCTCATACTACATATTATACTTCCCTTACTTGGTCAGTTTGTCTAAGAACTGTGGCCATGGAAGAATGATCCTAACAGGGTGTATTAGGCTGGTGTTGGAAAATAATTTTATGGTCTGAAACACTACCTTTCTCCAGTTTTTGCAATTCCAATCATCTTCTTGAACTAATCAGTTGGATTGTTATCCAGGAATTACATTTCTCCTCCCTTAATGTCGGAAAGTTGGAGTCTTCCTTGCTGGCCCCAGACTCCATAAAGAAAGAGATACAGTTCAGGCTGACCAAGTATTATATAAACAAATGACTCTGTAGGAATATATGCCTTTCCTAATGAATTGCTTGAGTATAAATTTCTTGGTAGTTATAATAAAAAAGCTAAAGACTAGTGATATCTTCTATTGTTGGGTCAGTGATGTAAAACATTACTTATAGAATATGGTTGGAAAAATAGCAACATATTTTCATTTATTAAATTTATCTATAATTAGTAACATGAAATATCTTTACCGCTAATAATCTGAGCCCTTTTAAGACCTAGAGAACTTCGAGGAAGATTGCTACTTTTGGATTTCCTTGAATTGTTGACATTCGTGTATTTTATCTGATAAACCTGATTATACATGAAAAATCGTCTTTAAATATGCTTGCATCAAGCAGATATCATACAAATGTTGTCAAGTAGATTTCTAGTGCAAACTGTGGTTTCGTCACAGGGCTCCTTTGGGCATTGGCTTGCTCCAGTAAAAACTTATTTTCTACTACTTTACTTCACTCTGTGTCCACTCATAGCCCAATACTTACCGGTGGTCTATTAAGCTCTTTTTCTATTTGCTCATAGTTTTTTAGCTCTTCAACAAATTTCCCTTCCCTTCTCTAACTACTCTGGTTGGGCCAATGCCTGACTTCTATTTCCTGCTCCTCTTCCTTGGTCAGTAACTGGGCCATGTTGGTGGGTTAGGAGCAGGTGCAGTGGTTCTTCTGGGCTCATCACAACCTCGGGGGCTTTCCATGCTGGGCCCTTGTTCTACACTTTTTTAGGCTCATACCCATTTCCTAAAAAGTGTGTTCAGCTGGAGGAGCTCTTTCCTCCCACCCTACACTTGAAGACTTCTCATGGCTCACTTCTTTAATACTTCATGTGTCTTCTTGGAAACAATATTCCAAATAAGCCTTCTATGACCCCTTATGACTAAGTTGAGAGCCTTTTCTATGTGTTACCAATACACCTGTGTTAGCCTTTATAGCAACACTTAACTCTGTATTTTGTTTCCCAGTTATGACCTGTATGTCTCCCCTGTTAGACTGTAAGTTGTTGGAAAGCCTGGGACTACGGGTTCCCCAGCATAAGCACAAAGCTTTAATAAACACTGAATGGCTAAATGAAGAATAGAAGGAGTGAATGATGGTATTAGTCAAAGAAGAATAGAGGATGATTTTAAGCTTGGGGATGATGCCCCTTGAACCTTGAAAATAAGTTATGCTATAACTCAATGATAATGAATCAATCACAACAGGTCTTTCCAATTTAGCCAGAATTAATACAAGGAGTGTTTTAGGGGTGCATGAAGCATGTGGCCATAAGGTGGCTTTTAAATACAACGTAAGAAGAATTAAATATTTTCTAAGATTTCTATTTCTTCCCAAAAAGTCTAGATTTTCTCAGTATAGAAAAGTCTATCTCTAGTACTATTGACTTTCAGGTTACCAGAAATGTATAAGCAGTGGCTGCAAAAGGGTGTCTATCAGAGGGGCTAAAAGTAGGATCCAGCCATAGATGGGATCTGCTTATAGCATGAGATGGGGAATTCTCAAGAGGCTCCTGAGAAGGCACTAACAAAACGTCACATCTGCTGTCTGCTGAACCCTACACTCCTGTCTACTGGCACTGCACCATAGTGGAATACCTTCTGTTCTGCCTATCCAACCTCATCCAAGCACTTCTCATTGGAGGAATATAAACTGGAACTCTGTAGGCAAAGCAATCTGGGAAATGTAGTTTTCAGGCTTCTAACTCTGATGATAATGGGGAGAGGATTGACAGGATCTAGCAAGGTCATTTTTTTTTTTTTTTTTTTTTTTTTTTTTTTTTTCTTTTGGCATATTATGGGGGTACAGATTTTAAGGTTTCAATAAATGCCCATTCCCCCCCTCCCCCCAAAAGTCTGAGTCTCCATCATGACCATCCCCCAGATGGTGCACATCTCACTCACTATGTATGTATATACCCGCCCCCCTCCCCCCTCCCACCTGCCCAATACCCTATTACTGTAGCACCTATGTGTCTACTTAGGTGCTACTCAGTTAATACCAGTTTGCTGGAGAATATATCTGGTGCTTGTTTTTCCATTCTTGGGATACTTCACTTAGTAGTATGGGTTCCAGCTCTAACCAGGAAAATATAAGGTGTGCTATATCACCATTGTTTCTTAGAGCTGAATAGTACTCCATGGTGGACATATACCACATTTTATTAATCCATTCTTGGATTGATGGGCACTTGGGCTGTTTCCACAGCCTTGCAATTATGAATTGTGCTGCTATAAACATTCGAGTGCAGGTGTCTTTTTTGTAGAGTGTCACTGGATCATTTGGGTAGATGCCCAGCAATGGGATTGCTGGATCAAATGGTAGATTCACTTGTATCGCTTTAAGGTATCTCCATATTGCTTTCCACAGAGGTTGAACTAGTTTGCAGTCCCACCAGCAGTGTAGGAGTGTTCCTCTCTCTCCGCAACCACGCCAGCATTTATTGTTTGGAGATTTTTTGATAAAGGCCATTCTCACTGGGGTTAAGTGATATCTCATTGTGGTTTTGATTTGCATTTCCCTGATGATTAGAGATGTTGAGCATTTCTTCATATGTTTGTTGGCCATTCTTCTGTCTTCTTTAGAAAAATTTCTGTTCAAGTCCTTTGCCCACTTTTTAATGGGGTTATTTGATTTTTTCTTCCTAATTTTCGTGAGTTCTAAGTATATTCTAGTTATCAGTCCCTTATCGGATGCATAGGATGCAAAAATTTTCTCCCATTCTGTAGGCTGTCTGTTTACTTTCATGACTATTTCTTTGGCTGTGCAGAAGCTTTGTAGTTTGATCATGTCCCATTTATTTATTTTTGTTGCTGCTGTGATTGCCTTTGGGGACTTCTTCATAAACTCTTTGCCCAGGCCGATGTCTAGGAGAGTGTTTCCAACTTTTTCCTCTAGAGTTCTAATAGTTTCATATCTTAGGTTTAAGTCTGTTATCCAGCGTGAGTTGGTTTTTGTGAGAGGTGAAAGGTGTGGGTCCTGTTTTAGCCTTCTACAGGTGGCTATCCAGTTTTCCCAGCACCATTTATTGAAGAGGGATTCTTTTCCCCAGCGTATGTTTTTGTCTGCTTTGTCAAAGATGAGATGGCTATATGAGGATGGTTTTATATCAGGATTCTCACATCTGTTCCACTGGTCAATATTTCTGTTTTTGTGCCAATACCATATTGTTTTAATTACTACAGCTTTGTAGTATAGTTTGATATCTGGCATATTAATGCCTCCCATTTTGTTTTTGTTGCCTAGAATTGCTCTTGATATTCGGGGTCTTCTTTGGTTCCATACGAAGCGTAAAATTATTTTTTCTATATCTGTGAAGAATGCTGATGGGATTTTAATAGGTATTGCATTGAATCTGTAGATCAGTTTGGGTAGTATAGACATTTTGATGATATTGAGTCTGCCGATCCACGAGCATGGTATGGATTTCCATCTGTTTACATCCTCTGCTATTTCCTTCCTCAGTGTTTCATAGTTCTCCCTGTAGAGGTCTTTTACCTCTTTGGTTAAATATATTCCTAGGTACTTTAATTTCTTTGTTGCTATTGTGAAGGGAATTGAGTCTTTGATTTGGTTCTCAATTAGATTGTTGTTGGCGTATATGAATGCCTCTGATTTCTGTGTATTAATTTTGTATCCTGAGACTTTACTAAATTCATTGATCAGTTCCAGGAGTTTCTTGGTTGAATCCTTGGGGTTTTCTAGATACAATATCATATCATCAGCAAACAGTGAAAGTTTGATCTCTTCTGCCCCTATTTGGATACCTTTGATTCCATTTTCCTGTCTGATTGCTGTAGCCAAGACTTCCAGCACTATGTTGAACAGAAGTGGAGATAGTGGGCAGCCTTGTCTGGTTCCAGTTCTAAGTGGGAATGATTTCAATCTTTCCCCATTCAGTATGATGTTGGCTATGGGTCTGTCATATATGGCTTGTATCATTTTTAGGTATGTCCCTTCTATGCCTATTTTCTTAAGTGTTCGTATCATGAAAGGGTGTTGAATTTTGTCAAAAGCTTTTTCTGCATCTATTGAAAGGATCATGTGATCTTTGTTTTTGCTTCTGTTTATGTGGTGAATTGCATTTATAGATTTACGTATGTTGAACCATCCCTGCATCCCTGGGATGAAGCCCACTTGGTCGTGGTGGATTATTTTTTTGATAAGTGTCTGTATTCGGTTAGCTAAGATTTTGTTGAAAATTTTTGCATCTATATTCATTAAGGATATTGGTCTGTAGTTTTCTTTTTTTGTTGCATCCTTTCCTGGTTTTGGTATCAGGGTAATATTCGCTTCATAAAAGGTGTCGGGGAGGTTTCCGTTCTTCTCGATGTTGTGGAATAGTTTCTGCAAGATAGGTACTAGTTCTTCTTTGTAAGTATGGTAAAATTCAGGTGTGAAGCCATCTGGACCGGGACTTTTCTTTTTAGGGAGATTTTTAATTGCTGTTTCTATTTCAGCTGTTGAGATTGGTCTGTTCAGGGAATCTATTTCTTCCTGGTTGAGCCTAGGGAGGCTGTGTGTTTCTAGAAATTTGTCCATTTCCTCCACATTTTCCAGTTTGTGTGCATAAAGATTTTTGTAGTATTCATAAATTGTATCTTGTATCTCTTTGGGATCAGTTGTGATATCTCCTTTTTTATTCCTGATGGAGCTTATTAGAGATTTCTCTTTTCTGCTTTTCGTTAGCTTAGCCAACGGCGTGTCAATCTTGTTTATTTTTTCAAAGAACCAACTTTTTGTTTTATTAATCTCCTGAATAGCTTTCCTGTTTTCAATTTCGTTTAGTTCTGATTTGATCTTGTTGATTTCAGTTCTTCTGCTGGGTTTGGGGTTGGTCTGTTCTTCTTTTTCCAGCTCTTTGAGTCGTTTCATTAGATTGTCTATTTGTGATCTTCTTGCCTTTTGGTTATAGGCATTTATGGAGATAAACTTTCCTCTCAGAACTGCTTTAGCTGTGTCCCAGAGGAGTTGATAACTTGTCTCTCCATTGTCGTTTTCTTCATAGAAGTTTTTTATTTCCGTCTTGATTTCTTCATTTACGAAGTAATCATTTAGTAGGAGGTTGTTTAATTTCCACGTTTTTGTGTAGAAATGTGAGTTTCTGTTAGGGTTGATTTCTAGTTTTATTCCACTGTGATCTGAGAAGGTACATGGTATGATTTCTATTTTTTTAAATTTCTTGAGATTTTCTTTGTGTCCTAGGATATGGTCAATCTTAGAGAATGTCCCGTGAGCTGATGAGAAGAACGTATATTCAGTGGATTTTGGGTAGAATGTTCTGTAGATGTCTGTCAGACCCAATTGTTCTAGAGTTTTGTTTAAGTCCATTATTTCTTTATTAATTTTCTGTTTGGAGGATCTGTCTCGTGCCGTCAGTGGGGTGTTGAAATCCCCGGCGATTATGGAGTTGCTATTAATCCATTTGCTTAGCTCCAGTAAGGTTTGCTTTATGAATCTGGGTGCACCTAAGTTGGGTGCATATATATTTAAAATTGTTATCTCTTCTTGTTGGACTGTGCCCTTCACCATTATATAATGACCCTCTTTGTCTTTTACTACTTTTGTTGGTTTAAAAACTAAATCGTCTGAAATTAGAACTGCCACACCAGCCTTCTTTTGGCTTCTGTTTGCTTGGAATATTGATCTCCACCCTTTTATTTTTAGTCTATGTGCATCCTTGCAGGTTAAATGTGTTTCCTGAAGACAGCATATACTTGGCCTGTATTTTCTTATCCATTCAGCCAGCCTATGTCTCTTGAGTGGAGAGTTTAAGCCATTCACATTTATTGAGAGAACTGATAGGTAAGGTAGATTACTGATCATTCTGTTGGGTTGGATGTTGTTGCTATGATTTGTGTCTTGAGCCATTGTAATATCTGGCCTTTAATATCTTTGGGTTTTGGTTGTTTTTATATCCGTGGATTATTATTATGATGTTCCGTGCATAACGCTGTTTTAAGTACTTCTTGTAGGGCTGGTCTTGTCTTGGTGAATTCTCTGAGCCTTTGCTTGTCTGCGAATGTTTTTATTTCTCCTTCATGTATGAAGCTTAGTTTTGCTGGGAATAATATTCTAGGCTGGGCATTGTTTTGTTTCAAAAGAGTGAGAATGGGGCCCCAGTCTCTCCTTGCTTGTAAAGTCTCATTAGAGAAGTCTGATGTTATTCGAATTGGCTTTCCCTTGTATGTCACTTGCTTCTTTTGTCTTACAGCTCTTAGAAGGGCCTCTTTAGTTGATACTTTGGTCAGTCTGATGACTGCATGACGTGACGTCTTCCTGTTTGCATTGAATCTCCCAGGGGTCCTCTGGGCTTCTTGAACTTGTATATCGAGATTTTGAGCAAGACCTGGGAAATTTTCCTCTATTATATCTTCAAAAAGCTTGTCCAGCCCTTGAGTGCTGTCTTCCTCCCCTTCGGCTAAACCTATGACCCTCACGTTAGGTTTTTTCACGTAATCCCACAGCTCTTGTAGACTTTGATCTTTTCTCTTGTTTCTCTGCTGTATTTCTGTGACTGATTTATTTAATTGGAAGGTGTTATCTTCAAGCTCTGAGATTCTTTCTTCTGCTTGATCCACCCTGTTCTTGAGACTTTCCACAGTATTTTGTAGTTCTCTGAGTTGATTCTTCATCTCCAGGACTTCGGTTAAAGTTTTCTTCACTGTGTCAATCTCTTTGTTGAACCTTTGTTCCATTTCTTGGAGGTTTTTTGTGTTTTCTTGGTGTTGGTTATTGAGTTGTTGTTGCAGCTGGGTGAGTGTTCTTATGATCCACATACGAAATTCCTTTTCTGTCATATTGGTTGCCTGATTTTGGTCGGTGTCCGTTTGTAGGGGGCTGGTGCTCCTCCTTGGGGGTGTGTTTTCCGTTTGGTTCTTCATATTTCCTGAGTTCTTTCGCTGATTTCTTCCCATGTCGATCAGTTGTTGTTTCTTTCCTTAGGTTATTGTTTGGGTATTCACACACCTTGTTTAGTTTCTGAGGCGTTAGGTGGTGCCTGTGGGTGAAATTGGACCACTCCCTGTATATTGAGTCAGTGGGTGCCGTGGAAAGGCTGTGCAAGATGCTGTCCCTGTCAGTAGGTGGCGTTTGCTTGGAGGAACAGGCTATGGTGTTGATTTTGAGTCCTGTTATCAGCTCTCGTTCTGGGCGGAGCTGGGTTGGGTAAGCCTGCCCTCAGGCCGTTAGCAGGGGTCAAAGTTCTGTTCTCTGCTGTCAGGGCGGGGCTGGGATGGTCCCGCTCAGCCAGAAAGTCTGGGTGTGGGGGTGGGGCTGTCTGAGACCCACAGTCTGCAGCAGGCCTCGCTTCTTTCCACCCTCCCCAACTCCGCAGCTACTCCTGAGCCTCTGCCAGCAGGCCAGACCACAAGCCACCAGGCCTCCCCGGACTGTGATGCCGGCGGGGAGGTTCCCTGCACAGGAACGCCACCTGGGTTGGGCGCACGGCCTCCTCCTGGGACGTTCCGCCCGATCCGCCCCTGGAGGCACACAGACCTCAGTAGGCTGTTCACGTATAATCCTTCTGTGCCCCGGGCAATGCTAGCCCTCGGTGCAGGGGATCTGGTCTGCAGGTCCGACCTCTGGGTCCCAGAGTTCAAACTGTATTCCCACCAGGGAGAGGGTTTCCGGTCCTAATTCACCCACAGGGAGCCCAAGCTGGGTCTATGTCTCTCAGCCTCTGAGTCGGCACCGTTTTCCTGGGAACAAGGTGCCAGCAGCACCTGGGAGGGCGGGCGGGGTCCCAAACGGGAAGGTCCCGTTCCCTGGAGGTGCCTCCGGCTGGTGGCTATATTGTCTCTCTGGGCAGCCGCGGGTAGGGTCGGCGGAGAGGAGGAGGAGGCAATATGGCGCCTGCCGCGCGGCTCTCCGTGCACACGGAGGTGCCCGGAGGAAGTTGGGAACCTGGTGCCACGTCTGTTACAGGCTCACCGTTGGCAGGCGGCGGCAGTCTCTGGGCTGATGTCCGCAGGTCTCTCCACCCGCTGGGGAGCCCACCAGCAGTCCCGAATGCAGGGGAGGGGAAATAGCAAATCCACCTACCCTTGCCGCTGGTCTCCGGGCTGCTCCGGTGGTCTCAGCCTCCAGTTCTCCTCCGCAGCCTCCTCCCGTGGAGTCTCCCGGGGTCTCAGGTACCCCTCCTTCCGGCCCTTGTCCGCTGTATGCTCGTCTTCTTGCTTCTTTTCTCTAGTTTCTCGGATCTAGCAAGGTCATTACATGACAGACAATTCCAAAGGGGGGGGGTCTCTGGGCCTCCCACAGCTGTATCTGTGTCCCAGTCAACATTCTGTCATTACTATGGAACCTTAAAGATGTTGTGAATCTCCTCCATGCTATGAGATGACCTTGGGAAGAAACAGGTCTTAGACTCTTTGTCTGCCTAAAGGATGATACACAGTTTTTCTAACCAAAAGAAGGCCTCACAGGATTCCAGAGAAGAAACACAGTACAAAACTTGGCATCTTCTTCCTACCTAGGTTTCCATTATCTCAGAACACCCAGACCACAGGGGCATTTGGGCTGAGCCACTTATGAGGTTGATCCCCTCTGTATCACTTCACAATACTCCTCTTGGCCTAAGAAAAGTTTTTATTCACTTGCTGGGGGGAGCAGGAAACTGTACTCACTATAGCCTGTGTCTTTCTTCTTCTAAGGTTTGGGGTAAAATCCAGCTAGGGGAGTTTTAACAAAACACTCTCCTAGCCCAAGTGCCTGTGTGTATGTTTTCTCAACTTTGGGTTCAGTGATGTCACACTGGTAGATTGAAATTGGGCATGATAAAATCTTTATAATACAGAAATTGTCAGTGCTATAAATCAGGACTTTTTTTTTTAAGAGCTGCTTGTTAGTTATTATTATTATCACCCCACACTGCTGTTTGTTTTGAAACTGAATCCTGAGCAATAGAGGTAATTCTGTCGTTGTTTCTGCTGGAAATCTGCCTTCTTCTTGAGACCATAGCCCCTCCACTGTCCTGGCCAGGATAGTTAATGTTCCCGGGAACAAACAATATACGGGGTGTTATTTCAAGATCTTATTCTACAACAACCACTTTCTACTTGTTGCTTCATTGAAAGCTCATACCAACATATATCCACCTCTCTATCCCTAATGTTTTATGAATGACGAAATAGATGACAGAGAGATAAGCAAATTGCCAAAGTTCACCTGAATAATTATCGCCATTGTCAAGACTTATCTCTGACACCAAAGCCTGCGATCCTGCCACTCCTGCAGCTCCCCTGCACACTGATCAAATGAAGATATTATATTTCTACCGGGCTAGGATTTCCAATGTCTTCGGCAACCCTTTTCTGCATTTAGCACAACCATTTCTGCTTTTAAAAGCCTAGAGCTGAAAATCACTGAGTTTTAGTACAGAGCTAGAGGAAGCTCATGAACGGAATTTGAATCTGAAATAATCCCATTGGAAAAGAATTGATTTAAAAGGTCTCCAACATTTGAAATTGTTAGGCTAAGAGGGCGGAGAATTTTAAGGAATGCAGGAGGAAGCAACACAGGCACCATATATGCTTTTGCTAAAGAAAATGGAAAGAAAAGAGGCATTGACATTTCTTATGCGATGACAAAGTACCATCTGAGAATGGCTTTATTGTCAGATATGGCACATCCCAGTAACACAGGGCTGCCAAATGTAGCAAATAAAAATGTTGGACACCAAGTTAAATTTGAATTTTAGATACACAATAAATCTATTTTTTAACATAAGGATGTCTCAAATATTGCTGGCAACCCTAAAATAATAAGATATTGGCTTTCTTTTTTTCTGCAATCTACTGGCTGATATTTTTGAACAAATAACATTTTCCATCGTCTGTGATATCTAGACATCCTAAAGATTATTTGGTTTATGTGTTTTAGTTAAATTATAAGGTCAATATGTATACAAAGATCTGAAGAGCTAATTGCTTTTTATCATACTTCTGTGACATATTCTGTCTTCATTAAAAATAAGGATTAGGAAAAACCAGAGTTGCTTTTTGATTAAAAAAAAAAAAAGGATTTAAGTCATTCAGGCATTAAGATGGGGGTGCACAGAGAACAGAGGCATGGACAAAGGGAGAGAGAAGAAAACTCACAAACCTAAACTACACATTATTAAGGCCATGAGCAATAACTGCTTCTGAGAACAAATGTTTTTAAGCCAGAAATGAGCTAATGCAGCTTAAAATGAAGCCTAAGAAAATGTCCAGAGCACATAACATCAATGTATATAATTTGTTCTACTTAGTCATTCAAGTGTTGAAATGCAGTCCTTAGCTTGCCAAATAGACTGTACAAGTATCTTAGACCCAGAACAGCAATTCAGAAGAACAATTCCTGTAAATGTCACAAAAGCCACACATACTGAGTATGGGGCACATGGGGAATGGTCATCAACGCTGATGTTTACAAGGTAAAAGCACATATCACTGCAAACAGGACTAATACGCAAGGCCAGGCAGGCTGGTCTTTCCTGGTAATGAGACAGCCCTACACCTGCAAGATGCAACAGGCCTGAAGGGGCTGTCACATGCCAGTACATAGTGAGCCTAGGCTGAGCTTTTCCAAATGCAATACAACCACATACAGATAAGTCACTGGAATGTTGCGTGTAGTCTTTTAGATCTGACACGATAAACTCAGTTTTGGAGGAGTTTTTCCACCTCAGTATTAGTGTTGCCTGAAGGGTGTGTACCTTTTAGTATGTTGATTTCCTATGGAATGGCACTCTGGCAGAGGGTGGTAAGTCCTGTTCCCAGGTGATTATTTTACTAATACTACAACTACATTTATAGATCTCTGTGCAATCCCTATCTCTACTTTTTGCTCATTTTAGCCCCAGATAAGATCACTAAGGTCTAAGATACCAGGAGCTAATGACAGGAATCTCTGGTTTTTTTAATCTCCTCTTGGGTTGCCCCAACAACATCTCTGGTGATATAAATCTATATAACAACAGGACCAGCTGCCTAAAGAAAAACAAAGCTAAATATAGCAGAAAGTGTCATGCTGAATTAAAATCAAAAAGGAGGTGTATGTGTGTGTGTGTGTGCTCTTGCACGTGTCTGTGTGTATGTGTATTTTAAGTGACTACCCATTTCTTAGTTGATTTGAAAAGTCACTTAATAGCCTACTGATGAATCACAAGAATCCAAGAAAGAATTTGTGTGAGAGAATTTTTATTTCTTTTCCTGAATCCTCTAAAACTTTAGGCTAATAGTACCTGTAAAAAAATGTACTTTTTACTGGATTCTTTAGTGGACTTGTCCACTTGCATTTTATCTGAGTTGTGCGTTGGGAAAATAATGGCACCTAGTACTTTTGGAACTCCTCGTTCATGATTTGCAAATTCAGTTATACACATATATTAAATATAAAACACACCTGCAGTGGTGTGGGGGCGGGGCACATGCATGCTCTTCCTCCAAACCCATTTCTGAGCAAACTCATGGTAAAGGGAAAGGCTAGAGCTAAGACCACGCGACAAAGTTGTACTAGGATTCAATGGGGGGAGTGTTTGCTCTGAGCTTCCAAACATATCAAAAAGCAGCCCCTGTTGTAGCATTCTTACAATTTTCTCTCTGGCTGTACACTCTGTCCTGTACAAACTGTTTCCTGGAGCATTTTCGTCATTTCACTACACAAGGTGTAATCTTATCTTGGTTCCTAGTTGCTTAGTTATAGTGGTTCTCAAACATTGTGGTGTAGTAGAATCATCTGGAAAGCTGTTTACTCTCTGGTGACCAGGGCCCCACCTCCTGAGAACTCTGAATGGCAATAGATGGGGCTGGGCATCTATAATCTAATAAGTTTCCCAGGTGATTTAAAGTTATATTAGAGTCACCAATGAAAAAGCTCAGGTCTAAATTTTCTATCTCAATATCACAGGTCCCCGGGATCTGATTTTGTTCTACCCAGGCATGTTCTTTCTTCTGATGAACACTTGGTAATTTCCCTACGCCCTTGTTTCTCAGTATGCTCCCAGTGCAGTAGTGTCTGCAAGCTTGTGAAAAATGCAGAATTCTAGATGCATCCAGACAAACTGAATCAGCGTCTACATTTCCACAAGCTCCCAGCTCAGTTGTGCATTAAGTTTGGAGAAGCACTGCCTTAGAACTTAAAGACACCTGGATTCTCTCTCTGCATCCATTATGCCCATATCCAACCCTGACTCTTAATTATCTGCTATTCTAATCTGGAATAATCTCTTTTCCTTCCAAGTGTAGGTTACCACCTCCTCTGCTCTGAGAACTTATTTCAAAATAATTCCAGCTCATATTACACTTTCACATTTCTGGTAGTCCCGTAGCAGGTAAGATCCCACAGGGTTTGCACGTAACTTACAAAAGCTTGACCAAAGTTGAAAAATAAATTAATTCTTCATGCTTGTCACTCTCTGTCTAGCCACAGGGCACTTATGTATGTGGTTTCTGCTACCCAGAACTCTGCTTCCTCACTTTTTTATTTTTTTAACTTAGTTAATTTTTAATTTTCCTTCTGAGATTAGCTGAAGACATAATTCCTTAGGGAACCTTCTCTGACTTCACTAAGTAACACATATCCCAAAGAGATTCTTATAGTACTCCTTTACCCTTTCTCCCAGGTACAATTTTATTGTGCTTAAACAAAGATAAAGAGTAGAATTTCTTCTGAAGGCAGATGTTAATATCAGTGCAATAGTTGGGAGACTAAACCTTGTACAACAGAGGTAGGGGGAACTAAGATCCAGGAATTATGCCTACGGGACCTGGAGGAAGGCTTGGAATGACTCCTAATAGGAGCAAATGAAAATCTTCTTTGAAGAAAGGCATCTTTAATTTAAACCTCTAATTTTCCACAGATTAAGAGTAAACAATATATATATATTAAACACGGAACTAAACTACCATGTAATAAAGTCATTAGAAATAACAAACCAGAAATTTAAACATCCAATGAATTGAGATATTGAAACTATGGGTTGGAAAGTATATTTTAAAACCCTAAATTACATAATACTTAAAGATATAAAAGGTGAAATCAATTATAAAAAAGGAGTAAAACAAAAGACATCATCAGTAGCAATCGGAGAGATTAAAAAACAACTACATAGAATGTTTAGAAATAAAAATGATTGCTAATTTAAAAACCAAGTATGTATTTTAAACACTCATTTAGATAGTGCTGAAGAGAGAATTAGTGTGAGAAAGACTAGATGTAATGAAACTACACAGACTGTAATACAGAAAAGAAAGGAGAAAAAACTAGGAAAAGGAAGCTAAAGGTGTGGAGAATAGAAAAAAACCTCTAATGGATATGTCTAATCTATGGTATAAGAGAAAAAATAAAGAATGGGGAGGGAATACAATTTGAAAATATAATGCTGAAAATTTTTAGAATCAATTAAGGACATATTTACACAAATATAAGAATCAGAATTATATCAGTAGGATTAACAAAAATAAATGCACACAAATATTGAAACAGCAAAAAGAAAGGACTATTAAAACACCTTTAAAGATAATCAGAGAGAAAAGTCACCAACAAAGGAAGGAAAATTATATGAATAATGAATATTCATTAGCAACTTTAGAAGCCTGAGGATATTGTACTAATAGTTTCAAAATGCTCAGAGAAAGTAACTTCAACTTAGAAAAAAAACTTTAAATAAGCATAAAATAAAGACACGTTCAGATTGAGAGAAAAATAGAGATAGAATTGATCACAAATAGATCTGCACTAATTAAGCAAACAAATTAATAATGCAAATTAAAGAGCTGAGTAATAAAATTAACAATCTTGAGGGTTTTTGTGCTCAAAACTTAAGAGATAAAGATCTTTCTCAAGAACATATGAAACATCTAAAAAAATTATCCATGTATTGGGTCATAAAACAAGTATCAACAAACCTAAAAGGCTTGGCATCATAGATATCCTCATATCTGATCATGATGCAACTAAAATAGAAATAAACACTGGCAATATAACCCCCAAACTTTCATATATTAATATTTGAAAATATAGAAAGACACTTTTAAGTAATATCTATGATAAGGAATTTTAAAATACTTAGAATCTATCAATCTCTTTTTTTTTTTTTTTTTTTTTTGAGACAGAGTCTCACTTTGTTGTCCAGGCTAGAGTGAGTGCCGTGGCATCAGCCTAGCTCACAGCAACCTCAAACTCCTGGGCTCGAGTGATCCTTCTGCCTCAGCCTCCCGAGTAGCTGGGACTACAGGCATGTGCCACTATGCCCGGCTAATTTTTTGTATATATATATCAGTTGGCCAATTAATTTCTTTCTGTTTATAGTAGAGACGGGGTCTCGCTCTTGCTCAGGCTGGTTTTGAACTCCTGACCTTGAGCAATCCGCCCGCCTCGGCCTCCCAAGAGCTAGGATTACAGGCGTGAGCCACAGCATCCGGCCTATCAATCTCTTTTTATAGTTTCCAATTTCCTACTGAAGGTTTCAGGTGCAATGTTACTTTCCTTGACCATTTTTTTTTAAGTGTTCAGGAAGTGTTACTTTTATTAGCTATAACAAAATTCATTTCAGATTTATAATCATGAATAATTTAAAAACAAGTTTAACTATCTTACAATAAAGGAAATGATTAAAGTTATATAGTACATATAATCATGGAGATTTAAAAATGTTAATAAAATATTTTATATAACAATATAATATTTCAAAACAATATGAAGTATATGATTACTTTTGTTTTTTTTTTAAATCATTATGTTTTTTCTTTTCTTTTTTTTCTTCCTTTTATTTCATCATATTATGGGGGTACAAATATTGTTAGGGTTACAAATATTTCTCCTGCCCCCCATTTTAAGTATTGTTGATTAGTTATCAGGTACTATTCTGTGCCTATTTATGATACTTTCCCTGACTGGAGTCCCTGTGGATCTACTTATATTATATGTTCTTTCTCTTTCTCAATAAGCCTTGTTTCCTTCTTTCCCTGGTAGTTTGTTTTTGAATGATAAACATTTATTTAAAATGTTACTTACAGGAATATTTTGAAGCCTAGAATATAATTTTTCTATAGACAGAAAAAAGGGAGGAAAGGTAGGAAGGAGGGAGGGAAAAGGAAGGAAGAAAAGACAGACCCTGGAGGTTCAACAGCCCCAGACAACCTTAATTCAAGCTTAAGGCCCAAGGTCAACTTGATCACCAGACCAAAAGAAGTCCTCCAGGGAGGACCATTATTACTGTGTTATGCTCATTTGAGGGAATAGGTTCTCTGGTCTTTGCTCAAGAAGGGATGGTTTTTAAGATTTCCTATCCTTAATAGGGTCTGAGTTTTGATGTCTGCCCCATCCCTGTGAGGCTGTGAAAAGTTCAGCTTAAGTTTATAGCTGCTTTCTTAGAATCAGAAAATTGTGTTCCAGGCAAAGGGAATTTGGATTAACTGTGCGTGCATTTCCGGGTTTTGGCTTCTCCAAAAATTGTACAGCCCGATTTTTTTCTTTCCTGTCTTTTGAGGTCTTTGATGCTTTTAAGATATTTTTGTTTATTTGTTCGTTTTTGATAATTCAACCAGTTTTTTCGATAGTCCTCAGTAGGGGGGTTATATGAATCTGTTCTACTGTCACTAGAACTAGAAATTTAGCATTTTAAAAAAAATTTAAAACAAATATTTATATATATTTATGTATGTGTAAAAATAAATATAGGCTATGGTTGAAACAAAATTGTTTCCTTTTTATTTGCATAATTCTCCTGGTATAGGGACTGCCATTAAATTTTCCCTTTGTATGGGATATTTCTGCCTTCCCTCATCATTCTCTGGTCCATGTTTTATTTCAGTCACTGCCATGGCTAGATAGTTCACACAGGTGGAAGTTGGCAGAAGTTCACATTAGATACAAGGTTAATCTCTCTTGCTTTCTGCTCTGGGCCTTCTTCACTGCATGGGACGCCACTGGGAATCTGCTCAGCATGTGCTATATGCTCTCCTTTTGTCCCTGAGACGGACAATTCTGAGCTGCACCTTATGTGGTTCCTCAAATTGTTCCAGTGGTGTCATTGAACTGCAATTAGGGTCAGGGAGCAGAGAGGAAAAAGGGAAAAAGAAGAAGGTTGCTTGACAACAGGGCAAATTTGCCAAAAGATATGTCCAGAGCAGTTATCCCTAGAATTTAATTTGAAATTGTCTGTGTTTCCTGAATTAGCTCCTTCAACTCTTATTAACACTCTGTGGGTGAGTGTAAAAATGTACAAAACCTGGATGTTGTGGTCCAAAATGGGGATATGCCAAGATGACCCAAGACCGAGGTTCAGAGTGAGAGCAACAATGAGAATATGTGCTCCTTCTCCCTAGGAGCTGGGAGAAATGATGCTGGGTGGGAGATGGGTCTACTCTTCTCTGGATCTAAAAAGTGGATGCCTCAGGCTATCATCAGGGATCGCTCGTTTAGCATATCTGAGCACTCAGTCTGGTGATGGAAATGTAGAGGGTGATTGCTGGTTGGCTGGTATCACATCTAATATTCAACATCATGAAATTCATTCATTCCACAAATATTTATTGAGAGCATTCTATATGCCACACACTTGTTCTAGGTAGTGAATACATGGCTGTCAACAAAGCACATGAAAATTCTTATTCACAGACGTTACGACTTAGTGGAAGAGAAATAAACAAGGTAAATAGGTGAAACTAATAGAATGTTTGATAACAATGATATGAGAGAAAAGAAAGATGGGCAGGGGATAAGAAGGTAACATGCTATTATCAAAATAGATATGTATTCCAGATTCAAGGAACAGAATAAAGTATTTTACTTTTTAATGCCAAAAAGAGTGGTTATGTAGGGATAAAGGAATAAGAGTATTAGTATATAAATTCTTTGTATTTAAATTCCAGACAACCATAGATACAGAGGAATTTTTTGAAAGGACAAGCTAAGAAGACCTGGAAGAAAAGTTACTCCATTTTTCTCAGAGTTTGTCTTCCTCAGGGATTTGACCTGGGAAGATTTCTTTCAGCCCCAAGGTTTGGAAGCAGAATGAAGAACCTTCCAACACCTCCAGAAAAGGAAACATATAGAGAATCAAGCCTCAAAAGATAACAAAGGTATCCTTAGGACTTGCAGGTCAGGGAAGGCCCAGAGAAAATAGAATATTTTAGAATCACTAGGCAGGCCCTTACATGTGTTCATTACAAAATCTAATTGCAGCAGGAAGGAGAGATAGTTTGAACATTTCCCAAACCCAGAAGGCATTAGGAAGGAATAATTGACACGTTGACCCACTCAAAAAAGGGCAAGGCAGAGTCAGGACTGAATTTTAACCATGAACTTACCATGTGTAAAAGATCTTTTCCATTAGTGGAAGGCGTTCTTGCTAAAATTAACAAAAGCAGACACTGTCCAAACCCTGCACATCTTTCATTGGGAGAACTCTAGCTTCCTTGACCATTCATACTCCAATTGAAATGGTCTTGGCTAAGGGACAGGATGTAGGAATATCTCCATGGTTTCTTTATTTCCATTTGAAAAACTAGCTGGAACACTGGTTTGTTGTCCTCTTACATGGAACACAAACCAAGGCTGTTCCTGATATACAGCAAGATATAACTAAAGAATTTTCTGTTTGAATCCAACAGCTTAGCCTCCTAATCATTACCTGAAGTACCTAGGAAATTGTGGTCTCATATTGCTTCTAGCATCCTCCATATTACTTTCTAATGGTTGCATGCTTTCTTAACACATCAAACAAAATTTTACCCTAGGTTTCTGCAATATAATATGGGAAGTTGAATTAGAAACTTATTTCAGAAGCAGTCCCATTGTAGAGCATGTTTTTAATAAAACAATGAAAACAGAAAGACAGGAACTCTCTTCCCTCCCCCAACATGGGGCTGCTCTCAAATAAACAGTAGTGCATATCTTCTATCTAAAAACAGGCAAAAAGAAGAGATTTTTATTAGCATTTTGTTCATGCTAGGGTGAGGCTGCAGCATTCTTATCCTCACCGATTTTCATTTTTGCTTTAAAATACCATTGGGAAATGTGCTTGTGGATATGGGGAATACTGTAATTTTTTTGATGCTTAGAAATTGTGAGCAATTTCCTTAGTCAGGAAGCATTGGGTGACTTTGGCTCTTTCTAATACTCTGATTTCGAGATGAAATAAAGAGAGGACCTGAAAGATAAGTATGTCTGAGGAGTTATTCAGTCTATATGGAACCAACTATTGGAGTCTGGGCTCATGGTGGCAAGAAAAGGATGTCATCCCCATTTTCAAGTTTCAGATGATAGCTCTTCAAGTCCCACAGGTCTTTTGTGTTTTCCAAGGAGAAGCAATGAACTCTAAAAGCTGGTTGTAATTACCAAACACTTCACCACAGGGGTGGCTCCAAAAAGTGGACACTTGCAATATTAATCAAGACTTGCCCAGGGAAACCAAGGCGGGAATATTCTTTACAATTTGATTTATAGGATTTAAGGCTCTTTATCTGGCACACCCTGCCATGCCACTGATAAAGATTCACCTGGCTTAAAGGCTTTATCTTCATCAGTGGAGGTCTGAGTGGAGATGATTAAGCCTCTAAGCCAAGTTCAATACCTTCCTGCAATGACTCAACTTTCTGCTCTCCTGACCTAATCCTAGCTGAACACCAGCTCTTTATAAGCACTGGAATTTTGATCAGCAGTACAGATGGGGGCCAGAGCTAGAAGGAAAATGCATGAAAGGTAGAAGGAGAATATCAGTCATTTCATGTTTTGCTCATGGCCTGCCCCATTTCTCATGTAAATTCCCAATATCTTGTAAAGAGAGACATGGATTACATTGGGGTGAGAGGAACACTCTATCCAATGACTCTTTGCCTTGGGATGCTAATAAAAATGTGTATGTTCTTTTTAGGTCATGATAGGGCAAATTTAACAAGCTTCATAGCATCTGTGCTTTCCTTAGACAGGAGAGAATGGGCTTCTCCTTTGTTCCCTTATGCCCCTTTTGGTCTCACTTTACAGAGTGACACATGGCGGCAGTTATGTGTTAGGGGTCTCCTTGTTGAGATATATCCTCTTCCCCGACCCTCCCAAGTGGCTCTTGGCTGCCCATGGGCATGTGTAATGGGAATTAACAGATGGCAGCATGAAACTATGTTTCTAATCCCAGTTTCAACATGACAGAAACCCACCCAAGAGGAAGACAAAAGGTTCTCTGGATGGATTCTGGGGGTAAAGCCTCCAAGGCAAACAGCACCAGAGCATGCAGCCTGCAGGTGGAGGTGCCCGGATTCTCTGCAACAAAGAAGGCTGCTTCAAGTGGTGACTCTGGGGCAAAATGAAGAGCAACAACCTTAGCTTCCTCACTGCTAAGAACAGGTGAGGACAGGTGAGGAGAATTGGGTGAAGCCAAAGAGCAAGAAAGAATCCAGGGGAATGTTGCTTCTCAGAAATGAACAGGAAGTAAGATAACGCTGAATCTCTATTACCCAGAAGGTACAAGTGCTGGCTGCAGTGAAGAATTCATGAAGTTTTTCTCCCACATCCCTCTCTTTTTTCTTTTTCTTTCTTTTTTTTTTTTTTTTTCCTCAGCTGGCAGAGTATTCCCTTCAAATTATCAATTGAAACAAAATGGAACTTATTGTCTGGAAAGCAAAGGTAAGGACAGGCATGAATTCCTAAAGGTTAATGATTAGTTTAAGAAATTCTATTCTCCCTCCCTCCCTTTCTTCTTTCCTTTCTTTCTTCTTTTTTCTGTTTTTACTTTGAAAAAAAAAATATGTATATCCAAGGGAAACAGATCACTTTCCAGAAATGCCACCATGACTCGGGGACCTGGACACTGCTGTTCTCTCAAATGCCCCCTAAGGAGCCTGCATCTAAAAGGTCCCCTGGGGATGTGTCCCCATCAGTAATACCCTTTGTTACCAGGAAGAACCCTTGGACTGAATTCTGTATTAAAATTAAATAAAGATTTGCACTGAAAACATGCACATGGGGAATGCAGAATGTGTTTCCTATTAAGGCATCTTGAAGTGAGCTTAGGAAAAAAGCCTATTGTTTTTGTTCATCAGAGCTGCCACCAAATGTTCAGGGATCACAGTGGCAACCCAGTCCAGTTCAAGGAGAACAGACTCATTAAAAGATTCTTCATTTTCTTGACCCAAAAAAGCTGATCACAAAGACAAGCAAAATTGCCAGAGTTAGGCTGGAAAAAATTTCCACATTTGGAAATTGTGCTAGCATCGTCAGAAAGAGGGCCCTTGGGTCTTTTTTTTCCCCCAGGCTCTAGACTAAGACCAAAAGAAAGCAACCATCAGAGTCTTCAACCTGGTTAAAAGTGGCAGAAGACCAAGGTGACACAGGAGCTCTTTATTCAGTGTGCAAACCTCCATGAGTATATGCAGCTACCAAGATGCTGCCTTTGTGATGTGTATCTTCTTTAGCATAGATTAACATGTAGAAAAACTGCATGCACCAAGGATGCTCCATATCTTAGCTTGGTACATTTCTGTGGATCCTCTTTAGAGTCCTTGAACTGCTTTTAATACCCACTGTAAGCAAATTGGGGAAAAGAAAGCCTCGCCTTTCTTTACTTCTCTTTTCTTAATCTCATTCTTCTTTCCTCTTCCTTTCTTTCTCTCTCTTGTCCTTTTTTTACTCTTTTCTCTCTCTGTTTCTCTACACAGTATTTCTTAGATGGAAATTGTGTGCTATCCCTAAAATGAGCACTGTCATGGGGGTCTGTAGCCTCTGGCTGAATGACTCTCAAGCTCCTGGTTTCATTACAAACTAATATCTGTATTTTCTTCCTTACTCATAGAAGCAGCTCTTGCTTTTAGAAATCCTTTAAGCAGCTCAGCCTTTTTTCAGTTTTCCATAGCTTTTGTTTTTTCTTTTTTTTTTTTTTTTTTTTTTTTTTTGAGACAGAGTCTCGCTTTGTTGCCCGGGCTAGGGTGAGTGCCGTGGCATCAGCCTAGCTCACAGCAACCTCAAACTCCTGGGCTCAAGCAATCCTCCTGCCTCAGCCTCCCGAGTAGCTGGGACTACAGGCATGCGCCACCATGCCTGGCTAATTTTCTATATATATTAGTTGGCCAATTAATTTCTTTCTATTTATAGTAGAGACGGGGTCTCGCTCTTGCTCAGGCTGGTTTCGAACTCCTGACCTCGAGCAATCCGCCCGCCTCGGCCTCCCAGAGAGCTAGGATTACAGGTGTGAGCCACCGCGCCCGGCCAGCTTTTGTTTTTTCTATTTAAAGGTACCTGGTGGGTGGGCCACGTTTTGTCTGATTGCCAAGAGGACAACAAAAACTGAAAAAGAAGAAAACAATCTTAATTAGAAGTCCTTTGGCTCAAAAAAGAGAGGTAAAGATATTCTCCTTTCCAGAGTTCTTAGGACTCAACCAGGTGGCCACTTCTTACCAAGAAAGCAATCTGTCTCTATGACAGGTAGGTACATGGGTCAGTTTGGAGAATGGCTTCTCTTGGGGTCCTTATGTAGGATAAATAAATGTGCATTGTGGAAGTGGGAGGAGATGGCATAGCTGGGAGAAACCCACAGAGAAGTGGCCATCAGCAGACACATGCTGACTCACAATCATCACGGAACACTGGAATGCTGACTGCGCCAACAGGCAACTTCAATCACGGTATCCTCTGAAGCAGGGCCTTCAGTGAGCAAACAGGCTGATCTTGTGTCATTTGGAAGAGGGTGGGATTATAATTCTTCGAGCTGAAGGTGAAGCCCCAGCCAGGAAGAGATCTGTACTTCCAGGAATAAGGCCATACTGCTTGTGCCTGCATCCACGAGGTTGATTTAGAGATTAAGGTCATGCATGTGCCAAGTGACAAGGCTTACAGAAACTCAAGGAGCAGAATGCTAAGCCCACACCACAAACAATATGAGGGGACATTTGTACCCCAGGCCAAAGCATTATTCCAGGGTTTAGAATTAATTATATGAATGCTTTGTTGGAAAATTGCAGCTAAAAGCAATGTTCATGATTATTGAAGCACTGCTATGGGTATCTCTTCCAAGTTTTATTACAGACTATTGCAAATCAGCTAATGTTTCCTGAGGGAAAAAAGACTTTAGAAGGTCATGTAACAGGGTTATTAAGAAAAGTAGAAAAAAAGAAACAGGATTTTGTACTGTTACAATGCCAATTCTCCAAACTCAAAGATCTTTAATATTTCACAAATCCTTATAACCACCCCATGAGATTTTACACAATACTTCAAAGGAAAGCCTTTTTATTCAGCCTTTTTTTTTTTTTAGAATAGGGAGTTCTGTTCTCAACTATTGGGTGCATGCAAGGTCCTGGTCCCAATCCCAGATATCAATACACTGGACTTAATTGGACTTGGATGGAAAGTGAATTCTCCATCTGTGGGCATTGCATGGATATCAGTTTGGTTCAATTCCTAATTTCCAAGACTGGGAATCACTGGAAGAAACTTCTACGTGGTGTGCCTTGAGGTCAGTCCTTGGAGGACTTATACAGGATGCAGAAGCACAACGTCTTGAATCATGTTCAGATTAAATTTGGCTATTTTGATTATTGAATTTAAGGGTAGAATCAACCCTGAATGTCTCATCTTTGAGCCAAAGGACTATACATTTACTCCAGATAAGACTATTCCAAGTGGAGCAAATCTAGCATTTTGACTTGTTGTCTACACAAAGATAGATAAAAGAAAAATGCATCCAGGAAAGCCATTGGCATCTTTCTGACAAAAACCTCCCTCCTCCTCAACATACTGTTGCCATTAGTGAAGGCAGTGAGACTGGTTATATGGGTCTAAATGAGGGTTAGGCTACAACACATTTTATCCCATATATCTTAAAGGGTGGGGTTTTGGACAACAGAGATCCTATTGGATCTTACAAGATAAATAATAAATAATCTCCTATCCTTCCTCCCTTTCTCTTCCACCCTCTATTCACCTCTTGTTTCTCTATCACTCACAGATAATATATACACATCCGTTTTTGGTTTTGCTTATTTACATATCACCATGTTCCACATAGACCTTGAGAAAACTTCCAAAAGTACTCACAAAAAGATAATAAGTGAATCAGAAATCCTGAGGAAGGAGAATTAAGGGTTTCTGTCTGTAAATTTGCTTTTATCTGGACATTTTATATAAATGGCATCTTTCAGGCAGCTGTAACAAAATGTCATAAACTGGGTAGCTTATAAACAACAGAAATTTATTTCTCATAGTCCTGGAGGCTGGAAAGTCCAAGATCAAGGTGCTGGCAGTTTCAGTGTCTGGTGAGGGCTGCTTCCTGGTCCACAGATAGCACCTTCTCATGGAGTCCTTACATGGTGGAAGGAGTGAGGGGTCTCTCTTGGGTCTCTTTTACAAGGGCACCAATACCATTCATGAGGGCTCTGCTCTCATGATCTAATTACCTGCCAATGCCCTCACCTCCTAACCCCATCTTACTGGTGACTACCTTTCAACACATGAATTTTTGGGGCAACACAACATTCAGATCATTGCAAACAGAATTATACGCTATGTAGTCTTTTACATCTGGCTTCTTTCACTTAGTGTATCTTTGAGGCTTATCCACGTTGTAATATATAACAGTAATTTGTTCCTTTTATTGCTGAAATTCCATTGTATGGATATATTACATATCCATCAGTTGATGGATATTTGGATATTTTCCAGTTGGGGAATATTATGAAGTGTCGCATATATTTTGCACATTATCAGCTAGTTCTTTGTCATGTTTTATATTCATCTGTTCTTGATTCTTATCTTCCTTCATATTCACTTTTAATATATTTGTTTTAAAACTTTTAATATACTTTTTATGAATGTTCTTATTCTCTCTCTCAAAGGACATAAATATACTTTTAAAATTCATGTTGAGAACACTCTACCATTTTCATTTTCTCAAGAATCATTTCATCTCCTACTTCTTTGTTGTTAATCATTTTCTTTTGTTAGTTTTTGCCCTTTGTTTTGGAAATTTATTTTGTAGGTTGTTTTTGTTTCTCTTGCTTATTTCTCCCTGGTGGTGTTGCAGTTGCCTCAACCTGGGTCCCCGCAGGTTCTCAGTGCAGAAGCAGAACTTGTGCTGCGTCTCAGGATTCCTGCTCCACAGTGACAAGGGGAGTGATGGTTCCATTACTGTGCCAGTCTTAGGCTTCTGCAGGTTCTAGCCATGGGTGCTATGTGCTCCCCTGTTAACCAGCTAACTTTACACAGCTGTCATTTCAGGCAGGAATTTCAGCTTTCTTTTATCTCCCATCATGAGCAGTGAAATCCCACCCAGCCCTCCCAGTTGTGAGAACTCCAGTTGGTGAGTCTAACTGTGGTAGTTTGCATTGTATGCAGTGTTTGGGGCTCCAGTTGACCTGTAGAAATTCAAATCTTTGATGCCTTCAAATAGTTCTGGTATTGGAGGCTGGCAATGTGATGGTCCTTGCATTATTTAACACTGTGGGTTTTAGTCTTACTTCGATTCAATTAGATTTTTAATTTGTTTTAGAATATAACATTTTTTAAAAAGTTTTGCAGTATAATATACATGTAAGAAAGTGCACCTACCGTAATTGAACTGGATGAATTTTCATAAACTGAACACACCTTCGCCAAAATCAAGAAACAGAGCCTTACCAACACCCAGAAGCCTCCCTCCAATTCTCCCTTGCAGTCACTCCCCATCAAAGGTAACATTTCCAGATTGCTGTCTCCATATGTGTGGTTTGGCTCCTATTTAGGTCTATTACAAATAGTGCTACTATACACATACTAGTACATGTTTATTGATGAACATATGTGCACATTTCTGTTTGGCATATTCCTAGAAGTGGAGTTTCAGGGTTATAAGGAAGACTTTTGCTCAATTTTAATAGATAATGTTAATTTGTTTTCCAATGTAGATGTATCAATTTATACTTCCATCTACAATGTACAACTTGCAATGGCTCCAAATCCTCACCAACTTTTGGTATTGTCAGTCTTTTTCCTTGAAACATGTTTATTCTTTAAATAAAAAGAAATATATGTATGTATGGTAGCTTCTTTTTTTTTTTTTTCCAAAGGGGGAAGGAATTGGGAGCTCTCGGCACAACTCCCAGCTCTGTCTAGACCTAATCAGTCTAATATGTGTTCTGTAGGGGCCCAGCCACCAACACAGTCCCTTTCTCCCAGTTTAGCTGCTTCCTCTGAACCCCCAGGGATGCTTTCAGACAGGTTATGGAGGTGGTTTTTATTCTTCAAGACGAAAGTAAGGCAGTAGGTGGAAAGAAAGGCATGTTTCACCTCTGTTGCCTTTTGTTCAAGTCTTATTTTGACGCTTCCCAAAGTTGATTATTTTGTTCTGCTCTCAAGAAGGTGGTACTCTGACAAGAATAGAAAGGGCAAGGGAAACTTATCTTATTCATGGAAAACCCCACTGGCTTCTTTAACCCTTTCATAAGTGTTTGGTTTTCCCCCATTCAGTTGAAGGCCTTGGAAGAGAAGGAAATATGTTTCAGTCTTAGATTTTGAGATTTATCAATAGATTTTTGAAGCATACATTTTTACAGTTATCAGTTAATCTCTGAAATGTCTTTTGAGGATGGTGTAAGTGATTAAATGATGGTGGAAGTATTCCTATGATAGCTTTACATGGTATAATGCAAGCATTCACAAAAGGGTGATACATCAAACTCTATCATCATTTACACCTTAGTGAGAACAAATTTGGCTGATCATATTTATGAGAGCTGTGTATTAAACTTGAAAAAAGGGAAAATTTTCTACTTTTTCGCAATATGTCATTATAGCTCTTCATATCAAACATGGATTCCTGAATGTGATGGTTCTAATCAGCATGGACGCATGTAGGTTTGTGCTAGACAGTTGGAACTTGAAGCCTATGAAGTGACTGGCTAAATGTAGGACAGGCTGGGTTGGCCTCAGTGGGATGAGCTACTGAGACATTCTATTCATAGGTTTTGAAATCATTGCACTGCAAAATAGCATAATTCCATGAAGAAATGTGAGAAGTGGCTGTGTGGCATAAGCTTCTGAAAAAGTGACTAAAATGTGATATTAGCCATATACATTGGATTTATCCTGTTTTATGTTTCTCATGGCATTATAATTTTTGAAGTGCTCTAAAATAAATGATCAACTTGATTATGGAAAAAAGGGGCTTCTATTTGCCATCCCTTTGAATTTAGGATGTCTTTGTGACTTGCTTTAGTTAATGGAATACAGGTAAGAGGTAGTGTGCTAGTTCCAAGCTTAGCCCTCAAGCGTTTTTGTGGTATCCACCTGCTCTCTCAGAACTGTGTCAGCATTATGTACAAGCTCAGGCTAGCTAAAGGATAGAGGCAAAATAGAGGAAAGATAATGTATCCCAACCAACAGCTGACTGGTTCAAATGCAAGGAAAAAAGCACAGTGTACCTCTGCAAAGCTGTCCCCAACCCACAGCTGACCGTAGGGATGTGAGTTGGCTCATCCAAGACCAGAAGGTATGCCCGGTTGACTCCTACACTCCTGAGCAACACTAAAAGTATATGGTGTGAAGCCATTGAGTTTTGGGGTCATTTCTTTACCTGGCAATAGCTAAGTTATATAGACAGATGAAGACAGGCCAACTGAAGGGAGGGCATAGACCTATGGGAAAAATAGTCTGTAACAAACTTTCCTCACTTCACTCTTCCTTTTCTCAGGGCTGGCCATAATTCTTTCTTTCTTCCACAGGATAAATGCAGTTTATTGATTGTAATCCTTCAAAGGGAAATGCAACTTACCATATGAATACTCTATAGCTAGAAAAATAGCAAATACAAATGTCTTCTGTGACTCACATTTGGATCCAAATTTTGGCCTTTCCCAGTTGCTGATTTGTGGGAAGTCACCTATGCTTTCTAAACTTTGTTTTCTTCTCAAGAAAATGGAGATAATGACATTAACCTTGCCAGGCCATTAGAAAAAAAATCAAAGAGTAGCCAAGAGTCTCTAACCTTATGAGGGGATATTTCAGACCTGATTTTGCAATGAATCAACTCTGTGACCTTGGCCAAGTATTTCAGCTTTTGAGATCTAGTTTTCTGAGCTAAATTGGTCATCATAATAATCCTTATCTTACTACACTGATTTGAAATTGAATAAGAGAAAGCATATAAAATCCAAGGTTTGGTATGATAAACACTGCCCTTCATTTTATTGCTCATGTGATAGTATATTCCTTTCTTCAAGTCTTGGGCTATGTAAACCCCCTTGGGCTCTCTCCACCCCATCTCCAAAACTATAAACACATCTCTCATGACACTGTTCCTCACTGTTGCTTGCTTTTCTTTTAAACCTCAACACTTTAGACACAAAACCAGTTTTGCCTGCATAAATCATTTGTGACAGTTGCCTTTCACCTGTCTTTCTTGTTTCTTGTTCAACCCTTACGGTATGCATATGGCGGCAGTGGTGGTGTGTGGGGGGTTCTCTATGTATCCTTCCAAAAGACAAAAATGTTTCCACATGTATTTGCAACACAAAGCATGTTAAAAGAACAATAGGTGTTAATTAAGCTATGTCACTTGCTCCATAATGTATACCACACAACAACAAAACAGCACCCAGCTACAGAAATGGTACATTAAAGGGCGAATGCTGAAAAGAAATAACCAAACAGAGCCAAATACATTTGAGTTTAATTTCTTAGCTATTATCAAAGTCAGAGTCAGAACAATATAGCATAAAGACAAATTTTGACTTCGATGACAGGCATGGGGAAAAATCACATCAAATTTTATCATAATGAATAGAGCAGAGCCTTTTTAATAGGAAGCACTTATTAGAAAGGTCCCTCAAATTTTGACGTGCGCACACAGAAACTAAAGTGTTATGCACGTACTATTATCATGAGCTATGGGCATTATTGTCTCCATAATAATATGCACTGTTTATTGAGAGCCCTTTTTGTGCTAACTACTTGTCTTTCATTATCTTTTAGAGCCCTCACCACAATTCTATGTAGTAGAAAATATAATTTCTTTCTTTTTTACAGATGTGGAAACTGAGACACAGAAATGTGATAAAACCTGCAGAAGATAACACAATTAGTGGTAGATTCGAGATTCAAATCGAAACAATCTGATTCCAGTGCTCATGTTCCCAAGATTACATAGCATTGCTGCTTCACATGTGTGTATTCACAGCATCGTATGTGTATATATATTTATATGTGTCTTCAATGTATTTATATATTTCAGTTTCACTACCATCTAATGTAATATATCCCCATAATTTATTCTCATACTTAACCAGATGGAAACAAAATGAAGAAATGAAAATTAAATTTGTGACTACATTATAAGAGACATAGATAATGGAAAAGACACTTTTGATATATTATTACATTTAGTCCTTAAAACACACTTAAGTAGTGGATTAGAACTTCACTTTACAATTAGGATACCTAAATTTAAAGGATTGAGTAATTTGCCCAAGGTCTTATAGCTAATAAATGGCAGAGTTGAAATATGGACACTACTGTGACTCCAAAACCCACATTTTTGTACTAAGTCACTTTTCCCATTAACATGTTTATTTCCAAAGTTTTGAGGGTATGTGTTGCAACTAAATCCTCTCACTTCTCACAGAAGAGATTATTCAGACTTAGCTTTTTCTTAAAAACTATTTTCACCTCAGTTTTCCTGCTCCTCTGTAAATTCTCCTTAAGTACTTTCTTCTTGCTAAATCTCAGTTTGGTTCATTGGGATTTCTCTTCTCTAGCTAGAGGGTGAGTCAGTAATTTAAAAAGAAGTTTTAAGTGCATGCTTATGCTTTTTTTAAGTTTCCAAATGCCTCCAAAAATTCACTTCTAAAGCCCAGGGAGGCAGAGGCCATAAATACTTAAAATGGGAGTATATTGTTTTAGTTAAAATTTATGGAGTGATTCAGGACTCCAGTTCAATTTTCATAAATCGACATCATAAGGTCTAGATGGGAAATCTGCCTTAAAATTACCACGGGGCTCTCTGGAAGATGAGCCTTTTAAAAATGCCTTCATTTCAATTGTTAGCAAGTTCGTGACTTCAGGTTCAAGCAGATCCAGGAACTAAACAGTCCATCCCTGTTTTTATTATCTTTCTTATCTTCCTGAAAGCAATTTTGATGGAGCTTCATGTGTCACCACTTCCACCCTTGAAGCTACTCAGGCTGGCAACGTGAACAACAATTTATCTGAGCAAAAATTTGGTTCTAGTTTTAGAAAACTCTTTTTTACTTTTCATGAAACTCTCAAGAAATCTAGAAGAAAATCAGAACTAATTTTAGGACATAGGCTGTTTCCCTTTGTTTGTGAGTTTGAGTGCTAATTTATCAGTCAAAAACATCTTCTGATGGTATTTTGGGGACTTAATTAATTGGTTGACATTGTCATGACATTATTTAATTTTTTGTACTTGGCTCCAAACTTGGAGGTTTGGGAATTTAATTAAAACATCACTGAAAAATTTGGGGAGTAAATAAATCAAACTAATCCAACTATAGCCTGAGTGACAGCACAACTACGAAATAGATGAAACCTCCTCAAGGACAGGGACTGTTTAGACTGGGCATTGTAGCTGCTGAAGCTGGGGAATAAATAGTTTTTTCAAATTTCAGTATATTTACAGGATAAAAGTACAGTTATGCTACATAGATTTGTTGTATACCAGTGAAGTCTGAGCTTTTAGTTCACCCATCACCACCATAGTGTACACTGTACCCAATAGGTAATTTTTCATCCTTCACCTCCTCTTTTTCTACCTTCCCATTTTTTGAGACTCCAATGTCTATTATTCCACTCTGTATAACCATGCATACCCACAGCTTAGCTCCCACTTTGGCATTTGATTTTCCATTTCTGAGATACAAGATAATGGCCTCGATATCCATCCAAGTCGCTACAAAAGACATGATTTCATTCTTTTTTATGGCTGAATAATATTCTGTGGTGTACATATACCACATTTTATTTATCCACTCATCTATTGGTGGACACTTGGTTAATAAATATGTGAGTGCAGGTGTCTTTTTGATATAATGCCTTCTTTTCCTTTGGGTAGATACCCAGTAGGGGGATTGCTGGATCAAATGGTAGGTATGTCTATTTCCTATTTAAGGAATCTCCGTACTGTTTTCCATAGAAATTGTACTAATTGGCAGTCCTGCCATCAGTGTATCAGCATTCCTTTCTCTCTGAATATATGCCAGTGTCTAATGTTTTATGACTTTTTAATAATGGCCATTCCAATAGGGGTAAGATGGCATCTCATTGTAGTTTTTTTTTTTTTTAATTTTTTTTTAATTTTTTTTATTTTGGCATATTATAGGGGTACAGATTTTAAGGTTTCAATAAATGCCCATTTCCCCCCCCTCCCCCCAAAAGTCTGAGTCTCCATCATGACCATCCCCCAGATGGTGCGCATCTCACTCATTATGTATGTATATACCCGCCCCCACCCCCCTCCCACCTGCCCAATACCCTATTACTGTAGTACCTATGTGTCCATTTAGGTGCTACTCAGTTAATACCAGTTTGCTGGAGAATATATTTGGTGCTTGTTTTTCCATTCTTGGGATACTTCACTTAGTAGTATGGGTTCCAGCTCTAACCAGGAAAATATAAGATGTGCTATATCACCATTGTTTCTTAGAGCTGAATAGTACTCCATGGTATACATATACCACATTTTATTAATCCATTCTTGGATTGATGGGCACTTGGGCTGTTTCCACAGCCTTGCAATTATGAATTGTGCTGCTATAAACATTCGAGTGCAGGTGTCTTTTTTGTAGAGTGTCACTGGATCATTTGGGTAGATGCCCAGCAATGGGATTGCTGGATCAAATGGTAGATTCACTTGTATCGCTTTAAGGTATCTCCATATTGCTTTCCACAGAGGTTGAAGAGTTTATGAAGAAGTCCCCAAAGGCAATCACAGCAGCAACAAAAATAAATAAGTGGGACATGATCAAACTACAAAGCTTCTGCACAGCCAAAGAAATAGTCATGAAAGTAAACAGACAACCTACAGAATGGGAGAAAATTTTTGCATCCTATGCATCCGATAAGGGACTGATAACTGGAATATACTTAGAACTCACGAAAATTAGGAAGAAAAAATCAAATAACCCCATTAAAAAGTGGGCAAAGGACTTGAACAGAAACTTTTCTAAAGAAGACAGAAGAATGGCCAACAAACATATGAAGAAATGCTCAACATCTCTAATCATCAGGAAAATGCAAATCAAAACCACAATGAGATATCACTTAACCCCAGTGAGAATGGCCTTTATCAAAAAATCTCCAAACAATAAATGCTGGCGTGGTTGCGGAGAGAGAGGAACACTCCTACACTGGTGGTGGGACTGCAAACTAGTTCATTGTAGTTTTAATTTGCATTTCTGTGATGCTGAGCATTTTTTCCCTATGTTTGTAGGCCATTTCTCTATCTTCTTTTGAAAAACTTCTGTTCATGTCTTGCTCACTTTTTGATGGGGTTGTTTGTATTTTTCTTGCTGATTTGTTTGAGTTCTTTGTAGATCTGGTTATTAGTCTTTTGTCAGAACATTTCCTTCCATTCTGTAGGTTGTCAATCACTCTGATGATTATTTCATTTTCTGTGCAAAAGCTTTAAAATAAATAAATGGGACCTCACTTTGTTCCTTTTGCTCAGTATTGCTTTGGCTAATTCAGGCTCTTTTTTGATTCCATATGAATTTTAGGATTGTTTTTCTAATTCCATGAAGAATGATGTTGGTATTTTGATAAGAATTGCACTTGAATTTGTACATTGGTTTGGACAGTATGGTCATTTTAACAATTTTGATTCTTCCAGTCCATGAACATGGGATGTTTTTCCATTTGTTTGTATCATCTAGGATTTCTCTCATCAGTGTTTTGTAATTTTCCTTGTAGAGATATTTCAACTTTTTGGTTAAGTATATTCCTGGGTTTTTAATTTTGACTAAAATTAATTAAAAATTTAATTAAAATTAAAATTTAATTTTAATTAAATTTTAATTGCAGCTATTCTAAATGAGATTGAGTTCTTGATTTGGTTTTCAGCTTAGTCATTATGGATGTATAGAAATGCTACTGATTTGCATACATTGATTTTGTTACCTCAGACTTTGCAGAATTCATTTATCCAATTTAGGAGCCTTTTGGAGAAGTGTTTAGGGTTTTCTGGGTATAAGATCATATCATCAGCAAATAGATATAATTTGATTTCTTCTTTTCCAATGTAGTTGCCCTTTATTTCTTTCTCTTGCCTGATTGTTCTGGCTAGGACTTCCAGTAATATATTGAAAATGAGTAGTAAATGTGAGCACCAAATAACCAATTGATGAAAGTGAATTAAGTGCCCCCAAGAGTATTATGCACCCAAGAAAATAAATCTGTGCTTTTAGTAGTTTACCTAGGAACTGACTCTATGATTTAGAATATTCCCTTAAGACAGTGATTCTCAACCTTATAGCTTTTGCCCTCCAGGGGACATTTGGTAAGATCTGGAGACAATTTTTTTTTGTCACAATTGGGAGAGGGGTGCTGCTGGCATCTAGTATGTGGATGCCAGGGATGTTGCTAAGCACCCCACAAGGCACAAGACAGCCCCCACTCCAAAACAAATATTTATGTGGTTCCAAATGTCAATAGTACTAAAGTGAGAAATTCTGCTTTAGTTTTCCTTAAATTCAAGCTAGACATGAAATCCCAGGATCTAGAATTTTCAAAGTGAGGGTACATGGCAAAGAATCCTTATCCAAATCTTATTATTTTAAGAGTTTCAGGAAAACCAGTTATAACCCAGCTTATCCAGGAACTCGAGAGGAAATGCAATCTTCAAGACCATTTGCTAAACACACTAGGAAGAACCAAAATTTATTTTTCTGTCTCACTCTCTTGGCTCTATGCCTCTCAAGGATCCTCCCCTACTCCAAAGGACAGCCTCCTCCTAAGCATTCTCCAAGTATGTTGGTTGTAAAAGCAGAAAACCACTGGGCACTCTCTGGGTGAGATGATAATCACATACCAAGAAGAAGTTCAGGGCTTTCATAATTCACTTGGGGAAGTGTACAATAAGTCTGTACACTCTATAAATCATCTTTTAAACATCTTGTGCTTTTTGCCTTCATTTTTAACTGGAAAATTAAAGAATTAGCTCCTCAGATCTCCATTTCCTGCTTAAAGTGGAATTAAGTAGTTATATGGCATAATTTCTTCATATACTCATTACATTATTACTTTTTAAAAATTTTCTTATTTTTTCATATTATGGAGGTACAAATATTGTTAGGGTTACATATATTGGCCCTGCCATTCCTCCCCACACCCCCCCCCCGCCTTACCAAAACATCAAGCATGTACTACTCTCAAGTGGTGCTCATCGCACCTATTTTGTAAGTGTAAATACTTCCCCTCCTTCCCCCTCCCATTTGCCCACCACCCGACAAAAGTTTGTTTGTTTCTTCGTTTTTTCCCTTTTTTGGACCTTTGGGTTACATTGTATATCTTAGCCTTTCCCTTGGAAGGTTTAGATATATTCCCTCTTCCCCCCACTATGCTCACCACAACCCTAAGATGTGTATCTCCCCTCCCCCAAACCCTAGTGGGCACTATGCAATAGCATTGTTGGGCATCTACCCAAAAGAGCTTAAGACATTCTATTATAAAGACATCTGCACCCGAATGTTTATGGCAGCACAATTCACTATTGCAAGATCATGGAAACAACCCAAGTGTCCGTCAATTCACGAGTGGATAACTAAAATTTGGTATATGCTCACAATGGAATACTATTCAATTCTAAGAAATGACAGTGAATTAGCACCATTTATGCTATCCTGTATTAAGCTTAAACCCGTTATCCAAAGTGAGGTGACACAAGATCAAGAAAATGGGCTCCACATCTACTCGCCATCAAATTGGTACTGACTGATTAAAACCATGATACATTATTACTTTTGATAAAGTCAGAAAGAAATATGACATGCTCTTATTTGTCATTCAGCTATCAAATGGAGCAACTGGACTGACTGGTAAGCCACTAGTCAAACAGCACAACTTAAACTCATGTAATGGAAAAAAATATTGGTATGGAATTGGGGATACTTTGGTTCAACTTCTGGCTCTCTAATTGATTCCACAGCTATAGGAACATTGCATAATCTCTATGGTTTTCAGTTTCTTCATCTTTAAAACAAGGATGTTGGATTACAGGACCCAGCTTTTTTGATTCTAATTTATCAGATGGAGTAATTTCAATCTGATGCTATGATTAACGGGGCAGAAACACAATGACTTGTACTGGTATACAGATACTCCTCAACTTGAGGTGAGGTTATATCCTGATAAACCCATTTCATTAATAAATTTAAAATATCACAAATAAAAAATGCATCTAATGCACCTAACCTTAAGAACATCCTAGTTTAGCCTAGCCTACCTTAAATGTGCTCAGAATGCTCACATTAGCCTATGGTTGAGCAAAATCATCTAACACAAAGCCTGCTTATAAAACAGCCTGTTTAGAAAAAAAGCCTGTTTATAAAGTGTTGGAATATATCATGTAATTTATTGACTACTGTACTGAAAGTGAAAAGCAGAATGGTTGTGTGGGTACTCAAAGTACTGAATGCATGTTGCTTCCACACCTTGGAAGTTGAAAATCATAAGTCTAATCCTGGTTAAGTCAGGGACTGTCTGTATCAATATATCTTAAGTATTATTACACATGCTCAGAGAAGCAGCTAATCTTTTAGAAATTAGAGAAATTAAGCCATTACTATGGACACATGGCATGATTAAGAAAGTGGTCTTGGACCTATCCTCCACATCACAAAGTTTGCAGAGTGTTGTTATTAAAAGTTCCCAGGACTTAAGGACACCTTTAGAATTGAAAAATTTTTAATTGCTATAAGCCACTATAATCACAGTCAAATGTAAGGAATACACACTTGTTAAAAACATATCATGTCCAAGGGATACTTCCAAATTCTTGGGCTCTTTTCTCTAAGAAGTTGAATTTTTCTAGAAGACTTCTTAGAATTGTTCTTAAGAATATGTGAAAACAGCCTGCATTTTTTTCTACTTAATCAGGTACACCAGCTAGGTTTCTCTGGTTGTGAGAAACAGAAATTTCCCCCATGTGGTCACTGGGCTCCAAGATGACCCCCAATAATCTTCTTCTCTTGATAGCCACACACTGGTATAGAACCTTCCCACATTGAATAAAGACTGGCCCTGGCTAATCAATAGAGTGTAACACAAAGAACACATAAATTAAAACATCTCATTATATTTTCTCCTTTATTTTGAATTGGAAAATTAAAGAATTGTCTCCTCTTTTCTTTAATTCCTGCATGTAACTCCAGAGGCTAGGCCATAAAACTTATGTCATCTTCCTCTTTGGCCTGTTAGATACTTTCTGTGGAGAAGCCTGTCATGATCTTACGAGGATATTCAAGAAAGCCCATGAGGAAGAGAACCAGGGCCTCCTGCTAAGAGCCGGCATCAATTTGTTAATGATCTGAGTGAACTACTTTGGAAATAGACTCCCTGTGTCTGGTTAAAGTGTCCTGTCACTGAAGGTTTAGCCAACATCTGACTTCAACCTCATGGGAGATCATGAGCCAGAATCACCCAAGTATGCTGCTCCCAAATCCCTCACCCACAGAAACTGAGAAATAATAACTAGTTATTGTTGTGTTTAAGACACTCAGTTTTGGGCTTTGCAGCAATAGATAAACATGTGATACTAACATAAAGCAACATAAATAAAAAGTAGTTTATTAAAAGGAAATGAGGGAGTTCAGAGAATTAAAGGACACACTCAGGTTCTGAGGATAACTCAGAGAATCTAGGAGTCAGGACATGATGATTTTCAGAGTGCAGCTATCAAAATGAATTTGCAGTAATCATTTTCAGTTTCTCTGACATTCTACCTGACTACTAGAGATTCCAGGTAGAGAGGGTCTGATTGACTTAGATTTGTTTTTTGCTCAACCCTTGACCAAGAAAGAATGGAATATCATAAATGCTATTCCCACTAAGAATGTGTGTAATGGGAGATCTCTTAGTTCCACAAAGGAAAATGCAGATGTTATGAGCAAATAAGGACTTATAGGTGCTGACCAGGTAAAGAAAGGGATGTTAGCTACCAATAATATGATAGTTCTGGAAATTGCCAAGGGCCTGGTGACAGCAGAAATTATCCATTCTTGAGTGTATCAGCCATATTCCTACATAGAATTTTTTTTCAGATACTATATATCCTGAAAAGTGTAATGCCATTAAAAGGGGTAAGAAAAAAACCCCAGTAAGTAAAAATTTTCTTTTTAGTTTAATTTTGGAGATATTAGAGGCTGTCTTCATCTTCAGTGATTTTCACAACTGCCATTTGGCATTAATTAGAATAGGCTTAAATATATAATTCAATATATAGAATGACTTAAACATAATAGATTCCTTTTTCTTGCTCATACAAGAGTACTGGACAGATAAATAGAGCACCAGTCACCTCTCTTCCTTATGGCAATTCAAGGACCTACAATAGTGGAAGATTTGCTATATTTAATACATGGCTTCCAAGATTGTCCTGTGAAATATTCCCATTCAGTCAATCAGAAGAGGAAAAGGTCATGGAGAAGCACACATGCAATTTGTTTATGACCAGTCCAGTGAAAGTGCTTTCTCACTTCTGCTAACATTCCACTGGCCAGAGCACAGTCACATGGCTCTACCTAGCTGCAAGGCAGTACTGGGAAATGTAGTCCCTATCTGGGTAGCCTCTTCTAAGTGCAACTTAATACTAAGGAAAGAACAGCATGGATTTTTCTGGTGATCTACTAGCCATTTTTGCTACATTATAAATTCCTTGGACACATTTTGTTATTTGTCAGCCTGGGAGGTATCACATTTACCTAGTTTCCTTGGAAAGTAATCAAAACCTTTGCTCAACACAATGTATATACAATGGAAATCCAGAGTCATTTAAAGATACTTATAAATTAATAGATGGTTTTAGAACATGCCTCTGGAAATAATGCTTAGGGCTTGTGGTGCTTCTGAAATGAGATGCTTCCTTTTTTTGCTACACCCAGCTCTTATCCATTGTCATTTTAGGAGTCCTAGAGAGAGCTTTGGCACTATACAATAACATGTGTGAGATGGCAGCTTGTCCCCATGGCTTCTGCATTGGGAAAAGTGACAGATCTGGTTGCCACAACCCTTCTATTTAATGACAGATTTGCTTCACTAACTCTGTCAGCTGTAGGCTGATAGGAGGCCTCTGAACATAGGGTTATGCCAGTTCTTAGAATCTGTGGATGCATCTTAGCTCAAGATACAGAATGGGCTAAAGATACAAAAAAAAAAAATGTATATAGAAAGTTTACTTAAGGCCAAGTATTGCAGACACTAAGATGCATTACTACAAAAGATCATCACAGGCAATAACATGACTTTGGGGGCAGGAATGCAAGTGTTAGAGAAGTCATATGGGAAGAGGCTTACTACAGACATCAGATGCCCATTCTCCCTAGAAAGAAGAACCAAAATTACAAACAGATAATCATACCTCAAATAGAACCTCCAGGAGAGAATAGTAGGACCTAACAGAGAACTCACAGGAAAAAGCGAGGCACAGAAAAAGAAGGTAGTGAGAGGATAACTCAGCCAAGATCAGCTAGGAGCCTGGGGGACTCAGTATTCCAGGGAATGGGTAAGTAGGAGTGTTTTGGTGCATCATGCGTGCTGTGGACTGCTGGAATCTGAACTGTAAGAGAGCTCCTTTGCCCTCATGAACCCTGACTTTAGCATGGGTGGTGATTTGGAGACTTCTTGGGGGCATTGCACCAAATTGCAAACTCATGCTGGGTCACTCACCCTCCGCCAGACTAGTGTGGCTGCAGCAGGGTGCCACTGTGACAGCATAGCCATTACAGGACTGCGTCCTGCCCTGGGAACCTCAGCCCTTGTAACTCCACATCCCAGGAGCTCCTGCTGACATTTCCCAGTACCTGCTCAGACGGCTGCAGCAGCACAGTGCTGGCTGGTCCTGGATAGGTAGTAATCCAGCCCTCAGCGGGTGCTACTCCTAGGGGAAAGGAGACTGCAGCACACCAAAGAGGTTTCTCTTTTTCCCTGGGAAAAAGGAAACCAAAGTGTGCTCTTTCTAGAGCCATAGAACTCCCTGCTTGGGACTGTGAAAAGTGACTTCACTTCTAGCAGGGGCACAGACTCTGTGCAGGACTCTGCAAGCAAAGAGGGATATCCCCCCCCCACTGGCCAAACAGCCTCTGTCCTTGCAAGAGGCTCATAGGTTGAGAATGAGACCTTTCCTTTCCCCTGCACACTCCTGCAGGCACAGCCACTGCTGCTGCCCCAGGAGACTAGGGCAGATGAGATGGAAGACAGACTATCTGGGGCTGTGAGGGGTGACTGAGACCCCATGGGCAGCATGGCTTCTTGGCCCACATTTGCATGAACAGTGGGGTCCTACTCCCTCTCTGCATGGAGCTGCAGCATGGCTGTCACAGACAGCAGAAGCACCTGAGAGCTGAGTGTTTGGGGCTATGAGTAGGGTCTTCCCACTGCAGCAACTGTCTGCTACCTCAGGAGTTTAGCATGGCACCTCTGGGCTGGTGTCACCTGTGGCCTCAGGCTACATTGCAATCTAGACAGAACTGTGGTGCCTAGCAGTTGAATTGAATAATTGAATTCAATTAGCTAATGCTAATTGAATAGCATTAGCACCAGGGCGGGGACATTAGGGAGAAGCAAATCCTATTCCTGCCTGCTGCTCCATGGTGCTGGGACAGCTCTTCCCTCCCTGTGCAGAGACCTCAATGCAACAGTAAGTGCCCATCACTGAGATATTTCTCCAGGGGCCTGAAGACTCCCCACTAGCCCTGTCAGGGTTGGTGTTTGTACCCACCACTGGGGGCCTAAGTACAGGCTTCCTCCATCCAGCCTCCCAGCCTCACCACCTGCTCTGAGATGGAGGGCAGGACCCAGACCCTTGAGTACTCCAGGACCCAACTCTGGATACCAGAGCACTTTTCCACATCAACATCGGTCAAGCATAATGTGACTGATGAGATCTTACATGATCCCCAAAACCTGAAACCAGTTCCCTTTTCAACCAATTGCTGTTCTTCCCCATGAGGACATGAAAATATCTCAAAACAAGCTGGGAATCATTGGTTCCATTTATCCTCCTCCATTATTTTCCATGCTGCAATAATAAATAGTATTTAAGGGAAGCGATAAAAAATGGTTTATGTTTCCTACTGGTCATAGCACAGTTATTTAAACATATTTGTGTATCACATTATTGTAGTCAAAGGACCTAAAGAAGAAATGTTTTGGAAAGTGTTCTGCCTTATAAAATCTTTTGATAGCAGTTCTACCATACTTCAGGGCAGCAATGTATATTTAAAAGCAAATATAATGTAGTGATACATCCCTGGCTTCAACACGAATGTTTCGGTGGAGACTGATTATAGCTTATAGTCAGGTAAGATATATTTAACATTTAAGAAAATAGGCCATGGTATTTCAAGCCACAGTCATTTATTCTTGCCAGCATCTGTGTGTTGGCTAAGAGTTGGTGGAGTTAGAATGGCCTTAGTTAGCAGCTCTGCTCTGAGCTTCAGGTCTGTCTTAACTCAGCTTCTCTCTGAGGGCTGCTCTATGTGTGTTTCTTCTGGAGTCCAGAGCTGAGAAATAGCAGCCACCCAGGAGAAACTCCCCTTGTGATGAGAGAGGTGCTAGAAGTCTAACAGGGGCTTTTAGGTCTAGACTCAGAACCGTTACACTGTCACTTCTACCTGTGTTCCATTGCCCAATAAAAGTCATATGGCCAAGTGCTAAATGAAGAGTGGGGAAGTACATTCCACCCATCATGAGGCCACAGAAAGGGTGCGGGTAGAAGGAGGGATAAAGAATTGGAGCCAAAAATTCCATCGAACATGACGTATAACCTACTAAGTAAGCCCATAGAAAATGCAACCTAGCAGTGGAGCACAGTCACATGTGTGAGTGCAATACTTACCATAAAATATATACCCACGTTTAAGACCATCCTAACAAGGTAACCAGATCTCTCTCAAAATTGGGTTTCAATGGTGAATGACTTTGTAAAACTAAATTATGATGGATTCCATGTAATTATTTCTAACTAGGGGTGCCAGTGGCAAGACTTCTTTTTGAAGAATTGGCGCATAGCTGGTTCTCCTGCCTAAGCATTTTAATAACTCCCAGTTATTGAGACATTAAAAAATTCTGTATTTGGCTTGGGGGACAGCCTTTGAAAGACTTACTATTCTTTTCCAAAATGTGCTTCCTTTTCTTCATTCCCTGCCATTCAAAGGGAGGCCTTGCAAATATTGATGAGGCTCAGGATGGAGTAGCCGATAAAGATTTTTAGAAATATTAGGCGGGGGCGCTTCAGTTCTATTGAAGTGGACTCTCCCTGGTGAGTGCTGCCAGGTTGGGGTCTGGAGCTCTGGTTTACACTCTAGATGGACTGTAGTTTGTGCTCCTGTCCCTGAAAAACCAGGCTGTTCTTTCTGCTCACTGTCAGGATCAGTGGGTGAGCCAGTTCTTCCTAGAATCTCAGAGGAACCATCCTGTAGATGACAGAGACAGAAGAGCCTGGAGGCTCTCACCTCTGCATTTTCTCTCCTTCCACCTCTCATTCCACAGTACTCAGTCTCCTGTGGAGACCTCTTTCAGGGCCCAGTGTCAGTCACTCACATAACAGTAGGAAGTCACTTCTTTAAAGAGCATTAACATTTTAAGACTCCTTAAAAAATTATGAAATGGAAAACATCACCTGCAGCAGTTAGAAGTAACTGCTAGATGGAAACAAAGAAACATGGGTGGATTTAAAAATCTAGAACAGGAAGGGGCAGTAGAAACCAAACTATTTGTATGTAAGATATAGAAATAAATAAGTATGCAGTTATTTGTGTAACATAAGATATAATATAAAAACATATTAGCATCTTATATACAACAATATATAATAATGTACAAATATGTATTAGCATCTGACATATACATCTAAACATATATACAAATATATATTTATAATGTATGTATACAAATATATTTTAGCATCTAATATATATACGTCATATATGATTTATGAAAGTTAAGAAATGCGACATGTAAAAATACACCTATTATAAGAACACATACAAACAAAATGCTATTTATTTATTTATTATTTATTTATTCATTCATTCGTTTATTTTGAGACACAGTCTTACTCTGTGGCCCTGGCTTGAGTGCAATGGTGTCATCATAACTCACTGCAACCTCAAACTCTTGGGCTCAAGCAATCTCCCCATCTCAGCCTCCTGAGTAACTGGGACTACAAGCACACACCACCACACCCAGCTAATTTTTCTATTTTTTTGTAGAGTTGAAGTCTCACTCTTGCTCAGGCTGGCCTTGAACTCCTAAACTTAAGCAATCCTCCCACCTAGGCCTCTCACAAAAAGCTATTTATTAAACATAGTCATCTTGCCTATGGGGATGAAGGGAATGAGGATGGAGAAGGGAGATAAAAAGATAATAAATAAATAATAAAGGACATGGGACAATGATGATAATATGCCAGGAAATAAAGAGTATGATAAATTCAACCCTCTACACCTGAGATCAAAACCAAAAAAGAAAAAAAAAAATGAAGAAGGCAGGAGGGAAGGAAGACAGCAAAGTGGTAAAGAGAAAAGGAAGTGTGACATACCTGTTACAGCCTTTTAAGGGAGTAGTCTGGCAGGAGGACAGGTGATATTTTGGGGCTGCCTGGCTGATGAATTCAGACCACCTAGAACAGTGCCTACCACATGGCCCTCACTGAGCTACACTGAACTGAATGGCCTCAAAAAGACATGTATATTTCCCTGTATCTTTGAATTCACATCCTTTAAGCGGATCTCTTTCTTTCTTTTTTTTTTTTTTTTTTTTTTTATTTTTTTTTTTTGAGACAGAGTCTCACTTTTGTTGCCCAGGCTAGAGTGAGTGTCGTGGCGTCAACCTAGCTCACAGCAACCTCAAACTCCTGGGCTCAAGCGATCCTCCTGCCTCAGCCTCCCGAGTAGCTGGGACTACAGGCATGCACCACCATGCCCGGCTAATTTTTTGTATATATACTTTTAGTTGGTCAATTAATTTCTTTCTATTTTTTTTTTAGTAGAGACGGGGTCTTGCTCAGGCTGGTTTCGAACTCCCGACCTCGAGCAATCCGCCCGCCTCGGCCTCCCAGAGTGCTAGGATTACAGGCGTGAGCCACCGCGCCCGGCCTAGATCTCTTTCTTTCTATGATGAAGAACTAGAATAAAATGTTAGGGTCATAGAGTCTAACTGCATCCAGCAGAGAACACAAGTGTGTTTTGTTTGACAAAAACCCATTCTTCTTTTTCTTTCTAGTGGCAGCTCTCACATTTACTTTGGAGGAAGACCTCATCCCATTCTTATCCCATGGAATTTAGATGAGGCTGACTCCCCCTGACACACACTCAGTTATGTCTGGATACACCACAGCTTCCATCACGGGAGTGGGGCATTTGGGGTCTAGGGATGGATATGTGATCCAATTTGGGAGAGTGTGGACTCAATTCTAGAAGCTTTTCTTAGAAAATATTTGAGAAAAATTGTATTTCCATGGGAATTTCTATAGGACAATATAAGATTTGGGAGGCTAGGGTTACCATTCATGGAGAAAGATTGCTTGAGCATTAGCAAACACAGAAAAGAGAGGGGAAAGGAGAGGGGCAGAGTTTTGCTTAAGCATGCCTTAGTTGGACATTTTTATCACTTCAGACCTTAGGAGTGGTGATTGACACATTCCAGAATAAACACAGCCCCTTGGAGACCTCGCCCTTCAGGTGTCACCTTCAGTGACAAGAGCTCCCCATAGTCTCAGGCCACCTCACCCATCTCTGTATAGCTTAGACAATTAGGAAAATTTTTATCTAACATTTGTCTTCCTTAACCTTTCTGGTGTTGGTAGCACTTTTTTATTTTATGGCTGCATAGAACAGTCTAGTGCTTGTTTCAGCTATCGGGTATGCCTGGAGTCTCTTCTGCAGTGAAATACCTATCCCATTCCCAGGTTCAATCTCCAGTATCTAAAGCAAATGCCATGAAGAACTTCCCTCACACAATAATCTTACATCCCCTGCCTCAGTTACACTATTAATATTTGTACATACAGATGGTGTTAATAACTAGTGATCCACAATAAAAGACACCAAAATTGAATTTCTTGAAATCAATCAGCAGATATTGTTGCTTACAGCCCTGGCTGGGTTGTTCTTCTGTTTTTTACTGAGCTCACTGATAGATTTGTGATCAGCTGAAAATGGAGCAGGCAGGTCTGCTGATCTTGGATGGATTGTCCAGTATATTTGGAGGTTGACTTGTCTAGATGGTCTGAGACTGAGGCAACGAGGCTCTCCTCCACAGTGTCTCTCACCCTCCAGCAGGTAAACCCAGGCTTATTCATGGGTAGAGGGAGTTTTTGATAAAACAAAACATGCATGGCCTCAGGAGGCCTGGCTCAAAGGTGGCACACACCCTTCTGTCACTTTCCATTGGTCAGAGCAAGCCACGAGGCCAGCCATGATTCCAGGGGTGGGGAAATCGATTCCACCTGTTAATGGGAGTTGTTGCAAAGGCACATTGCCAAGGGCATGGATCAAGGGTGGGATAGAGAATCAGGGCCAGTTTTAGAGTCAATGTAGCAGAGGCCAATACAACAAACACGTAAACCCTTAGGAGTTTGATTTCACTGAATGACATTCTGTTTCCATCTAATCTCAGTCAGGATCAGGAGTAAATCAAGTAAATTTGGCAAATCAAAACACATCTGCTCTTTCAACACAGACTAAGAAGAAAAGTAGAAAACAGGAAGATCTGATTGTCTATTTCAAATTCACACTTGTCTTAAGCATGTTGCACTGAATCTGGGCTTAGTTGAGGGAATCGAATGACTTTGGCTTCTGTGACGATGTGTTGAGTAAATACTTTTCATTTACTGCCCTGAAAGAGCAAGCTATCAAAGCCAAAGCTTGGAGACGAATATTTGTAAATAATAAAGAATTATTCCAGTATTAAAAAAACAAAACTGTTCTCGCTGCCATGACCTTGGGTTCACACTAGACAATGATTTAATTCTTAACAGATTTCCCCAACCACACTCAGCTCTTCTCAGATAGAGTGCCTCTTTTATAAATCATTCATTCATCTCTCCATTCCATAAACATTTCCAAAATATATCTTTGATGGAATAATATAAATAAGCCACATCAACAATACAATAAATTGGTGATTATGACTTACTATGAAAAGGCAGAGTGGTCTTTAGCCTTTATATTTCTTTTCTTTGAAGAAATAACCAGATATAAAAATGACTTTCTGTCTGAGATAGCTGGATGTACATGGTTGGCAGGGATTCACACAATGCCTGCTGAGAACATGGGCTTAGTGTGGGCTTCCAGTCTTGTCTGGTTTAGTGTGAACTTGAAATGGAGCATGCAGCTTAACTCTAGTCCTGATATGAGCTAGCATTTGACTCTAAAACACTTTTAACTCATAAAATGATATTCTAGTGCCTTGTTGGAAAGTTCAGAAAAGTTTTTGAAAATTATTTTGAAAAAAAAAATCAGTCTCTAATATGTGCAAAGTGGAAGAAGTACCTGTTGTTAACTTTGTTGGTATAGTTTTTCTGGAGTCTCTCGAGGTGGATATGCAGAGCCAGGTACTCCATAAATTTAAGGCTAGTGGGAATGTTGACTATGTACGATTTTGTCCTCGTATTGTACATTTTGAAAAATTCTGCTTAATTTAAAAGGCCAGGCTGAAGAGACCTGGTTTATTTTAGAGGTTATGCCTCATTCCACATTATAACCCTGGAAAATTCTCTCAACTGTTCTGAATTTATTTGCCAATAAGTAGAGGATATGAATAAGTCAATCATGAGTATTTCTCCTAGATTTACAAGACTATATATTTATGCTGCTCATGTGAACCTCAGAACCACCCTGGCATTCTGGGAGAGTGGGCATCTGTAGCTTCCCTTTATACATAAGAATGATGAGGCCATGGCCAAGATGAGATTTATAAGAGTAGAATCTGACACAGGGACTTGTGGATCCATTAAGACGTCTCCTAGGGGGTTCATCCACCTCTTCTGCAGATTTCAACAGCATGTTGCTGTATAGAGCTAATGGCCCCAAAGATGCTTTGACCATAGCAAGATATTTGGTTAAGTTATTAATACTGCCGCCTACCATCCTCCCTCCAGGGAGATTGATTCTCATCTGTTAGGCCTTCCAGAAGATTCCAGGAGCTCCTTCAGGTGTATGTGAACTACACAAAACTGTTTTGCTCCATCATGAGTACCATCACCATCTCAGAGAAAGGAGGACACACAAAACCACAGTCCATCAGAACTCGATCTCCTTGGGTCATGTAATAACAGGGTCAGACTAGATGGTGCCAAGGTCTCTTTCTTCTCTGAAGTTCTCTAATCTCCTTTCCTAACAAGATTAAAAATTGAGAGTCATAAATAGCAGTACATATGTCAGATTTCCTTCCCTTTCTACCCAAATTCAATTGAAATGTTAATAGCGTTATCACACACTAATGTATTTTTATTCTACATTCTAATATTCTAATTAAACATCTACCTATTAACTTGTCTACTCTGTGGAAGACACTAAGGCCACAAAACTTTTCCCAAGTACTCCAGTATGGAATGCGGGCACTCTAGGACCAATGATGCATATTACTCCAGCTGACTAGTGCTAGATTTGGGGGTTCCTCGGAATAAAGTAAACCTGACAAAGGCTCCTGTTTGGAAGGACCCCTCACAGGAAAGGATAGGTCTGTTATTTTGAACTGTGTAGTGAACGCTCTTGCTGTACCACCAAATTCTCTTTACTGAACCAGAGAACCCATCTTCCAGCTGCCTCGAGTGTTGCTCACACTACCCTTTCTGTGTAAGATTGGTCTTGATCAAAAGTGCCAACTTTCCAAGGAGTTTATTCCCCCACCCTGGGGCATCCTATAGCTGTATTCTATCTCACTGATAGAATAACTAGAGGCCAGCGCCTCATCTCCAGGTGAGACAAATGGTACAATCCATGCTCCAGAGTCCCTGCTGCGATCAGGCTGAGGTTAGACTTCAGCTGAGACTACATCCTTAGCTAGCTCTTTTTTCTGTTCCCCTGCTTCTCTCTCCCTGTCCCCTGAGAGACTTCCCTCAATAAATAACATACATACACCCAAATTCCCTTCTCAGGCTCTGCTTCTAGTTAACTTGACCTCAGACCCCAGAGCCACAGAGCTCTTCCCTTGGATTCAGGCATTGCATCCTGAGATTATTCTCAGGTTTCAATAAGTCTGCATGACTATCTAAGTCTCTACATATTCAGGGAGCTTCGTGGGGCAAAGAGAGACAGCCACCCACAGCCTCAAGGACATGAAAGCACCTTGGGAAGTTATTGTGGACCCATGGAGTAATTTACTGCAGGCTACAATCTGAGGAAACAGGACTGTGATGCTAAGTGGCAACACTCAAGACCCCAGAGTTTCAAAGCAAATGAGGGCAGAGCACCTGCATAGGACAGTGAGTCTCTGGTCCTCATTGGAGATGGGTGGGAGTGTGATAGACTATATAGCCACAAAGCCAGGATATCTACATGAGGAAAGTACTAGTGGCTGGAATTCAAATTTCAGACCTTCATCTTCTTTCTTCTCCCACCTTCCCCCAAGACAGTCTCTGTGGCAATAGGGGGAGATGGAAAGCAGGCAGAGCCTTTGAGGGAAGCTGGATTTAGTTTCTACAAGCCAAGGAGGAGAAAGGATTCATGAGAGTAGAGCAGAAACAAATGTCAAAGTCTGGCCCCATTTAGGCTGAGATTTCTCCCAGGCTCTGGGAGGAAGAGACAAAGGCAGAGATGTCATCATGTATGAAATGCCATAGGCAGCAAGCAGTGTGGGGAGGTGGCAGAGCTGTAGAGAGAAAAAGAGCCACAGAGCATGCCTAGAGAGAAGGAACTATAGACAGCCTCATGAAGGATTTCTGGAGCCCCAAGCACAGCACAGAAACAGCAGAGACACTGGATTTTGGAGTTACAAAGTCTTAGATGGGGGACCCCTGAGAGACATTCTGCATGGGCTGATGAATGAGAACCGGAAGATATCCCGTCTCTCACACAGTGCCCAAAGAGGCCTTAAAGCAAAGGCTCTGGAGCCCACAGCCTGGGTTCAACTATTAGCTCAGAGATTTATTGTCTGTGTAGCCTTGGGAAGGTCAGTTGGACACCTTTGAGCCTCTCTTCTTATCTGTAGAATGGAGATAATAGTATCTACCTTCTAGGATGGTAAAGTTAACTGCTCTGTCTACACAAAGTGTGGGGAAGCATCTGTGAATTATAAAGGCTTTTGCACTGCTTGAGATCTTAGAACTCTGACACTGCCTTGGGCTAGGCTGTTTTTCCCAGCTCAGAGAACTAAGGTTGTGGAGACAGATTTTATACTGAATAAAATGAAATTTTATTGGTGAACCAATTCATAGCCACCACAGTAATTTTCTACCAAAGATGCATCCACGTAAACCATCTCTGGCTTCACTTAAATTTATTTTTATTTTTTATTGTCCAGCTGACTCTCTTCAATATGTTATCTGTATATATTTATTTAAACTTTAATATTAGATGAAGAGGAAGAGAGAGAAAACCCTTGAGCAAGTTTTAGTTTTTCAGGGAAAGCCCATGAATTAACTTAAACTAAAGAAAGCAACGACGCTGTTTACCGTCCAGCAAGGAAGCTGTTTACTGCAAGGAAGTGACGGCGGCATGAGTGGGAAACAGGAAACAGAAAAGAGGAAATGGTTTACCAGCCACTAGAAAATATACACGGATGGGAGTTGACGGACATTGATGAGACACCAGGATGGCCCATATAATTTTGTTTCTGAAAGCCAATGCATGTCCTCTGGCAGTACTTACTCCTCTCTGCTGTGTCTACGTTCTCAGTGTGATCTTGCTAATATTTAAAAGGCAAATCTAAATGCTTTAGAATCTTAACAACCGTACTGTTGGTCAACTACTAGATGGCTCATGTGAATGTGAATTCTGCAAAGGAGAAAATCAACAGAAACGCTGAGAAACATGCAAGAAAAGAAAACTCCAAGGACTTATTAGAGATTTTACAAGCCAATGCTAGGCTCCTTTTTCTTTTTTCTTTTTCCTTTTGCATGATCACAAGCTGGTCCAGAGCAAGGAGCAGAACCCAAGGTTCACACATATATTTATTTAGTTAGCAAGACATTCCTATTTTTATAGCTCGAAGTTCTTAACTTTCTTGTTAGCAAATGTTAACAAGGTTTAAAATGTATAAAGTAAGCTGTGGCATGTAAAAAATTTCAGCCTATCCTGGCTTTTCCTTTTTTTATACCTATGTTCAATGAAAATGTCCTACTGACAGGCAGAATGTCTGGGCAACTTTATAGATAGTGTTCCCACCTCAGGGCCACAAGGTCACAGATTCATTCCTGATTCTATTTAAAAAACACTCAACAATGGTAAGTTTGTGTGTGCTTTTATGAGCAGGAGCTGTTTTATATGATCCAAGATCTTAAAGATACTCCAAGGAATCTTGCACGTATTCTGGGCTGTGAATTGGGAAGGCTGAAATATGGCGCTTGCTGCAAAATTGGGGAGCTTCATGGAATCACGAGCAAAGACTGAGTGTAATAATTCTCAGACATTGTGTCTACACAAAGCCAAAAAGTAGTTTGTTTTCATGGTGGCAATCAAAGCGCTTGAAAGGCATTTCAACCTGCTGTTCCAGCGTCATTTTGCCAGTGGTCATAAAATGAAACAAGGCAGAGGGTTTAAAAAAAAAAAAAGGAAAAAGAAAAAAGCAGACCCCACTCAAATCACACAGACATTTTATAACTATTTTAGACACTGCAGGCCTTTCCTTCTTGGGGAGTGCATAAATATGGCTTCTGAGAAGTTGCCTGCAGAATCCCCGAAGGCCCCCTAAGTGTAGAAGTGTAACAACCATCAACACTCTAATGAGCAAACACAGGGCACTCCTAGCAGAAGGGGATTAGGAAATAGCTCAGTTGGGTGGCTACCATGATTTTCTGAGGAGTGCTGACAAAAGAACAAAACAATCCAATTCTGAGCTACATACCTGGGTTAAATTGCTGTGTGACCTTAGACAATAGATTATCCTTTCTGAGTCTTTATTGTCCCCTTTGAATTGAGGAAAAAGGGTAAAGGTTTCTTATAAGTAAAAAAATTCATGATTCAAAAACCTCATATGAAGTAGGTAACTAAAATATGGCAATTATCCATTGTTTTGTATAAACAATGCACACACAAGTGTCTCTCTGACCCAAAGCTGTCACACAGTCTGTGGTAGAGATGACTCCCCTAGAATTCTACACTTTGGTGGTCCTACGCCTACCCCTGAGCAAGAATTGTGGATTTCCCAACCCAGTGGTAGCTTCTACTCCCTATGGCTTGTGCAATCTAGGGATATATACACTATCCCACAATTGCTTTTCATGTATATTATATTCTGGATCAGATTTCAGGAATGCACTGTGTGTGTGTGTGTGTGTGTGTGTGTGTGTGTGTGTGTGTGTGTGTGTGTCTGTCCACAAAGCTGGGAAGCTCGTAACCTTCTATCAACTTGCTGTTTAACTTGCCCCATCTGCCTAATCCCACTCCTCTATTTAGAGTAATCATCCCAAAGCTATATATAGTTCTACAACCCTCCTCACAGCACACATGTAAGTGATTGGCTTTTCTTTCTCGAAAATTCTGTTTTTCAATCATTCCTATATATAATCACCAGAAGTAATTATTAGACCTTTCTGCCAAATAACCACAAAGCCAAATTCTTGTGGTAAATGATGTGTTCCCAGTGGCATGGTAACAGCAAAAGGGTCCCTTAACTCTACCTACTATTGAACCTGTTTCCAGATCTCTGGCATGAGTCCAACAATATAGGGGTGTGTATTAAAGAATAGAAATTGACTATATTTGGAAAGTCTCACCTAGAGAGATGACAGGAAAGATAAATGACTAAAGTATATCCGGAGATGGTAGGATTCACTTTTAGGTTATTTCACATAGAATGTTCTAGACCAAGTTGTAGAGTTTTTGTGTGATTAAGGGAAGTATTTAATGGTAATGATTCCTCCCAGATGTTGAGTTTTACAGTTTTCAGAGCATTTTTTTCTCTGAATTATCTCATTTGAGCTTCTGAGATGAGCAAGTTATTATGATTCAAATTTTAGAGATGAAGAAACTGAGGTTCCCAGAAGTCAAGTGACTTTCTTGAGGTTTCACAGCTACAACATGGCAGAACTTGTATTAGAACACATGGTTGTAATTATGCCACCACGAGGATGTTGCCTTATCAAAGGGATTTGAACAACTCAATCAAATATTAGGGCAGACATTTTTTTTTTTTTTTTTTAGTGGAATTTTTTTTTTTTTTTATTTTGGCATATTATGGGGGTACAGATTTTAAGGTTTCAATAAATGCCCATTTCCCCCCCACCCCCCAAAAGTCTGAGTCTCCATCATGACCATCCCCCAGATGGTGCACATCTCACTCACTATGTATGTATATACCCGTCCCCCTCCCCCCTCCCACCTGCCCAATACCCTATTACTGTAGCACCTATGTGTCTACTTAGGTGCTACTCAGTTAATACCAGTTTGCTGGAGAATATATCTGGTGCTTGTTTTTCCATTCTTGGGATACTTCACTTAGTAGTATGGGTTCCAGCTCTAACCAGGAAAATATAAGGTGTGCTATATCACCATTGTTTCTTAGAGCTGAATAGTACTCCATGGTGTACATATACCACATTTTATTAATCCATTCTTTGATTGATGGGCACTTGGGCTGTTTCCACAGCCTTGCAATTATGAATTGTGCTGCTATAAACATTCGAGTGCAGGTGTCTTTTTTGTAGAGTGTCACTGGATCATTTGGGTAGATGCCCAGCAATGGGATTGCTGGATCAAATGGTAGATTCACTTGGATCGCTTTAAGGTATCTCCATATTGCTTTCCACAGAGGTTGAACTAGTTTGCAGTCCCACCAGCAGTGTAGGAGTGTTCCTCTCTCTCCGCAACCACGCCAACATTTATTGTTTGGAGATTTTTTGATAAAGGCCATTCTCACTGGGGTTAAGTGATATCTCATTGTGGTTTTGATTTGCATTTCCCTGATGATTAGAGATGTTGAGCATTTCTTCATATGTTTGTTGGCCATTCTTCTGTCTTCTTTAGAAAAATTTCTGTTCAAGTCCTTTGCCCACTTTTTAATGGGGTTATTTGATTTTTTCTTCCTAATTTTCGTGAGTTCTAAGTATATTCTAGTTATCAGTCCCTTATCGGATGCATAGGATGCAAAAATTTTCTCCCATTCTGTAGGCTGTCTGTTTACTTTCATGACTATTTCTTTGGCTGTGCAGAAGCTTTGTAGTTTGATCATGTCCCATTTATTTATTTTTGTTGCTGCTGTGATTGCCTTTGGGGACTTCTTCATAAACTCTTTGCCCAGGCCGATGTCTAGGAGAGTGTTTCCAACTTTTTCCTCTAGAGTTCTAATAGTTTCATATCTTAGGTTTAAGTCTGTTATCCAGCGTGAGTTGGTTTTTGTGAGAGGTGAAAGGTGTGGGTCCTGTTTTAGCCTTCTACAGGTGGCTATCCAGTTTTCCCAGCACCATTTATTGAAGAGGGATTCTTTTCCCCAGCGTATGTTTTTGTCTGCTTTGTCAAAGATGAGATGGCTATATGAGGATGATTTTATATCAGGATTCTCACATCTGTTCCACTGGTCAATATTCCTGTTTTTGTGCCAATACCATATTGTTTTAATTACTACAGCTTTGTAGTATAGTTTGATATCTGGCATATTAATGCCTCCCATTTTGTTTTTGTTGCCTAGAATTGCTCTTGATATTCGGGGTCTTCTTTGGTTCCATACGAAGCGTAAAATTATTTTTTCTATATCTGTGAAGAATGCTGATGGGATTTTAATAGGTATTGCATTGAATCTGTAGATCAGTTTGGGTAGTATAGACATTTTGATGATATTGAGTCTGCCGATCCACGAGCATGGTATGGATTTCCATCCGTTTACATCCTCTGCTATTTCCTTCCTCAGTGTTTCATAGTTCTCCCTGTAGAGGTCTTTTACCTCTTTGGTTAAATATATTCCTAGGTACTTTAATTTCTTTGTTGCTATTGTGAAGGGAATTGAGTCTTTGATTTGGTTCTCAATTAGATTGTTGTTGGCGTATATGAATGCCTCTGATTTCTGTGTATTGATTTTGTATCCTGAGACTTTACTAAATTCATTGATCAGTTCCAGGAGTTTCTTGGTTGAATCCTTGGGGTTTTCTAGATACAATATCATATCATCAGCAAACAGTGAAAGTTTGATCTCTTCTGCCCCTATTTGGATACCTTTGATTCCATTTTCTTGTCTGATTGCTGTAGCCAAGACTTCCAGCACTATGTTGAACAGAAGTGGAGATAGTGGGCAGCCTTGTCTGGTTCCAGTTCTAAGTGGGAATGATTTCAATCTTTCCCCATTCAGTATGATGTTGGCTATGGGTCTGTCATATATGGCTTGTATCATTTTTAGGTATGTCCCTTCTATGCCTATTTTCTTAAGTGTTCGTATCATGAAAGGGTGTTGAATTTTGTCAAAAGCTTTTTCTGCATCTATTGAAAGGATCATGTGGTCTTTGTTTTTGCTTCTGTTTATGTGGTGAATTGCATTTATAGATTTACGTATGTTGAACCATCCCTGCATCCCTGGGATGAAGCCCACTTGGTCGTGGTGGATTATTTTTTTGATAAGTGTCTGGATTCGGTTAGCTAAGATTTTGTTGAAAATTTTTGCATCTATATTCATTAGGGATATTGGTCTGTAGTTTTCTTTTTTTGTTGCATCCTTTCCTGGTTTTGGTATCAGAGTAATATTCGCTTCATAAAAGGTGTCGGGGAGGTTTCCGTTCTTCTCGATGTTGTGGAATAGTTTCTGCAAGATAGGTACTAGTTCTTCTTTGTAAGTATGGTAAAATTCAGGTGTGAAGCCATCTGGACCGGGACTTTTCTTTTTAGGGAGATTTTTAATTGCTGTTTCTATTTCAGCTGTTGAGATTGGTCTGTTCAGGGAATCTATTTCTTCCTGGTTGAGCCTAGGGAGGCTGTGTGTTTCTAGAAATTTGTCCATTTCCTCCACATTTTCCAGTTTGTGTGCATAAAGATTTTTGTAGTATTCATAAATTGTATCTTGTATCTCTTTGGGATCAGTTGTGATATCTCCTTTTTTATTCCTGATGGAGCTTATTAGAGATTTCTCTTTTCTGCTTTTCGTTAGCTTAGCCAACGGCGTGTCAATCTTGTTTATTTTTTCAAAGAACCAACTTTTTGTTTTATTAATCTCCTGAATAGCTTTCCTGTTTTCAATTTCGTTTAGTTCTGATTTGATCTTGTTGATTTCACTTCTTCTGCTGGGTTTGGGGTTGGTCTGTTCTTCTTTTTCCAGCTCTTTGAGTCGTTTCATTAGATTGTCTATTTGTGATCTTCTTGCCTTTTGGTTATAGGCATTTATGGAGATAAACTTTCCTCTCAGAACTGCTTTAGCTGTGTCCCAGAGGAGTTGATAACTTGTCTCTCCATTGTCGTTTTCTTCATAGAAGTTTTTTATTTCCGTCTTGATTTCTTCATTTACGAAGTAATCATTTAGTAGGAGGTTGTTTAATTTCCACGTTTTTGTGTAGAAATGTGAGTTTCTGTTAGGGTTGATTTCTAGTTTTATTCCACTGTGATCTGAGAAGGTACATGGTATGATTTCTATTTTTTTAAATTTCTTGAGATTTTCTTTGTGTCCTAGGATATGGTCAATCTTAGAGAATGTCCCATGAGCTGATGAGAAGAACGTATATTCAGTGGATTTTGGGTAGAATGTTCTGTAGATGTCTGTCAGACCCAATTGTTCTAGAGTTTTGTTTAAGTCCATTATTTCTTTATTAATTTTCTGTTTGGAGGATCTGTCTCGTGCCGTCAGTGGGGTGTTGAAATCCCCGGCGATTATGGAGTTGCTATTAATCCATTTGCTTAGCTCCAATAAGGTTTGCTTTATGAATCTGGGTGCACCTAAGTTGGGTGCATATATATTTAAAATTGTTATCTCTTCTTGTTGGACTGTGCCCTTCACCATTATATAATGACCCTCTTTGTCTTTTACTACTTTTGTTGGCTTAAAAACTAAATCGTCTGAAATTAGAACTGCCACACCAGCCTTCTTTTGGCTTCTGTTTGCTTGGAATATTGATCTCCACCCTTTTATTTTTAGTCTATGTGCATCCTTGCAGGTTAAATGTGTTTCCTGAAGACAGCATATACTTGGCCTGTATTTTCTTATCCATTCAGCCAGCCTATGTCTCTTGAGTGGAGAGTTTAAGCCATTCACATTTATTGAGAGAACTGATAGGTAAGGTAGATTACTGATCATTCTGTTGGGTTGGATGTTGTTGCTATGATTTCTGTCTTGAGCCATTGTAATATCTAGCCTTTAATATCTTTGGGTTTTGGTTGTTTTTATATCCGTGGATTATTATTATGATGTTCCGTGCATAACGCTGTTTTAAGTACTTCTTGTAGGGCTGGTCTTGTCTTGGTGAATTCTCTGAGCCTTTGCTTGTCTGCGAATGTTTTTATTTCTCCTTCATATATGAAGCTTAGTTTTGCAGGGAATAATATTCTAGGCTGGGCATTGTTTTGTTTCAAAAGAGTGAGAATGGGGCCCCAGTCTCTCCTTGCTTGTAAAGTCTCATTAGAGAAGTCTGATGTTATTCGAATTGGCTTTCCCTTGTATGTCACTTGCTTCTTTTGTCTTACAGCTCTTAGAAGGGCCTCTTTAGTTGATACTTTGGTCAGTCTGATGACTGCATGACGTGACGTCTTCCTGTTTGCATTGAATCTCCCAGGGGTCCTCTGGGCTTCTTGAACTTGTATATCGAGATTTTGAGCAAGGCCTGGGAAATTTTCCTCTATTATATCTTCAAAAAGCTTGTCCAGCCCTTGAGTGTTGTCTTCCTCCCCTTCGGCTAAACCTATGACCCTCACGTTAGGTTTTTTCACATAATCCCACAGCTCTTGTAGACTTTGGTCTTTTCTCTTGTTTCTCTGCTGTATTTCTGTGACTAATTTATTTAATTGGAAGGTGTTATCTTCAAGCTCTGAGATTCTTTCTTCTGCTTGATCTACCCTGTTCTTGAGACTTTCCACAGTATTTTGTAGTTCTCTGAGTTGATTCTTCATCTCCAGGACTTCGGTTAAAGTTTTCTTCACTGTGTCAATCTCTTTGTTGAACCTTTGTTCCATTTCTTGGAGGTTTTTTGTGTTTTCTTGGTGTTGGTTATTGAGTTGTTGTTGCAGCTGGGTGAGTGTTCTTATGATCCACATACGAAATTCCTTTTCTGTCATATTGGTTGCCTGATTTTGGTCGGTGTCCGTTTCTAGGGGGCTGGTGCTCCTCCTTGGGGGTGTGTTTTCCGTTTGGTTCTTCATATTTCCTGAGTTCTTTCGCTGATTTCTTCCCATGTTGATCAGTTGTTGTTTCTTTCCTTAGGTTATTATTTGGGTATTCACACACCTTGTTTAGTTTCTGAGGCGTTAGGTGGTGCCTGTGGGTGAAATTGGACCACTCCCTGTATATTGAGTCAGTGGGTGCCGTGGAAAGGCTGTGCAAGATGCTGTCCCTGTCAGTAGGTGGCGTTTGCTTGGAGGAACAGGCTATGGTGTTGATTTTGAGTCCTGTTATCAGCTCTCGTTCTGGGCGGAGCTGGGTTGGGTAAGCCTGCCCTCAGGCCGTTAGCAGGGGTCAAAGTTCTGTTCTCTGCTGTCAGGGCGGGGCTGGAATGGTCCCGCTCAGCCAGAAAGTCTGGGTGTGGGGGTGGGGCTGTCTGAGACCCACAGTCTGCAGCAGGCCTCACTTCTTTCCACCCTCCCCAACTCCGCAGCTACTCCTGAGCCTCTGCCAGCAGGCCAGACCACAAGCCACCAGGCCTCCCCGGACTGTGATGCAGGCGGGGAGGTTCCCTGCACAGGAACGCCACCTGGGTTGGGCGCACGGCCTCCTCCTGGGACGCCGTTCCGCCCGATCCGCCCCTGGAGGCACACAGACCTCTAGGACGCCGATCCGCCCCTGGAGGCACACAGACCTCAGTAGGCTGTTCACGTATAATCCTTCTGTGCCCCGGGCAATGCTAGCCCTCGGTGCAGGGGATCTGGTCTGCAGGTCCGACCTCTGGGTCCCAGAGTTCAAACTGTATTCCCACCAGGGAGAGGGTTTCCGGTCCTAATTCACCCACAGGGAGCCCAAGCTGGGTCTATGTCTCTCAGCCTCTGAGTCGGCACCGTTTTCCTGGGAACACGGTACCAGCAGCACCTGGGAGGGCGGGCGGGGTCCCAAACGGGAAGGTCCCGTTCCCTGGAGGTGCCTCCGGCTGGTGGCTGTATTGTCTCTCTGGGCAGCCGCGGGTAGGGTCGGCGGAGGGGAGGAGGAGGCAATATGGCGCCTGCCGCGCGGCTCTCCGTGCACACGGAGGTGCCCGGAGGAAGTTGGGAACCTGGTGCCACGTCTGCTACAGGCTCACCGTTGGCAGGCGGCGGCAGTCTCTGGGCTGATGTCCGCAGGTCTCTCCACCCGCTGGGGAGCCCACCAGCAGTCCCGAATGCAGGGGAGGGGAAACAGCAAATCCACCTACCCTTGCCGCTGGTCTCCGGGCTGCTCCGGTGGTCTCAGCCTCCAGTTCTCCTCCGCAGCCTCCTCCCGTGGAGTCTCCCGGGGTCTCAGGTACCCCTCCTTCCGGCCCTTGTCCGCTGTATGCTCGTCTTCTTGCTTCTTTCCTCTAGTTTCTGCTAGAATCGGTCTTTTCTGCAGAGACCCTCTGTCTGGCGGTGTTATTCGTCCGCCATCTTGCTCCGCCCCCCAGGGCAGACATTTTTAGCTGAGAAGGGGAACTGGGGAAATGCATGTTAGGATTACAAAGGGGCTGTTTGAAATATAGTGCTTGTCTCCATCCTCCTTTCTCTGTAAATAAAAATATGTCTCAGAATGGGGGTGGGGAAATAATTTTGAGAACATCTCCCACATAATTCTAATATGTACCTCTGGTTTGAAAGGCACCACATCGGGGTTTCTCCTCCTTGCAGTGGTATTCTCACTGCACTCATTCTAAGATGAACAATGAATTGTGTTCAGGTCTGCCATAAAGTGAAGGAACTAATGGTGTAAGTAAGGAAATAGGACACTGTTGACTTTTGGGTGACTGATGTGAAAAGATCATAGGTTTAGACCATAATTAATCACTTACAAGATTGTATAGTATCCCCATCTAAAGCAGCTGAACAAAGAGATGATGTGTGAATTCATTATACACTAAATTCACTTTTTACTCTTCTAGATGATGGCAATATGGATTCATGGCCATTTCAAACTCATGGAGGTGAATGGTTCTTCCTGTGCTTATGCCCTTTGCATTGTCACTTTGCACTAACTCTCATCAAGAGGTGGAGTCTTTGCCTACCCTTTACGTCTGGGCTGGCCACTATGACTTTCTTTGTCCAGCAGTATGTAGAAGTATTGTTGTGCTAGTTCTGAGCCTAGACTTCAAAAAGAACATGTACTTGCATTCCTTCTCCTCACTGCCACAGCAGCCACGCAGGCAAGGCTGGGCTAGTTATCCAAAGGATGAGAGACTTCATGCAGGTGCTGGGGCTCAGAAAACTGTACCCCAAAATGAAGTCCTCAGAAGCAAAAGCTTTTCTATGACCTTCTCCTGTCCTCCTGCCTCCCAGTTCCATCCATCCCTAAGGCTAGTCATCGAATCCCTCTTTTGCAAGGTAGGTCATAGAAACTAGAGCCCCTTTTCCTGAAAGCCAATCATAAAACCTAACACTACTCTATGTAAAAACTGGCCATAAAGACCGTCTGACCTACCTTGTTTGATTGTAGGTGATAAGATCCCCATTCCAGAGAGGACCCTACCCCACACCCAGAAAGAAGGAATGCATGCTCAGAGAAGCCTAGAAGAATCCAGAGAGGCCTTGCTAGATTTCCCCCACTCAGCCTATTAACATTAGATCATATGCTTTTTGTCTGTTCATACTTCTAAATGACTGCTCATACTATGGGGAACCTAAGCATAAAAATGGAGCATTCCCCCTTTATCTTAGGGTCTTCATTCTGAAGGCTCCCATGTGTACACATTAAATAAATTTGTATGCCTTTTCTCCTATTAATCAATCTATTTCATGTCAGTGAGTTTTTAACAAACCTTTAGGGGGCCAAGGACCTTGGTTGGTACAGTTGCAACAGGAGCCATCCCAGCTAGCTCCTCTAACCAAGGAGGCATGAGGGAGTCATCCCAGACTGAGAAGGTGAGGATATTGACTCCACCTCTCCATGTAAGGAGCTGCAGGTACGTTGCAAAGGGATGCAGACACAGGGAAGGGTGGAGAATTGCAGACATTTTGCACAATCCACCACAGCTACTGCACTGGGGCTACTGAGTACATTAAATATGTCAACATATATGAAACATTTAGAGCAAGCCTGATGCTGAATAAGTGCTCAATAAGCATGAGGTGTTATTACTGTTTCTGAACTGGATTCCACAATGTGTAAAAGGTCTAATTAACACCACGATGACCCTTACTCTTAGGAACTGATACTGACAGATCTCACAAACCTGTGGTGCCCTCTAGGAGCACACACAGGGGCACAAATGAAAGAAAATTCAATCAAAGCACAATAGACCCCTAATTATTTTTCTTTCCTGAATGGAAGCATCTCCATTGACAACACTCCCCTCCTCCCCCCCCCCCCCCCCCCAGAAAAAGTGTTTTGTCTCTTTTATTCAGGCTGTGACTAAAAGTTTCAATGGTAAAGATGACTCATACCCTAACGAACTGGAGGAATTTTTTAATGGATTTTTAACCCATTGTCTTGCTCTCATGAAATTGCTGAATGGCATCAGAGGGTAAAACCTATCAAAGAAATAAGCACTGGATGACATGTGGCAGATTTTCCAGCTCACCATGGAAAACTTCAAATCAACTTGTTTCTCTGGGGACAGATCACATCCGGGGCTGTTCCTGTCCCCTAGGACTCATAAATGTTCCTATCTTCAGGGTACAGGTAAGGCCTTCACATTCTTTGAGAATAACAGTCTGTTCATTTCCTCCGTGGCTATAAAGTGACTTTATTGGACTTCAGTATCTAAAGGAAACAGACCTCTGGGTTAGAGGATGCCTTCAGGTAATCACTGCCTATTTAGAGACTTGATCCTCAGACAAGTGAGTTTGGAAGATGCTCTTGAACTCTTTGAAATGTAAGTTAAAAGGAAGCTTCCTGGCTTGCTCATTGTTGTTGGGGGCAAGAAGCATTTATATAGTTAAAAAGTGGTTAGAAGGTTTAGCCGTACAGCATGAGTTATCACTAAGCAATGTTTCCCCATGATTCAGCAAAAAAAAGAAAAAAGAAAAAAAGAAAAAAGATATATATATACTTCTCCAGGGAGAAAAGAAGTTGAGACAGTGAGAGAAATCTTTTGCTATCACAGTGGGACTCAGTATTTTACAAGTCCAAGGAGTATTTGGCCTCACCATCCTTTCCTATTATACACTAAATTATATAAAAATTTGGGTGAGTCTCAATCCAAAGAGAAAAACACACTCATTTATGTGATCAGAGAAGCACAAAGGGCTTCTGCTCAAAGTTTGATTTAACCTACTGGTTAAATTCTAGCTCTGTGTTTTCTAAAGTCCGGTCTGTGGAGGCAGGCTCCAGTGACAAGTAATTCTCTATGCAAATAGATTGAGGGAAATATTGCACACTATATTTCACTCTTGTGCATTCACAGCACCTGTGGCATATTAAAGATTTGGAAAAGCTGGGCAATACAGAAACATGTGTAGCTGTAATTCAATGTTTCCAGAAGATATGTAACCAAGAGACCTTCCTTTATTTTCTCTTTTAATTATATAAAATAAAATGTCGTTTGAGATCAAGTCGTCTTTGAGAGATCAGAGAGTTCAAGTAAAGCAGATTAACATAACACACTTTGTAGGATGCTGTTTTAAGTACGCAATACAAATCGACATCTTTGAAAAATGGTTTGCACAAGTATTAGGTAACTTATAGCTTCAGGCTTCTAGTTATGAACTGTTTTATGTTTGGGATCTTCTATTTGAATCTGAAAAAAATTTAAACAATCCATTGGAAAGAAATCTAAGTAAAAAATATCTGAAACAAATTATCAACAAGATTAAGGTATGCCTAGGGGATAGCATTGCTATAACTGAAGGTAGATAATTTATGGCACTTGGCCACCAATGGTTCTAGACATAACTATGAAAGGTAGGGGATTCTTCTCCATGACATCCCTCATGCTACTTTATTCCACTTGTCTTATTTGCCCTTTTCCTGGACTCTTTGCTACTCTAACCATCTGCTTTGCCATTTTGCAACATGGGCATGTGAAATCAACCTGGATGGGTATAAGGTCAGGGTTCAAATGCTGGGGCCCACTGGTTTCTAACACTCATTCTTCCTACTAGTCCTTTACTTCCCTCTCTTGGCAATTTAAGGGTCCTGAAGACACAGGTTGATTTTCCTAAGCTTTTGAATATTAAAAAAATAATAATAATAAAATAAATAAAATAATAATAATAATTAAAAAACCCCGATTGAGATATTTGCATGTTTTTTTTAAAAAAAATGTAAGAAAAATAGAAAAATTGATAGCAAAAAGTATTTTAAACACCTGTGACCCATACTGATGGGGTGGGTTTAGAAATGAAAAAGGGATCTTTGGAGCTTTCAGGGTTGGAAGCCAATACTTCCTTTATCTGTTTCTTTCTTGTCCTCTCCTTTCTAGGTTATTTTCCCTCCCTTTGGTCTTCTAATAGAGTATACAAAGAACAACTTAACCCTATTTGTTGCTGGCTAAAGACATAGTTGACTTATATTTTATTTCACATGATTCTGACATGTATTTTCTTAGAACAAAGTCAGGCTATGTACCTGGTTACTCCTATATGGTAAACAGTAAGACCCACTCAACAGTGGAAACAAATGTTAGTTTTAAATAGCTGATATTTCCAAGGTTTTTTCATTTCTAACAATATCTAATGGAAATATCCCCTCAAATTTAGGACTGGATTACAACCAATTCCTACTCCACCCATCAAGATGAATAAGCAAAGAACCCACTATCAATCAACTGGGTCAAGTAAATTTCCACATTGTGATGTGGAGATTGGTAATGTTTATATATGGAAAGAGCTTCTTTTAAGTGAAAGAAGAAAGAATGGTAGTAAAAGGAGTAGTTATATTCAGATTTCTTGAATTTCATCTGCAACAAGTTGTAAACCCAGAATCAAATCTACTGTTTACTGTGGGAAACCTTACAAGTTGCACCAGAAATTTTTGTCTTGAAGTGTTTTGCGTGAATTATTTCACTTTTGGTTGTCATTTCATGTCTTTTACTACTCCATAAGTACTTCCAATAAAGGTGAACTCTATGGAAGGCTTTTTCTTCTTTAAATAATCTATTCTAAAAGACTCAATGACAAACACTTCAACCCAGTGCCATCTCTTACTCAATGGGCAGCTTTTTCATTACAGTATTGGACCCACTTACTGGGAATATTAGCTTTATAATAGATGCAGTTGTGGGAGTAGACAAGGGCACGCATGTGCTCATCTTACTGAGAATGTTAAGAGAAGCCCAACCTGACTGAGCTTATTTTCCATATATGTGTGAGTTGATTATGGGGGATGAGAGAGAGTGTTTTCATCTGCTAATTTGTTTTTTAACTGAGGCTGCTTACTTATTAAGAAGTGCATTGAACACTCTATTAATCCACTGGTTTAGCATGGTTGTCTTGAGGCTAAACTTAAGATCAGACTTGCAGTCTACAGTATCTTGCTTTTCCTAAGCGTTTGAATATTAAAAATAATAATAGTAATAAAGGAAATCATGCCCTTGTCTGTGATGTGGTTGAGGAAATTTCGAGCAGATTTCTTTGCTTTTGGCTGGAATTTTATCACCTCATTTCACTTTGAGGCCCTGAATAGTATTTATATGTTGCTTTTATTTTTTTTAATGTGAGAAAAATGCCATCGACCCAGGGCTCCCAAAACCTGCCGATCATCACAAAATATGCCATTTCTCTGAGGAATTTTTCAAGGAAATTGGAATAGTAGTGAAGGAGAACTTTAAAAAATACAGAAATGCCCTGGAAATAATGTAAAATGTGTGCATGCCCCCCACCAGAATTGACAATTCATTCAGCAGCCCAGGTAGTGCAGCAAATAGTTACTTGAGAAGCTGCCATGTGACAGGCTCAGTCCTAGATTGCGGTGGAACCAAACTCCAGCCCTCTATGAGCTAATTCCCTAGTGAGGGAGATGGAAAAGTACCGACAGCAGAGAGAGATCACACATTTTACATACAGGCATATGTGCCACCAAGAAAAATAAAGCAAGTTTAGGAGAGAAGGATGATGAAGAAAAGAAGGACTGCTGTATTTTAGAAGGGATGTTCAGTTATCTCTGATAGGATTACATTTCAAGTGACATGAGATGCCATTTTGGATGACAATTCTTTGCATTGTGTTATAATCTCTCTTTAAGGTCTTTTAAAAAAGGAAGTGTGATATTATAGATATAGTTGAAAACACTTTGACCCCAGTTCCATCTCATCATCACTTTCTGGATGAGTCTGATGTGTTTTCCTTCAAACATTTAAAAATATTTTGACAAACATACATATATGTTTATGTATATATTCTTAAATATAACAAGTTTATATGTGTGTGAGATTAGTACATAATATTTTGTGCCTATGTGTAAAAAAGTTTTTATACTATATTATTTTCATTGTAATACAGCTTACCATTTTCATTCAACTTTAGGTTTTCTATGAGTGTGGATCACTCCACTGATATAGTTCATTCATGTTAACTGGTATATAGTGTTCTGTGGAACGACACATCACAATTCATTTACTATTTCCCTATTGGTGAACCTTCAGGGTGTTATCATATTTCATCATTGCAAGCAGTGTTCCAACAAGCATCCTTGGGCCTGTCTTCTTGTGCACATGTGGATGATTTTTGCTGGCTATAGATTTAAAAGTAGAATTTATTAGGATATAAAGGAGGGGAATTTTTTAATGCAGATTCCTAAATTTCATTCCAGATGTCTTGAATCACAATATCTGAGAGCAGGACTTGGGCATCTGTATTTTTTAAAAGCCCTCAGGATATTGAAATGCAACCTTACAAGGAATCAATGTTTTGGAGCCCATTGCTCTAGGCCGCATTAATCCATCCCACGCATAGATTAATGAGGGAGGTAGAGATGAATAGATGCTTCTTGGAATGAGGATAATTTTTGGCTGTCACTCCATTAGGCCCCAGGAATGGATAGTGCCGGTGTCTCCAAGATAACCTTTCCTGGCTTGCAGACCCACCTGCTAGCTGCTGTTAGCGTTGGCTGCTAAAGGTTCACAGTTGCTCCTGCCTCAAAGAACTGCCCTCAGCAACAGCCAGAGCCTGAAGGCTATACCCCTTTCACCCCTTTCCAGTAAACTCAACTGACACTAGGGTAGAAAAGGCTCATACTCTTACCTCAAGTTGAGACCAACTCTGTGGTTTAATTACTGCTCCAGAGCTTACCATGGCAACAGGCTAAGGATAGATTCAATCTCAGCCTGCAACCCTGCCTCTTCCTGCTTTTCTTTCCTCTTCTCCTGACAGTGTATCCTCATTTTATCCTGTGCACCTGATATCATGTGCCCCTGACTTCTTATTTTAAGCCCTGCTTCCAAAGAACCTACACAAAGACACCCTTTTGTTCATTTTTTCCCTTTTGTTTACTTTTTCTTCTATTGCTTTTGTTAGCCCTTTTTTTTTTTCTTTTTATGTTACTCATTAGTGTATACCTACCTATTCCATCTCACCTGTCAAGAAAATGAAGCAATTATTTCAATTTTCACTTACCTGTAAGAAATGCACTTAGCCCATTCTGGGGCAAAGACCGGCAGACACATCACCCTTGAAGGATATCCTTCTGTCTTATAGTCTGGTGGGCTGAGGAAGGCCTGAACCCTTAGTTTAATTAACGGTAACACTGGGCTTCCTGCTCAAACTTCTTATAGCCCTCCCTCAGCCCTCTTAATCACAAGTTTGTACTGCATTCTCAGAGTGTGGCAACATGGCGAGCAGTAGTCCTGTCAGTGACCATTTCCTACTATGCAAACACAACGTGCACCAGAAATGAGGAAATGCAGCTGTCCTCATGTGCTTTGGAGACATTTTGTCCATGGAGCTAAACCAACACCACTTGGATCTGGCTCCCTTGGCAAAGCCTCCCCTGCTCCTATGAAGCCACAGCCTTATGCTGCATCCTCAAGCCAGTAAGTGTGCTGTCAAGGGACATTTATAAACACGTGGCTGGCTTGCTCTTATTTTATAAAAATAATAATAGATGTGGAGACCTTGGAGCTCTAAATCAAGCATTCATCTATGCTTTGAAGTCATGGCCAGAAAGTAAATCCTGAGGCCCTTTAAAACCAGCCCTGTTTCAAAGGGAGTGGCAGAAGGCTTGAAAGACAAGCCTTTTCCTCTCATCCAGGCTATGCCAGGGGTGTGCTGGGCACACTCACAACCCAAATTTTCCCCCAAACAACAAAAGCTTGTAACTTCCAAGGACATGGGCTGGTGGAGAGAGAAGCCAAGACCTTCTGGGAAACCACCAGTTTGGTTATGCCCTGAGAGCTTTTAGTCCAATAAGAAATGTGACTTCTGGGCCTCAAGCTGTTAAAGAGGGAATTATCTGGTTTCCCTTGTGACTCAAGTCCAATTTTCTCATGGCTGTATCCCCACCTTTGCCTCCTGGGCAACCACCCCACATTGACAGGTGCAGATGTGCTTTCCCAGGTAGAAAAGGATTAGCTCAATTCCATTGCTTTTGTTCCTATCTTCACTCAAAATTTTCCATTATGCAAGGCTGGAATGAGAGAAAGTTAGCTACAATTCTGCCACTAAATTTTTACCTCTGTTAGGGAAAGAATTTATCTCAAGTCCCCAATGTCCTTCCACCACAATAAAAACTCCTGGGGCACCATGCAGGGCAAAGCAGATGGTTCATCTTCCACACTAGCATCCAAGTGGACTGTGCCTACGAGGGCACACTGAATGTCTGATCTGGAATCTGGACTCTTAACTGCTGACTCAAATTAAAAAAAAAAAAAAGTCTATTCTTACTGGCCTAATTTTAGCTCCGTTAATTTAATGTTTGCTTTTATGGTCCTTGAGTATTTGCTGGAATTCTACATAACTAGACTTCTAGTTGTGAGCTTTTTGGATCAAACTTGCTTTATAGCCAAAAACCTTCAGCATGACATATTTGGAATGTGTCCTCTTTGTTCTCTTAGGCCCTAAAATGAAAACACATTAGCACTCCAAGAGAAGATCTGGTGTCAGATTCTAGTTTTATAGAAGGGGGGAATTCTTGGGTAAAATAGTCACAAATTTCCCATCAACCCTACTGAATCCTCGCTCTTCACATGTAGGTGTCCCTCTGGGCCCCTGATGGCCCACTCTTTCCCCATCTACCACCAAAACTCTCAGGCAAGCAGCAGCAGCAATCAGTTATTCTCAACTTCCAGTGGATGTAAGACATTGTGTTATCTCACCCACGGCAAGAGTTTTTTTTTAAGTTTAGTGCTTACTGTGGAATAAAAGGCATTGCTGGGGATTTGTACGGGAATCGAGAAGAGATAGAGGATACATGTGAGAGTGGGGTGTTTCTAAGAGCTTCCTGAGCCCCCTGAAATAAAATGGGCTTTTTTGGGTATAAATCAGATTGATGTGCCATTAGACATAAACTGAGAGTCTCTGAAATAGGTAAGAATTGGAGGTATCAACCCACCATCACTACTCATTGAGGTCTCATCTGAACATTTATGATAAGATTATGTCATTATTTTGCACTGTAGAAAACTATCATTTTTCAAATAACTTAGCACCAGTCAAAACAATAATATAATCATATAGTCAATATAGCTTCAAGCTTTCCAAACATTTTTATATGAATCTATACACCAGCCTTTTGAGATACATAGACATATATTTAAGATTGAAGATTCATACATTTTATATTACAATATCGATGTTCAGAAAAAAGGTAGCAGGCTGCAAGGAGCAGAGCTGAGACATAAACCTCAGTTCTCCAGATTCATAATTCAGTGCTCTCTCTGTGATATCAGGCTCCCTCTACTGAAGCTAATTAATGTGAATCAAATAGTATTTGGGGAAGGCATATAAAATCTCCCTAAACCCAAGAAGCTTATGATATCCCAGAGGTAGCGTGGATAATAGGAAAAACTCAATATGTGACTTTGTCTATGACATTACTCTTTGATTCCTACCTTCTTCACTCATGGCCACCCTGCTGAGTATGGCCCTGCAGGCCTCTCTCCTGCCAGACACTCCTTCCTACCATCACTCCCCAAACTGACAAACAAGAGCAGAACCGGTAAGAACAAATTATCGTGTTTCATATAGTACACCACCAGGATTGTGGGGATCCACTGAAAGATTTAAATGAATTCATTCTAATTTTTGAGATGGTTTGCTCATCAAATATAATTTTACTTGCATAAGTTTCTCATTCTTTCTCAAGAGTATCTCTGTCATAATGTGCAACAAATCTACATACGGGAAAGCTGCAATAACCAGCCAGTGCTGATGGGGCCTTAATGTGTTGTTTGGCTTCTTAGGAACCGTAATTATAATACTAAAGATCAGACACTATACCAGTAGCAATGACATTATACTGCTCTCATAGAGTTTAATCCTGCCATATTTTTAATGTGCTCCTGATTTTTGGCCAGACTAGTCAAATGAAAAAAAAAAAAATGGAAAGCTTAACATTTTTATTCAAATAACATGAAATATAGAATATAAAAATGTTTGAGCCAATGTCAGCCCAGGGTAGGTAAAATTCACTGAAAAAGCAAAGCAATCCTTCCATGCCTCCCTTGTTTACTTTGTCATAAAATTCACATCCTCAGTGCAGGTAGGTTGATCTTGAGTCTGAGCTTGTCTGAGTCCAAGCCATCAGCATTTCTACTATCACACACAAACTCTCTCCTAAAAGCTTTTACCACTTGGTACTCTCCTCACAACCAGAACAGATGAGCATTGATGCTCATTGGTATGTAGTGGCTTATGGGATACTATATTACACACTTTTATGTCCAGTAGACTATTCAGAAGGTTAAAGCCCCACTTCTCATCCTGATAAAAATGCTCCAGTTTCTTTACATCCTTCCAGAACCCTAATTCTCTGTTGTGTTTTTTTTCTTTTTTTTCTTTTTTCTTTTTCTTCTTTTTTAAACCATGCTCTGAACATGTGGATCTGTCTTTTTTCTGGGGTCCGTGTGGCCTTGCATTCCTGAGAAATCATGTTATCACTTCTTTTGTATAATTTTTACAAGAAAAGTGGTATTTCTCTGATTTAAAAATGCTGTCAAAAGGGAAACTAAGCTGTATTTTTGTTTATATGCATGCTGCTTTAGAAACCAGAAACAAACTAAAGGACTAAGGCCGATACCTCGGACTATTCTCCTCTTGAAAGAGAGATAAAAATGTCTGAGTTCCTTTCACCTGAAGAAAGTTTAAAACACAGGGATGCTCTCAAATCAGCCTCCACATGGACTTGAAATGAAAACATGTGCTGTCTCCCTCCGAGTGAGCACTGGCTTTGGAAAGGCACTGGGGAGCTGGTGCAGGGAGCCATGCCCCAAGGCGGAGGGCTAGAAAATGCAATTGTTTGACTAAAGACACAGTAGGAGATGCATTTGCCAAGAAGGAACTTCAGAAGCTCTGCTTGAACATGAGTGTGGGGAAGTGAAAATACTTTAGTTGGAATTTCTGTTACTGTCGCTGACAATGAGCTGGCTGGCTCCCCACTGGCAGATGGTGCTAGGGTGTCCCTCTTGGAGAAATACCCTGGGACAGCTGCTCCCTTGCTGCCAAAAAGAAGATGGCAAACGTGAGAGCATGAAGTATCATCAGTTCTTCTAAGATTAGGAGACTATTAAGCCACCCCAAGGAGACCGATTACTTTGGTGGAGTTTGGTTATCTATTGCTGCATAACAAAATGCCACCAAATTAGCAGCTTAAAGCAATGTTTATTATCTCACAGTTTCTGCAGGAATGCAGGTACAGTTCAGCAGGCTCACATTCCCTCACATTCTTCGGTCAAGGTGCTCTCCAAGGCGACAGTCATTTGCAGGCTCAACTCAGGGAGGGTCGGCTTCCGAGGTCACTCACGTGGCTGTTGGTAGGCTAGAGGTCCTTGTTAGCTGTTGCTGGGGTTGTCAGCATCTTGACACATTAACCTCTTCATAGAGCCATTCCAGAATGACAACTTGCTTCTCTCAGAACAAGGCCCCATGAATTTTCCATGCCCCTAAAGAGAAAGAGAGAAACAGAGAGAGACAGAGGACTCAAGACTTGAGGTGGCAGAAGCCATAGTTTTTTTATAACCTAACCTCTGAAGTGACATCTCATCACTGCTGCTGTATTCCCTTCACTAGAAGTGAGTAAAGAAGTCCAGTCTACATTCAAGGTCAGGGGATCACACAGGGGCACGGATACCAGGAGGTGGGGATCATTGATGCCTATCATAGTAGTTCCCTACTACAGATGGTGACCATATTTTCCATTTTACATGGATGCCAAGACTATTTCCTCCCTTCAATCCTTCAATGCTAGGAAGGTTATTCTAGGAGGTGAAATACTTGTTTTGAAATGAAACTCTGGTGGACTATAGAGATCATAGCCATCACTCAATGTGCCATCTTGGTTAGTGATGGTGAGCTGGCTTGTTTGGAGACAATGGGAGGATATGTTATTAGGCAGGGATATTTGTGAGCTAGAATCCTCCACTCTAATTCAGGCATGTAGAAGACTGGCTACAAATCTCTCACTTTATCTGTAGAATGGGGTTGGCCATGAGAAATCTCCCTGGTAATCTTTAGCTAAATAATGGAAAACACATGGTTAAAAAAATGTCAGGATAGGGTATAGTCACCTCCAGAAAGAGCTTATATCATTTATATCACACGTATGTTACATGTTTTTCACATTATAGTGAGAAATTTACTATGTGTGTGGGTGCTATAACTTGACCCTCACCACAAAAAAATCTCTATTTTCATGAGTCATTTTATAATCTTGGTTAATAAGGGCTCATTATGGAAAAAATAGCAAGAATTTCAATCAGGTCAACAAGAATTCGAATTAAAGAACATCATAGAATGTTAGAGGTGATAAGGACCTTTAAGATAGTTGCCTCAACTTCCTCATTTTATGAATGAGAAGATTGGCCAGAGCTAAGGATAAGCTAGAGCAGCCAATTCAGTGCTTAAGCTACTATATATTGTTTCCAACAGTGTTATAGAAATAAGGTAAAGGAAGATAAAAATATGTCCTTACTTTCTGTGTCATCATATGAAAAAGAAATTGGTAGAGGTTAGGAAATATTTTTTTCAAATAATACCTTTATGCTGCTAGCTCCTATAAGGTTTCTATTTATATTTCTAGGAACTAGACCAATACACAAAGGTGTTCAGTAAACAGGTGATTATCTTAATGGGAGCTACCCTCTGGTGATTCACACAGTTACTGTGTTCCAGTTTGTGCCCATCCACGGGTTTGATTGACTTCTGTGATCACTATTGCGAGGTCTCATTGGTGGGATAACAGTTTCAGGGTGGTTAGGACATAAAAGTTGGAGGTGATGTTCAAGGACAGTATACAGAAATTGAAGTAAAGAGGTCCAAGTTCTTCACCCCACTCTATTCTAGAGGTCCTATTTGGGAATAAGAAAACTAAGGTTCCAGGTCAGTACCTTTCATAAGTGGTTCAGTCTTGGATAAATTACAAAATTTGTGGCAACTATTTTAATCTATGAAGTTAGAGAATTGGAATAGATCGATAATTCTCAATCAGTAACAATAGCATACCATTCTAGCGGGAGGTTATATATCAGAATTTCTGAGATGTTGTAGGGAAAAAAACATGTAGATAGAAAAAAATTCTGAATTCTAGTGGTCAGAGGAACTGATTCTTGTAATGGGAGATAGGGTGTCCTGGCAGAGTTTCCAGGTAGACAAATGGGATGTCACACATATTTATTAAAGGGGGCTCAACTAGAAATACACTGGAAAGCTTTGGTTAGAAGATCACCATTCCTTCCAGTCCTAAAGTTCAGAAAGTCAGAGAATGGCAAGGGACAAGGTCATCTGAGGAAATAATGTTAGAACAGAGAAAGTTCTACAGAAAGAATGAGCTGGCCCCCAGCTAAGATTGGCCTGTAATGGCATCACAATCGGACACTGGCAAGTAGAGACAATACCTTTAAATAAAGAACACTGAGACTGGATGCTCCCATCCACTTAGGTTAAAAAAAAAAATCAAGTTTCCCAGCCCCAGCTACCTTCTTTGACAGGTCTACTCTCGTCCAACAGTGAATTTCCAGGGCTAAAAGTCAGTCACAGGTTCCAACATTTATAGCCCAAAGGAGCTCATTCTTAGGAAAATGGTCCAAGAATGTGTTGGTCTCCAATGTAAAGCCAAATTAAATTGCTATTGGCTTTAATGTTGAATAGCAAAAAAAAAAAAAAAAAAAAAAAAATCATTGTGGTTATTAAGTCTGTTATTTCAATTAATTACAAATTAATTACATTAGCATACCCAGGCCTTTTGAAGGGCAAACAAATTGAAGAAGACTTTTAAATGGCTTCTGTTTTATTTGGATTGATGCCACTGTAGTATAGACATGGTAACATTTTACAAAAATCTAAAATAATTGTATTTATATATTGATTTACTTGCATATTCATCTATTCTATAATAAAATATAAATTTGGGTAAATCTCTGAAACACATTGGAACTTTGGCTTGAAAAAAAGAAAAATACTTGAAGCAATTGCCCAGCCATAAAAATACAGGAAAATACGTGAAGATATTCTTCTCTAATCAGAGGGTGTTTTTGAAGCAATTTTCTCTTGTACCTATAGATGCCATAAAAGAAAGAAGGGGAAGACAAAATCTGATAGACTAATAAAATATTTATAATGGAAAGGGAGGGAACAGAGTATAGAAGGGAACATTGAGCTTCAAGTGAGAAGTCTTAGATTCTAAGGTGATACTTATAAAACATCCTCAGCACTGCCTAGAGCCTTCAGGATCTCTAGCTGATAATTATTTCCTATAACTTTCTGAAGTTTTGCAACATTTTTAGAAATTAAAGAAAATAAATGTACGTGCATTGCAGAAAAGTTGTAAAACACAGAAAAATACGAAGAGAAAACAAAAATATCACCAGTGCAACCATTTGGAGAAAACATGTATAAACTGGAGGAACAACCTTCTACCCTCTTTTGCTTTGTGTGTATGTGAGAGCATAAAGGTGTGTGTGTACGTGTGTGTGTGTGTGTGTGTGAATGTGTGAGAGAGAGATACTTTGAAAAAATTTTGTAGTGTAACTTGTTCAATTAAACATACATCGTGAAAAGTTTTTATATCTTTGTACAATATTAGAAAACTTGCTTTAAATGTATTTTTAAATGTGAATTTCTGAGTTTACAAATATGAGTTTATTGTAATATATTCAAGCATTCTCATTTCTCATTTTCCACAATAATTAATGACATTCCAATGTCACTCTTTGCATTGAAATTTCTGTGGATAGTCCAACAAGGAGGAAAGAGAAGTAGGAAGAAAGTGGGAGTCTGGATGTAAATATCTATGTATATGCTTTAACATTTTTCTCACAGTTGGAACTTTACAAGTATTGGAATGCCACCTAGCTTGCTGCAGAGAAAAAATGTGTCAATTATGGCAGGAACAGTTAGTTATAGGAACAATTTGGCTAGATTTAGGTAATAGAATCAGGAAAGTTTTCTCTGAATAGAGCCATCTTGTTGGTCTGGACTGGGCTGGAGAGACCAGACTTTTCTGGAGAGAAAAGGACTTCGTGGAAAAGGGGAAAAAATATTGAGAAGCCTCCTGTAGTGAGAGCCCTGGACCACTAGAGAATCTTAAAATTAAACCTTGGTAAAGGAATTAGAAAAGAATGTGAAAAAATTAGCAGCAAGGCAGGCAGGTTGAGTATCTGAGAAGACTTTAGTGTCTTCATCCTATGGTGAGTTGTATAATTATTTCATTATATATTGCAATGTAATAATAATAAAGTGCACAAGAAATGCAGTGGGCTGGAATCACCCCAAAACCGTACCCTCCTTCCCCCGTGGAAAAACTGTCTTCCATGAAAATGGTCTCTGGTGCCAAAAAGGTTGGGGGACAGCTGCTCCAAATGATCCTCTCTCTGGCTCCATCTCCCATCCCTCCTTGCCTTGATCTTACGGTCTGCTTAAAAAGACCTGCTTATGATGACCTCCTCCCCACTCCCTTGCCATGCCTTTCTCACGTTAGCTGGTGAGCATCTTTTCCGTTTGTCTTTCCTGAATCAATGCCATGCATCTTTAAGAATCAACTCCAGCCTTGATTTTTAAGAAAGCCCTGCCTCTGCCCGCCAGGAAGGCTGTGGCAGGGTGCAGCCTTCAGTCTGGTCAGGACACCCCTCCGTCCTGGGAAACCCTCGCAGCTGGGGTGGCGGCCCTTGAGGCCGGCGCAGACGCACTGGAGAGGTCCCCGGAGGAGCCTGGCAGCATCAGGGCTGCCTTCGCGCTCGGCTTGAGCTGGCCCAGTCTCCCGTGACCCGGAGGAGAGAGCGGCGACACAGCCAGGTTCTGGACCCAGCCCCGAGGAGCCTGCAGAGCTGGCGCTCAGACGGGAAGGGCTCTGGCCAGTCTGGCCTCCGTAGTCCCCGTCAGTCCCCACACAGTGGCCCATATCGGGCCAAATACCTGCCACCAGCAGCAGGTGCCCTTTGATGCCTTTTCTCAGCACCCTTGGCTGCCCCCACCACGCCCACCCCTGGCTCGCCCTTTCTCTGTCACCAGCTCCACACTGGGACGTCTCAAGCGCCCCGCTGACCAGTGCGTGCTGGGCCTCTGGATGAAGAGGGCATGAAGGAGAAATCTCTCCGTTTCTTCATCTCTTCGGAATCCTACAGCGCACAACTAGCCCTTAAATGGACAATCTTCTTGGCAAGCCCGGTCTCCCTATCCGCCGCAGGGCCTTAGTCCCCCCAACGCCTCTCCCCGCCCGCGAGGCTGCGCGGCTGGGGGATGACCAGCCCACGCATGCGCCCCAGCCTTCCACCCTGTCCTCAGGCTGTGTGACCCAATCGGGATGGCGTGCCTTTATGGGGGTGGGGATTTTATATCGCCTCCAAGAGGCAGACTCCTCTCCCGGAGGCTACGTGCTCTCCTCTGGGGATCCTTCCCATAGGATCCTGCGGGAAGGCCACAAAGAAGAAGCCTGTGCTGTTTGCTGGCAGCTCCACGGTGGCCCGACACTCGTGGTCCATCAGGATCCTTCCTCTCCCAGGCGGCAAGGTCACTCTCTTGCCTTCACCGCCTGAGCAGGCAGGGCTACAAGGCTGATGCAACTCACTCACCTCCGGATGCCTTGCCAGAAGGAGGAGGGTGAAGGCCCAGGTGATGGCAGAGGAGGAGGAGGAGTAGAAAGGAGGAGGAGGAGGAAGAGGAGGATGATCTTCTGGAGACCCACTGGCAGGAAGACAGGAAAAGGGTTCCTTCTAGCAATGAGAAAGCACCCTCACCATCAAGGCACCTGGAGACCCAGAGAGACCTCGCTTCCTGGGAGTAAAGTCCTGGGCCTTCCCTGGAGGGACATCTCTGTCCCACCACTCTGAAAACACCTGGAGTGAGGAGGCCCAGGTGACTCAGATGATGATTTCCTGCTCTGAAGGCCACACAGTCATCTGCTCACACAGCCCTGCTGGAGGTGTCCTGTCTCCTGGGACACCTGATCCAGACCCAACAGTGCTCCCCGGACCCAGTGCTAGGCAGCTACTGGCTGCTGGAGGAGTTGGCCACTGAGTTGCTGCAGGGAGACCATTGAGACCATTGGCCCAGCTCTGCAGACCTGCTCCAGGTGCCAATGTCCCAGAAAGAGATGTATGTAGGGTGAAGAGTCTGCACAGATGACACCCGGGAGTTCTTTTCCACCCAGAGCCACCAGGAATTGGCCCTGCAAAAGAAAAATCGCCACGCCACTCCTGCTGTCTCTGCCACTGTTGTGAGACACAGGTGAGCTGCCCCCACCTCTGAAGCTTCTTGGTCTAGCTGCTTAGGAAGATCAAGGCACCTTGAAGGAGTGTCAAAGAAAGACTCCGATCTTGCAGGAGAAAACAGAGGTTTTGAAAGATAAGACAGAGGCCATGGGAGTAGCAGCACCACCCAATGTGCCCCTTCTCTCTCCCCACCTGCTGCTGAGATGGCAGACTCCCAGCCCCTGGCCACAGCCTACATTTTCCAGGGCCTGGTTCCTCCTCCCACCCCTGACTTGGCCAACCTGGCTGCTGACCTCTGATCCTGCCTGTCTCTCTACCTGCTTCCACACCAAAAATCAATGAAACAATATTCATACCCCCTAGCTCTCCTTTGGGTGTTCCTGCTGACCTTCTCCCTCCCTTTAGGGCCAGTGCCACTGAGGCGGTTCCACCTAAGGAGAGTGGGGCCCCTACTCACCCAGGCCCAGCTGCGGCACCTCCCATTTCTGGCCTGTGCACACCACACAGCCCCCTACCCTTCTCCTTGACATTGCCTTTGTGCAGAATTAAGACCCCAACACCCATGCGTGTGGATTCCCTTCCTCCCCTTTCCTTCCAGAACCCTCCTCCTCCTTCCCTCCCCATCCCTCCTCCTCACTCTTTCGACTCCCCTCTTCCTCCCTACTCTGGCCCTTCTCTTCCCTTTCCCAACCTTCTTCCTCCTCCCTTCCCTAATCCTCCTCTTCCTTCCTTCCCCATCCTTGCTTTCCCTCCCACCCTTCCTCCTCTGTTCCCTACCCCTCCTACTCTTTCCTTCCTCACTTGTCCTCTGGTCACTTCTACTCTGATTTTATCATGGGCACATTTACCTCTTCTGCAGTAGCCATGTCTACCATCACAGGCAGCACATCTGCCCATTTGACCTGGCAGCCTATTTTAGACCCTGAGGTCATTGAAATGCACATGACTCCCTTTTCTGTGGGTGTTATTTTCAGCTCTCCTCCAACCTTTAGTGTGAGCTCTCCTCCATCTTCCTACATCCTTTGTAGAGTGGAACAGAGGCACCCTGCAAAGATGAGAGTCCCCATCAGCCCGTTTGCACTTATGGTCCACTGCCCCACCCATTGGCCCACATTTGGGAGCCCTGATGGGCAGCCACAGAGAGTCTCCTTTCCCAGGGCCCCTGATTGTATGAGCCTTCCATCATGGCTCCTCCAGTTGCCTGCACTCTGGTGTGCAGGTCCTCTGCAAAATTCATCCATGACTACCTTTGACCCCAGTGCTATGGATACCACCCCTCCTATGGCTGACTACCTTTGACCCCAGTGCTATGGATACCACCCCTCCTATGGCTGTCATCTTCCAGTCTCTTCCTGCCTCCATCCCTTTCTATTAATGCATGGGGCTTGCTGGGAACACACCACCCAGTGGCAGCATTGCCTCAGTGCAAGCTTCCAACAGCATGGGTATGCCTGGATGGTCAGTCCAGGTACACACAACATCTCATTTTTATCCAGGAGCCACCCCCCACATCCAGACTCCCTGATGGACAGTGATAGTCTCACAAAATTTTCATGTGGAGAATGAAGCAACTCAAGAGCAAGCTATAGGCCCAGCCTCGCCTATAGCCCAGCCACCCGGTGCAACCTAATGCCATCAGCTTTGCTGACTGGCCTAGCAACACCCAGCCAACAACTCAGGTGCTTTCCCTCTTCACACAGCCAAGACGTCTGGCTTAGAGCTGCCACCAGGATGCCCAGCACTGGGGACAGTACTTTGCTGTTGGCCAGCACCACTCCAGGCCAACTGGTGTCTATGAGTCCTGACCCCTGTGAGTGGTGGGAGCTTTGGGCTGGATGTGTCTGCTCCAGGCCCTCTGCTATGTACAGATTCCCCCTTCCCCTAACCCATTTGCCTCAACAGACCCTTATCTTTCCCATACAATGTCTATAAAACCCTTCTTCTGTTAAAATAAAAAGAAAGAAAGAAAGAAAGAAAGAAAGAAAGAAAGAAAGAAAGAAAGAAAGAAAGAAAGAAAGAAAGAAAGAAAGAGAGAGAGAAAGAAAGACCTGCCTGACTTCCTAGACTAAGATAAGCTCCTTGTCCTCTAGTCTCCCATAACACTCTGTCTGCTTCTGTTAATTTACCTGCCACATGGTAATGACATTTGGTCCTTACATTTTTTTTCTCTTTAAATTGAACTTCTTGAAGGAGGGATTTAGCCTAATTCATCTTTATAATCCAGTATCTACAATAATATTTCAAATATTGTAGAGACTCATTTGTTGCATAAAAGAAAATGCTTCCACAACAAATCTGGGCTCAAAAGGAATAAATAACTATGTGATAACTGAGTCAACTCCAGTTATTCAACTAAATCAAGTACACTAACAGTAAGTGAGGGAAAACTACCTGATGGATCTCTTTTCCTCTATATTTTATGTCTCATAGAATCAGTTTACTTGTTCAGTTAAATCAATACTGCATTAATTGAATGTCAAGAATAATGTGTAGCTGTTAAGCTGGCCCAGGACTTTGCAGAGTGCAATTCAGTGCCCAAATGACACTTCAAGTAATAGCTGAAGCACAGGTCCCATATGGAAAGATCACATTCTCAAAAAGAACAATTTTTGAATCCCCTGGGACAGAACTCAAGATGTTCTATTATATTTATTTCTGTGCCATTGACTCTTTTGAACTTTCAGTGAGTCCTTCAAATGCTTTCTCATCTGAAAAATGAGTCTATATTTACCATAAAGAATGAAGGAAATAAAGAGAGATTAGTGGGTATCTGGAGAGATAAGATTAATGAAAAGGTTACCACTGGTATTTTTCCTGAATAAAAAATTTGGCAGAATTTAAGGGCCAATGCTCAGAGTCTTGTGAAAATTGTTATGAGAATTGTTGCACAGTAAGTACTAGTTCAACAACAATAAAATGAATACTTCCTAAAGATCATATCCTCTTATTTCATGTGAATTAATTGTTTTACAAAGTTGAGGAAAATATCTTTGGCCATTGTGGCAGTATAACTGTACTGGGTCGGAATGATCAAAGGAAAGTTTACTTTTTAAAATTTGAACCATCAGATGCCTTGATTTAAAAAACTGGAGCCTCCAGTTACTTAGGGACCTGCCTTTGCCACAATATGTTTTAATTACTACTATGAAGCTCTTGGCTGTTGTGTATTTGTAGATATTTTAAATTACATAAAGGATAAGATGTCTCAAGTGAAAAAGATGGAAATCTCTAGAAAAGTCTAAATATGCAACAATTATTACTCTTTCACTAACAGACTTTACCAATAAAAAATAAGGCATTTAAATGCATGAACATGATCTAAATGCCATATCATTATAAATTACTTCCTGTGTTCTCAGGCTTAAAGATTATTCAAGATCCTGCTAAGAAATTAAAGCCACATGACATTCTGAAATAAAAGTGTGCAGATGCTTGAGGTTATGGTCACCAAAGTACATAAAAAAATTGCTAAAGTGAACAAAATTTTATTTAAAGTATCTCCCTACTTACATCTGAGATAGCTCATCTATCCATTTTAGCCTAGGGAGAGAAAAAGTCACCATTTACATATTATTATTGTACTGTGCTGATTTATACTGTTTCCAGACAAAACCTAACTTCTTTAACAAATCTTAGAAAAGTGTTTCCCTTTGTTTTGTGAAACTTTTTGATAGCTATCATGTAGAAATTCTGAAGGCAGAGTCATTAGATCCTACTGACATTTTTCTTTTTAGCCTATCACCTCCAGAGCATGGCTGTCTAAAGAGGTCCTCACCCAGAACTACACTGCCAGGCTTACTCTGTGGCCTACCAATTTGAAGTCTTACCTTCTGCCCTGAGATTAGAATTCTCTTCCCTCCTCAGTATCCACTTTCCACATCACCTGTTGAATCAATGACCTGGCATGGCCATGTGGAACTCCAGAAAGTGTAGTGCTGGCTACCCTCCAAACCCCCGCTAAAAGTCCCAGGTCTACTATTCTCTCAAGTGCTCCTTGGTGTTTTCTAAAGTCTGAGAAGACCATCATTGTTTTTCTTTGTCTTGATTCAACAAAGTGCTTTTACATAATATGACAAGACACAACATGATATATAACCCATGATCACTTTAAAGAATGGATCCAGCTCTTTCTTGATAGACTTTCTATAAAATGGATGGAACATATTAAAGTCAAAATTACAAATAATCAGTGCAGATGGAGGAAATCACGGTTAAACTGGTAGTAGTATATCATATTAAGGCTAACGAAGAACTCAAGGTAAAATAATATGCACCAGTACTTTTAGCCCTTAAGAAGAGTTAGTTTACACTGAACACTTCTCAACCAACAGGAATTTTACTCCTTGATATTTTCTGCAGGCAAATCCAAAGAGGCCATTTATGGTCATGATTAGCCATATGCTATGACTTCCTTTGGATAATGAACACTACTAAAAAACACTGTAAACTGTGGATAGTGATAACGATCTGTGATTGATTGCATAAACGGCCATAATTCTCCTCCACTCCCTATATCCACATGCTTTGCAATATGACTTTGCAGCTCCTCTCATCAGAAAGTAAAGTCAAATTCTTCACCTCTTCCATGTAGCAAGGTCTTAATAACTTACTAGGACCAGTACAGTGTGATAGGAATGATGATGTGCAAGTTATAAGCTCTCAAGAGTCTTGCATGTTTCTACCTACTCTCTTGAACCCCCCTGGCCAGCTGCCACGTGAGCAAGCTTAGATCAGTCTGTGGAGGATGAATGGCCGTTTGGAGAGGACTCAAGCCATCTCAGCTGCAACCATGCTGGACCAGTCAGCCTCCGCCACCTGAGTACCTGATAGCAGACATGTGAGACCAGCAAAGTCCAGAAGTGCTCCATTGAGTCTCATGTTACTGTGAACTGAAGAAATGGTTATTGTTTTAAGGTTCTATAGTATTTCTGTCAAAATAAGATAACCTGAATCTAATTGTGAAGAAAGACACAAGAAGATGCTTGTGTAGATTAATCATCCTATATTCTTCAAATATCAATGTCATGCATGAGAAAGATGGCTGAGGAACTGTACCATATTAAAGGACACTAAACAGTGTTGAAAACTGCATACAATGCATGGCCTTGTATTGGAACCTAGACTGGGAAAAAATAGCTACAAAAAACATTATTTTAAAAAATTGACAGAATCTAACTTGGACTGTATATTAGATAATAGCACATGCATTCTGATAAACCCATTATAAGTTGAAAATATCACAAGTTGAAAATGCATTTAGTACTCCAATGCACTCATCATAAAGTCAAAAAATTGTAAGTTCAACTATCATGAATTCCAGATAACCCTTGACTTATAATGAGGTTATATCCTCATAAACTTATCCTAATGTCAAAATATTGTTAAGTTGAACCATTGTAAGTTGGGTATTATCTATACAGTAATCTCTACTTACTCACACGGTTTCATTTTCTGCAGTTTCAGTTACCCGTGATACAGTCTAATAAAATATTTTGTCAGAGAGAACATATTCGCATAACTTTTATTAGAGTTTTTTTATAATTGTTCTATTTTATTATTGTTAATTTTTGTTGTGCCTAATTTATAAATTCAACTTTATTATAGTTATGTATAGGGGAAAAAACAGTACCTACAGATGTTCCTCAAATTACAATGAGGTTACATCCTGATAAGCATATTGTAAGTTGAAAATATTATAAGTAGAAAATGCATTTAATACAGAACATCACAACTTAGCCTAGCCTGCCTTAAACATGCTGTGAATACTTACATTAGCCTACAGTTTTGAAAATCATTTAACAGAAAGCCTAGTTTATAATAAAGTGTTGAATATCTCTTGTAATTTATTGAATATTGTACTGAAAGTGAAAAACAGAATGATTTCACACCACCCTGACATCAAAAAGTCTTAGATTTAACAAGAGTAAGTCAAGGGCTGTCCATATAGGGTTTGGTACTGTCCATGGCTTTTCAGCATTGATGGCGGTTTGGAACATATCCCCTGAGGATAAGGGGTGGGCTACTGTATTACATCAATATTAAATTTCTCAAATTTTATATTTATTTTATGGTTATATAAGAAAATTTCCATCTTCTTAGATAATACACAGTGAAGTAATTAAAGATAGCTGTGATAGCAGTAGCTCTCAAAAATTTCATCAATGTTAATATTTCAGGTACAAATTCATAAATATATGTAGATACGTATATATGGATATACATATTGACATATAGATATATTTAGAAAGAGAGAGAAAGCAACCAGCTGAGTGTCAGTGACTGAGGAATATGGATGACAGTTATCATGGACTTTATTATAATATTTTTTGCAACATTTCGGTACATTTGATTTTTTTTTCCAAAATAAAAAGCCAAAAAAAAAAAATGTATAAATTCCTGGAAAAAAATGGAAGAAGAGATAATGTTTGCTGTTATTTTATTTATAACTTTATAACCTGGGGGACATGAAGGGAGTGGGGGAAGTGGTAAGGTTTGTTTCCACTGTGAACTTGAAGAGGAAGCGCAGGCTTCTTTCTGCTTCTTTGTACATTCTCTGTGAACAGGCCACTCCATGATCCCTTGAGACTCAAGAATCAATGTCTTGTAATACTGACATTGTCCTCTCTCCCCAGTGACCCAGCCAGCTCCTCAACTCGTGGTGTCTCCATCTACTGTCATGCAGCCATAGCCCCACAGTTCACATTCCAAGGAGTTTGTAACTATTTAATGGGTAATTCTCATTATACATTAGAAAAGTAGGACATTTTTAGATGGACCATGTTATAGAAAGAAAAAGATAGGGAGCAAAGATTAAAGGAACTTTTGAGTCATGGTATAAGACTGCATTAAAACTAAGAATTCCCCTTCTTGGAGCTTCTAATGAGGATTAATATAGTAATTTAATTTCAATTCTTATACTATAGTGATCTTTAGACACTAAAAGTTAATAATCACAGTCATCATGTGTCACTCTTTGCAATTATTCTCTTGCTCCTTTCCGTATCCCCTGAGGATGTTTCAATCACTAAGCTCCTTTTAGCTACAGAGATTTATTACTTTTGTCGATGACTGAGTCACTAAAGAATAATATGGGATAAAGATTTTTTTCTTTTGTTATCTTACAGAGTACATTGGGGTGTAACCTCAGCACTACTGGAATGCTCAAAAAAAAAAAAACAAAACTATAAATCTCAGCATTTTCAATGTGAATGCTAAGTTCCAAGTGACTACAGTGAGACCAGTTACCATCCCCAGTTGGAAAGGTTGTAGAGCTCTTGTAACCCACTTCCTTATTTTAAAAAGAATCAAGTCCAAACAATTTGAAATTGGTGCTAGGCCATTCTTTGGAGACTGCTCCTGTTTCAAAAATGGGTGAGATTAAAGGCTTACATTAAATCAGTGTTGATCTGACCTTGGGTTATTCCTAAAGCATGAATAACTAAAGGATACATGAGACAAGGATACAGGAAGGTGGGCAGAGTTCTTCAGTGCTCCCCTTGGAACTCATAGAAGCATTCCCAGAACTGGGCTATTTTGGCAGCCTTTGCAGGGTGACATGTCAACTAGATCTGAAAGGTCTGGAAATGCAGACTTGGTGGAACTTAAATATTACAGTAAATATGGCACTGTCCTTTTAAAAAGAAATAAAGCTTGCTTGTGGATGGGGACATTCAAAAGATCACTCTTGTGAGTTATTGTGAAGAGTGGAAAGAGGGTTATTTAAAGTCAGAAAGCTGTGATACTGAATGAGGATAGTTGTGGCTCCTTGGTAGGCTGAGATAGCCTATAGGTAGTTGAGGTGTCTGCTTGTGTGTGTTTTGTGTGTTGCTACACAGTTCAGTTCAGCTGGGTGCAGTTTTCTGTGTGCACATAGTGTTTCTCAAGAAATCCTGCATACGCAAACACAAAATTTATGTTATGCCCAAATTCTTCCATAGTCTATTGATTGCGTTGACATAAATTTGTGTCTCCCAAACACACCTTGGGACAGGACTGACTTTACATATATTAGTGGCTATTCACAGACAGGCCAAGTCATGAACCACTATACTTATTCCAAGTCACCCATCTGGTTGTTGGCAAAGCCAAGGCTGTAACCTCGCTCTCTAGATGAAGAGTGCGACTGTCTTACCAGGTCACCATGCTACCATGTCTGTTTGTGAATACAAGGGATACAGTGCAAAACATGGAGGTTCTTTGAAAGGTATAAAGTGCTCATTGTGACATGTAACTAGAAAGACTTTGAGTCTTTTGTTTTGTTCTCAATGACAGGAGAGCAATACATTTGCCCTATTCCTCTTTGTAAATAATTCTGACTAATCCTCTAAAAAGCAAGTGGACAGAAACAAATGAACTAAACCTTAGGCTAAGAGGGAAATGGAGAGAACTAGCAAAAGGAGATAGTAACTCTTAGGCAGGAAGCACCTAGCCTGCTGGAAGAGTATGAAAAAGGGAGAAAACAGAAAAGAGTAAAGACTGATAAAAACGCGTCTGCTCTCTTACAAATTAACTTGTGTATTTGTGCTAAAAGCATGTCTGGGTCAAGAGCTCTTGACTCCTGAAATAGATCAAAATCTCCAAGGAGGAAGTTTTATAAAGATACAGTTGTATTTTCATATAAATACATATATGTATTATGAGGAGTTGGCTCATGTGATTATGAAGGCTGAGAAGTCCCACAATCTGCTGTCTGCAAGCTGGTGACACAGGAAAGCTGGTGGTGAATTCAGTCTGGGTCTGGAACCAGGAGAACAGATGGTACAAATCCCAGTCTGAGAGCCTCGGTAAATGAGAAGAGATGAGACGTCACAGCTCAGCAGTGAGGAAAGGAAAAAAGGGATGAATTCCTTCTTCCTCCACCTTTGGTTCTCTTTAGGTTCTCAAAGGATTGGATGGGTTCCCCCCATGTTGGGGAAGAAAGTCTTCTTTACCGAGTCCATTGATTCAAATGCTAATCTCATCTAGAAACACCCTCACAGACACACTTAGAAATAATATTTAATCTGAACTCCCCTTGGCCAATCAAATTGCCATATAAAATTAACCATCATACCCAGTTCTACTGATTTAGAAGTTCTGGTAGTGAGGCCCAAGTATGTGTATTTATTAGGGCCAAGTGATTTTGCTGAGTCTTTTGTAAACGCAACCATGAGAAGGAGAAATTGTGTAACCTGAGGCCAAGCACTTAGCCCAAATAAGGACTTCCTCTTCTATTGGTCTAAAATCAGAATTGATGAATGACCTGTTAATCATGATTGCAAATATGTCTCTAATGGTAAGGGTATATACCAATGATTATTTTTTAAATTCAGTTTCTCATTAAATGTAGTTCCTACCATAACTTCCTTCATTCTCTTTTCACCATGGACAACTATTTAGTATGCTTAGTGGGGGTATTTTTATTTGAGTGTGTTATTAAGTATGTACATTTTTAATTTTTATAAATGATATTTTTGTATTGCTCATTCTTCTTCCAGTGCTTTCTACTAGATCCTGTTTTAATAAGATCTGTTAAGATTGCTTTATATATAATTAATCCATGACTTCTACCAGTGATCTCAGTAGTATGTACATATGATAAATTGTAGTATTTATGCTCTTTGCTATGTAAATATGCAGGGCCCTCTGCACTGTGATTTGCTTAGTGGTATTTGCTGACTTGATATAAGCAAAAACTTAGAAAAGCATTTTATATTTCCACTTATTTTTATACCTCTGCCATTATCATGAGAAGACATGCTTAGCTTAACCCACTGGTCCCAGGAAGAGGATGAGAGATATTTGAGGCAGACAACCTGGACATGTTTAAGGGAGCCAGCTGGATGGCAGATGTATGAACAAGTCCAGCCTAAGTCAATGGAGCCCCACAGATGCATGAGAAATAATGTATGCTGCTGAGATTTTGTGGTTGTATGCAACATCGTTGCGGCCATAGTTAACAGACAGAGTGAAATATGAGAATCTGCACTCTCTTGTTGATTTTTAATTCAGACTGTCAATTAGAAGGCTAACCATTTGATTCAAGGATAAAGCAACTTTTAATATTCATATTTATTTTGAGATGCAATTTGATGTTATATATGTAAAACCTGTCATATTCTACAATGTATTTTCATTCTCATTCACTCATTTGATTATCTCAACTCAAAGCAGCAGGCAAGGTAGTCTTTAACTCTTCTCTTTCCTCTTCAGTAATTACTAACTCATGCCTTTGGTTCTTTAAGTACTTTATCCTGGCCCTTGAAGATACATTAATTCCTTCAATAGTACAACCTAATTCCACCAGCCTTAATAAGAATATTAAAAATAGCTTTGTATCACTACACAGGTACAGATAGCCAACTATTCATTTCCCATAAGGGGAAATCTTACAAATGTGCATATTTTAGGTCTGCCTTGTGGTCACACTTCTGCACCAGCCAAACGCAGATGGAGATAAACTGGGGGGAAGAATGTTAAAATGGATAACTCCTATTGCTTGATTTTGTGTATTTCAGCATAGTAAGTCCACACTCCCTTGAACTGATATAAAAATTAGCTACTATGTACAGATGAATAGCAAAGAATTCTTGGTAGTTTGATTATACATGTGAATATGAGGAAATTTTTGACTAAAGTTCCACAGTATAAAACTTGGAAGGATTATCCAGCTGGAGGGAAGGAAAAGGAACAAAGTTCCAATTTTCTAGAACTGAATATTAGAAGGAAAGTTCTATTAGATACTCTTTGTGGGTCTCACCGAAAAGTGAGCGAAAGAATTAACGATGGTCCCAGCCTTTGGCTTTGAGGCCTGTGTAGGGGACAAACGTGACCCAAGACAATGCACCTGTGTCAAATGCACAGCAGCAGGAATATCAGCTGCTGCTGACTAGGAGGCTGGCCCTGCATCCCACTAGCCTACTAAAGAGGCTGCTGCGGCAGCACAACTTGTGCAGCAAACACAACTCAATGAATATTTTCCAGAGAAGCAATATAAGACCGAGAAAAGTACTGGATGGAAAGTTAAGAGACCAGGTTTCTAGGTCTGGCTCCATCATAAATCCTATGTGATTTTAGACAAATTATCCAACTTCTCTCTGCATCATTTTCCTTGTCTGTAAAATGAGGACATTGAGTAGTAACAGGAATGACAATGAACTTTTCCTACAATGCCGAACTCTTTTGCTTTAGCAAAGGGAAAGGAAGAGGGAGTGTGGGCACCTTGCCTTTGCTGTGCCTATAGAGCTGATTTTTAAGACGTAGTCCTAGGTCCGTGACTAACGATTGTCTCTGAAAAGTAACCTGTTGATTGCCTTGAATTTTACAAATACCCAAGCACACTTGAAAGGCCAGCATTTCCCCCAACGCTCCCTAAGAGGATCAAGGCAACCTGGGTATAATGTAAAGTAGGTCTTTTCCTGTGCTGATAGATTATATAATGAGAAGAAAGTCAAAATAATCCTCCGTCAGCCTTCTCTAGCATCCTCTGTTCCTACATCATTTGTTTACAACTATGCTGGTCTACCACGAAGAATCTGGCTTTAAGAATCAGAAACCACTGACCACCTGAGCTCCTTCCCTGGAGGAAAGGCCAGATGCCGGATTCGCAACTCCACATTTCCCCCTACAGCAGACCGTGTGTGTTCTAAAAGTGATGAGTTGTGATGCAGCCGCTGCTTTGATATGGTCCTCAGCGGTCCTAGTGTCAAACAGTAGCCTTGAACACCACTCCAGGGAAGAAAAGGAGCAGAGAGGTCAATGCATGGAAATGTCTAGGGTAATGTTTAGGGTAATGTGTCAACTCAGGAGTCTTCTGAACCTCCTGCCATGGAAAACAGCTGCAGCTTGCAAATGTCTGAACCCCGGGCTTTTTCTGTTTTCTTGTTTTGTCCTTATGTGAAAAACTGTAACTGTATCCACTTCTGCTCAGCCTCAAAGGCAACCCATTTAACAAGTAGGTCCTGGGCCTGCCAGGTATTTGAGAAGAAATGCAATGTATCAACACCCTGTAGTATTTCATCTTCCAGCACTGGAGCTGGCCTCTTTTCAGCCTCTGGCATTGGGTTTGCTGCCCTGTCCCCATTAGCGTGTCATTAGTGCCATTAATGAAAATCCGGTTTTACACACTGAAAAGTGATCTGAAGCAGTCTTGAGGAAATGCTATAAAGGCCGCCCCTGCTGTTAGCAGGAGCCTTGGGCACACCTGCAGTTTTGTCAGGGCTCTTAAAAGGTTCTTTCCTCCTAAATGGAAGGAGGTGCAGCAAGTATAAATAGTATAATAAATAGTACAATTAGCTTCATTCTGGGCTGTGAAAGCCTTTCTCTGCATCTATATAAAGCCAATGCATTCTATGAGGAAGAAGTGAAATGTTAAGGTTTTGTAGCTTGAGGAAACTGGTCATTAACCCTAGGAACAGGAATTGTATGCCAAGCCCAACAGTCTTAAACAATCCTCTGTGGCATTTTCCTCAAGCAGAAGTAAAGAAATACATGTTGTTAATTTAAAATAATCATCTGTTTAGTGATAAACTCATGTATAAATTAAGGAATCTCTTTTATACTATGCAATATCATGGAAAGAAGGCAGAACCAGTACTTTGACTTCAAAGATTCAATAAAGAATTGCTCAGTGAAATTAGCAAAATGGAAATAAAAAAAAATAAGAGGATTTCTGTAAGAGAGCTCCTACTATATTGAAATATAGAAAGAGGGTGAAAGATGATCCCAGGACATTCAAGAACAAAGCAAAGCTATGCAACTTCTTAGAACACTGTCTCAGCAAAAGGCGCTTCAGACTATGGCCATGAGAATGGAGAAGAAAACGGGTTTTGTTGATAAAACACAACCAAACTGTCAGGGATAGGACTGTTTTGAGTTTCACATCGCTGCCCTGTGAGATTATGGGTCAGCTCAATGTCTGAGACAGAAAACCAAGGAGCAAAAGAGACAAGTCACTGAGATCATGAATTAACAAACTAAGTGAAGCAAGAAGGCAAGAAAGATGAAAGGATTACTGATGCTGCTGAACTTTTCAACACCTTCATCCTGATATGAAGCCCTAGTATTTTCTTTAGAGTGATTCAGGGTGTCTAATCCTGTGTGTACATCTCTACTGAGTCATCTGCTCGTCCTGGGTTTTTTTTTTTTAACATTTAAATTTCATTTATTGTTGAAACAAAGTTATACAAAAGTAATCATAATTTATTTCTTGCTTAATATTTAACAACATAAATATCTGTAACATTTACTATCCTTCTAAGTTTTTATTTGCCAGGCAGATTTGGGGCTTTATTTTTATCTTTGCTAATTCAACTACAATTTGATATGAGTCGATGGGTAGTCTGTGGTGCCTAAATAGGGCATCCTTGCCTGGACAGAGTGTATCTTATGCAAATAAAAATCATAAATTGACACATAGGTGCTACAGTAATAGGGTATTGGGCAGGTGGGAGGGGGGCGGGTATATACATACATAATGAGTGAGATGTGCACCATCTGGGGGATGGTCATGATGGAGACTCAGACTTTTGGGGGGAGGGGGGGAAATGGGCATTTATTGAAACCTTAAAATCTGTACCCCCATAATATGCCAAAAAAATCATAAATTAAGGATAAGAGGTAATTTTTTTATTTACACATATAATCATAGAAAAAGCAAATGAATTTTTTTTCCTGAAAAAGTACAGTGTGGTTGCCTTTTATGTGTATTTGACTTGTATGAATTTTCATGATGACAAAATAATTTACAAGTCTGTATTTATCAACTTTATTTTTTTACTTTTTAAAATTTATTGATTTTATCTACTTAGTTTCAATTTACAAATGAAAATTATATGTATTTGTTACGTATAACATGACATTTTGATACACGCATACTCTGTGAAATGGCTAAATCAAGCTAATTAACATATGTATTATCTCACATTTATTGTCATTTTTTGTGATAAGAATATCTAAAAATCTACTCTCTTAGCAATTAGGAATAATCTTAGGAATAAATTCCGGAGACCTACTGTACAACACGGTCATCATAATTAATAACAATGTATTATATTCTTGAAATAGTCTTGGGTTCTTAGGCAAATCATTTAATCTCCCTAAAATCCGTTGCTTCACCCATGGCGGGAATAATGAACTACCAATCTCACGGGATTACCATGACGATTAAGTGATATATCCTACCACAGTAACCACACAGATGTGACATTTTATTTACCATAGTAATATTAAGTACAGAAATTTCAAATGACGACTTTGCCAGATTGGTGGGAAAATGGCAATAAGTATGATACCTTGAATATGTACAAATGTCGGGCAAAAATATTAGGATGTGTTAGATGCTATATGTGGCATTTAATAATCTTAGTTCTGTAATCAGATGGATGTGAGTTTGAATACAATTCTGAGCCTTATTAATTGGGTGAATACAAACATGATGATAAAACTTTATACACCTAAGTGTCCTTCTTTCCTTCTCTAAAAAATAGAATAATGGTAGTATCTTATGGGACTAAGTAAGATGTTAAATACACAATTTAAATTTCAGCCTAGTGGTTTGCAATAGGAAATACCCAATGACTTCTCATTATATATTCAATAAAAAGTTTTATACACACACAGATATAGATTTATTTTTAAAAGATGGTAGAATATGTCTATAACCACAGCCTTAAAGCTGTACTGAGTAGTGAAAGAGTATTGAAAAATTAAATCTAAAAGTATAAAAAATAAATTCATTGTAATAGGTCCATCCCTTGAAGAAGGAAAGTCAAATAAATCATAACAGAAAGTTGGATGCCCTATTTAAAGATCTCTTTTTGGTAGGTATTCGTCCAGTCATTTCCTGGCTGGTTATTTTCAGTGACATGAAACTCCAAGTCATGGGATTCTAGTTTTTCAGTCATTCTCATTTTAAAATAGATGAATCTGACATTCTCCCCAAATAAGCCTACCTCTGACTTCCACCCTTCTGACTGAATTCAGTTTCATACAAGTTACAATCCTGTATCAATCTAAGTTCTTTCCACTGACAGCACTTCCTATATTTGAAGTCAGAGGATAAACATTTTTCTCCCTCTTTAGGAAGTCAGAACTTAGCTCATAAAGTGGCAACTCTGCTCTTTCAAATGTTTTGGGAAATAACCACGATGCTCTTTGCCAGCTTCCCCTCCAAGCTGGAAGCACATCTAGATGATAGTGGGGAGGCCCCTCTCCTTTTGTTCCTAAAGCTGGGGCTTGGCTTGAGTGAGGGAGTGATCCCATTGCAGCCGATGAGCATAGGTCAGCTCTGCAAATTCCTTTTCAGAGGGTCATTAAAAGGTCTAGACTTCAAGGGTAATTCTAGGAATTCTGACTAGAACTACTAGCAGAACCAGCTACATAATCTGCAGAGCCCAGTGCTCCATTAAATGCAGGACTAACCTTTCCAAAATGACTAATAATTTGGAAGTGCTGATGGAACAGCATCGAACCACATGTGGGGCTCTTCTAAGTGCAGGACCACATGGGGGCCCCAGATACTAGGTAGAGTGTTTCTTTTCAATTTAATTTTATAAGTTGTAAAGTTAATATTTTTTATATCCATCTGTCTGATACCTATGCATGCTTAGTTGGCTGTAAACTCATCGGGTTTAGTAGAGAGAAGTGTGTGTGGTTTGATAAGCTGAGGGTAAAACTGTGATTGTCTTTCCAGAATCTTCTTTTCTGTAACTTAAAAAAGTTTGACAACTTAATGAAATACAATAAGCCTTTACACGGTTATTAGTGCTCTGTGGTATGTAAAAAACACATAACATATAATGAGATAAAAGCAAAATGCAGCATTAAACATAAAGTGATTTAAATTATTTAAAAGTTCCACAGACATAGTTTATAAGAAAGGATTACAGAGAAATGATAATAGTTGATATATTTGGGTGAGAGAATTATGAAGGATTTCTTTTCTCATATAAATGTCTTTGGGTGCTATTATAAAATCAAGTAAGCCTGAAGCTACAAGAGCTTTAAACATATAGTCCAAAATTTTCAAGGCAATCGAAGAAAATTTCTCAGGATTAAATAACCCATAAATCATCAAGATAAAGATGCTTACTAAGTAGGATGGATTGTAAAAGATATAGCCATTGACATATTGTGGCAGAATTTCAGAACAACTAAAATGAAAGAGTATGGTCAAAGATTCTAGCGTTTGGAAGTTTGGAACAGATTCGTGCAAGGAGGAAGTGGGAGGGAAGTAAAGGTACTACTACATTTCACAGTGCTGTCATTCAAATGTGAAGATTAAAAAATATACTTTCAGACATGTATTAATTCAAATCTCATCATAACTAGATTTTCTAGTGGATATGATCCAGTATAGAGACAAATGAATTCAGTGTACAAGAAGCAATAATAAGAAAATCAGAAAATCTTACTGGTAACTCTAAGTAAGTTGTTGGAAATGTCTGAAGGTAAAACTCTCAGCCAAAAGACACAGCACTACAGTAGAATGGAGTCATCAAAGACACCAGCTCTGGGATCAGACCGCCAGAAGCAAAGTTCAGTTTAAGGTGAACTTGGGCATGTCACTTAACCTCCCCGTGCTTCAGTTTTTTTCATCTGTAAAATAGGAATGGGATATTATTTCTCCTTTTTTGATTAGAATTAAATAGATTAGGCAGCCAGAATAATACCTAACAAATGATGAGTGATAAACATTGAGTTATTATCCTATAGATGGTAGTATGGACAGAAGGATAAACAGCTAAAATAACATCTTGATCTTATTCGGTGGGGAGGACATTGAAATGGACAATCCCAGTCAAATCATGAGAAAAGCAGGAAATAAATACCAATGAGAGATTTCTTATGAAATATTTCAGCATGTGTTCCTCTCATGGCAATGCCAGGAATGCAAGAGAAAGAAGCCAAGTAAACAAGCATGTCTGAAGCCTTTGTGCATCTCATATCTGCTAATGTCCTATCAACAAAAGTCAACAATCAAGCCCAAAGCCAGGGAAAATTGACCCTGGCAATCACACACCCTAGCACCCAGGCCATGGTAAAAGCACGGATGTACAGTATTGATACAAGAAGAGGAAGAATGGGGCAAGTAACTAAATTGACTACAAACTACAAAAGACCAAAAATACCCATTGCAATCTTCACCAAGAAGAACAGAGCTGGAGGATTTACACTATTAGGTATCAAGACATAAAGCTATAAATATTAAAACAGTGTCAAGTTGGCATAAGGACAAATAGATATTCCACTTGAATAGAATGGAAAGTCCAAGAAAAGACTCACTTTTTATAGCAAAAGTGACACCCAAGGGCCATGATACAAGATCTACCATATAATAGTCACGATTATAGGTGGATTATAGATCCAAATATAAAACACAAATTAATGGCTGGGCACTGTGGCTCATGCCTGTAATCCTAGCACTCTGGGAGGCTAAGGTGGGTGGATTGCTAAAGGTCAGGAGTTCGAAACCAGCCTGAGCAAGACCCAGACCCCATCTCTACTAAAAGTAGAAAGAAATTAATTGGCCAACTAAAAATATATAGAAAAAATTAGTTGGGCATGGTGGCACATGCCTGTAGTCCCAGCTACTTGGGAGGCTGAGGCAGAAGGATTGCTATAGCCCAGGAGTTTGAGATTGCTGTGAGCTAGGGTAAAGCCATGGCATGCTAGCTTGGGCAACAGAGTGCGACTCTGTCTCAAACAACAACAACAACAAGAAACAAACAAACAAACATCAGTTAATAAAGCTTCCAGTAGGTACTATATGCAAACATCCTTATGATTGTGTAGTATGCAAAAGATTTATTAATAGGGCAACAGAAACACAAAACATAAAAGTAGAGTATGGTGAGAGTGCAGTATTATGGAGCAACCTTGGCATTTGCTACTTGTGAGTTAAAATGAAATATGATTAAAAATTTAAAAAGTAGGAGGTCAAGTTGTTTTGACTTCATTCACTCCAATTTCCCATTTAGTTTGTAATATTTAAAATTGTGATTCTTATCTGAGATCTAGGACTTAAATATACACTGTATGGCTATGAGTGTGACATTTGGTATATGTTTTGGTCAGCTTTGAAAAGAGTTTAGTTAAATCTTGAAAAATAAATTAGTAATGAAGAATTAGTGGAAATTTTAGATAACTGATGTATGTACTTAAATTTTTGAGGTTTACAAGATAGTGGATAACTCTCAGTTATCCAAGGAATGGCCTTTGAGGCTACTGTGCATGCAACACAGAATTCTCAGTTAGAAGGCCTCCTGCTTTGAGCCTATCATGACATTTCCCATGCTCTTAGAAATGCTGAAGTCAACAAATTTCTGTAATTTTTTTTATTTCTTTAGATAATGCCACAATTTCTTATTTCCTAAGAAACAACTCCCTATCTCCCTTGAAAAAACACAATGGAATATTTTACAAGTGTAAAGAGTTCTACATGGCAGAAAAACTCACTGCTAATAAATCTTTGTTCGGAAGGAACCAGACTGACAAAATTCTGAGATGAGAGAATCATGATATTTAATTTCTAGATTAGCAAAGAATTAAGTTGTTCTTTTCTTTTCCTCCCTATCTGAGCAACTCCAGCTTAGGAAGTTTTGGTGCTTTTATTGTTGATTTTGTATGCTTTTCCCATATCACAAGAAGAACATGAATGTTAACAAAAAGCAATAAAAGTTGACTGCATTATATTCCTATCACCATTGGCAGCCCTGTCTTCAAATCCACTAAACATCTGACCCATCCCTAAGATAATTTTCTAAACAAGACAGGCCTGTTAAATTGTAAACTGATATCCACCCCAGGGCTATCAAAAAGGGAAAAGTAAAGACATCATGATTAGCTAATGATTCAGTCTTTTTCTCATTTGGCATTCATTTGAAAATAAAGATTTTTATCTCTTTATAATCATACTGATAAAACATCTCTATTTTCCCTTCTGGGATTGAGAAATTTTGTTATAGTACAAATTCTTGGTCTAGATTATACTAATTCATATAATGTGATCACAATATTTACTATGTGTTCACAGGGTACCTATTCAAGTAAGGTGCTACAATTAATATAGGCTAATAGTCATGTAAGATCACGCTTAGTTATGCAGACTTTACATTCTAGTAAAATAAAAAACCAGTTAACTTTAAAGTCAATGACAAGTGCATTTGACATTTTATTATTTTGTAGGCATCTCTACAAATAGAGATTGCTAGTGTTGCCTAGCTGCAGTTCTTTCTTTCCTGGGTGCAAGAAATATTGTATTACTAAGTTCCCTTGCAGTTGGTTAGCCACATGTCTATTTCTAGCCAGTGAAATGTGAAAAATAGTGATGCATGGCACTTTTGTGCTAAGGGAGTGTATTAGTTATTTATTGCTGCATAACAAATTACCACAAATGTAATAGCTTAAAATAATACACATATATAATCACACAATTACTAGGGTTCAAGAAGCTGGGGCACTGCTTCACTGCTTCTTCTCCCATGGCTGCAATCAAGGTGGCAGCTTGCAAAAATCCTCCTCCAAGTTCACCTGGCTGTTGGCAGCAGTAAGCTCTTCACTGGCTGTCAGACCATGAGTCTCTTGCTGGCTGTTGGCCAGAGGTTCCCTTAGCTCCTTGCTGTATAGGCTCTCTGGGACATGGCAGCTTGCTTCCTCAAAGCCAGCAAAGGAGAGTCTCCTAGCAAGGTAGGTTCAATATCTTATAGAACATAACCAACTACACATGTGAAACCTCTGTGGTTGTCTATTGATTAGAAGCAAGTCACAGGCTCTCCTGCACTCAAGAATGTAAAGCCAGGAGGTGGGAAGGATGGGGCAGCCTTAGACAAGTCCACCACAAACAGCAAAGTCCACTCAGTGATGTACAGGTCCTTCCCTCTCTTTCCTTGGCATCTCTCTGCAAGATGGATGATGAGATGGCAAAGACAAAGATGAATGTAGACAGGATTCCCACATCACCACTTGGGATAGGATTGTCCTGATTGTCATTTCAATAGTATGAAATTTGAGGACTTTTAGAGTCTGATGAGAGGGAGGGAGGGAGGGAGGGAGGGAGGGAGAGGGAGAGAGAGAGAGAGAGAGAGAGAGAGAGAGAGAGAGAAAAGAAGAAGAAGAAGAAGAAAGAAGAAGAAGAAGAAGAAGAAGAAGAAGAAGAAGAAGAAGAAGAAGAAGAAGAAGAAGAAGAAGAAGAAGGAGAAGAAATTGATTCATGAGGAAAAGAAAAGAAGGAAGACATAAGCAGTTAAGATGAGTTGTGCAAAGATAAAAGAAACGTGGGAAATATAAAGATGGGCAAACACTGAGTCAAAGTTAGAAGTTCATGGGGAGATCTGATAGAGGAAAAAATAAACCTGATTGCAGTGAATAAAAAAATGAGTATCAATGCAAAAAAAAAAAAAGCTTAAAGTGTTGAAATTCAATATTATTATTAGTAGTAAACAATATAAAGAATTGGAAAAAGAACCCAAAAAAATCAGCCAAAAAGAGTAACATTAATAACATGAAAAGGAGGAGTATCCATGATTAATTTTATATTTTAGTGGTATATCAAGGTCAAGGTCAACTCTTTATTTCTTTTGCTCAAAAGCCACTGCATAATATCCAGAACAAAGTACAGTATTTACTCAGGAAAAAACAAATAAACCAAAAACCCATTGTTCAGAATATAATAAAACATGAATCAATATTTTATTCAAGAATATAAGTCTCATACAATTGCATTAAGGTCACTACTTAGTCATTACTTCATTTAACTGCACTATGAAAACATGCAACTACTTTTATTATTAATATAGAAAAAGCCTTGGCAAACTGGACCCAAAACCAGTGATTCACAAACTTGTATTGATCATCAACATCACCTAGAGAGCTAGGAAACATACAGATTTCTAAAGAACAGAAGATGAAATTCCTGTGTGAAAGATACTCTCTCTATACTAGAATAAAAGGCAACATCTTTGTCTTCAAGAATGAGAAGTCGAGACGGAGACAATACTGTACAGACCTTGTTAGAATAACTCTTATCTTTTAAGCCTCCTCACATAATTGGTCACATTTTTACTTTACTATTCTTTGTTTAATCCAGTATATAAGTAACTGACTCTAACTACTTTTGGGGAGTATTTATTTCTTTATGAGGGCTCCTGTGCCATGTAAAACTTGTTAAATAAATTTGTGTGCTTTTCTCTGGCTAATCTATCTTATGTCAATTTAATTCTTGGGCCCAGCTGGGACCTTAATAGAATGGAGGTGGAATTTTTCTGCCCCTACAGTTACACATGTTAGATGGTTACTAACTGAAGTTTTTCTATATTTATCCCTGAGGAAATGCTAGTTAGAATTTATACCAGAACATCTAGTGTGAGTCGAGGGACATTGAAAAAACCAAATGAATGGTGGCTGGTTCCCTAGCCATGTGGGTTCAAAAATACAGATGTTCCAAAATAAAAGAATCCAACAATTGTACTTTCAATTGAGAGATAAAATTGTAAACTCCAGAAAGATAGATCAAAGGACCTAGAATATTTAAGGCACTCAATAAATATTTGTTGATACATGTATGAGTGAAAGGCAGAAATCATGGCTTAGAAATGAAAGCATATATCAAGAGCTGTCATCAAGATGACATAATTTGATCTATTCTGTGTCATCCTAAAACATAGTATGTTTGTTTGCAAAGATATCTTCAGTACTTCATACCTTTGCAATGTGACTTTGAAATGCATTCCTTCAGGAAATGAAATCTATTTTCACAAACACTGCATCCCTCCTACGCAGACACACCCCACACTATTTGTGTCCAGGCTGGTCGGTGACTTGCATTGGTCAACAGAGTGGAGGTAAGTGATGATTTTCTTTTTGTCACCTTGGACCTCAGCAGGCTTATGTGCTTCCTTTTTCTCTCATAACCCACCCACCACCATGTGAACAAGCCCAGACAGACCAGCAGAGCTGGAAGATGAGAAGCGAGGTGGGGGCAGAGCCTAGCTGTCCCAGATAAGGCCATCCTAAATCAGCCTATAACCAGGCAATGCCAAAAATACAAAAAGTCCAGCCCAAATCAGCAGAGCTGTCTCCCCAACTCACAGATGATCACAGACACAGGAGTGAGACCAGAAAAGAGCAGAGGAATTCCTTAGCTAAAACAAAAAAAATGATTATAATTAATACTTACTGTTTTGTTTCTGAGTTTTCCTTATTTTCTCTCTTGAATCCATTTTTGTTGCATTGTCTTTTTAAAATAAATCTTAATTTTAGACTATTTTAGATTTATAAAAATGTTGCAAAGCTAATTTGGAGAGTTCCCATATATGCCACATACAATTACTCCTGTTGTTAACATCTTATGCTAAATGGTACATTTGTTACAACTGATACACCAATAATGATATGAATATGATATTAACTAAAGACAATAATTAATATAATATTATTAACTAAAGTCCATACTTTATTCAGGGATCTGAGATCCCATCCAGGATAACATATTACATTTAGTCTTCATGTTCTTTAGGCTTCTTTTGGCTGTCACAGTTTCTAAGACTCTCCTTGGTTTTGATGACCTTGACAGTTTGGAGGAGCACTGCTGAAGTAGTTCATAGGAAGTTCTCACTGGGATTTGTTTCCTGTTTTTCTTATGATTTGACTGGGATTAGAGGTTTTTGGGAGGAAGACCATAGAGGTAAAGTGCCATACTCTTCATGATCTAGAGTATATAGTATCAACATGACATCACTATTGATGTTAATCTTGTTGATCTGCTGGAGGTAGTGTTTGTCAGGTTTCTCCATTGTAAACTCATTGTACTTTTTGGAAAGAAGTCACTATGATCAGCCCACACTTAAGGAGTTGGGGAATTACATCTCAATGTCTACAAGGTGGAGTAACCTACATAAATTATTTGGAATTGTTCTGCACAAGAGATGAATCTGTTCTCTCCTATTTATTTACATATTCAATCATTTATTTATATCAGCATGGAATAATATTTATTTATTTTGTTCTTTGAGTTCCAACTCAATACTACATTATGTATTGCGTTGCCCAGATTATTCTAGCTTTGGCCATTGGGAGATCATTCAGTTGGCTCCCATATCCCATTAACATACCTTATTATCCTGTGTGTGTGTGTGTGTGGGGGGGTGTGTGTTAAGTACTTCCTTGCTTTTTGGCACTTCAAGTTGCTTCAGATTCATGTGTTTTCTTCCCTAGTCTAGATGTCAGCCATTTCTCCAGGGTTTGGGTGTTTGTTTTTGTCTTATCTTTAGTTTTGTAGAATGGTATTAAAAGCCAAGATGTAGGTGTTAGGTGAGCTCACTGCCAATGGGGTGTCATTGCTTCTAGGCCCTCTTAGCTCACAGAGCCAGAAAATGTCTGTGTGCACACTACCTGGTGTATTATACATATCTATTAATATTTCTCCATGCAATGATTAGTATTCACATTAATTTAAAAAAGAATTCATACTGAGGTCTCCAGCTCAAATCCATTACCACATGTAGCCTTCTCTACTTTCTTTTCTCTTATCTCCCACTCCAACAATGAGAAGCTGGGCTCTCACCATCTGCCATCTATTTACTTAATTATTGAGGTTCAGTGTACATGCAGAGTGGTTTCAGAATTATTAGCTCATACTCTGTGGGAAACAACTTTACCCACTGGGATCCAGTGTTTACCCACAGCTCCTTTGCCTTTGGTATTACAATCCCACTTGTTTTCAAAGTCATGTAGGTCAGCATTTTTACTCCACATGCTCATTGTCTTTAGTTACTGTCTTAGTCCATTTTGTGCTGCTATAACAGAATATCTTTTGTAATGAACAGAAATTTTTTGACTCACAATTCAGGAGGCTAGGAAGTCCAAGTTCAAAAGGCCAGCATCTAGTGGCTGGATCATCCCATGGGAGAAAGGCAAAAAGAGGGTGAGAAAGTGATCAAGAGGAGGCTGGACTCATCTTTTTATAAGTAACACACTTCTAAGATAACAGCATTAATCCACTGGTGAGGGCAGAGCACTCAAGGCCTGATTACCTCTTAAAGGTCCCATCTCTTAATACTATTGCTTTGGGGATTAATTTTACAACACTTTCAGTTTGTTACACTTTTAGTTTGTTATACTAAAACTGTGATGTAAGTAAGGTAACAGATATAACTGTTCCATTTTTTCAACAAAGAAATTGAGATAAAAGATAATAAAAGCATAATACATTATTAAAATATTTTACAGATAAACCTGGGGCTTTTAAACATTAAAATTATCAGGTATGTGTTCTGGGTATAGTATATATAATTGTGTGTCATTCAGCTATCTAAAACTATGACAAAGTTTCTATAGAAGAATGTAAAACATCTACTTAAATGACTTTTAAAATTGTGTAAAGATCCCTAAATCTGTCATAATAATTTTGAAAACATGTTAGGTGTTATGGTGGGATTCTTTCTAGACCTGAGAAAAACATGGGATGTTAAAAGCCTATGAAGTAAAAATAAATATCCTTTTTTCCCATTTGAGTTTCATGGCTAAGGTCCTTATAACAAAAAACAGATTAACAATAGAAAACAACCAAAAAATGATATAATAAGTTTTACATAACACCGAAGACTTCATGAGGTAATGAAGACCCAAAGAAAAAGGTATGTGTGTATATTTTTATGCTTAAGTTTGATGAAGCATGGGCAGTTATAGAGAAATATGATTGAAAAAGGGTAATAATAGTAATAAATTGGGGGGAAATTGGCAAGACCTGTTCGGACTTTTCCCTGTGTCCTTGTGTCTTCAGAGATAAAGATGTTTCTTTCCTCTCCAATGGGAGGACACCTCTCCAATGAAGGTCTTATGACTTGCCTTGGGGGAAGAAAAGTGACAGGAAGGTGAGAGTAATTTTCCTGCTTCTGCTGTTTTTTTCAAATGCCAAGGTACCATATTTTGGGGTAGTGTGTTCTTTACCCCATCACCTATATATTTTTAAGTATACATTTTTGAATAAATAGAGGCAATTAAAATAGAAAACAGCACTGTGATGTAAGTAAGGTAACAGATATAACTGTTCCATTTTTTCAACAAAGAAATTGAGATAAAAGATATTAAAAGCATAATACATTATTAAAATATTTTACAGATAAACCTGGGGCTTTTAAACATTAAAATTATCAGGTACGTGTTCTGGGTACAATATATATAATTGTGGGTCATTCAACTATCTAAAAACAAGTAACTATGTTATCAGTTCCGTGATGAAAAACACATTCCAGGCCTCCAATGTCATTCCCATCTGTGGAGGAAGTAATTTGGTGGTTCAACCATCTCAACTTCCTGGTTCTCGTTCATATTTCCTTTACCTCAAGGTCCCTAACTCTTATCGTATTTAACACAAAAGTAGCAATTATTCTGTCACTATAACTCATAAACTAATTTCTTGCTCTAAAAAGATGTTGTTAGTCTTGAAAAAAATTAATGGGTAAATGAAATGAACTTGAATTGAAACAATTATTTCTCAGTAATATTTTAACTCTAATTATCTAAAAGAGTAAGAAAAGCAGGGATTCATTCATTCACTTAGCAAGCCCCAAATTAACTAAATAGTCAAATGTTATATTCACTTTACCTTACATAATAAGATATGCATTTTAAGATTATAATCTTAAAATATCTTAAAATATCTTTGCTTATATACTCCTTAAAATGTTGAAAATTCAGTGCTTTTGGTGCATTTCAAAGTTAATTCTAAAATTGTTCAACCTAAGTTGAATGACTTCAAAACAATAAGAAACGATATTAAATTACATATATTTTAAAAAGAAGTAGAAATTGTATAAATGAAAAGTATAATGATCAAATTTAAGAACCTACTGGGTAAGTTTAAAAGATGTCAAGTCATAGCTCAATAGAGAGAGCAAACTAGAAGCCTGGTCAGAAAACAACATTCAGAAATGAAATAGAGAGAGAGAGAGAGAAAAAGTCTGGTACATAAAAAGGAATATTAAGAGATAAAGAATATACATCAAAAACACCTAAGTTGTATTTAATTGAATTGTGGAAGGAAAGGAGGTATAGAGAGGCTATTGAAAGAGATAATGGTTGAAAATTTAAAACATCAATCAATCCACATATTCAAGAAGTTTAACAATTTGTAACAAGATGAATAATAATGGTCTCCTGCTACATATTTCATAAAATAAAACAAGCAACAACAATAACCAAAGAAAAGGGAGAAATATTAGAATAAAATAGATCAGTGTGGGTAGAGATCACTTTAAAGAAATACAGGTTTTCCACCGAATCTTCAATACCACTGTGTAGCCAGAAGACAAGAAAATATTCTCCAGCAAACTGGTATTAACTGAGTAGCACCTAAGTGGACACATAGGTGCTACAGTAATAGGGTATTGGGCAGGTGGGAGGGGGGAGGGGGGCGGGTATATACATACATAGTGAGTGAGATGTGCACCATCTGGGGGATGGTCATGATGGAGACTCAGACTTTTGGGGGGAGGGGGAGAAATGGGCATTTATTGAAACCTTAAAATCTGTACCCCCATAATATGCCAAAATAAAAAAAAAAAAAAAAAGAAAATGACTGTCAGCAGAATTCAATATTCAACAAAATTATGCATCAATAATCAAGGAAATATGAAAACATTTTCAGACAAATAAGAACTAAGAAGGTTTCATATCAGCAGACCTGCTTTAAGAAATTTCAGTGGATAATGTTCCTACAAGGAAAAAGAAAATGATACTCCAGAGAAGGAATAAAAGGTGAAGAAAGTGATAAATATATGAATGAATCTAAATAAGTATTGATTCTTGAAAATAATAATAATAATAGGGGATTTAATATGTATTTATGTGTAATTAATATTCATAATAATAATAGCATGTAAGTTTTAAGAGTATGAAAAGTGCTTCAATTCCCTTATATTTTCTGAATTAGGGTAAAGATGTTAATACAAATTAAATTTGGGAACTTAAAGATATATGCTTTAGCTTTTAAGGTGATCACTGAAAAAAATTAGGAAAAAAACAGTATGTATCAGTTATCCATCACTGTGTAACAATATTATCACAAACTTAGTTGCCTAAAGCAACATATATTATTATTATTATTTTTCCACTGTATGAAAAATTTATTATTATTATTCAAGAATATTATAGGGGTGCAAATGCTTTGATTATATAAATTACCTTTGACTGCCTGATTTAGAGCTACAGGAGTGGAAATTTTGAGTGCATGTGTACTTTCTTGGAGGAGGGTTCATAGCTTTTTATTCAATTCTCAAAAAGGTCCAAAAACATATATTATTCTATCTCATAGTTGATATGTGTTAGGAATCCATGCATAGTGTGGCTGTGTTCTCTGCTTCAAAAGGATGGGCAGTTTGGAGTTTTAAAAGAGAATTAAAAGTCTATAAGATGTTATACACAGGAGAAATTTCTAAGATATGAGATACACACACACACACACACACACACACACACACATATACACACAAATGAAAACAAAAGATGCAAAAGGTAAACCATGCAATTTTAACTGGAAATTTGTTGGCATAGCTCTATTAATATTTTCTAAAAAGGTCTTTAAGACCAAACCAATTTTAGTAATCAAGACAGTCTTTTTAATATAAAAATAGACAATTCACTAGGAAGATTAAACAATTCTAAAGGTTTAAGATGTATAAAACAAAATTTGACAAAATCACAGAAGAACATAGAGAAATTCACAATCACATTTAGATAATAAAACATTCTTCTCTCAGTAATTCATAAAAAAGGCAGGCAAAGAAATCAGTAATAATATGGAATATTAATGCAAAAGGATTGATGAACTTGACCTCATAAATACAGAACACTGTACTCAACAACTGCAGAATACTCCTCATTTCCTAGCATAAATGGAACATTTACACAAATTGAATATATCCTAAGGTATAAAACAATTTATATCCAAAAGATATATTCTACATTCTCTAACAAGAGTAGAATTAATCAAGAAATTAATAACAGAAGAACATACATATAAAAGGATTCAGAAAATCATTCATCATAATGTGGATAAGACAAAAATCTACACTCTTAATTACTCCAATTTCTAACTAAAACTCCTTGTTTCTCTTGGGATGTGACAAACAAAAGCAGGGTTTATAGTACTCATGATCATCAAAAGTAGAAATCACAGATATTTTATTATCATATTACTATGTTACAAATCTGTCCAAATATCCTTCATACTAATCACCACTTTGAAATTATGAATGAATTAGATCTAGTGCTTGGTTGTATTATTTGAGATATTGATAAAGAAACTCATACATGACTATATCAGTATGGGTTCTCCAGAGAAACAGAACTAATAGGATGTATATAGAGATACAGAAAAATATATTTTATGAGGAATCATCTCATGGGTTGTGGAGGCTGAGAAGTCCCACAACATGCCATCTGTAAGGTGGAGGCCCCGGGAAAGTCAATGGTGTAGTTTCAATCCAAGCCCAAATGCCTGAGAACCAGGGGGCTAACTGGCCTAACAACCAGGAGTGCTGATCTCCAACGGCAGGAGAAGGTAATGTCCCAGCTGAAGCAGAAAGAGCAAATTCATGCTTCCTCATTTTTTTTTTTTTTTTTTTTTTTTTTTTTTACCTATTTGGGCCTTCTGTGGATGGGATCTTCTTTACTCTGTGTTGCAATTCAAATGCTAATCTCTTCTGGAAACACCCTCATAGAAACACCCAGAAATAATGTTTCACCAGCAATCTTGGCATCCCTTAGCCCAGTCAATTTGACACGTAAAATTAACCATCACAATAACTTTATCTCAAATGTGTTGTTATTTTCTATGTATTTGGTAAATGTATTCCAATATAATTGGTTTTCTTTATAACCTTATTACTTTATACAACCATCCCTTGGTATCTGTGGGGGATTCATTTCAGGGCCTCCCTTGGATACCAAAATCCAAGGATGCTCAACTTCTTGATATAAAATGGTGTAATACTTGGATATAACCTATGCACACCCTCTGCATACTTTAGATCATCACTAGATTACTTATAGTAACTAATACAACATAAATGCTATGTAAATAGTTGTACTCTATTGTTTAGGGAATAATGACAAGAAAAAAAGTCTGTACACGTTCAGTCCAGATGTAATTTTTTCCCTAATATTTTCAATCCGTGATTGGTTGAACTCATGAATATGAAACCCATAGATACAGAAGGCTAGGACTATACATTAAAAACATTATTCTGAAAAAGGGTCCGTCCACTAGATTCATGGCCTATTAAAGATCTCTTCATGTGAATGAGTCTCTATGCTTTTCCTTGTGGAGTCTGCTCCTTCTGTGCTGCCTGCCCAGAAGCAGGGCAGTATATTGAAATACAGGTACCCAAATACGTAAACAATAATAAGTTCAAGATATCTTATAACAGAATAGAGGATGTTCTTTTACAGTATCCCAGGAGCCTCTCTTCTTAAGGAAAACAGGCAAAAGGGAAAAAGAGAGAGAGAGTGTGTGTGAGAGACAGCATGAGAGAGAGAGAGAGAGAGATTGTCCTCAGAGTACTTGGATTCACCAGAAGGTTCTGGAGTCAGTATGAAGATTTCCATAAAGGGGTATATGGGGATATAGAGGATTTCCCCTAAGGGAAAACAATGATTGGACAGAGACTCTTTTGTGTGTGTGTGTGTGAGAGAGAGAGAGAGAGATAGAGAGAGTGTGTGTGTGTGACTGTGAGGTAAACAATGTGCTTTCTCCTCTGAGATATCTCACATTATTGATAAAACTGCCACAGTATCACAATACTAGGTGTGGCTGCACTTCCTCAGGAACCTGGCAAGAAGTGGATTCTGCAGCAAGCCAGTGTGGTCTGGGAGGACAGGCAGCACAGATTGTTATGGGAACAGAAACTGTGAGGACAGAGCTGACCTTGATCATGTTATGTAATCTGGGTTTTGAGATTAATCAACCTCTGTCTCTAAGAGTCAGGAGAGTTCCAACCAACATGCTTCAAATGGAAAACACAGAGAAGGAAGCTAGTCCACAGTAGCATGGTTAAATTAATGGTGGTATGGTCACACAATGGAATGTTACAGACAATGAGGGTCGACAAACTACCACCTCACACAGTAGCATGGATAACTTGCACTAACACAATGTTGAGTGAAATAAACCAGACACAAAAGAGCACAAAATATATGATTCTGTGTACAAAAAGGCCTAAATCAGACAATAATGATCATAGGTTATAGCATTCAAGGCAGTGTTTACCTTTGGAGGTAGCCCAAGGATACTTTTGGAAATAGGTAATGTCTGGCAGTGAGCTACATGGGCGTATTCAGAATGTGAAAATTCATTGAGTTGTATGCTATGGTATATACTCTTTTAATTATTTAACATTCCATTAAAAGTTTAAAAACACCTACAGAGAAGAGATAACAAATGCCTCACTTTTCTATCTCAGTTCCTTTGTGTTTCAATGCTCTGCAGATAAAGAAAAGCTAAGAGAATTGGGAGGCACAAAATAAATGTGTGAAGAAGAGTTTCTTTTAAAAAAAAAAAAAGATAGAATTATCACCTTTAAGAAATTAGTTGCTGTGGCTTAAATGTTTGTGTCTCCTCCAAAATTTATAGGATAAAACCTAATCCCCACTGGGATAGTATTGAAAGGTGAGGGCTTTCAGACGTAAGTAATTCATGAAGACAAAGTTTTCATGGATGATCCTATGAGACTTTACAGAAGAGCTCTAGGTGGAAGGGGGAGGTCTTTTGCTCTTCCCCTCTTTTGACACGTAAAGAATAGTGTTCCTCCCCTCCAGAGTGCACAGCATTCAAAGTGCCTTTTTGGAAGCAGAGACCAGGCCCTGACCAGCCGCCAAACCTGACAGTGCCTTGATCTTGGACTTCCCAGGCTGCAGAACTGTGAGAAAATAGATTTCTGTTCATTATAAATTACCCAGTCTGAGATATTCTGTTATAGCTGTATACAACTGACTAGGACAATAGCCAACATACACAAAAGAATTCAATTAAACAGATATTTATTGAGCACCGAATGAGTGCCAGGCATCATTCTAGGTACTCGGGATAAATGAAGGTACAAATCTGACAAAGACCCTGCCTTCCCAGAGCTTATACTTTAATGGAGGGATGGAAAGATGATAGAAAATAAAATAAATATGCAAACTGCATTGTAGTTAGAAGATAATCAGTGTACTGGGGAACAAATAGAGCTTGAAATGGTGATGAAGATTACTTAAGGAGAACTGGTTATATATTTTAAAAGGTGGTGAAAATGTGACATTTGAAGAAAGATGTGAGGAAGGCACTAAATGATCTGTATTCCTCCTGCCATTTGATTATCAAGGGATAAAATTTATTTTCTGACCTTTAGGAATATTTATGGCCCTTTCTCCAGCCCTGGAATGATTAATGTATAGGATTGAGCCAGTTTTACAATCTGAGCCAAATCCCTGAAATTGTGAGCAACAGTAATAAAATTGGCCAACATGGTCATTTAATTGCTTTGTTATATGGCTTGTTTTCATGTCTTCTTTTATCATTAAGTGAATCTTTTGAAGTATTTTTAAGATACAACAAAATAGGAAGAGAATTTGTGAGTATTTTTCAATTTGGCCTTTGTTATTTATTAGTGGGTTGCTTGTTTTATGCAGTAGCTCACATAGTGAATTCCAAGAAGAAATAGTCAATCCATTTTATAGACTTTCTAAGGTTCCTCTGAAAGCTTATCTCAATCTTTACATTAATTGGCTCCTTATAAAAATTTGCCAATTGCTTGACTGAATCTACCACTCATCTTAAAACTCAGTGCTTTAAACTTGATTCGACTTTTCTTTGTTTAATAAAGGAGCACGTGCATGTTTCAGGTGTAAGAAAATGTTAAATTAAAACTTTCAGCTGCAAGCACCAAGATATCTGATGGGCATCAGATTTTGGTCACGTGCTGGGCCATGAGCAAAGGACTTAAAGGAAATGATTGGGGACCATCCTGATAACTTTTGAATGTGTCACAAAATGATAGAGGATTGGCAATTAGAGATGATTGAGAAGGTTTCTTTAGGGACAAGTCATGGTGCTATAGGCCCAGGGCCTATTCTAGAAGGGTGGGAGTTTATCTCCCCTGGCCCTCAAGTGTCCTGAAAGTGGCTTTACCAGACCCATTTGAAGTATTTGACAAGTGCTGGTCCTTACAGCAAGGAAATCACAGTGACTGAAGTCTAATTTCCACCTGAATATTCTGAGGTCAAGAGTCCGGCTTTCAGCTCAAGAAGGCAGAGCAGGAAAGAGTAAGAGCTGAGGATGGAACTTAGGAATAACCATCCTCCCAACTAAGGTAAGAGACAAAGGATGCACAGGGCTCCTATGACTCATATGTTGGTCACATGGGAGAGTACAAACCAAAATCGAGCCTGATTTTTGCTTCTGCTGACCACTTGGTCAGCTGTTGGGAATCCAACAGTGTCTGTATTAAATGAGTACTCAGGAAACTAGTGGCCAAAACCAGAGTGACAGAGGAATAGAATGTGCCACCCATGTCACAGGAGGTGGGATAGTGGAACCTAGTAGCATAACCAACAAAGCCCTATGGAAGTGTCCATCAGAAAGCCCTGTCATGCTCCACCAAAGCTAGAGTGTGTGAAGTTATTTCATGACAGCATCTGATAAATAAGGATTTTTCTGCTCTCCTTACCTTCTCTTCTGCCTCCCATTAGTTATTCTAGAATATGTTAGTAATATAGCTATTGAATGACAGAGGGAAAAGGGAAAAAGAGAAAGGCAATCATGACTTTTCTCCAAAAGCAGGTTGCCAGCCTGCAGTCAGCCAGGGAGAAAATACATGTTAATGATTTGATTGTTTTTTAGGGGTAGACATTGTTAAGTATTTAATTATAACAAAGTGCCTTGAAATGATATATGATTTTCTATTAATTTAAGGGCAACTATAAAATCATGGTGACTACCTGGATTTTCACCTGAAGCCAGAGAAAACAGTGAGAGAGAAAAATATCCACTAAGGAACAGTGAGAGAGAAAAAAAATTAAGCTCCTTTTATGATTACACCCTGTAGTCAAACATGTTTGACATGTTGACCCATGAGTAAGGCTTTCTGGGCCCACTCATGAAGACAGGTGTGTGGTGGGTGGGGTGGCAACTCTAGCCCATGTTTGAGTACGTGAGACCAATAACCCAACTCACAGTGTTTTATCTTGTGATCTTGGACCAGATCCTCAGAACAGCCTGAGCAAAGGTTCACCAATCCAATTCTGTATCTAGGATTCTTAAACATGAGTAATTGGGCATAAGAGTCAATAGTTGATTTTGTTAAACATGAAGATTTCCAGGACCCACCCAAGAAACTCTGATTCATAAGTTTCAGAGTAGATCATTGTTAATTAGCACCCAAAGTTGTTATAAGGTAGGTGGTCTGGAACCTCTCTTTGGGAAATATTGTTTTAGGGCAGTGCTTCTCAAACTTTAGTGGGCATATGGATCACCAGGGGACATTGTTAAAATGCATTCTGATCCACACAGTCTCATGAGACTCTGTGTTTCTTACAAACTTCCAGGTGATGCTCATCCAAGTACCACCTTTGGGTAACAATGATTAGGGCATTATTTCCCAAAACATGTTTTAAGAATCCTTGTTTTAAGAATCACAGTTAGTACCTGTTCAAAACACAGATTTCAGGTCTCTACCCTCAATTTGTTGATTCACAATCTTCAGGTGAGAGATGTAGGAAGTGAGGAGCATCCTCAAGTACTTCCTGGAGACTGGAGCTGTCCCAAAGCCCTTGACAATGTCTAGTTGGGGAGCCCAGGGACAACCTATGGCAGGATGAACACACAGCTGTTCTTCCTAATGACTAGGCTCAACAGGGAAAAAAAGGAAGAATCCACAGCCCCTAGTTCTATTGCAGTTCTTCTGGACCATGGAAGAAAATTCTAAGTGTCTCCCTGGGTGGCTCAATGCCCATGCTCTACCTCACACAAAGGCTTCCACCCTACGCCAGTGGTTTTCAATCTTGATGGCACACCAGAAGTATCTGGCGACTTAAAAAAAATCAATGCTGGTCTTTACCCCCTAAAAATTCTGTTTAAAGTAGCCTAGGTGCTAGGATTCTTAGGAACTCCCAAAGGTAATGCATGGGAAGTGAACTTTACAAACCCATGCCCTAGAAGATGTGGTCTGAAAGAGTCCTCCATAAAGAAATCTTACCCCGTTATTTTGTAACTGTGGCTAACATCCTGTACTTGCAGTCATTCGATGTCAATTTATTGTTTTCAAAAGTTTTCTGTCAAAATTATATGGGCCAGAATTATAGCATATGAACAATTTCACACCCATTAAAATACTGGCAAAGTTTAGTCAATCAAACAGGCCACTGACAGAAAGCTTGGTGCTATTTTTGTGCTATTATAATCCCCACTAGCATAAATTCTATTGCATCATGCTTTCCATTAGTACGTATTATCTGTTTTTACAATGGTCTTTAAGTGACATTTTATTATTGCTACAAAAATATGAAGATGCTATAGCCCAGGAAGCTTAACTGATCTTTCTTTCAAGCTCTGGTCCTGTAGACTGTACCAACTAGCTAAAACCAAGGATGTTAACATCCTTAGTGAAGTATCTAAAGAATGTAAAAACAAGCACCACATGTACTCACTGTTAAATTGAAACTAACTGATGAGCACACATGTGCACAAAGGGAAGTCAAACTTAATGGAAATCAAGCAGGGGGGAGGAGGAAGGAGGAGATAGGCAAAAACCTACCTAGCAGGTACAAGGAACACTCTTTGGGTGACGGGCAGACTTGTAACCCTGACTCAAGCATTACAAAAGTGATCCATGTAATTTAAGTCATTTGTACACCTGTAATACTTTGAAATTTAAAAAATAACACTTTAAAAATACAATATGATCATAGAAAAATCAAAATTTTCTTTCTCGACTTGGACCACTTCCAGAGCCTTGTCTCCATTCATGGCAAAACTTTGACTCCAGTTTTGCAATCCAGAATCTTAGACTTACCTTTGAAGCCATTATCTCCACTCCACTATCTCCCACACTCAATCCTTCACCAAAGCCATTTGATTTTACCTCTTGACATCTGCAGAATGTACTGATTTTCTTCATACTCTCTACTACCACCCATGTCAATTCCATATGTGCTCACTGCATCTTTCTCCTGCTCACCCCTCCTAATCAGTATGCTTGAATCAATAGCCCCTTGTCTCTTTCCCACCCGTCTTCCCTTTTCAGACAATATTCTTTTGGAACCCCAAGTCTCTTAGGATAAAGCCAAGTTCATTTCTCTTAAGACAAAGACAAACTCCTTAACACGGCCAACAAAGGCTTCCATGATCTTGGCCCTCCACCTCTCCAACATCATCTCTGGTCTTCCTACACTTTCTTTATTTCAGCCAATCTAATATTTCCTGAATCTTTCTCACTTCTGTGCTCTCTCCTGCCACAGGACACTGCGTAGGCATCTACTTTGCATGGACCCCCCCCCTTGCCCCCTTCTAGCCATCTAGTCAACTTCTACTCATCCTGCAAATTTCAAACTCATCACTACTTTCTCAGGAAGGACTTCTCACTCCTACTATAGTAGGTAAATTACCCCAGTTATAATAACACCAAGAATCACCAGGTTGTTGCACTTCTCACCATTGCAATTTGGCATTAATTTATAGTCATTTGAATTATGTTTTTCTCCTCCAGAAGAGGACAAGCTCCAGGACAAAAGGAACCATATATTTTTTGCTTCACCTTAAATCCCCTTAAATCCCCAAATTTTTGCTTCACTTTAAATCTACCACAGTGGCTGGTACATAGTAGGAACAAATTAAAAAAAAAAAAAAAAGAAAAAAGCTGAATGAATGAGTGAATAAATAAACAAATGAAATATAAGAGTTTGGTATAATAGAAAAAATCATGTGCAAAGAGATCATCTGTGGTTTTAAAACATTTTCAAACATATGAACTTTTTTTCTAAGTGCAATCTTATGTAGATCCAAACCACATAAGGCAGATAGAAATAGAGGTGGGCTTTGGTTAAACTAAGAATAAGGGTCAACCAAGACTGACAGTGAGCTTCCTGGACCTTTCCTTCAACCTCTGGTGTATACTAGCACCCTCCCCTCCAAAGCCTTGCTCAAGTAACCAACTAACTTTGAAACTGATTGTTCTTTACCCTGATTTCTTTGTTAATCATAGGGTATATATTTGATGCTGATATCTACCCAATACATTCTATACTCCTTTCTCAGAAAACTTTTCCATGTTCTTAAATACACCTTAAAAATCCATGCATCTGGACACACAATTTCCTCTCCTTGGAATGACTTTTTGCCATCCTATTGGCACCCTTATGCTTTAAGCCACCCCAAATCTATCTTTTATTCCTTATCACACACTATCCTTTTATTAAGTCTTGCATAACTTCCCTGGATAGACTTGGGTGTATCATAACACTTTGTCTAAACCTCTATGTGATGGGCAGAATTTAAGATGAACCCCAAGATCCCAGCCTTCATGTATAATTCGTAACTATGATGGATTTTACTCCTATGGTTAAGTTATGGCACACTTACCTTTGAGAAAGGGAAGTTACCCAGGTGGGCCTGACCTATCCCATGAGTCCTTTAAATCTATGTCTGGAGATCAGAGACAGAGGAAGTCAGAGATGTGTAGAATGAGAAAGACTAAACACACAGGAAGTCCTAAAGATGGGAGACCACATGGCAAGAACCTAAAAGTGATTTCTAGGAGCTGACATTAATCTCCCAACATCCAGCAAGATAATGGGAGCCTCAGTCCTATAACCACAAGGAAGTGAACTCTCCCAACCATCTGAATGAATTTGGAAGCAAAGCCTGAGCTCCAGATGAGAACACAGCCCAGTTGACACCTGGATGATAGCCTTGTAAAGCCTTTGCAGATAATCCAGCCAATCCCTCCTGGCCCAGAGAAACTGTGAGATGATAAAGAGTATGGTTTTAAGCCCAAGGTTTGTAGGACATTTGTTACAGCAGCAATAGAAAACTAAAACTCTGTGTCATCCCAGTAAGTCTCAGATTGTTGTGCTCTCATTTGTTTCATATTTATCTTCCTCATCAGATTGTGAGCCCTTTCTAGTATTGTCATTTAGTATTTTAATCTTCATACCCTAGTGTACATTTAATTTTCTAGTTCCTTCTCACTAACTTGTACCATGCTACTCAAAGTATGGCACCAGCCAGAATCATTTCAGTCACCTGAGAGCTTGTTGGAAATATAGACTGTCAACTCCCCTGAATATCTACTCAATCAGAAATGCCAGTTGCACTCCCTCAATTTCTGTTTTAACAAGTCCTCTAGATGATTTTATACATGCTAAGGTTAGAAAAGCCCTGGTTTGGGGTAATATTAATGCCTGGAAAACTACTCTGTACATGGAGCTGGGGAGAGAAAGAGAACAAGAGTAAGCTTGGAATCCTTTCTCCACTTCTTATTATTATTTCCAAGTGCTATTTTGAGGTAGGCAATTAATGTTCCTACTCAAAGAAAGAGATACCTAAGTCACAGCATAAAATAATATACTAATTAATTACTCAGTGCACTTCCATTTTGGGAAGTAGAGATTATCATTACAAAAGTTTAACAAAATGAATCACTTAAATGTGATCAAGTAGGATAGAGCAAAGTTTTGCTTTTTTTCAACCATAAATTAGTATTTGAATGGGTGGAACCTTACTCTGGGGACTGAAGAAGGGAAATACATCTAGACTTTTTAACCCATCACCTCGTAACTGCCTCAAGTGGAACTGTATAGCAGTTATTAGAGGGAGGAAAACAATAGACATAAACATAATAAAGACATGTTGCAAATGAAATCAACTAGATGATTTCTAAGGTATTTTAAAAAATACAAGTTGGATAATACAAACTGGATAAAATATATCCAGTTTGATATATCATAGTGGAGAGATATATATTTATAAAGCCTGCATGTTCTTCTAATTTAGACATCGCTTTAATTTCTCCTCTCTGTTCAGGAGGAAATTGAGGTTCAAGAAGGCAAAGTTGCTTGCAGAGGGTTGTGAGACACAGCTACACTAAGAACAAGGTTTCTGGTTCTCAGCCTGTACCAAAGGAGAAAAATCAGTGGCAGTTGTTCCTATTAGAAAATAAATAAAGCTTTGAAACTGTAGGAAACATTTTAGTGTTTTTAAAATGGCCCATCATTGTCTTTATCTAAAGAATCCATTACTGGGCATCTACCCAAAACAACAAAAGACATTCTATAAAAAAGACATCTGTGCTCAAATGTTTATAGCAGCACAATTCACAATTGGGAAGATGCGAAAACAACCCAAGTGCACATCAATACATGAGTGGATTAATCAAATGTGGTATATGTATATCATGGAGTACTACTCAGCTATGAGAAACAATGATGATATAGCACCTCTTGTATTTTCCTGGATAGAGCTGGAACCGATTCTACTAAGTGAAGTATCACAAGAATGGAAAAATAAGCACCACATAGACTCACCAGCAAATTGATTTAACTGATCAACACCTAAGTGCACATATAGGAATAACATTTATCTGGTGTAGGGCAGATGGGAGGGGGGAGGAGGGTATGGATGTGTACATAATGAGTGTGATGCTCACCACCTGGGAGATGGACACGCTTGAAGCTCTGACTTCTATACACTTTATACACAAGAGTGATATATAATAATATGTATACCTAAATGAGTCTTAAAGAAGATTTGTATCCAGTGTAACATAAGAAATTCATCTTTCTTTCTTTCTTTCTTTCTTTCTTTCTTTCTTTCTTTCTTTCTTTCTTTCTTTCTTTCTTTCCTTCCTTCCTTCCTTCCTTCCTTCCTTCCTTCCTTCCTTCCTTCCTTCCTTCCTTCCTTCCTTTCTTTCTTTCTTTCTTTCTTTCTTTCTTTTTTTTTGAGATAGAGTCTCTCTTTGTTGCCCAGGCTAGAGTGAGTGTTGTGGCGTCAGCCTAGCTCACAGCAATCTCAAACTCCTGGGCTCAAGCAATCCTTTTGCCTCAGCCTCCCAAGTAGCTGGGACTACAGGCATGCGCCACCATGCCCGGCTAATTTTTTCTATATATATTAGTTGGCCAATTAAATTCTTTCTATTTATAGTAGAGACGGGATCTCGCTCTTGCTCAGGCTGGTTTCGAACTCCTGACCTCGAGCAATCCGCCCGCCTCGGCCTGCCAGAGTGCTAGGATTACAAGGGTGAGCCACCGCGACTGGCCTCTTTATTTCTTATTAAAGATTATTTGGTAAGAATTCTTACTTTTTTCTCAGAGCTAATAATGCAAGATCTTTAATGCAGGATAAGAAAACATATATTATAGGTTAATTAGCAGCAGTTTTTCCTTTGTGGTACAAAAAATAATAGCATACTTTGTAATCAAAGGCATCTTTGATACTGTGAAGTATGGTAATGCAGTTATGACAACTGGACCAGGGTGGAAATGAAACTGTGTGGTGTGCCAAGAGGCACAGCCAAGTGGTGGCATCTCGCTCTGAAGTCAAATGACAGTGTGCTCCTGTTCTTCCTTTAGTTTGGGGCAGTGTGGGGGCTGGGGAAGAGATGAGAAACACGTGGAAAACAGGAAAATGTAAAAGGAGAGCTTGTGATCTTAAGAATAATCTCCACGCCTTCTACTAATTACAGTTCATTTGGATTACCATATTCTCCATCTAATATGCGGAGTCCCTTCTGGAAGTGTTAAATTGGTCAGTCATTCACACTTTAGGGGATTATTTTACTGAAGTAATTAACATTACCCATTAGCAACAATTATCCAGGCCGAGAGAACAGAATTTCTGTCCAAAGAGATAGGAAGTAGGATGCATAGACATTGGATCATGGGGAAGACTTTTACAGAGAATTTACACAATTAAAGGGCAGTACAAGCAACCCTGGGCACAATGCAGCTTGTCAAGGTTTCCCCTCATTGCATATTCCCTACTTCTCCAAACAGCACCTCAATCTTTCCTCTTGTTTTCTGTCTGTGGCATAGATTTTTTTTTTCATATTCTCAAAAACAAAAGAAAGCAAGGAGGAAAGACACAATACTAAACAAACCAAAATAATAATCATAATCATAATAAAAACCTCCTGTTTTCTACCTTAACAATTCTTCTTTTTATCTTTATTGTCTCAAAGTATATATGTGTCAGGTTCCTCATTTGCAAATTTAACAAAATAATAATATATACCTTATAGAAGTCCTGTGAAAACTAAATGAGGCATTGTATTATATAGTATCTAGAACAGTGCCGGACATCTAATAGGTGTTCATTAAATAGGACTCTTGTTTACTGATTATTCTCCCTGGATTTTCCAGAACAGCCTCCACGTCAAACTCTTCTATTCACCCATCTTTCTACTTAATGGACAATAGACATTTTTCTCAATTCTGGAGAAACTCTTTTCTTTATTCACAGCTTCAAAGTATACTCATATTATCATATTATATTCTGATTCTTGACTCAGAAAAAAATACCATCACTATTAGATAGATTTATTATTTTTGGAGCCCTTTTCATGTGGTAAGGACCATGATCTACCTATATTTGTTCATTTAATCCTTACCAGAAACAACCCTGGCATGATTACCACATCTTTACAGATGAGGCAGCAGTGGATTAGAGAGATTCCAAGCATTGGATAACTTTACTTTGCTATCTAATGGGAGAGGCTTTTTGGAAGATTAAGAAGTGGCAGATATGAAGACATTGAATGGTCTGGAAGAAAAAAAGTTCCAAAGATACTGTTTATATCTAATAACTACACACACACACACACACACACACACACATACATATATATATATATATATATATTTTATTGGTCTTGGCTGAGACTAATGAAATATCCTCTATGTGTCTCTTATCCTCCAGTGGCTGGCCTGAGCTGGTTCACGTGGTAGCTATGGAAGCTTCTATGAAAAATAGGGAAAGCATGAAGGTGTCTTAAAGCCTAGGTTTGGAACAGGCCTCCTATTATTTGTGCCACATTCTATTGCCAAAAACAATTCATAAGGCAGCCCAGATTCAAGCAGAGGGGAGACAAACTTTATCTCTTTGTAGGAAGAATTTCAGAGTCTTAGGGAAAAAGGTTTGGATACAGAAAAGTCATGAATAGGACTAGAAATGCTATCCATTTACTACAACCTCTAAGGCAAAGCCCTCCCTAGTTCTATTCTCTCATTCCAGCCTTATAAGAATTGCCAATAAGGCTAAGTGAAAAGCAAGCAGATTTCAGCTCATTCAGTGTACTGGCTTAAACCATTTAGTGAATGAAAGGCTGATAGGATTTAATTTTAAATATTTGATAGCCCGAGTGGGACAAATATCTAAAGAAAAACAAATTTGCAGTTGATATTTGTTTTTATTCGAGAGTAGGTTATGAATTCTCGGTGGGAAACTTGGATAAGTAAACATGATGAACGACTCATCACCAAACATAGCAAAGATTACAGCATGCAAAAGATTGAAATCTAGGAAATTAAAAGAAAATGTACTATGCAAGCCACCTATAGTTAATAAGTTGACACTTACTCTTGTTGTTCTCTCCCTTCCTTGTAAACGTATATTAACAAGGAGAATGCGATAGGAAATCTAAAAAGAAAGGTCCTTCTAATTCAATGTAAATGTATGGCCAAAGCCTGGATTTCTTTCTAAATTATCCTGACTGTTGTGCTTTCTTTGAGAGGTAGAATGCCCACCTTCTCGTCTCAAAACCTTCCTTTACTGCCAAGAACTCTTTTGACTACTGCAAGAGACCTATGGTTAAGAAATTTAACATCTATGCTCCTGGAGGAAATAGTTTCTGGGACACATGAGAGCAAATCCCATGAGTTCAAAGGTTCTTCCTTATACAGTAATAAACATTCGATCAACTGGTTTTACAAGACAGATCCCACTCTGCCCTCAGGGTTTCTCATCACTAGGCTTTCAGGCTTCGAGGTCACCAGTCTCTTCTAAATTTAATGTGCTTGTCCTTGTTATTTATATTTCAACTTGTTTTTAAATTGTTGCCATATAATAAAATGTTGTTTATTTTTTTAAAAACTCTTCCTTCTGCCCACTCCTCTACCTTCATGGCCTGTACTCAGCTCAGCACACAAAAAGGCAGTCCTAAAAACACAACTGACTTCTAAAAGGTAGAGAGGGGTAGGGCTGGGGGTGGCAGTTTTCTCCTCCTGAGAGCACCTGAGCACACCATCTGCAGCTGACCAGAAATCACTCTTTCAAGGAAGCCAGTTTGTTCCTTTCCAAAGGCCTTGTTTATGTAACTCTTTAATTATAGCATAACCAAATCACAAGTATTTTGCCATGGGAAAATGTAAAGTCATTAAGCAACCTAAATACCACCCCGCCCTTTGCAGGCAGACAACACAGCCATTAAGCAATTAATGCATGTTAAGACATTTCCAATTTTTTTGGCCCTAATGCCAGTTCAATCACTTGGGACTGGGGAGCATAGGTAAAACCTACTCATTACACTTCTTGGTGGGAAGCAGAGTATCTTACATGTTTCTTTTCAAAGTGGAATCCCAATCTCCAGCCCCCACAATGCGCAGAGCATTAACCTCCTTGCAAAACAAGACTGGATACTGTTTGACACAGCCCAACATTTCCAATAGGTGTATGAGTCACATTTGGACTTTAATCTCTGTTAATTAGGTGTCTCCCTAAGCTTGTAGATTTCAGGCCTTCTAAATCCTGGATTCTGCTGACATATTGGGCTGCAGTTTGTTGTGGGCCCTATAGAATGGAAAACGTCACCTTCTTCTGTGAATATTTCCAAAACAAAAACAGTGAGCTGTCTTATTTACTTGTGAAGACATGGCCAGAGTTGGTGATAGTGGAATGTGATTCCTTCTTATAGTAGTAAAATTACCAATGTATAAAAAGATGAATAACCAGGTATTTTTGTATAATTCTTTCACTGAAAACATGAGGCCACTAAAAATCTTATGCTGTTGCTATCTACATTTGTAATCAGTGCCTCTAATTTAGTCATTGGCATGGGGGTACTTATTTTGTAAAAAAAAAAAAATATGTTAAAAATTATGTTATAGTCATGACAGGCAAGAATAGACCATTGGTTGAAGAAATATTGAGATTTACTAAATGTCAGGCACTGTTTGTGCTCGGGAAATAGCAATGAATAAGAAACATGAAGTCCCCAGTCTCTCCTGGAGCATATTTTTGTGAAGAAAGACAAAGTACAAAGAGATAAACACATAAATAAACAAGATAACATAATACAGTGAAAATTTTCGGGAGAAATTAAAACACAGTGATGTGATAGACCTTAGGGAGCTACTACAAATTGGCTCATTAAGGAAGGCTTCAATGAAGGAGTGGCACTTAACTGAGACCCAAATACTTCATACAGCCATGTGGGTGTACAGCCTTTCAGGCAGAAGGAATGTCTAACAGAAAGGTGGAGGTTAAAGGTTTGGCACTATCCCAGGTAAATAGTAGAGAAAAAACTATATATGTATATTTCCTGTCAGTATTTATTTATATATGATTAAATATATTTTTATATATTTGCAGATTTTTTATTCCTGTTTGAAAACCAAGGTGTTATTTTTGTGTTTATCAGTGTTTGGTGAAAGTGCTATAGAATCATCCTAATGTTTTTCTTTCTATAGATTGTTCTCTCTTTCTGTTTTCGGATTGAGGTTTGTGGACAAGACAGATATCCTGGTTTTGAGTAAAGAAAGGAAATGGAAGGAAATCCTACCCCAGAGCTAGTAGGCCTAATTCCTAATGACAGGTGAATCAGTTGGCTTTTGCTATGTAAGAAACCACTCCTAATCACAGTGGGTTAAGACATCAAACATTTATTTAGCCCACGCATCTCCAGGTTGGCTATTTGTGCTGAGCTCAGCTGGGCCTTTCTTTTGGTTGTGATCAGACTCATTCAGGCACAGTTTAGATCGCGTTTGTAATCAGCTGCAGTTTAGAAGGGCAACTCTGCTTCTAGAGATTGCCTGGCTCTTGGCTGAGGCAACTGCGCAAACGGGGCTATGTGTCTCCCATCATCCAGCAGAAGTTTGCAAAGCCCCTTGAAGCCTTAGCTCAGGATGGGTACAGGGTCACTTCCTCAGCATTCTAGGTCAAAAGAACTCACAAGGCCTGCTCAGATTCAAATGGCTGATGAAATGGGCTTCGGTCTTGGGGTAGCTGTGGTCAGTTTGAAAAGGAGATGGCTATAGGGAGGGGTGAAGAACTGACAACACTTTTGAAATTAATGTAGCACAGTAGCGCATGCTAACACTACAACATGGAAATGCCTATATTACAGGAGTTGGCGACGATTTTTTTTGTAAATGGCCAGATAGTAAACATTTTGGACTTTGCAGGCCAGTCTGTGTCACAACGATTCAACTGTTATTGTAGAGCAAAAGCAGCCATAGACAGTAAATGAATGGGACATGGCTGTGTTCCAATAAAACTTGATTTACAAAACAGTCAATTGGCTGGATTTGGCCCTTGGAGTCATAGTTTACCGACTACCTGTCTATTATGCTACAGTGAGATAATTTTGCTACAAAAGCCTTACCGTTCAAACAAACAGGCTGGAATAGAATGTGGCCTCTCGTGGCTTCCATCACACCCCAGCAAGCTCTGGGAGGAATGAAGTTGACTCACTGAGACCACAGGCCGACATATGGATGAGCTTTTGTACTAGCGGTAGGGGGAGGGCATTCTTTCAACTTTTAGCACAGCATTTGTTTACCAAACTGCTTGCATAAACTAAGATATCTATCATTGGTAGTGCTTATTTGCTGCCTGGATGTAATAATCACTTATTTCCTTTTGTTTGTTGTGGTTAGTTCACTTTCAAGGAAGAAAGACAAAAATTTTCTAATTAGAACAAATGCTACGAGGCAGGGGAAGAGAAATAGTAAAAGCAATTAGTGAGCTCCTCAGGGGCAGGGATGGGGCCTTGTCCAGGAAGCCAAATTCTTCAGCTGGAAGTGATCCCGGACTTCTATACACTTGTTCTCACCCTTGGGTACACATTAGAGTCACCTGGGCAGTTTTGCAAAATCCTGATGCCCAGGCCACACCCGTGGGCAATTACATCAGACTCGCTGGGGGCAGGACCCAGGCATCAGTGTATTTTAAATCTTTCCATGGGAGTCCAGAATGCAGTCAATTTATTTAAAAAAGAGCTCTACAGTCTTGGTACCTCCTAGTGACACCATCTGTGGTCTGGACCATCCCACGCATGCATGTTTCTCATTCACCTAGATGACAACTTCCTGAGAATCCATCAGCTCCAGGTCTAGCCTTCTGAGAACTCAATAACTTGTTAATCTCTCTGAATTCTGACAGCCCTGGGAGGTTAGGTTCAATATTTTTTGACTTGAAAGTTTTCTCTTCTTTTCAAAATCTCATTTTTTCTTTTTAGCACTCAGCTATATGTTTATCATCCATACCCAGACTATTCTATTTTGGAAAATCAATACCATTTTCCACTAAAGTATTTCTTCTCTTCAGGATTCAAAAAAAAAAAGAGCCAGCATTGTCATAAGGAAGACTTCACAAAGAATCATATTTAATTTCCTAATAGTGAAAATAATCTTATATTAAGTGTCCTCTGGACATGCCACTGAAGTTAATATTTTATTAATTATTCTTTAAATGACTCCCAGCAGCATGGCAGAGAGATTTAGGAACTCTAATGGATTAGTCATGTTCCTCTGTTATTTTGATCAAGTGATGGGTAGAAATTTAGGCTAAAAAGAAGTTTAGATGTCATCTGGTTCCATGACTTCTTCCCCTTTCATAAGTATACTAAGGCTCCAAAAGTTAAGTGGCCTCCCCAAAGTGGTTAGAAAGCTAATTTCTGATAATACTCCATTTAAAAAGGCAAGAAGCTTGTTTTCCAATGAAAGGCTCTATGACACTCCTAGGAAACAGTCGGCAGGGTGCATAAATAACGTCCTCTCAGCCCCCCTCTTTTTCTTGCACCCATTTCAGGGACTGTGGCTTCTAAATGATGGTGGCTCGAATCTGTTCTCATGAAATCCTAGTTTCCAAGTTAGTCCCTAGCTGTCCCCTTTGCCAGCTCATTCTTGAGCCACACCTGCTTGTCTTGAGATACAGAATCATCAGACCCTAACCTTCTCTGGGGCTTCCCCATGTTGCGGCAATGTACAGCTAGTGTTACAGCTCTTGACTGGGGAAAGAACCGAGTGGCACATGAAGAGTCAGAGAACAGCCTTTATTCCTCCCCAGCAGGCTCAATCCAACAGGTGTTACAGCTCTCTTCCTGTCTCCTGATCTTCTGCCTCCCCCTCCTTGTTCTCCTCCTGCTTTTATACCTTTGGTAGGGCTCAGAAAGTGTCCAATCAACTACAACCTTTAACATCCAATCAACATCAAGCTTTAACATCCAATCAACAAGCTATAACATCCAATCAACAAGCTTTAACATCCAATCAACATCAAGCTTTAACATCCAATCAACATCAAGCTTTAACATCCAATCAACATCAAACTTTAACATCCAATCAACAAGCTTTAACATCCAACCAAAAACAGTGGGATTCAAAGCGTGGCCACAAATAGGCAGCAGCATGTGGGCCCGGTGGCATTCAGGCAAGCGGGGCCCAGGGTGGCTGTCTGCCACGGTCCTGGCCCCAGCAGCGTGCCCTCCAACTGGCTACACACAGTGCTGGCCTGCAGAGATGCAGAGCGACAGGGAGGTGGCAAGCAGCCACATCCTGGCACCTGACATTTTCCGTATCACCCGCAAGAACTACCTGGGCTAATATGTAGAAGAATATGTAACTAGAAGACTTCCTATGGGGCAAGAAGTCTCACTGCTAGAAAAGGGTATCTGTTTCTTATTAACTTTTCTGTGATCAAGGGTTTTCTCTCTCCCATGATGTTCCCCTAAAGCCCTTAGAGTAAAGTCAGCAGCATCTGGAAGCCCAGCAGAGAGATAATCAGGCCGAATATCTGTCCCAAGGCTGATCCTGTACCTGGAAAAGAATCAGTACCCAGTTTTTACAGGCCCCTGAGCTTTGAAGCTAGCAAGCCTGACCTGAAACTTCACCATTCTTTCTGTTGCTAAAGACTAGGGAACCACAACTCCTAGAATGCAAGCTGCAAAGAATGCCCTCCACAAAAGAAATCTGAAGATTAATTCTAGCATTTGTCATTTTCATGTTGCAAATGGACTCTGCCAATTATAGCATCTATCATCTCACAAAGTGCCACTATTTAAGAACATGAAATCCACCTTCTACAGACGCCCCCACTTGCCTCAAGAAATGACATGCTCTAAAAATCATCAAATGGCCTGATTAGCAGGAATTCTCCATCCTTATTCTTCTTGTCCATCAGCAGCATCTTTGAAAATTAACTCTTTGAGCTTGTTAATATTACACCACTTAATTTCTGATTTGCTGTCTCTGAGACCCTTCTATACCACTTTCCTGCTAAACAAGTGCATTTTCCCAGATTCGACCTTGGCTGTTTTCTCTTTACTTTTCCATTCTCTCTCCTTCAGAGATAATATGTTTCCGTTCGGCAATGTTTCCATTCGGCAGTTACCTGAGTAAGAGATGAAGGCACGTAGGTGTTCACACATCAACTCACTAATTGTAGAAAACAAGTTAGATGGCTTCCGTCACCTGGCAGTCATGTATTTTCTCTAAATCCTCAATTCCTTCCAATCAGTTCCTTCTTAACTCCCTTTTATCTATGAATCGGCTTCCAGAACTCAAGCCTTAAACTTTACATCATCTCAGCGTAGCACTGCTCTACCCTATTCCTTGATTTTACCAAATCCTAGGACTATTATGTATATTTTTTTCCTTTCCTAGTCTTCCTTAAATATTCTTCCTCAAGATATTAAGTGTATTTTCATAGTAATACTTTTTTATAATGGAACTTGGATAAAATGTATAAGAAAAAAAGTCCCTGATTAGAATCTGGAGACTTGAGTTTGAATTATTAGTCTTCCTGTCAGAGGCTCAGTTTCCTTGCCTATAAAATGAGGATCAGAATACCGCTTCCCTCGTAGGGCTATTGCAAAAAATACAGACTCAATATTCATAAAATCTGCAACACATACCTTGGCATATATGCAGTGCTTTATTGCCATAGTTATTCTTACTGTCTATCTTAGCTCTTCCCTAAAAGAGTCTTGATTCTCCTTTTGATCATGATAGGAAGGAGGAGGGCCGAGGTGTAAGTAAAATTGTGAAATAGATGAAATCATCTTCCCCATCTGATTGAGCCCTTTGAATATTTTTCCTCCCATCAAAGCTGTGGCTTCATGAAGGTCTTATTATTGGCTGGGTGACAACAACCAATACTTAGCAACATGGGATTTTAGACAGGAGTTTCATGTGTATGGTGTATGTATATTTGTGTGTGTCCATGTACATGTGAGTATTGCTTGAGAGAACAGTTTGGGGAGCAGCCAACTTTCCCAGCACCTTTGAAATCACCTCCAAACCTCTCCTCCACTTTCTACTGAGGTGGCCCCAAAGTGCTTAGGAATAAGAGGAAGCTGGAGCTGGGATTTCCTTCTGCCTCATGCCACCCACAGGGGCTGTGCCCAGCTTCTGGCACAAACAGTCAGAAGGCAGGATGGACTATTCTTGCATGATTCACTCATTTATGCCTCAGGATCATTTTGAAGCAGCCTGAAGCTGAAGGATGAATGGTTCTAAGTCCTTAAATTGGACAGAGTAAGTTTTTGTATTCTTTTATTTATTCATTAAAGTAATAACTTTAGGAATTCATTACTGCAAAGAACTGTTAACAATTACCTAAAATTTAAACATGCAGTAACAGCAAAATAACCATCAAAACCAAAAGGGAAAACTAAACACCATAAATGACATATGAAGTTATAATCCATTTAACACCCAGAACTCAGAATATTCACACTTGTAAGTAATAAAACAGGAAGCATTCAGAAGGATTTTTTTTTAGAAGTAAAATTGAGAACGTGATTTTATGCAACATTATAATGAAAACATTGTACTATGCACATCTGGGATAGAAAATGCAATTTTAGCCATTTTCCACAGCGAGGAGGAGGGGGAACTAGCATTTATTGGGCACAGAGAGCTTTACACACATCTTAAAATTTAATCCTCATAAAGGCCATTATAATATTAAATTATCACCATTCTGCAGATGGAGAAATGAGGCTCGGGGAAGTAAAAAAATGTTGTTCAAGGTCAGAGAAGAACTGGGTTTCGACTCAGGTTCGTCTCATTCCTGAGCTTTTCTCTATCCCCTTTTTAAAAATCATTTTATTGAAGAGTACAATTCACACCAAAAAGTATGCTACCTACCTTTACTTACCTGTAAAGTGCTGAAATTTTTACTTTGTGAACACTTCATATAAACAGGCCCCAGATCAGAAACCTACCATCAGCAGTACCCCAGAGCCCCCTTTGTTCTCTCCCTAACACTCACCTCCCACAGAAAGCCACTATACCTGCTTCCCTTACCATGGATTCATTTTGCTTGTTTGGGAACTTAAACAAATGCAATCATATAGCATGTCTTCTTTTCACTTCTTTTGCTCCACCTTTGGTTTGTGAAACCTATCATATTATGATGAAGAGTTGGAAATCTTCGATTTTCACTGCTGTGGAGTAGTCCGTTGCAAGACTATACAGTAATATATTTACCTATTCTATGGTAGATAAACACATGGGGCACTTCCTGTTGTCACTATTACAAATAATCCTCTATGAACATTCTTGGTGAACTTATTTAACATTTAGGTCTATACCTCAGAGAGAGATATTTGGGTTGTAGGGTATACATATCATCAGTGATATTGAATAATACCAAACAGTTATCCAAAGTTGTTGTATCAATCCACCTTCCCACCAGCAGTATATGAAAGTTCCAACTATTCTACATTCTTGGCAATACATGGCAATTGTTTGATTTTTTTCATTTAGCACATTCTGGGAGTATAGTGGTATCGCATTGAGATTTTAATTTAGATGAAAACTGTGTGCTCTCTTAACTTCTTTTTTTCCCACCTGTCACTACTGAATTTGATGGCTTGCATTTCTGAGGCAGTCAACGAGAGCCACTAAATTCATACAGTGGTCCCGAGTAGATCTAGCTAGGAGAAGCAGCCAACCCATGAACAACAAAATGGAATTTTGGAGTGAGATCCAGTGTACTAATAACTGTTTTAAAAAAAGACCCCAGGCAAGGCAGTTAGTAGAAATGTTGCAGAATGCACAAACAGCCCCAATTCTCCACCCTCTCTGCTTCCATGCCCTTCGGCTATGTAACCTTGCTGCTCCTCCAATCAGGACATGAAAGAGCAGAGCTGAGTTCTAAGTAAAATCGTGATGTACAGCACATTTTCCCAGCCCTTAAATGTGGCCTTGTCTTTGGATTTTCTTTGGTCAGTAAAATGCAGCAGATGTAACTGTATCTAATGTCGGCTTAAGCCTTAGGACATTGTGTGTGTCTACATTCATTTTATTGGAATCTCTCTGAGCCCAATGGACCAATGAGACCATCCTGGTGATCTGAAAGGAGACTCAAGAGAGATCCCTGTCGGGGTTGGCTGAGCCTGGCGAGATTAGCAGAAGATTTGTGAAAAATAATAATGGCTGTTGTTTCAATCCACTAAATATAAGGAGGTTGTCTTGTTTTATATATCTTTCCCAAAATGGGTACCTATTTCAATCAGATACTGAATTTCTCTGCCACATATTTTCTCCTCTTCCTGGGAAAGAAACCTCTTTTAAATCTGTGGTGTTCCCAAAGTGAGATATGATTCTTCTCTTTCTTGATCTAACTCTATCATCTTGAAGACCCTTGCAGAAGATGTTGAACAATCTCTTAGCAAAAACAGGCTCTAGGAAAGCAAACCCTGCTGTATGATCTAATTTACATCTGGATGATGGCTCCACATCAGTTCCCAAGTCCAGCCCCAAAAAGCCAGGAATTGCCTGTGTCAGCACATGCAGCTCCCCCTGAACTCTGATGTCCTGCCAAATGGTCCTTCTCCCAAAGCAATCAAACCATCCCTTTGCCGGTGTTGAAAATGACTGCCTTTGATGTCTCACTGGATCTTAGCTAAAGTATTTCCAATAAAGAAAATGACTCTGCAGAAATCCTTTCTTGGTAAAGAAGCAATGTGTCAGAGTGGGTGCTAGCAGCGCTCGAAAATACACAGAAATCACCTGGGATCTTGTTAAAATCAGACTCTGATAAAGTAGGTTGAGGTGGAGCCTGACAGTCAATATTTCTAACCAGCTCCTAGGTGATGCTGACGCTGCTGGTCCACCAGACACACTTTCAGTAGCAAAGGTCTAAAACACAGGTTTTAGACAAATAAGCCTGTGACCACGTTGCTCCTGGCCTCAGCTTTTGCATCTGCTCATTGGGTTGGCATAAGAATTGCTTGAGACTACGTGTTTAATGGACTAATCACAGCCCCTCATATGCAGGGAATGTGGGGGCCATGGAGCTATTGTACTATGCCTAGGGGTACAGTCATCCAGCATTTCACACACAGTCTCCACAGATTTCCATGGGCCCGGTGCCAGGAAAATTTCACTAATCTCAGAGTTCTGTGTTGTGTCCTAGCAGCCTTGCAGGCAGACCTACAGCAGAGGTAAAAGCACAGTTTATGGAATTGAGGTATTGTTGTGAGAGTCTTTTTTATGATGAAAAAGATTAAAATGTGGAGGTTCATAGAAGGACTGTGGTGAGTCAGCATTCTCTGGTTTAAAACCTGTATTGTTTACCTTCTTCTAAGAGTCTCATTTACTTCCTAGCTTATATGAAAAGGTTAATTTGAAAGTAGAATGAATTTTCCCCAAGCAAAAATACTCAGCAGGTTTTCCAAACCCACTTTCCCATGCAAATCAAATAATCAGACAGCAGAAAGAATCAGGGTTTATGAGACTATTTTTCATCAGTTTACCGATGGACCTCTGTTAGGTATGTTCACTTAACTCTTGCTGTTCCAAGTATGGTCCAGGCAGTAGAAGCATTGGAATCACAGGGGTACTTTATTAGAAATGCAAAATATGGGGTCCCACCCCAAGATCTACTGAATCAAGATCCCTGGTGTAAGGCTCAGGAACCTGTAATTTAACTACCTCTCCAAGCAATTCTGAGGCATGCTAAAGTTTGAGAAATCTGGCTTCAGGGCCTCAGACTAACAGCATCAATTTGGTCCCTCCCCAGTTTGTTAGAAATGCAAGATCTCAGGCCCTAACCAATGACCTACTGAACTAGAATCTGTATTTCAACAAGATTCTCAGAAGTTTAGTGAACTTGTTAAGGTTTGGAAAACAATGCTCATGCCTACAGCATAACTTTGGTCCAATCTAACCTGAGGGAAATTGATCAGGGAGGGTGTAGAACCAGGCAAAATACAAATAAATTATTTGAAACAGAAAAGTCTAATTGTGCTGCTTTTTTCATTGGCTTGAAAGTCATAAGAAATAAAAAGCTTTAGGAATTAATGTTCTGCCATTTACAAGGATGCTTACTCAAGGTTTGGGGTGCACTGGGCTCAAGTGAAATGAGTTACAGACAACGTTCTTGCCGAAAGGCAATTGGAAACAATTTCCACCTTGGCAAGAAGAGTGAAAAAAAAAAGAGAAACCATTTTTCGGCTCCCTCCCTGTTTAATGCAGATCAGAGGCTGAGACCAGCATATAGGGGGAGGAAGTTTTGTCCTCTGGGTGTGGTTGAGGAATCCCTTCCTAAAGTTTTACTCAGGGCCCTGGATTTAGAACCGTCTGTTTCTGCCAGTTCTGATTTCCTTAAGGCCCTTGGTATAGAAAAAGACTTCTGTGATACAAAAAGCCTTCTGGATAAGATGCTTGAGTGCACTACATCTTCCACTGTCCTATCTTGCCCACTGTTTGTATTGCACAGGTCAGGTGTATCAGTCAGTCTAGATCAGCAGCTATGCCTAGGCTCGTCTTGGAGTTTTTATAATCTGGGGATACATATGGGAAAAGTAGGCCCTTATTGATACCTGACCAAAATCTGGAACTGGAACCATCACCATAGGATGTAATAATTTTTAAAATTCATTTTTAGCAACAAAATTATAGACAAGCACATATTATACATATAGCAGCTGCTGACTTAAACATATAAAGCTCATTTGCCTTCTGGTCCAGGTCCTTCAAAAAATGGATGCCAAGAAAAAAAGAAAGAGAGTCATAAAGATTGGGAGGACTGTTGGACCGTGAGACAGGTCTGAATCTTACTATGAAGGAGAGAGGGAAGGAAGGTTGAGTGGAAATATCCTACAACCACTGTGCAGTCTAAGGAAAGTTAGCAATGCTGTTAGAGAACCCTGAGCCAAGGTGAGCTGTCAGAAGAGTCCCATGATTCCCAGAAATGGGCCTGCCTCAGTATTCCTACCACACTCAGTCATTGTCTGAAAGGAGTCTTGGTATAAAGAAGGTGATGGATGTCAGACTATAGCAGTTGAGACCTTTGAGAAACAACTCTCCCTGTGGTTGGAGGTCTGCAAGGCACAATCTGAAGGGCATGTGTTTGGGACTGACATTATACTTTCCTAGTTTAAGAATTAAATTGAGTGACTAATGTACGTACTCTGCCCAGAGCGTTTGAGAGTAATGTGCTCCAGACAGGGTCCTTGTGACACACAAGGTTGCTACCTAGAGGCATAACAAAGGACCTGAGTTTCTGCAAATAGGCAAGAGCTGCCCAGCCCCACGTTAATAGGGGCCTGGGGGCCACTTGATAAGCACATTGTTCCTATTATTGTTGCTTGGACCTGTAAGATGGCCGGATAGTCAATGACGGGTAAGATTCCTCAAGGAGGAACAACCTAAGACAGGCACAGCCCCTGGGGGGGCCAGCAAGGAGAAACTGGGGACAGAAAGTGCCCCCTGTGGCTGCCTTGCTTAACCTTTGCTTATCTCAGCCTGTGATCTATGCCTGACGCCTGGAGCAACTGCCTGGAAACCTTGAGTCAGGGGACATCTGTATCCTTAGGCTATGTGTTCCAGAATGTATGGCCATTGCTGCAATGCTTGGGTGGTCACGTATAAGGAACTAACTTTGATTTTTTAGGGTATAAAAATAAAATGCCCGGTGTGTTCTGCACTGCAGTCTTGTACTGTCTTTGTGTGTGTGTGTGTCTTTCTTTTTGCGTCTCTTTGTTCTGTGTTCCTCCCTGTCCTGCAAATGGGCCATGGCAGGCATGGCTTTCTCCTCTACCCCCTTGTCAAAAACACACATTGACTGCCCAGGCTTCCAAGGACCATATATCAGCCTATTTGGCATCTTATACAGGATTTCATAAATATGAAATACTGGCAATATACATACTCATATTAGGCATTCCACACTATCAGCACAAGTAGTTAATGTGTAATTCATATGGGGCCTCTAAGTTTTCTTTGGAGATATAGCAATAGAGACTTTGACATTGTTAGATAAAATCTGAGCAATGGAATTGTGATTCTCAACTCAAGTACTGAATGTTGTTGGATAGCCTTCAAGAAGGCAAAGGCCAATGTGGTATAGAAGTGTGAGACAATATGTATCCTGCCTGGAAACATCAACAAACTGTTGGCAGCAAGGAATTTTGGGGCAGTTCTGTGAGATCCCTCAATCTCTCTTCTGACATACTTCCTGATGTGATTGCTGCACCTTTTTAAATAAAGGGGATAGAAAGAGACATACTGTGTGTAGCCTACTAAAAATGTTCAATATCATTTTTCTAAAACTCCAAAGATCTTAAGACTTGAGAGTGGGAGGACCGAGTCTGGTTTTTATTACCTTATTGTATGACCTTGAGCAAGTCACTTAACTTCCCTTCAGAGCTATACATTTCTCCTTTATGAAACGATGATAGCAGTATTTGATTGCAATTCACTGAATGTGTTGATTTTGCTAGTGAAATGGCACCACAACCTAGAAAACAACTGAAATGCCATACTGAGGAAAGGGGATTGAATGAGGCCGACTCAAATCCTCTTAAAGAGATTGAATGAACTGAAACTGGAAACAGCCCCAAGGAAGTAAGACCATAAGTTGGCCATTATCTCCCTCTAGGTTTTCCTTTCACTTTTTCACACTCACAGATACCTCCCCTTTTCCCCATTTTCCAGTTTAAATCCCAGCCCATTGTGTAACCAAAGGAAAAGCCCCTGGACATGAGATCACCCCTGATGGAAGACCCCTATGCCAAGAAAAGCCCAGGGCCACTTCCTTAGGAAGGGGATTTGGACTGGGGCATTTCAATAAGAAGGGGAAAATTGGACATGACTGGCTCCTAGACAAATCCAACAGGTGCAGATTATAAATTGGCAAAGTGACATCATCAATAGAAATCAGACTACTGAAGAGAAGTCTAGAAGTTGGCATAGCCCTTCTCTTTCCAGTTCACATGACCTGCTGCACACCACACAACTGCTTTAAACCTCAATTTTCTCCTAGGGCTGGAAATGTGTCATTGGGAAATTTGAATTAGATAATTTACATGAAAATATGTTATAAACTTTGAGATACAAAGAATGACCACCAGAGCTTAAAAATATATATATAAACAAGCAAACAAGCTGAGTTAGTAACTTGCCAGGGAAGTGAATACACATGAGTAAAGAAATTCACTCAATGGTGAGTAGAAAATGTATAATAGAAAGACGTTTTTATTATAACATCCAAAATCTTTGGTAAATTACAAAGAGACATAGTGGTTGGTTGAGTAAGCAGTGCTATGGTGATGGTAAAGCCTACCCACTGATCTTTTCATAAAAGACAAATGGCAAAGTACGGATTTCCTTTAACAAAGAATCAAGAGGGCCTTTAGAAACCAAAGAATCAGATTATAAAGTCGGAAGCATTGGTCTCTGTAACTGTAATCTCCTTTTTTAAAGCTATGTTTTCAAAGGCTTGCTGGCTGGCAGACAAGCAAAGCTCAGAGCATATTCATGAAAGAGCAGACTGCGGACTTGCAAAGACTTTGGAGACCAGAGACCTGTGTCCTGTGCTGCCCCTAACTGGCTGTCTGATGCAACGTTTTTCATTTCCCCTCTGTCTGCCTTTATTTCCAAAGCAGTAAAACTCTGTCTCTAGTTGCGGACTAATTCTAATGTCTCCTCTATCTTGAATAGACTCTAATCCCAAAGAACTTAATCATATCATGGCCTCAAAACTCATTTTTCCCTTCACAAATATTAAATAACATGGAAAATGTTAAAATATGATGACATTGGTATAACAGTTGTCCATTATCATAATGATATGGTAACAAATTACCCCCAAATTTGGCTTCTGGAAGCCACCACCATTTGCATTTTTGTAAGTCTGCAAGTAGGCTGGACAATTCAGCTGGTATGGGCTGGACTTGGCTGATCTTGACAGGCTTGCTCACATGCCTGCAGTCCACTGGTGTGTAGCTGGAGGCTGGCTGGTCTGTGTAGGCCTCAGCTGGGACAGGGAGAATGACCAACTCCAATTGCTGGAGTTTCTTATCTTTCAGCAGGTTAGTGCAGGCTTATTCATATGTCTGTGGCAGACTCTCTAAAACAACGGAACCATACAAAGCCTTTTGAGCCTAGGTTCAGAACTGGCATGTGTGGCTTTACTGCATTCACATTTACAAAGTAAATCGTAAGGTCAATTTATATGTGGGAATGTAGACTTCGATTCTTGATAGGAGGAGCTACAAAACCATTTTGCAGAGGTGCATGAAAATAGGCAGTAATGAAGAAATAGGGAAATTTGGGCCAGTAATCAACACAACTAGATGATGGCTATATGGTCTATATGATTCTTTCTAAAACATTTTGAAGTATTTTTTTAAAGTCAGACAGTTTAAACCTTCACTCATTCATAGCCAGCTAAGTCATAAAGAGTAAGAAACTATTCATTTTTCTGTAAAATTCTCAGAACAAACAGAAGAATAGGGATGTGATATTTGCCTAAGAAACAGCAAGTTACTGGCAAATTTATACTCTATCAAAAGAATTGTCAGCTTCACACATGACCCTAAAGATTCTTTACTCTTTTTCTCAATAAATAAATGGCAACTTAGGTTTTTTTTCCTTAGTTTTTTTTTTTCTTCTTGAAAGCTACTACAGATGCATCTTATTTTAACAGAACAGGTGATATACTACCACCATGCACAACTATCCAAACGGTAGCCCTAAGCTCCCCTTTCCATGTTGAAGTTGAGCGGCACACCCTAGAGATGGAGACCTCACTGCCCCTCCAGCTCTCTGTTCCACCAGCCACATTTCAACAGCTCAGTAGGCACAAGTGGCTGGTGGACAGTGCACACACAGACATCTCTGCCAATGCAGAAAGTCCTGATGGAGGAAGTGACTTGGGGAGTGCCTACAGCTACCTGGTGAGGGCTCACCTGGTGCTGGTGGGGCAGAGGGTATTGGTCAATCCTAGGAATCGGAATTGATTAAGGAACTAGACACCTGGGAAAAGGAGACTGTTATCCAGAATGGACAACTAATGTAGTTTGATACTAGTTCTCATTAACTGCAAATTCACTGAGTGACCTTAGGCAACTCATTTTGTTTCTTTGAGCATTAGTTTATGATTCAGGGAAATGAAACGATCAGGGTAGATCAGAGCTTCCCAAACGCTCATGTGTACATATATTACCCGGAGAACTTGTTACAGTGCAAATCCTGATGCAGCAGGTGGGGTGAGGCTGAGATGATGCATTTCTAACCAACTCTTGTGTGGTATCAGGGATGCTGCTGCCCCAGTGCCATGGACTCATCTTCGAGTAGCAAAGGTTTAAGTTGGACGGTTGTGGAATATTGGTTCAAAAAAGACCTTTACAAATTCCCTATTCTAATTCTGACTCTGAAGTCCTATCCAGCTCCTAGATTCCTTGAGGTCTGGAGAAAAGACCAATTCACATTCCTAAGGGGGCCTTGGTGCTCATAGCTCTGTAAGAACTTAATGGTCATTTGAATTGCTCTATGAAGAAACAAATATGACTTCAGAATAATGCCACAGTTTCCTTGTAAAGAAAGGCTTGATTCTTCTCTAATGGCATGCAGAGAAGTGAAGAGCTCTTTCAGCTCATGCATTCGGCTCAGTAGAGACAGGACAATCTTTACTTTTCCTTTAATCAACCTTCCCAAGGCCACTCACCTTAAGTCTTAATTCTATATGCAAAATATGGCTATCCCTAAAAGCTGTTTTTACTTAAAACTGGCAAGCAGACTAGCAGAAAAACAGTGGAGAATCATACACTGAGTTAGCAAACTCTTTCTGTTAATAGCTTTTCCATGTGGGTGAGTATGGTGGCTGGTGGAAAAATATACTATGTACTACTCCACATATACTATACATATGCCATGCTATACATGTACTATATGTGTGCACACACTATAATGTACCACCAAGCCTTGCAATGTGGTCTGAATCTCATAGATCATTAGTCTTGAATACAAGACCTGCTACTTTCTTAAGAAATGAGCAATGAGCACTTTTAGTGAGCAGTCCCACCAGATGTGGTGCCGTCCTCTACAAATGGAGGCATTCAGCATGTCCTAAATGGGTGGGCATGTTTTCTGCATTTGCAACTTGGATTTCAAGGCTGGAAATACTAGAGCTGAAGAAGCCAGAGTACAAAAGGAAAGAATAAAAGGGTGAAGACTAAAACCAACTGAGAAAGGCAATTACAAGGTGTATTAACGTACACTGTGCAGAGGGAGGGATTTATTACACTTTCAGTGTGTGTGTGTGTGTGTGTGTGTGTGTGTGGTTTTGCATGAAAGGTAAGGGGAAAAGAGCTGACATTTGTTAGTCTGAATTGGATAAGTGCAGTTGCAAAGAATAAAGGGAGCTTTCAAAAAGTGGGCAGCTGCAGCAGAGCCTGAAGCCATGGTACTTGATACTGCAATATACTCTCTCAGTGATTCTGGGCAGCTTTTGAGAACAGCAGGGAGACATTCAGGGTAGAGGACAATGGCAAATGTCAAGAATGAAAGAAAGAATCTAGAGTTTAAAAGACTGTTGAGTGACAAGTAGGCCAGATCAAAGAGCAAAATTTAACAAGTATTTATAATTCTAATGCTAATTGAGATCAATAATCATAAAAAGAAACTCTAGCAAAAGAAAAAAAAAGCCAATGGTTTTCAATCTTAAAAACAATAATAACAACATAAACCCCAAACACCAAAAAACAGAAGAGTAAGAAACCAGTGGAAGACTCAAATATTATTTACCATTTCATCCATTCTGAGTTTTTATTGTATATTTTGTTACTCAAGTTGTCAGTGAATAGGAAGTTTCTTAAGCGAGTTTGAGTTTCTTTGCTTTGAAAATCATACAGTGGGAATATTTTTGGAGAAGCACAAGATGGGGCTCATGTATAATCCACTGCAAATCAAGCCACAGAGACCAAGTCTAAGCATGAGATTTTAGGATCCAGAGGAAATATTTGGGGAGGCAAGATTCTGAAAACCCATCACTTGGATCTGTTGGGCTTGTTTTCACTTCCTTCTCGCTTCTGTGCTGTGCTCCACACAGGTGTGGATATGCAAAGCTCCCTCATGGCAGATTGGGAGGTCGGGCTTGAAGGGAAAACTCTGTTTTTGGAAACTTGCTTGGGCTTGCTAAGGAACAGGGTGGTTTAGAAGCCCAGGGAGAAATGTTGAAATCAGTCATTGCAAAATCACTTTTGCAATAAGTAATGAATAAAGACCCAAGGAAAATCTCTTTCCTCCCCAAAGTAAAAACCTACCACTTAACTTGTCTAAACAGATCCTCATAATAGAAGTTTAAAGGTAACATAAAGTGCTTCCCACGGTCAAGGCCAGAACCTCTGGCCATCATTGATTGATTGATTCATTCAGTAAATATCTGTCAAGAAACAATATGTGTGTCAAGAAACAGTATGTGGCAAGCACAGCCCTGGACATCACGTGGAAGAACAAGAACATGACAACTCCCTTCATAGCCCTCAGACATCACTGAGATGTCACCTCCTCAGAGAGAGAGTTCATTGTCTGATACTTTATCTCACCTGGCCCTGTCTCAATTATTCTCTGTCTTTTGGCTTTGGTTATTTCTATCATAGTCCTTAGTACACCTGAATTCTGTTATTTCAAAAAATCAGAGTCTGTCTCCACCCACTACAATATCACTGCAAAGACCCAGTCTGAACTGTGGTATCACCAGTGTATATATAGTGGTATCTCAAAAAAATGTTTATTAAGGCAACAAATGAAGATGAGGCAAACCATCCAACAACCCAGCTAGACAGAGGCAATGTTATACACAAAGAGAAAACTACAAAGCAGTAAGTGAAAGATCCCTAAATCAATAAATTTCTATAGAAGTTAAGTTGTAAAAGATCATTTCTGAAAAAGTCCATCAGAGGAGACTCTTCCCAACTTCTAAAACATTCCATTTGTTTTTCAATTCAAATCAGCATGCAAGAACAACCCTAATAACTAACTTATGTTTTTAAATGACATTCTGGGAATAACATTTTCTGACCAATAAATAGAATGTAATAGAGTCCAGAAATTATGTAAAATGCACATGGGAATTGAATGCATATCAAAGGTGGCATTTGAAATCAATAAAAAAAAAATTTGGATTATTTAATTAAAAAGTACTGGGAAAACTGGTTTGTCTTTCTTAAAATAATTTCAAGTTGGAACTCTTTCTTACTCTTTATTCCAATATAAATTGCACATTAAATTATGCTTTAATGTAACTAAAAGTAAAATTCTAGAAGAGAATATTGGTATTTGTAATATCATTGGTAGTGAGAAAAGTATAAATTTTCTAATCAAGAAAAGTATTTATATCTAAAGAACAAAGTCAGTAGAGAGATGATAGGGAAATACTTGTTAATGCATATTACAAAGGTCTTGATATGTAAGGAGATTTTATGAATCAAAAAAAATACTATCATGTGAGTAGAAAATGTGAGCAAGGACTTAAATAGTGAAAAAATTCAAAGATTTACAATGAATGAAATGATGGTGAATCTTATACACAATTTAAACACACAAAATAAACACAAACAGTGAGATATAATTTCCTATCTTAAATATGGAGAATACATTTTTTTTTTTTTTTTTGGAGACACAGTCTCGCTTTCTTGCCTAGGCTAGAGTGAGTGCCATGGCATCAGCCTAGCTCACAGCAACCTCAAACTCCTGGGCTCAAGCGATCCTCCTGCCCCAGCCTCCCGAGTAGCTGGGACTACAGGCACGAGCCACCATGCCCGGCTGATTTTTATATTATATATATTAGTTGGCCAATTAATTTCTTTCTATTTTTATGGTAGAGACAGGGTCTCGCTCAGGCTGGTTTTGAACTCCTGACCTTGAGCAATCCGCCCGCCTCGGCCTCCCAGAGTGCTAGGATTACAGGCGTGAGCCACAGCGCCCGGCTGGAGAATACATTTTTAAGTGCATTTTTATACCATGTTGATGTGGCCATGGGAAAAATATTTATTCAAAAATTGAGAGTAAATATGAGAGTAAACATTGAGAGTAAATTGTTATGGTCTGTTGGGAGGGTAATTTACCAATGTCTATGAAAACTAAAACATGTGCCCTTAGTCCCACCAATCTTCTTTACATTTTTATTGGATAAACTTTCATATATATATAAGACCATGATAGTGTAGAAAGAGAGGAGGAAGGAAAGCTAGAGGGTGAGAAAAAGGAGAAGGAGGAAGAAGAGGAGAAGGAGAAGGTCAGGTTGCTGCTGCTAAATGTTCACTTATAGAGCTGTTTATCCACTGAGTGGAACAAAATGAAGCAAAGAGAGGAAGTAGATTTGGCTATGTTGATACAGAAAGATCTTCAAAATAACGGAAATAGGCAAGGAAGGAACAGTGTAAAGAACTATATTGAAACAAAGAAACAAAAAAAGAAAATAAGAAAAGAGAATACCCAGGTACCTTAGAAGAATGGATAAGGAATAGTGCCAAGCATTGAAGCAATTGTCTCTCAGCTGGAAACCTGCTCTTCCATGTTCCACTTCGATGCTGGTGCTGATGCCCTGCAAGCCATGTATCTCCTTTGCCATTTGACTCCCTGTTAAGCTTTGTCGATCTATTGCTGATTATGGTTCTCTTGAGGCAATAAGACTGGAGAACTAAGGTTGAAGGGAAATGCTTCCTTTAAAACCTAAGTCACATCTGTGAAAGTTCAGGACGCTGGAATCCCAGTAACCCTGCAGGAGCAATTCCAAATGGGTATGTGTATAATACCAGCATTTCCAGTCCCTGAAATCTGTTAAGGACTCATGGCATCCTCTTTTTTAGGGCTATTCCTCAACTTTCCCCAGGTCTGATATCAGCACAGGCAGACAAAATAGATAGAGTGATAAGTAGGTTGGCCTAGAGCAGGTGTCCTCAAACTACAGCCTGGCCAGTGGGCCACATACAGGCAGCCTAGCACATTGATCCGTACCTCTGGGTGTTTTTGCCGCCACTGCCTGTCCTGCTTAGCAGCTGACTCATCCTGGGCCCACAGTGAGCACTCTCCAACGGTCTGAGGGACAGTGAACTGGCCCCCTGTTTAAAAAGTTTAAAGACCCCTGGCCTAGAGGAAGAACAAACTTCCAAGTTAGAAAAAAAAAGTTAACTTGAGAATACCAATTGGTGGTATGGCAATGTCTTTCAAATATTTCTGCCCCCCGCCAGAGAAAATTTATATTTTGTTTTAATAATAACTAACACACACACACACACACACACGCGCGCACGCACACACACACATGCATGTGCACACATAGAAACAAAAGTTTCATCAAATAATACCTGAATCTTATTATAATTTCGCTTGATATTTTCCAACTTTTCCCATTTCATTCTATGTCACTATAAAGAAAAATACTAGCTTGGCCCACCAACTTTATTTCACAATCTACTAATGTATTATGAAACCCGTAATTTGAACAGTACTGGCATAAAGGAAGATATATAGGGTCTCGATCAGATTGACCTGGGTCCGAAATAACAACTGGTTCACTATCACTGTTCTCATAGTAATCACATGATCTCTCTAAACTTTCCCTCCCATCTTTAAATGGGCCTTTGTAATATTTATTTTTAATAGTTTATTTTTTTCAGAGCAGTTTTAAGTTCATGGCAAAACTGAGAGAATGATACAGAGACATTCCATATACCCCTTCTCCTCGCACATGCATAGATTCCTCCCTTATCAACAACCTCCACCAGAGAGGCCCTTTGTTACATTAATGTACCTGCATTGACACATCATTATCACCCAAAGCCCATAGTTTACATTAAGGTTCACTCTTGGTGTCTATGGGTTTGGACAAATGTATAATGACATGTATCTACCATCATATTCATAGTATCATATAGAGCATTTTCACTGCCCTAAAAATTCTCTGTGCTCTGTCTTTTAGAAATGGGCCTTTTATTAATAATATCTAATAGACAGGTGGTTGGAGAGTGAAATTGCATCATGCATGTAAAGTCTGTAACCTGCTTGTCCCATGGTTGGCAACAACAACCCACATTTCCATTCACTGAACAAAGGTTTATTAAAGGAAACAAATGTGTCTCCTGTCTTCAGGTAGCTTGTCTTCCCACTGCAGCCAGTAAGAGGAAAACTGCTATTTGATCACGCTGTCAGGCCATAGTGAAAGGCAAATTCACCATAGTTTTTTACAATGTGTTAAAGAAACTAAGGCCCTTGTTAGCACATAGCCAGTAAAGAATAAACCATGTAAGCAGAGAGGCCATTTGCCAAGGAGCCTGAATCTATTACAGCAAGGCCTCTTAACCAGAGATGATTTTGTCTACCAGGGGATATTTAGCAATGTCTGAAAATATTTTTGGTTGTCACAACTAGTACCCACTGGGTGGACTCAAGGTGTGCTACTAAACATCTTACAATGCACAGGACATACCCTCACAACCAAGAATTCTCTGACCTCAAATGTCAACAGTGCCAAGGTTTAAAAAGCCTGTGTTATGGGAACTGAACCACTGGGATTACTGGTAAGTGGAGGTGTCTTCAAGAGTCTTGGTGTGGGAGTCATTCTTACTTGCTTAGGCAAGTCTGCAAAGCACCCAGTTTCAATTTCCTCATCTGCAAAATGGGTATAATAGTATCTGCCCACCTCTGTAATTGGTTGAGATGTGCAAATCAATCCCAAGATTAAAAGCTTTAAGAAGTAGACTAGGTGGCCAATTTCAAATGGGTATCTTTCAATTATTATTACTGGCTTTTTTATAAAATAAAAAAAATTGCCAGCAAACTTCAAATATTCTGTTAATTAAAAGAGATTTATCAAAAACAACATTGGTGTAATTATGGCACCAACACCCATTTTTTCATCACTAGGAAAATGGCTCATTTGGGGGGCTTGCATTATAACATCACAGGTTCAAAAGGGAGTCAAAATTAAATTAGTTTCTTAATAGTGCCAACATTCCAAACATCTGATGTAAAAATAAACAGAGAACATATTATGGCTACACATTATTCATTCTGTTTATAGATACTTCCCTTTTCAATACTGTCCCAGGCTCAGGGAGCCAATAATATAAACCATGCCAAGAATCACAAATTGTTTCTTGCTGGGTACTTGACTATTTTTCCAAAGTTATCAAGGTTCACTTAAAAACCAACTTGCCAGTAGCTGTTATAGAACATGAGGAGATGAGTCAGTAATTTATTTTCCCCTTGTTAGTCCACGTCTCAATATTGGTGCCTCTCTTAGAGGACCAATTGTCTCATTGCTTTATTGCTTAGGTTGGTCTGTTCATCTTCTTTGTAACTCTGGCACCTGACTCTGATTGCAAATGCAGAGCGGGAAGACCTCGCCTTACCCATGTTGTAGCTTTTCAAGAAGTGGGTGTGCAATGTAATCAAGTGAGTTGAGTTCTGTGAACGTTTCTCAAGGGAATTCTCTCCTGGTCCTTCCTTGGTCTCCTCCATCTCTGCAGAGATTCCCAGTGAACATTTATTGGAGGCTATGAATGTGGTCCCTGTCCTCAGGTTGCTGGTATTCTCACTGTGCATTCAGTAAGCTGAAAACTGCTACTCAATCATGCCATCAGTCCATCACAAAAGTCACATTTATCATAGCTTCGTACGGTTATTCAAAAAAAAAAAAAAAAAGAAAGGGGATCCTTTTAGCCTTTTTAGTGAAACACCACAAGGTCAGCACAAACCCCACTATGCAGAGCAAGTTGGAGTGATTTCCTAAATCCCTTTGCTGTGGGAAAAACAGGGCTTCATCCTAGGGGACTGTGGTGCTTCAACAGTTATTAATTAATACATGGTCTTGGATAGTAGTGAGAGGATCTAAGGTAACAGTTGATGCACTGGTGATTTTGAAAAGTTACCTAAGCCAAAGGACAGTACACTTAGTATAGTTAAGCCATTCTTTGAGACCCTAGCAAAAATATGATTAAAATATAAACAAGGGGCATTTTGATCAACAAAACCATGCTTTTCTTCAGTGTTTATTAAGCACTGAGTCCTGCAGTCTGGTGGATTCTGGAATGACAGAGGTGAGTAAAAGTTGGCCTGCTTACTCAAAGAACTCGTGGTCTATTGGAGGATTCAAGAATGTCTACAAATAATTATCTAAAGCAAGATAAATGCAAACAGAAGGATGCATTCATTGACTGTGTCTGGGAGTATCAGGGAAGGTATTTCCAACGTGGCTAGGACAAGGCACAAGGACATGTGGCTATGAACTGCAATGACACAAATGAAGAATATGACTCATATCAGAGGATGTTCACAGATAAGAGTGGAGATGTTGAAGGGTCAGAGCTTGAAGAATCATGTATTCTGGGTTATGATATTTAGGTTTCATAGAATGCATCAGTACTTCCAAATTTTGGCATTTCATGAACCAATAAATTATCCCCAAATAAGTGGGGTGTTCATGTGGATGTTGATGATTTTTTTTCTATGTCTAATGGCATTAAAGGTCAATTTTACCACTTACCACTATCATCTGTAGCAGAGATTGCTGGCAAAACAATATTTTATATCTTAGTCTTACCTTCCTGGACACACTTAAAACTACACTTCTTAGACTCATTGAATTTATGTCAGGCCAACTTGTTCTGACCAGTAGTCTAGGATGTGGGTTACGTTAGAACCAAGACAGAGAATAGCTCTAGTGTATCTTCCACTCTCTCCATAGTGACCCTGGAGGGCCACATATTTCAGGTGGCATTGCTGCAAAGTGTAAGCAGGTGGTGCAGAATCTTGCATCACAACTTGGAAAAGTGATTACTGGAAATGTGGCTAGATCAGCAACAGTCTTTGTGTAAGTGAGAGATCAACTTTCATGTTAAGCCTCTGCGATCTGGGCTTTGTTTATTACTGTACCTGACTAAAGCTCTCCCGAATAATACAATATAATTTCATAAAGAGAATATCATTGTAAATTTTAAAACAAAAAAGGCAATTACCTCAGTATAATGCACAATCTTTTGAATTCAATAAGTTTGATATAAGAAAAGAAGTCTGTGTATTACATATTTTCCTCATTGGACTCTGGATTTAAAAAATAAACTATTTTAAGACCAATATTATTCATTAAAATAGAATATAGATAACTTTGCTAAAAGGTGGCGGGACTGAAGTGTTTGAGGTGAATGATGGTTATAACATGATGAGATTTATGTTTGGAGGCCAATCTACTGCCCATAGAGGGTGAGCTAGAAATACCACTGAGAAACGATGGAATGGATAAAGTGAATGTAGTGTGTAGAGAAAGAAAATGTGGCTTCCTAACAAAAAGATCAACTCTAAGGCTGTCAGTGTTGTCTTATAGATGATAGAAAAAGCACGGTTTCTTCAGAATATGCCAGATTTTTAAAAATTATTATTATAGTTGATGTGCTACCAATACATTCTGTCCTCAGGGGATCACTGTACCACTCCAGCCCTCTGCCATCCTAAGTTCTAATTCTCTCAAAGAACTACCTAATTTGCTATACATCATGGATCATTCTAAACCAAAAGTTTAATACACAAGCACTTGAGGAATAATATAGTCAGAGTTTATGTTTTATCAGTGGATTGTAAATTCTGGCTTGCATGTATAAAAAAAATCTAGTTTTGAAGAATTTTTTGAAAGAACACACATAAATATATAGAGTTTCAATTGCATAGAAAATAAAATTGGTATTCTCTAAGTAGGGAAGGATTTATAACACTGCTGTATCATCTTAGGTGGCAATGCTTTTCAGCTAGTATCAAGTAGCAAACAGTTCATTAAATGGGGCTTAAGTGAAAAAAAAAGGTGTGAGTACCAGAAGGCTTTAGAAATCTGTATGTAAGTAGACATAACCAAGTTGCCATCTTTACCCAGAAGACTTTTACCTTTCCAGATGAGCCCAGGAGGGAGGCAAAATTGCCTTTCAATAAGCTGGGCATTTTTCCTTACTACCTTGGCAACCAGAATTCTGTACAAGATGAGGATAGAGATGGGAAATGGGAAATTCTAATGTGCCTCAACCAATTCTAGCTTCATTATTTCATTTTTATCAAGAAAAAAAATCAGCATTTTGCCAGCCTTGCTTGAGAGCTGTAATTCCTATCCCATTGTGGAAATAGGGAATTGTTAAATAAATTTCACCAGCCAGACAGGTGGACTTTGATGCATCCTTGTCATCTAATTTCCCTTACATCTTTTCACATACACTTTGCTCCTGATAAATTGTTCTTCTCTCAACTTTGAAGGTCTTCTCCTTCTTTTGATATCTTTATTTGTGTGCGCACACACACACTCACACACAGAGACACACATAAGTGCACACACTATTCATGGAGGTCTGCCCTTCCCTGCCATTTCACACCCACTGGCTCAACTTCCAACGTGCCAGCACTTACCTCTCTCTGCCTGAGGTCTTTCTCTGGCCATTGAAGCCTGTTCTGACCTTGCACAGGCAAGCAGAAAATTCCAGAGAATTAATACCTTCCTCCCCCAGTAGCAACTTCAGCCTATGGGTGTCAGGAATAATGTGTAAAAACCACAACTTTCTCACCCTTTGGAGAGAATTAGTCTAAGGTGTCTGCTCACCACGGCTTCCCACAGAGACAGAAGTTTCCCACTGTGGTAACTTTCTTCACATGTGCACTATATTGACTACCGTCTCTTCCTTGTTTCACTTTTTCACCTTTCTATTGGTGTTTCCTCCACTTCCCAAATAAACAACATACCCTTGACTCCTTATATCAGAAACTATTTGTGGGGGACCCCAAACTCTCTCTCTTTCTCACACACATACACACCAACACACACACACACACACACACAGAGTTTAATTCCAACGTCTAAGAGGAAGCAACCTCTGATGAGTCATGCAGAACATACTCTGCTTACCATCTTCTCTCTGCAAACACAGATCTGTACCTTTCTGTGTGACATTTTATGCTTTTTTGTCCATGCTAACTTCTCTTTAAGGCAGCAAATTCCTAAAGGGCATTATCCACATTATTTCTAATATGTGACTTCCATAGCATTGATATCCATGTTGTCAAAGAATAATCAGATAATATCTGATTTTGAAATATGAAATAAAAACCCTACCCATGCTGCCATTGAAACTTATCTGACAAAGAATGAGTCATTCCAAATATAAACATATTATTTTTTAAGAGGATTCTTTCTAAAGACAATGTATCTTGATTTCTGCAAATCATTTGACAAGGTTATGTACAGTGTACTTATGGGGGATTTAGTGAAATCTGAGCAGGGTGATATCACAGTTGTATGAACATACAGTCGAGTGAACTATCACAATATAATGTAAGTGGTTCCATGACAACCTGAAACTTCTTAGGAATGTGTCAGGTCTCTGACATTGATCTTTGCCTATTACAGTTTGGGTTTTTGTTTTTGTTTTGTGTGCATATGTAAAAATATTTATGTTTATCACTCACTAATCTATGGGTTAGTTGGAGTTTTGCTGATTTTGTCTGAACTGGACTAAATTTAGCTTTAAGCTGAGGCCTCTTACGTTATCTATTAACAAATAGTGTAAAGATTTATAAGTGTATTTATCAGATTTATAAGCTATAAAACTGGGAGAGGGAGCCAAGATGGTTTCTGGAAGAATCATGAGTCAAAATGCCCATCATATATTGAAAAAAACTGATTGAAACTAACTAGTTTAAGAGAGGATAATATAAAGATCTATGTTTCAGATCAAGTAATCATTTGCCTTAGAACAGTCATGACTGATTTCATGTCTAATCATACAAATAAAAACTTGCATGGTTAATGGAATAGGTATTATTCCATAAGAGCCAAAATAGAGTGGTTAAAGATAAAATATAATACAGTCATAGAAGGCATTGGTATACATGAAAGTTACTCTTCTGAGAACCAGATTCTGGATATTAATAAAAAAAAAAAAAGTACACTCCCTTATCTCTTCCTAGCTCCTCCAAGTTCCATGCAAATATTAATAGTTCTAAGGGTCCTCACAGCCAGTCTTGCCATCTCTCAAGCTGTGAGTAGGGTCCATTACTTTTATTTTTCTATTGTTCCATAGTGATCCACCATTACTGCTCCATATATCCCAGGAAGTCCATCTTATACTCCACCAATGCCAACATAATCAGGTGCTTAAGCCCTCTCCTGTTTCCTCTCTTCTCCATATGTAGCTCTGTCACAGCTCAGCTCAAGCCAAGTTACATTATTAATACCTCACCTTGTCCTAGTTGATTTATCTTTCAAAGCCTCAATACCCTTTTCTGTAAAGGGAAGATATCAGTACCTACTTCAGAGGTATCAATAGATTTTTATGAGGATTAAATGAAATGATACACAGAAAATACTTAGCACAGCCCTGGGCACATACTAAGTTTTCAATGGATGGTCCCTACTATTATTATTATGATTATTACTATTATATTGCCCTAGACTGTGCTGCATATACTGACCACAGAGGAATTTGTGCTAATCTCAGAAAGTCCACATATAAGGATACTTATAGGATGATATATGTACCAACAACCCGGGAGTCTGTGCAGGCAGACGTTTCAGCCATGTATGATATTTTACATATCTGTGAAGCCAATATCATACAAACAATGAGTGCTGCTACATAAGTCACGTGAACCAAATGCAAGTGACAGCATTTTCTACGAAGTGCACAGCATGCAATGCCATGTTAGTTTATTACACTTCCCACAGCAGTCTTCATTTACTGCAAGAAGGAAGGATAGGAACAAGATGGAAAAAGAGCTCCAGATACCTCCACCAAATAGAATTTAATCCTAAAGTTTAGTGACATATCTAGCAAAAACCTGGCACAGTAAACTTGTGAAGCAATAATCAGTAAAGAAATCTTTTTAAACAAAGCATTTAAAAAAGCTATAGTCATTTTATCAAAACTGCATTTCTCAGAGATGTTATTATTATGAAGATGACGATCCTTCTTACTTGCTCTGTTGGTCAGTATAGACTCTACCAAATTATCCCCAAAGCTTTTTAAGAGGCCATAGCCAGGTAGAGAACATTTTATAGAAGTAAGTGAACTTGGATGGATTCTATGTAGCGGTAGCTCCAGATTCAGAGGTGAAGAAATCACAAGAAAATATTACTAATACATTAGCCTGTCTAATAGAAGGGACTGCCTTACCAATTAATACCCCTTAGACTTCAAAGGATCCCTCTCGTTGCTGCATTTTTTTTTTTTTTTTTTTTTTTTAGACCAAGAAACAAATCCAGGTGAGTTCAATGACATCCAATTCCTCTTAGGAAATATCAGAGGTTGAACTAATATCAAAGTCCCTGACTCACTGTCTAACTGCTCTTCTGCCACAAGCTAAGCCTGCTCCTTTGCCCCAGTGGCAGCCCATCTAGCAAGGCTATTAAATCATCTTAACAGGGCTTTTTGGATTCTGTGGTGAAGAACTAGTTTTCCTTCCAAATCTCTCATGAGCCAATATTTTTGTTCTAAACCCAGTTAATGAGATGAGTCCATTGACCATGCACTTGGATGTCAAACAGTATCAGCTTTATTTAGGCTTGTTTTCAATGTCTATACTTATCGCATGTAGATGGGTAGCAGTTTCTTTGTTATAAGTCAGTGAATGTTTACAAGTTATCATTCTAATACAGATTCAGTGTGTTCTACAGTAATTTTCTTTTTAAATTGCTTGAGTAGGTTTGATTGTGCTTTGGAATAGTCCTAAGAATTTCCCTTCGAAATGTTTTTAATCCCCTATGAGATAGGCAGCATCTAAAGGGGGTCCAAGTGATCCTCACCCACTGGCATTAAGTTCTGCACAAATTCCTTCCCCTAGAGTGTGGGCTAGACTTATTTACTCACTTCTAGTGAGTGCAAGACAGCAGAAAAGATGAGGTGTCACTTATGAGGTGTCACTTAGGCTATAAACATACTTGGATTCTGTCTTGGGTTTGGTCTCTCTCTCTCTCTTTCTCCTTTCCTTTCTTCCTTCTTCTCTGCTTCCCTCTCTCAGAGCCCAGGACTAGGGGCAGCAAGCTGCCAAGTTGTGAGCAGTTCTACGGATAGAGACACATGACATTTAGCAGTAGCCAGTGAGGACCCGAGACCTCCTGCCAGCAGCCATATGAGGGAGGGTGGACATGGATCCTCCCCCAGTGGAGCCGGGAGAGAACAGCAGCTGTGGCCAATGTCTTGATTATGGCCTCACCACAGACTCTGAGTCAGAGGCCTCTCACTCAAGCCATGCTTGGATTCCTGACTCAGAGAAACTGTGAGGTAATAAGTGTATGCTGTTTATGCCACTAAGTTTCAGACAGTTTGTTTTACAGCAATAGATCACTAATAGATCCTGCTATGAGCGTAGCCAGCTAAAGCTATGATCAGCATCAACAATTAGCATAAACAGGTGCACATTCTTTATAGTTCTGCAGTTGAAATGCAGCAAAGCAAATGTGAAACCCTATCCACACCAACCAGGAATAGCAGACACACTTCAGGGGTAATATACCCATACCCCGGGTGCTGAGAATAATGGATACTGATAGCTTATAGCTTCCTTCCTCATTAGAATTTCTCTTAGCTGCAGGGACTTGCCTCTCCCAAGACGACACCATCTTCCAGGGGTTGGCTGTGGACATGACTGACTAAGGGTCACAAGGATCTGGCCCCCTTGTCAGCTCAGAAGGCCATTCCAGCCCCAGAGTTCCTCATGGGATAAGCTGAAACCCCATTACATTGTAATGATGCTGAGGTCAGCTTTTCTCTCTGCTCAATACTTCTTTCTCATTCCCTTACAGGTGCATCTCCCAAGAGTACTCACTAGTAAACCTTCTACATAAATCCCCATATATTCCGAAGAACCAAATCCAAGGCATTGTGTTTCTCATTAAATTATTTTTCCAAGACATTGTGTGTTAAAATCTTCCCAAGTAAGTGGATCTATTTCTCCCACAAAGCTCAATGGGTTTCATTATCTTACTGGGATAAAAGCCAGTTCAACCTTCTTTATCACTGCCAGTGTGACCCTCTTCTCTGCATGCTTAGAGTTCGAGCCTGTCACTCAGGTTAACGTCACACAAAGTTGGGGAAATAAAATGGAACAGCATATTCAGTGGTTGGTTTGCAGGGTTTTCCTGAACTTTTTCAGTCTCCAGAGATGTTCTTACAGCTCTAGCCGTATCTGGCAGATGAAGCAAAGACATAACTAACTCCATGTTTTTCTTGGCTGAGCCACAGAAGCCCCCCACCAGATCGAACATTCCAGGCAGGAGTTTTGTTGCGCTAAGAAAAAAAAAATGTGGGCAAGTTGTTCTTTCCTCCCTGAGTCTCCTGCTGTTTAAGCTGGTTGGTCTCTGCCTCCAACCTAGGGGAGCAGCCTTGTTTTCTCAGGTAGAATTTGTTACAGACAGTATGAGGTCATCTCTCACCTATTTGACTGAGAATAAGAATAAAATGAAGGTTAGGAGGAATAAATATGTTTTGAATACTAAGCTGCTGAATGCTTACAATACCCGAAGGATTTCTGAAAAATATCCCTATTCAGCAAGTGAGGAAACTAAAGTTGAGAAAGTATGAGTAACTTGGATAAGGTCCCATGGGCTATACATGGTCTAAGAAAAAATATTCAAAACTAGGATATAATGCAAAGGGCCAATGTCATTTTAAACTACTGCTAAAACATTGTCTCATGAGCCCACCCAGGATTCTCTAAAGCAATGATCGGTAAACTCTGAGAACCCAGCCAAATCTGGCCCTTAGCATGTTTTTTGTAAGTAAAATTTTATTGGAACACAAACATATTCATTTCGCTTATATATTGTCTATGGCCACTTTTATGCTACGATGACAGAGATGAGTAGCTGCAACAGATACCATATGGCTGACAGAGTCTTAGATATTTACTCTATGGCTCTTTACAGAAAAAGGTGTGTTTTCCTCTGTTCAAATTATTATTTAGTACTGACTAAGGACGAGTCTTGAAGTTACCTGTAAATGATTTGTGCGGTTAAAAAAAAATAACCCCAAATGTTTTAGTCATTCACCAGTTTTGAATCTATCTAGCAAGTTTATTCTAATTTATAGCAGTTTCAGTGCCTATATATGCTCAGTCTCTCATATTCTCTTTGAACCAGCTTTACTATCTGACTGGTTCCCTCATTAGCGAGTTAAATCGGTTTTTGATTCATGCTAACTATATACTTACATCATATTAGTATTTTTCAGTTTGTGAAAATTATACTCTGACATAGGCAGATCTGTAGAAATTAAAAATGAGACATGAGGATGTGCCCTTTCATTGTGATGTTAAAATGGAAGAGCCAGAGATCATAAAGATTGTTCCTCCTTCGCTTGAGTTTGAGTTCTCTGGGCAAGAGCTCTTATGTAAGTCTAATAAACATATCTTAACAAATAGTTTCATTCAATGATGGCGAAAAACTAAGCAAGTTTCCTTTCAAGCCTCAGCAAGCAGGAATTGATTTGGAAGACAAATGAAATGGCTCAGCTCTTTGTGTTGTTGTTTTATTTTCCATACTCGGAACATTACCAGGATCTCAAATCCAGTCTCCAGGGTTCACCTGGACAGGGAAAAAGCCTTTTGAAAGAAAGCTTTTTGCCGAAAGGTGACTTTTGTGCAAGCTACTTAGGAGTTTGGGAGACAGCATATCAGATGATTGTTCTCATAACCAAGGTTCTTCTTTAATTTACTTTTGACTGACATCAAGTAAGACATAATTGTCCTCTTCTGTAAAATGGAGATTATAACCCTTACATTGTAGACTTGTGAGAAACTGAAATAGTATATTCAAATCTCTTGTTTAGTAGGTTTCAGTAAGCATAATTACTGCCTATTCTTCCCTCCCATTTAATTGGGTTCTGTCACATATACAAGCATGATCCATCTAGGTACATTCCATAGGAGTTGGAGCAAACTGAGGTTTAGGAGGAGGCCTAAAATATACTTTAACAGAGGACTTAGGGGCAGTCAGTGGTTTCTCTTATTCTGTCAGGAAGATCTCATAGGCTGTAGCATTCTTGTTCTATAGATTCTGAAAAGCATTCATGCCTTAGCACATCGATGCCTAATGTGATCATTTCTATCCTTGAGTTCCTGGTTGAAGAAGTCAACCAGGATTGACTATTGAAGTCTTAAAATGTAACACTAAAACTGTTCCCTTCTTTCCTTTCATTCAGGGGGTGAACTTTTATAGTCTCTCTTGAGCAAGCATTCTCAAATCACCCACAGAATAAAAATGCTTCCAAACCATGCACAAACTCTCGGTACATACTCACCTGTGTCTCACTGAAACGCAAAAGTCTATAAAAGCTCTTTTTTTCTTTCTGCACCGTTTTCTTGCATTTATTGATGACTTTTCCATTGCTGCAAGGACTTTCTTGTGACCACTTTCTGCTTGACAGGAAGCTGGCAACCAGCATAATGGGCAACTATTTCTATGTAGTTCTTGTCGTCCATTTGAACTTTTGTCTCAAATGCACTGTTAGTGTATAACCCAACTCTAGAATTCCATCTCTTCACACCATACAATAGGTGACCAGCAGTCTCAGCAATTTCTTCCTAAGCCATGCCCTCAAGGCCTTGTGAGAGTAGAAGCAGCCTAGAATGCATGTCTCACTGGGTGAGTGGCTTTTACTCTCCAATGTCTCTTGACCTGATTGTCTATGCCTAAGGCTAATAAAATCCATATCCCAGGAAGAATGCTATGATTCTCATCTTGAAATTGCTTCTCACTGAGAGTAGGGGAAGGGAGCCAATTTTTCTTGATTACCTGCCAGTTGTTTAACATATGTTATCTCATTTTATCCACAAAACCTTGTGAGGTGAGTTATTATTATCTCTAGATTTAGGCGAAGAAGCAAAAATCTCAGAGGGTTTAAGGATCTTGTCCTAGATCCTGGTGAGGAGGAGACAGAGCAACTAAACAAAACTATGTTGCTTTAGCAAATACACTGTCAACAGTCTTACAGCTGGCCTCCAAATCTCAGAACTTAATCCTCCTTAAACTTCCATAATTTGAGTTATATTTAAATTATAAGCTCATTAGGGTGACTATCCCTGAAGAGATCTGAATGTTGTCTAGTCATTTGATGTAATGTTGATACCAGTAGTTTAGAACTTGCAGGGACCCAAGTGATTGTCTAATTGAACTTCCTTGTGTTACAAAAGAGTGATTCCAACTTGCTCAAATTTATTGGAGAAATAAATTTTCTGATTCAATAAAGTTGTCAGGAACACAGTTGGTAGGCTATACAAGTTATTCCTTTTGCCCAACTGAATTCTTCTAAAACCAGAGGAGAGCAATGTGGCTCAGTTAGTGATTAGAGCCTAGCTTCTGCTAGCTCTGGCAAATAGATGTTTGTGAGTCCAGCCTTCCCATTCATATAACACGCAGAGAACATATGTGGCCTGGAATATAAGTTCTTTCAGAAACTGGTCATGGAATCTCTCCGGTTGGTGTGTGTGGGAAGAGGTATGCACATTGATCCAAGCTACAGGGAGTTTTATTATGTTTTTTTCTAAACCTAATCCAGAGATGCTGACTCAGTCAGAATTTCCCATCACTGTTTGCTTTAAAGTAATCCTGCCCCAGAGCCAGAACCCATATTTCTCTTACCTCAAGTTCCTCTGTACTATCTCTTACCTAGACCTTCTAAATTATACCCAACAGGTCAAGAAAGGCTTATTCAAATACAGTATAAGCAACTTTTTTCCCCACAAATAAGTTAATTTTAGTGGGGTTCATGCTTGTTCATTGGTCAAGTTCCACATTAGTACTCTAATGTTAATGGCTCTCTTCCAGGAGTTTGGGAAGTGAATGCTGTGATGGGGTTCATCTGAGTCACTAAAGTGGGAGAAGAGGGGATGGGGACTACTTAAAGGGATAATAGGGATAATGAGCCTCATTATCAGATGTCTAAAACTAGAGGGATGCTTTGAAGGAGAGTATACAGGGGTGGGACCTTAGGAGATTTTGTAGGATGCTAGTAATTCTTGAGATTGGGAAGGAGATTGTAAAGTCTACCTAGCTAGTTTGGACAAATAGAGAATAAAACATAATTTTACAATGGAATAGAAGCTTTACATCCAGGGTCAAATTATGATTGCAAGATAGTCGCTAAGAAATATTTAACAGTGGTAGCCTTCAAGCAGAACAAGGGGATAAGGGATTTGAAGTGAAAAGGACATGTGTTTTTACTGTATAACTTTTGCACATTATTTGTATTTTTAATATATACATGCATTACTTTTTTCCCAATAAAATAAAACCAAAGTTTTATTTTTACAGAATTATAACCAAAGTTGCAATAGTATAAGATGAGGGCCTGAGTGTAATCATCCCCCAGAGACATCACTGGTCACAAATGAAAAATAAACTACCCAAGGGTGATACTCATAGCCTCCCAATCTTTCATAGCACCTAAAACATGCATATTGTACCCAAGGATATCAGCATCTATGATTGAACCCCAAGCATGCATGAGACATTGTGAGGCACTGAAATTATTAATTTAGGTTTTAGAAAATATGGCACATTCTCATATAAAATGATTGATGATATGATATCCAGAAATAATGACACTTCTGCAGGTCAGAGAAAAATGAGCTCAGCTCTAAGAGGGGAGCCCCATAATGACTGTGGAAGCAGCATGGAGGAGACAGAAGACAATAAGCCCTTGAAGCTTGGATGGGATGTCAGAGCATGTAGGTGGAAGGAAATGATCTTTTGAGGACATAACCCCCAGCCCAAGATGTGTAAGAATAGGATGATGGTGTGCATTCCCATTTGGCTACTTTAGTATGCATTGATTGATTAAGTCAAAAAGACTTCTTGTGGCTAAATTTGAAATTTTGGGGAGGAACTTGAATATCAGTGAGGGAATTTGAAAAAAGGAAAACTATGGATAGTGTTGGTGATAGGAGTAATGTGACTGTGGTAGTATTTTTGTGTTGATTATGTCACCTTCCACATACAGAAGAGCTTGGAGAAAAAGCAAGTGGAAGTTTGGAGAAGAATTCCATTTTCCAGAGGAATTATTGGCTTCGGGGAACATCTGGGAAAGATGAATGGGAATAGGTGGAGTTCTGAGCCCCCAAATCTGCCTCAATAACTGCAGCAATTGTTTGACTTGCCAGGTGTATTGCATTTCCACTTGACATGTCATTTGAGGAAAGCATTATGCCCCTAAAGGTGGTAATAAATCCATCACCTGATTGTGAGCCCAGCAGGGTCTGACCTAGGCTGGGAACAGGATGGTGGACAGAGATAGGTTTAGAAGGCACTAAGGAAACATGGACATGTAAATATGGCAGGTATTTGTGACTGACTGGACATACAGTAGAGGAGGAGGGACTACAAAAAATGACACTGAGGATTTGTATTAAGTTCATTTGGTGGCCACATTAGTCTGTTTAGAATTTATATGACATCAGAACAACCAACATAAATGTCTTCCAGGAATTTGAGAACATGAAATGAAGCCTGAAAGAAACACGTGGGCAGAAGATATAACGTGGAAATCTTGTGCAGGGAAGGTTGGGAGGTCATGGGAAGTGGTTTCCAGATGTGTTTGTCAGAAGGTGATGAATGAGAAGATAACAATAATGACAATAGTAGTAACGCATTGAACACGTACGTGCTAAGCATTACATATGGATGACTTCATTTGATCATCAGAAATTAGGACATGCATATTATAATTTTTATTGTATAGCTGAGCCACGGTGGCATAGAGAGATAAAAAATAATGTTCAAAGTCACAGAGTCATCAAGTCATAGAATCAAATTTATGCAGTCTGGCGCCAGAGCCTGTATTCTTTCAGGATAGGGAGTGCAAGAAGAATTTTTAAATGGCATAAAGTGACCAAAAGGGAACAAAAACCTAGGCAAAGTGAAGCAAAAGGCAATCCAGACATCTATTGCAGAGCTGGGCCTTTCAGGGCAGTGTTATTTACTGTAGTAAGAAATTGAACTCTGCCAAAGTGTCTATGGATTAAAAGACTGATAAAATAAAATATGATTTATACATTCAGTGGAGTATTATGTAGCAGTAATAAAAATGATGAGGCAGGTCCGTATTATTGAACCAGATAGACGCCTTAGCATGCTGATGCGTGAGAGCAAGTGACAAATCATCTTGTTTTTTTGTAATCCTATTTACATAAATTATATAGACATTGTTTAAGCACTGGAACAAAATGTCTGGAAAGATGATCTTATCTTTCAAATGTCAAAAAATAGTTGACTAGTTATTTAGAGTTGGTGATTAGTGGAATTTTGATGGCTGTTGCTTTTTTTCTTTTTTTCCTCTATTGCACAAATTTTCTAAAATTACTATAAACTAAGTAATAAAATTTTAACAATAAAGTTATTTTTACTTTGAAGCAGAAGAAGAGTCGAGTGCATTAAATGTTGAGGAAACATCAAGGAACATGAAGACTGAAGGGAAAAATTAAATTTGATTTCACTGTTCAACCTTCTCCAATAAGATGGGACCTATCGATGAGCCTAGTCACTTTTCTATTTTTCACTTCTTTACCTATGAAAAATAGCAACAAAACTTAGAACACAATCTTATTTATGGAAGGCCAGGATACAAATTATTTCAGTACTTGGTAAAGGATCCATGACAGAACCCAGGAGTCAGAGAGCATGACCTATGACCTGTTCCCTATGGTGCCCATTCAGATCATTCAATTTTCCAGGCTAACACTCCTCTCTTGTTTTATTTGTGTGTGTGTATGTGTGTGTTAACTTGTCCTGTCTTTGGTCATTGCATAAAGGCACGATCTTCCAGTATCTTGTTATCATCAAATGTATTTTCTTGCCTTAAAATCAACTTTGTCAGCTCTCTTCATCAAAATAAATTGGTGTACACAGAGTGTTCACACATTTACTCCTGAACCAAATGCTATTTTGTGCTTATAGTCATATTTAAATTATATCTTATAACTATAGAATTTGTAGATCAGTATCTTCAGAGAAAATCTTAAAGAGCTCGTTCAACGCTAATACACACCAGAGGATTTATACAGAATAAAGTGTATGGTCCTTTAAGCCCATTTACTACTGTTACAAAGAAAAAAGATTTGTGTAACAATTGGAGATAATTAGGTAAAAGCTCTCAACATCTCAAGCAAGTGTCATTATTGCAATCTAGGACCAAATGGCATACTACCATTACAGGCCAATGCCCTTTTAGGGACTAGGAACTAGGGAATCACCCTTGATTTCATTTTTCTTATTGTTATGCTGTAGTTGCAAAAGCTGTTGTTGTCAGCTCAATTAGATTAAATGATTTCATAAGTAAATTTTGTGGAAACCTGTTCAAACACAGATAACTTAGTAACTTTTTCAGATTTAGGGGAAGAGGGTGTCACACTACAACTTATAGAAATTTTTCTCTCTGGAGGGAAAATATTTGAGTCTGATAGTCTCTTAGTTCAAAAAGTGGAAGAATTTTCAGCAGACCTCAAATTCATCAATTGCTTGAAATTATTTAGTCAGTGTGTGAAAAAATTTCGTTTCCCAGGCCCATGGTCCTACTTGTCAATTCTCTACTGTAATTAAGATATATTTTGTATGACATAAATTCACCATTATTTATAAATTAACTACGTTGTATCTCCCCAGATAGCATACTTGTGATTTTATATAATCTCATTCCCAGAGTCTTTTCTGTTCTATCAGGTTTGTTGAGATTTTTTAGACACATTAACAGAACCTATAGGAATGGCAGGTAGGCTGACAAACTTGACTAAGTCATCCAATAGTTTCTCTCATGTCATTAATACTATGAAGTAAAGTCTCTGTTTATACTCACACATTGGCCTTTGACTTCATATTTTTGGTTCTCCATTCACTTTTTTAAAAGTTGGCTATTCTTGAACATATTTGGATTGGAATACCACTGACAAATAGCAAGCTATATCTTATGTCTGATTTGCAGTTAAGCCTGGTGATATGCAAGGAAAGAGATATTGCCCACATTTTTAACCATGATATCGCTTTCAAAGGATGTATGTGGAATTTGGCATTGGAGTAGAAGCTGTAGAATGAAATGGTCATATTTCACATGATATCTACATGTAGTTTACCCTGGTAGCATGTGTCCTGTGTAGCTTGTGATGTTCCAGGGAAATGGCCCCATGTTCCGGGCATCTTTGGTCTAGCACAGTTAACTTGCCCTTCTTGGCTTTAGGAAGCACAGGTTGGACCTGGGTGTGGTGATGGAGGTAGGGACCCTCTTGTTCTCAGCCATGGGCTGTGCCACTATGTCTTCCTTGCTCTGTTCAACTACCAAATAACACTGTGGATTTCCCTGATTTCCTTACACCCAAAGTGAATCAAAGAACATTTTCTCAATGTCTCTCCTCTATTCATGTTATCTACCTTTTTGTTCCAAATTCTACCCTCAATGGGCAAACACACACTCACATACACACAGTCACAGGCTCATGTTCCATCAACCTTTACTAGGTGATGAATTCTTTTATCACATTCTGCTGTTCAACATTTACTAATTTTAGAACTATTGGCATTGTCATAGTCATAGCAATTATCAAGCAACAAGAAGAACATCATTCATCATTTTTTGAGATACATTATGAGCCAGGTTTAATATATACTGTCTTATTTAATTCTTACACAGGTATTGAACATTAGATATCACCAGCTTTATTTGACAGGTGCAGTTCAGGGAGGACTCTGTCCCAGAGGACATAGCTAGAGACTGGTAGAACCGGGACTGTCAATTCCCAAAGCCTTGACTGCTTATACATCATTACAATATAATTTATCTCTACATCATTTTTTAAATTTTGAAAATTGAACTCTTGAAGAGATTAGAAGTTGTTCAGGGCAGAGTGAAGAACCAATGCCTCTGGTCCCTGTTAACCTCTACCATGTTATCCAACACTGATCCATTGTTCTGTCTTGACCTTCCTCCATCAGCCCCTAGTTTCTCACCTCCAAACATCCCTCCTTCCCATCTTCCCTTCCCCCAATCTTCTTCCCCTTCTTCCATCACACCATTCTTATCTCCTTTCCACTCCCTCTCCTTACCTCCCTCCTCTGTTGTTCTTCCACCCTCCTATGCCCTGTCTCTCCAATGCCCATCCTACACTACCCATGCACACACACATAATTTACAGGGAACTTAAAATACTCCAGGTGGTGTGTTCTGTTCATTCCATGAGTAAATTTATTCAATTATCGCAATGCTTTTATTAGATATTACATATATGGAAATCAACCCATATATATAAAGATTAAGTAACAAACCCAAAGCCATACAGTGTGTGAGTGGTGAAGCCAGAATCTGAACCCCAGAAATTTTATACTATATCACTCTATCTGAATATTGTGCTGTACTTAAAAATATTTGACTCAGTAGAAATCTAATAAATACAAATGAAAGCAACAAGATGTTGGTTCCTCTAACCCCCAACTAAATACACAAAAGTTATATATATTAAAAAATTACAGTGTTCGACAATTGGTGACTGTGCAATGATTCAGAAATCCTTACATTATGGGAGTGCAACTGGCACAGTAGTTTTGGAAAACAGTTTAATATCATATCAAGAACACATTAAAACTCCATATGGTTTGGCCTAGTCTTTCTCTTCCAGGAATCTATTCTAAGAAGCCAGTACAAAAAAAAAAAGAAAAAAAAAACACAAAAAGATTTGTCTGCCGAAACACTCTTCTGAGCAGGAAAAACAAAAGGAGGCAATGTAAATATTTGTCAATGAGGTAAATCATTAAGTAAAATGTGACAAATCCAAATCCCAAAATGTATTGCAACCATTAAAATAATATAATTTTAACCTTTTTGTTATGATATATAGCACACTTACAGAAAAGTCCACAAAAACTAAAAGCAGAACTTCATGATTGATTGTAAAGACAATACTCATGTGTCCACTATGCAGATCCAGAAATGGGCCAGCATTCCAGAAGTTTCCCTCCTTCCCGATCACCACTTCTTCTGATCTTGTTCTTATTAGCCCCTTGCTTCTCTGACGAAGGACGCAACCCTAAACGAGGTAGCTTAATTGTTCTTGTTTTTGAGCCCTATATAAATGAATCACAGTCTGTACGTATTTATTGTGTCTGGCTTTTTTTAGTCACTGTTTATTTATCCATTCCACTGCTGATGCAATTTGGGCTATTTCCAAGTTTTGAGCTGTTAAAAACAAAACAATGCTACTGTGAATATTCATGAACTTCTGTCCTGGTGCACTTGAGCACACAATTTTGTATCTCTGTTGCTATCTGTATTTATGCCATTACTAGGTCATATGACCTAGTAATATATATCTTCATGTATATCTTATGTATATCTTCAACTAGACTACATGCTGACAAACTATTTTTCAAAGCAACTGCATCAATTTATTCTCTAGCCAGCAGAGTTTTAAAGTTCCTAGTGCTCAATTCTCTTGCCAAATCTGTATACTGTTATTAAGGATCTATTTAAGTCTTGGTTTCTTGGGGTTTGCTTTGTTTTGTTTTATTTTAATATATGGGTGTTCTTTATACATTCTCAATGCAGGCCATTTTGGGTCTATGTCTTGAAACATCTTCTTCCATATGTGATTTGCTGTTCCACTCTCTTAATGGTAACTTCTGAATAATCAAAGTTGTTCTTTTTGATATAGTACAATTTATTGATATTTTCATTTTTTGTTTCTTATGTTTTAAAAAAAATCTTTTCCTTCTGTAAGTATTCAGGAGAATAGTTTCTTATATTGTCTTCTAAAATGTCTATAATATTTTTTCTTGAATTATGACTATGATCCAATTTAAGTTGATTTTAAGTATAGGGAGAGGTAGGGATTTTAAATCACTTTTTTTCCATGTAGATACCCACTTGTCCCATGGCCTCCATTAAAAAGCCCCTTCCTTACTATCCTAGAGTGTCATCTTTTATAAATAAATTATGTTTTCAGATTTCTGTTTTACGTCATTGGCCTAATTATCTATTCTAATCTTAGCCTTAATAATACCTTTAACCCTGTAAGCTCTTTAAAATTCTAACCCTAATCCAAATATTAAACCTAGTCCTAACCTTAACTCTAACCCTAATCCCAACACTAATCGTCACCTTAACCAAGGCTAGCAAAACAATAGCCCCAAACTTAGATCTAACTCTAATCCAAATTAAATCTAATCTAAATACAGACCCCACATTTAAAGCTAACCTTAATTTAAAGATCACTGTAAGCCTCTTCCTAACTTTCCACCTAAACCTAACACTTACCTTAACCCTACACCCAACTATAAAACTAATCCTAGCTTTCTGAGATTATTGAACTTTTCTTTATGGTCCGTATAAAGTCAATTTTTATAAATGCCCATGTCAGCTGAAAGGAATGTATTTTTTGAAATTGTTGGATGTTGTGTTCCACATATAGCTATGAGGTCAAATTTATTAAACATATTGTTCAAATCTTCTCCATTTTATTGATTTTTGCCTGCTTTTTCTATCTGAGAGAGATGTATTAAAATTCCCCATGCATGACTTCAGCCCTACCACTTATCCTATTTTTGATGAAAATTTACTATCCAACCCTATCTAATTATTGGTCAATATGAGTATGTGTGTGTGTGTGTGTGTGTGTGTGTGTGTGTGTGTGTATTGGAGGGAAGGGAGATGTAGCAGAGGAAGGACGAGCTGCTTCCTCTTTCAGAATCATCAGCTGCCACGTGAACAAGTGTGTGCTCGCCAAATGAATGGTGAGACCACGTGGGAGCAAAGCAGAGGCTCTCCATGACCAGTCAGCCCCTAGCCAAATGCCAAACAGTGAGACGGCCCTCGCAACATCAGCAGAATTGTCTTTCTAACCTATAGCTGACTGCATACACACGTGAAGAAGTCCAGGTAAAGTCAGCCCAAACTGAAAATCCACCAAATCATGAACAATGGTAAATGCTTACTGGATTTAGTCACAGCATTTGCAGTAGCTTAGGATGCATTAGCTAACTGATACAGTATTCATAGCAATGGTATTTTGTGATATTTTAAAATAGAACTTAACAAATTTCAGTTCAGGCTGCTATAGCAGAATACGAGAGATTGGGTGGCTTAAACAGAAAACATTTATTTCTCGTAGCTCTGGAGGCTGGAAGCCCCAAGTCAGGGTGCCAGCATGGTCAGGTTCTTTCTGTGGGCCCTCCCTCGTCTTGGTTCACAGATGACTGTCTTCTCATGGTATCTTCACAAGGGAGGGGAGGTAGCGGGGAGAGAGACACAGAGAGTCTCTTCTTATAAAAACACTAATCTCATCACGAAGGCTCCACTCTCATGAACAAATTACCTCCCAAAGGCTCCTTTTTCAAATCTTATCATATTAGGGATTAAGGTTTCAACATATGATTTTGAGGGGACAAATGCAGTCCCTGGGAGGTGGGTTCCTCACAGATGTACTTATATTTGCAAATCTCCCTGCCTAACATTGTGTGAAACAAAGGCTAGATTTTCACCCATTTCACCCTGAACATTTAAGACCATTCAGCTACCCACTTCAGATAATAGCCACACAGTTAGCTAGGTCACTGTTAACGTGCCACCAACCTCTAATCAAAATCCTAATGTTAGAAAAGTCCCATCTTATGCTGTAGGAGTCGAAGGCAATTTTCCAGAGATCTCTAAAGTCCTCAAAGAACACATTTTTAAATTTCAGCTTTCACCTGTGTCATATTCTGATACTGCATGTGTTTATTGGAGACTGATTCCTCCCTTTTTAACTAATGAAATACTCCCACAAATCAGGAGCCATATGCCTTATTGGGTTGTGGTAACATTTTAAAATATGTGTTAATAGAAAATACTAAGAAAAAGAAGAAAAAAGAAACTCAGTTAAATATTTAATGTCACTTCTAGCAATTGTTTCCATTTCTTGGAAAAACTCCTAGTATAATAAATGAAGCAAACATTTTCGTCATACATGCATTTATTATTTCCACATGGTGTGTGTATGTGTAGTATGTGCAATTATGTTTGCTTTCAAATTAGAAATGCTTTTAAATCTCACACAAGGAGTCATTTCTCTTTCATCAGGGGGCCCTGCCAGCCAGGATTTTCTCACGGAAACTGGAGAGACCCAGAGCAGCTCTACAACTTTGCTCCTTGGAGAATTAGGGTCATATCTTTGGTACTTTCATAGTTTCTTTTGTTTTTTTGAACCATGAAGGAATGCGTCTGTGTCCGATTCAGTGATTTCCATGTTCTTATCCATCCATCTTTCTTTCTTTCTGTTTTCCAAGTTGTCCTCATCCTTCAAGGGTATTTCTCTTGCCCTCGTGATGTCTACCCACCGAGAACCTATTTGTGCTATGTTCCTTGAAACACTGCATCCATGGGCCTTGCCAGGATAAATGGCATTGCCTTGTGTCCCTGCTTCTCAGTGAGTAGAGCGAAGGGCCACCACTCTGAGTAAGCAGGCTGAGGCATCACTCCACAGCTGCACTAGCGTTCAGGAGTGCAAGCTTCAAGTTACATAGGCTTTCATCGGGACACTTCCTTTGTGACCCTGGAGTTCCTCAACTTGATTTTCTCATTTGTCAAAAGAGGTACTAATAGCTGCATGGCAAGATTGTTCTGAGACAGAAAAATAATATTCTGAAAAGTAATAGTATAAATTAATAAAAAGGGAGTTTTTAATTAGTAATAGCAGTGTTGGTGTAGGGATACTTTTTCTTTTTTTCTTTTTTGTACAGTAAAATATCAAAAAGACATATATTTCCTGGGCTACACATTGAAATCTGTTACTTCACTGAGTTGACGGACAGTGCAGCCAGAGAATGGAAGTGCATTCCAGAGGCAACATACTATACATTCAGGGTTCTGGGAAAGTTTTACCATTCTAGAAACTCTCTCTTTAATATCTTCATTGAATTTTTCATAAGAAGTATCTGTACTTCCTGAAACTGCTTTCCTGAAACCTTCTATTTACTCTGTAGTTGCATGCCTCCACTGATTACAAACATTATGCCATCCAAATCACTAAGCCCAATGGATGTGTTTTGTGTTCTTACCTGAGCTCTCCCATTTGACAGTTGACTCTTACTTTTTCTTAACCATTTTAACCATTTTTAAGCATAGAGTTCAGTGGCATTAGTACATTCACATTATTACACAACCATCACCACCACCTATATCCAGAACTTTTTTCATCTTGCAAAACTGAAACTCTGTAACCCATTACACAATAACTCCCTACTCACCCCTCCCCTAAGCCCCCTGGCAACCACTATTCTGCTTTCTGTCTCCATGAATTTGATTGCTCTCGGTACCCTATACGTAGAATCATACCATAGTTGTCCTTTTGTAAGTGGCTTATTCTTATAGAATGTGTCAGAATTTCCTTTATTTTTAAGGCCAAATAATATTCTCTATGTGCATATACCACATTTTGTTTATACATTCATCCATCAGTGGAAATTTGGGTTGTTTCTCTCTTTTGGCTATTGCGACTAATGTTGCTATGAACATGGTGCACAAATACCAGTTGAGTCGCTGCTCATAATTAATTCTTTTGGGTACATTCTCAGAAGAGGACTTGCTATATCATATTGTAAATCTGTTTTTATTTCTATAAAACTGTATACAGTCTTCAGTAACAGCTACATCATTGTACATTCCCACCAGCAGTACATAAAGATTCTAATTTTCACATGTCTTTGCTAACACTATTTTCTGTAGTCTTTGTGTGTGTCTTTTTTTTTTTTTTTTTTTTGATAGTAGCCATCCTAGTAGGTTGAAGTGGTATCTTGTTTTGGTTTTGATTTTGATTTGCCTTTTCCTAATGGTTAGCATCTTTTTATGTGTCTGTTTGTCATCATGTATATTATCTCCTTTAAAGAAATAATGTCTATTCAAGTCATGCCCATGCTCAAATCAGGTTGTTAGGGATTTTTTTTGTCGTTGTTGAGTTATAGGATTTATTTATATATTGTGAATATTAACCATTTGTCAGATATGATTTGCAAATGTTTTCTCCTCTTCTGTGGGTTGCCTTTTTACTATTTTCACCCTGTTAATAATGTTCCTTAATGCACAAAAACCTTAATTTGTTGTTGTAGTAGAGAAACCACATAACGTGACATCTATCACCTTGACACAGTTTTAAGTGTACAGTACCTTGTTTACTATAAACACAATGGCATACAGTAGATCTCTAGAACTTTTTCACCTTTTATACTGAAACTTTCTATCCATTGAACAGCAAGACTCCAATTTCCCTTCTCCTTAGCCTTGGGCAGCCACTATTCTATTCTTTGCTTGTAAAACTTTGACTACTTTAATCGCTTCTCGGCCTTTTGGCTAAGATCAAGTGTAAAACTTTGACTACTTTAGTCACTTTATATAAAGGAAATCATTCAGTATTTGCCTTCTGTAATTGGCTTCTTTAACTTAACCTAATATCCTTAATATTTAACCATGTTGTCAGTTATGAGATTTTTTTCTATTTTAAGGCTGAATTATGTTCCATTGTGTGCATATACTACATTTTCTTTATCTATTCATCCACTGATGGACACTTAAGTTGCTTCCACATCTTGGCTATTATAAATAATGCTTCAATGAAATGGGAGTCATCCCATTCAGCAATCAGATACCTCTTTGAGATCTTGATTTCAATTCTTTTGGATACATATCCAGAAGTGAGATTGCTGGATCATATGGTAGTTTTATATTTACTTTTTTTAGGAAACTCCATACTATACTCCATAATGGCTATTCAATTTTACATTCCCACCAATAGTGCACAAGTGTTTCAATTTTCCATATCTTTGCAAAACTTATTATTGTTATTATTTTTATAATGGCCATACTAGCAGGTGTGGGGTGATATCTCACCATGGTTTTGATTTTCATTTCCATGATGATTAGGGATGTTGACCATCTTTTCATGTATCTGTTGGCCATGGGTTTGTCTTCTTTGGAGAAATATCTACACCCATTTTTTAGTTGGGTTATTTGTTTCTTTAATACTGAGTTGTAGAAATTCTTTATATATTATGGAATTAACTCCTTATCAGATATGTAGTTTGCAAATGTTTTCTCTCATTTCCTAGGTTGCCATTTCATGCTATTGTTTTCTTTGTTGTGCAGAACATTTTAGTTTGATGTAGTCCCACTTGCCTATTTTTGTTTTTGTTCATTGTACTTTTGGTGTCATGTCCAAAAAATCATGGCAAAGATCAATGTCATGGAATTTTCCTTCATGTTTTCTTTTGGAAATTTACAATTTTGGGGTTTATTTCTGGACAGTTTATTCTATTTCATTGTTTTATATATCTTTATGGCAGTATGCCATTTTTTAATTATTGCATCTTTGTAGTAAGTTTTGAAATCAAGAAGTGTGAGACCCCAACTTTGTTGTTCTTTTTAATTTGGGGTCCCTTGAGATTCCACTTAAATTTTAGGATATATTTTTCTATTTCTGCATAAAATATCATTAGGATTTTTGTAGCGATTGTATTAAATCTGCAGATCACTTTGGATTCTTGATACCCAGATCCCTTGAAAATCTAAAATACAATGATGATGATGATGATGATGAAGATGAGGATTATGACATCAATAAAGAATACTTTGATTATAATGACCAAATCCATCTTACAAGATATATCTTCCTTTAAGCAGCTTCATATCTGATATTTTTCTAAGTTATCATTGGGAACAAATGTAACTTTATTCACTATTATAGAGTCAAGGAAGGACAACATTTGCTAGCCAAGGTCTTTTAGCAAGTTTAACATTTAGAAACCTAAGACTGGAAGATGATAGGCCAAATAAAACCTTAATATGACAAATGCTCGCCTGTTCAATGGTTAGCTTCACCATATTTAAAGATGTTGTTCAAGTCCATGACCTTGGAGCCACTCCTGAATGCTCTCTTTCTCATACCCATCATCCAATCTATCAAGAAACCCTATTGGTGTTAGCTTAAAAATAGATTCAAAATCTGACCACTTATCACCACTGCCATTCCTACCACTCTAGTCCAGGCCTCAATAATCTGTCCTCTAGGTTACTAGGAAAGCCTCTCAGGTGGTTGAATTGCTTCTGTTCTACCACAGTGGCCAAAGTTGTCCTTTTAAGACATTAGTCAAATGATGTGACTCTATTCAAAACCCTCCAATGGATTCATGTTTTATTTGGAGCAAAAGTAAAAGGCCTTAACTTGTTCTGCCCAGTACATTTCTAAAATTATTCATCTGAACACATCTGTTACTCTTCCTGTCACCCTTTCTATCCTTGTTGCATTGGCCTTCTTCTCCATCCTTGGAAAAAAATAGACATGTTGCTTACCAGAGGGCCTTGGCACTGGCTGTTCATTCAGCTAGCAATGCCTTCCCAGATATCTGCGTAGCCAACTCCCTCCTCTCTTTCATGTCTCTGCCTAACAGTCAACTGCTCAATGAAACCTACTATTTAAAGTTGCAATCTGCACCTTCCCAGCCCTCCTTCCTAACACATGTTTAATCTTTGTTTTTCATTAATTCATAGCACCATATTCTCACATCCTGTGTGAAAACTACCCAGTGTATGGTCCTCTGACCAGCAGCATTGGTATCACCTGGGAGCTTGTTAGAAATGCAAATCTGGGGGCTCCACCCTGCACCTGTTGAATGAGAATCACCAGAGTGGGAACAAAGACCTGTGTTTTCACACACCTTCTAGTTTCCTATGTATGGTATTTCCACAGAAATATTGTTTCCTGTTCCTAACTTATCTATCACATTTATTATGCATTGCCTCTCCCAATAATATGCAAGCACCATAGGGCAGGGGTTCTTGTATATTTCATTCACTAAAGCACTTAGCACCAGATCTGGCACATAGTAGGCACTCAATAAATATTTGTTAAATGAGTAAATTCTGTAGTGCTTAATTTGAGAACAATTTACTGTTAACTTTTTCAAAAGTCAAGTTGTAAGGTATAATTTACATACACTAAAATGCAGTCACTTTAGGGGAACAATTCTACAAGTTTCGAAAAGTGCTTAGCATTGTGTAGTCACCACCACTAAGATACAGAGCAGTTTATCACCTGCAAATATTCCCTTGCTCCCCTTTGTAGTCAAACACCCCACACAACACAGTGACTATAGTTAATAACTGTATTGTAAATTTGAAAATTGCTAAGAGAGTAGATTGTAAGTGTTCTCACCAAAAATAAATGATAAATATGTGAGGTAAAACAAAACAAAACATCCTGCCTATATACCCAGCTCCTGGTAACCACTGGTGTTTTCTGTTTCTATAGTTTTCCATTTTCCAGGATGTTAAGTAAGTGAAATTATACAGTGTATACCTCTTTGGGTCTGGCTTTTCTAACTTGGCATACAGCATCTGTGATTCTCCGTGTTGTTGCAGGTATTAATAATTTCTTCTTTCAGCATTCCATTGTACGGATGTAACACAATCTGGTTAAATATTATAACATAGTTTGGTTAAACATTCACCAGCCAAAAGACCTTTGTGTTGTTTTCAGTTTTTGGTGATTATGAATGAAGGTACTATAAACATTTACATACAAGTATTTGTGTGCACATGAATTTTTATTTCTCTTGAGTAAGTACCTAAGAGACAGATGGTTGATCGTATGATAAGTGTATGTTTAACTTTGTAGGAAACTGCCAAACTACTTTCCAGAGGCTTGTACCACTTTGCATTCCCACCAGCAATCTATGTATGAGAATCTCAGTTGTTCTGAATCCTTGCTAGCATTCACTATTGTCAATTTTATAATAATAACTATGGTGATAGTGATGATGACTATGATGTTGTTGACAATTTTAGGTGTTCTAACAAGTGGATATTGTTATCTCTTTGTGGATTTACTTTTGTATTTTCCTACTAACTAATGATACTGAGCACCTTCTTGTGGCTTAAGTGGTATCTATATATCTTCTTTGTTGAAGTTTGTGTTCAGATCTTTTGCTCACTTTTAAAAGTTGAATGATTTCTTTCTTTAATTTTTTTATTGTTGTGTTTTGAGAGTTCTTTATTTGTTATAGCTGTAAGTACTTTATCAGATATGTACTATACAAATATTTTCTCCTTGTCTGTGGCTTGTCTCTTTATTTCCTTGAAAGTGGCTTTTGAAGAGGAAATTTTTGGTTTCTATTAAATCCAATTTATCATTTATTATTTTCTGGTTAGTATTTTTGTGTAATGAATAAGAAATCTTTGCCTAACCCAAAGTCACAGAGTTTCCTTTTTTTCCCCTATGTTTTCTTGTAAAATTTTTACAGTTTTAAGTTCTAAGTTTAGGTCAAGTTCTATTTTTACAAAAAAATAGTTTTTTTTTGCATATAGATGGACATCCTATTGTTCCAGCATCATTTTTTGAAGATACTGTTAATATTTTAAGAGTATATGAATAATTTTAAATTCAGATGCCATGTGTGATTTCAAATGGTATATATAGGCTTTTTGTAACAGACCCATAAAACAAAATTAAATTTCTTTGATTAGCATACCAAATAAAATGTAACACAATCCTACTGTCCCAGTGTTATGGGAGGTCTTAATAAAACTTCAAGAGATGAGTAGGAGACTTTTAAGAAAAGAACCGATTCTAGAGAACCATTTATGAGAAATTATGAAATTAAAATACTCAAAATTTAAACCTGAAAGTTTTAGAAATGTAACATTTTATTAGTCAAAGCTCTTGGGGACAAACAAAATATATATATATATATACATATATATATATATATATACACATTTATATTTAAGTAGGGAAAAATGTATTGCAATACATTCTCAGAAAATGCAGAGACCCTGGAAAGCAGATTTAAATAAATATTCAGAGGCACAAGGGCCTGGCCAAGACCCAGCTCCAGAGGGGCCACTTGTACCATCACTGTGTTATACTGCCATGTCTGGACAGTTCCCCTATGCTACTGCCCTACATACTTGTCCCTGTGCTGCTAAGTTAATCATCTGTACACACTCATTGCAACATCACTGGACTATGCCATGACTGGACTGTGCCATGACTGCCACCATGGCTATCTGACTCTATACCTTTCCATCACTACCTCAAGATAGTGAGTCTAGGAGTGAGTCTCTGATTAATCACACACATCAGTCCCCAAGCACAGGATCTGGCGGACATAAAGTGATGAAAAGGAATATCCGTCTATCTTTGGCATTCATAATAGTGGGATTACTCCTGAATATAAAAGCTGTTTGGGTGATACAACACTGAAACCACAAATGTCCACCATAATGATTTTGGCAAATGCCTTAATTTTGCAAGTAAGGAAATTGCATTTAAAAACCAAATCCCGTTGAGACATTACAAGAAAAGAAGGCTTACCTGAAATGCACTTCATACAGCTCAAGTGCAGCCTATGTGACCCAATTCCCACCAAATGTAACTCTGAGACTAGCTTGATGTTTTTCACCAAAATATTTCCAGTTGCTCAAATTGGCACTAGAACAGACCTAGTGTGGCAACCTGTGAGGGTATTGAGAGGAACAAGAGGCTCACTTTTTAAGAAGAGTACTAGGATAACACCCTCTAAATATTAATACTCTCACTGTGCCTAGAAAAATTTGTTCTGGCACTGGTCAGCTAGAAGCATGTACAAATGCCTACTGGTGAACACACCTACCCCTCTTCCCAGGTAACTGTAGTCTTTAGCCAAAGTCTGGGAAAATAATATCAAATATGAATATTTTCTTACCAATTTTATATATCTTATAAAGAAGAAAAAACAATGTCTGGGGTTACTGTAGCTATTGCATAATTTAGTTTTACTATAGGACCATAGCTCAGGGTTGTGTGTCTCATTAATTCCGATTTTTTTTTTTCATCTTTGGATATGGCAGTTGATGCTGAAAGCTTCCCTGTTTTAGCAGACAAGCCTAGGCAAGTCTGTCTTCTTAGATGTTGGCTTTGATAAAGACTGGACAGCTTTGCTAATGGAAGTGATTTTTTCTTGGGTGGAATCAAACCAACAAAGCATTCAGCTTCATGTATCAGGGAAAGAATAAATTTGAAGACAGCCAAAAGTTAAGCAGATTTTATTCCCATTTTGCAAATGAGATGGCTGAGATCCAGAAAAGTTAAATATCTTGACAAAAGTCCCCAATCAAATAAGTGGTGGAAGTTTATTCTTTAAATCCAGTACACTACACATCTAGAATACCAAATGGTTTGTATCAGTCAGAATAGGGTGGGCTATATTGCAGTAACAAATATCCTCAAATCTCATTGTCACACATTAATGAAGGTTTTCTATTTCTAGCCCATGCTACTACTCTCAAGCAGTGGGCTGTGGATTTGTTTTATGCATCTTTATTTCCAAGCTCAGATTGCTTGAGATATATCTATCTGGATCATTACTGCAGAAGGAAAAAAAATTATGGAAAGGCACATGCTGGGTCCCCAAGCCTCTGCTAGGAACTATGCACATCACTTCTGCCCATTTCATGTCCAAAGCAACATGCCTGACCAAGCCTTGTCTCAAGGTGTGGGAAAAGTATAATCCATCTCAGAGATGAGCAACACATTTTGGGGAATAATATGATCTACCAATGTGCCTTTCAATGTGTGGTCTATAGATCAATATCACCTGGGAGCTTAAATGCATATTCTCAGACCTTGCCCCAACCCTACTAATCAGAGTCTGCATTTTAGTAAGAGATCCAGGTGATTTATATGCTATGAGAGTTTGAGAAACACTTGTCTAACAAACATATTGTTCAAATATTACTGTTAAATATTCAAAAACATTGGCACTAATTTGCTAATTTCTTATCCTAGTTACCTTTTCAATATTTTTCAGGAATTTATAGGAAGGCTGAGAATACAGAATAGGATATATAACTTTATCTACACATTTCCCTTAAGCCCTTGATTTAGAGTTTAGGATAAAGTAGAAATGTTCCTTTCCTTAGGTATAACTTTGCCTTAGGTATAACCTTAGGCACCTATGTAGTCAGATTCGATACTTGAGTGGTCAACCATACACTTCATAAATTCCATAGGGTATACTCAGGGCGATCAATTTTTGCTCGAAAAATTTTGCTAGGCCTCTGTTTATTTAAGAAAAAAATGTGTAGACTGTAAGGTGACAACTGCTCTAACACTGATGCTCTGCATGGACACAACTAAAGGACATTCTGATCACAGCTTGCAAGTTCTGTGTTTGAGTCTTTTGGATTCTTGAGTCATGGGTAAAAGGAAAGGCTAGATTTACAGTTCTAGGGAAGTCTCTGAAAGTATACATGTGGATACTAGCAGGAACTTTTGAGTGACAAGAACATACCTGGTCAGGCAAAAGGTCCTAAAGGGGAGAAAGAATTATCCTAAACATTCATTGTTAATACTTGATTTGCCACCTGCCGACCCACTGAAGACTGATAGTACTCTAGGTACTTGGTGGGCCCAATGGCCCTTTATTTTATTTGAGTTGATGGTGAAGAGGTTCCAATCAAAAAAGAAAGAGTATCATTTCAGTGTATAGAGCAGAAGAGGCCTGGCCTTTGCCCTTTACCCTTTGGTTAGCCATTTGACCTTTTCTGGCCCAGGACTAGAAAAACCTTCATATTCCAACTGGTTCTGTGACTATCATAAACCTACTGAACTTCAAGAAGAATTCCTCATTTTCTGTCAGTTTTATTGATTGGCTTGTATTTAAGATTTCTTTTGAACAATATATTCTACAACTAGATAAAAACAAGACCTCCATAGTCCCTTCTTACTATAGTATAAGAGTCACAATTTTCCATCAGCATGAAGGATCACATTGTAGTGATGGCTAAGATGATGTTTTTACCTGCTGCACTTCATGAGAGAAAATAGAAGTCCGCTTAACAATTAAGAATATTGATTACCTCCAGAAATATATAGAGTTTTAGAAATAATCAGCTTCTACTTAGGGTAATAACAGCAGGGGGATTTAAGCAATTACATGAACAACATAAGTGGTGGTTAATGTATGGGCTTTAGGCTGAGTCCTGACTCTGCTGTTTACTCACTAGTGACTCTGGCTAATATCATTATCTTTTTATTTACAGTTTCCTTTGTCATATAATGCAAATATAATAGTGCATAACTTGTTAAGATTGTTATGAGGAGCAAGTGAGGTACTGCATATGAATCATTTAACAGAATTGTTGGCACATAGTATATACTCAATATGTCCTTGTAATTATTATTTTAACTGCTATTAATGAAATTATAATATTGATAGAAGAATATTGATTACTACATGTTATGGATCGAATTGTGTCCTTTCTCCTCCTGTGACTTAAAGATATGGTGATGTCCTACCTAACCTTTAGTACCTCAGAATGTAACCTTACTTGGGAATAGGGTCATTGCAGGTACAGATGTAATTTCTAAAGCTAGGTCATAGTGGAGTAGGATGAGTCCCTGATCCAATACAACTGATATTATAAGAAGATGGAGATAAGGAGAGATTACCATATGACCAAAAGCAGAGATTGAAGTTAATGCAGCTACAGTCAAGGACTGTCAAGGACTGTCAAGGACAGTCAAGGACTGTCAAAGATTGCAAGCAAACCACGAGAAGCTAGCAAGAGGCAGGGAGGGACTCCCCTACATATTTCCAGGGAATCATGATCCTGCTAAACTTGATTATTTTTTTACTTCTAGCCTCTAGAACTGTGATGAAATAAAGTTCTGTTATTTTAAGATACCCAGTTTGTGGTACTTTGGGAGGGCGGCCCTAAGAAACTAACATATTGTATGTATTATCAGCTTTCCATGCAAAATAAACTTGGTATTTTACTCAGAAGGCCTCAGTTTTGTTCTTGATCCTCAGACTCACTGGTTGTGAAAATTTGGACAACTTTCTTGACTCCAGTGAGTCTCAATTTTCATATATACACATTATATATACATATATGAGTTATGAATATGATATGAGATATAAAAATGATAGGGTAAGGGGTATATAGATAACTTGTACAGAAGAAGAAAGAAAAAATAAATACAATTAGATTCTGAAGTAATCTGGCTAAGCCTTGAAATGATTATGGGTCACATGCCTGTGATAGATGTTACATGAATAACCCTCACAGAATCACACCTCTTTGTATCCATTCCCTTGTATAATTCCTTCCCATATTGATTCTGGGATTGACCATGTGAATAGTTTGGGCCAATGGGACTGCAACTAACATGTTGCAAGCAGAAGTGTGCACCTGGGGCTTATACTCTTAGAATGCTGCTGTCATGTAGAAAAGCCCAGGTTGGCTACTGGAGATGCACAACCCAGCCACTAGCCAGCAGTCCACACCAACCACCAGACCTGTGGATGAGACCATCTTAGACTCTTCATCTAAGTTGATCTGACAGATAACCCAGGCCACATTAGTGACTGAAATGTGACCAGCAGAAGAACTCCTCAGCAGAGCCCAGCCCTAATTGCTGACCCACAAAATTGTGAACAAATAAGATGAGGTTGTTGTTTTAAGCCACTAAGTTTTAGTATGACTTGTTATACAACAATAGTAACTAATACACAGGCAAAATAAATAAATAAAAAGCCATCACATACATAGCCTTCAACCTTCAGAGCACTATTGAGTTTATGACTGAGCTGTGTAGGGTTTTCTCCTGCTTCCACAAAATAAGGACTGAAGTCAAGTGGAAGCAACTCCATGTCCAGAGTAGTATAAAGTAGGCCTCAATGCCAAATTCAGTGATTTTCATCCCTCTTCTCGTGTTCTTGTAATGGTCTTCATGTTTATCAAATTTTTACATGTACTTTTCTATTTGATATTCATAGTACTTCTATAAAGTATATATTTTCCTTCCTTACAATGAAGATAGTAAGGCCACAGAGAACTCTGATGACTTGGCAAAGATAATATGACTGTAAACTTGAGGATAATCCAAAAATTTTAAATAATTTTCCCTAATGCACTATTTATTTCATGACTACCTAGTTCACCTAATTCGTGAATCTTTTACTAAAGTTGAAAAAGGAAGAAAATACATATAAATTGACCATTGATGGGTCATAGGTACAAAGGCCAACCCCAGACACTAATAAGAAGACCATAGTCATGGTAAATACTTCATTAAATTCTTAATTATATGAGTCCATATTTCCTCATGGCTATCTACCTATTGCTTTCTTTGTTTTCTCCACATTCTAGCCGTATCATGTGGAAAATTTGCTGGAAATGGGAATTCACATTACTTATGATACTATATTCCTCTGCTACTGAAAGATCTCAATTTCATAATACAACTTTTATAGACAAAAAGGAACCGTTGAAATATAGGGTGAAGTTCCCACTTGCAGAGCAGAGTGGAAGTCTTTTTTGTGGTTTCTAAAATATGACAACATTTAAACACTGAATGATCAAACTGGTGTTTGAATGTCTCTGAAACAGACTTCTTAGTGTGTGCACTAAATGCTTTTACCTTTTGTAGCCCCCAAAATGCCAAAGTGGGTATCAGAAAACTTGGAGTAACTCTGATTGTGACACTTACTAGGCATTTACCCTCTGTGAGCCTCAGATACTTCATGTGCAAAGTGAATAACCAGTGGCACCACTTCATGGAGTTGTCACATGTGTAAGTTGTGGGGAAGTCATAAGTGTATCCAGTAGAGTACCTGTCTCACAGTGGGCTCCCAATAAAGAGAAACTATTTTTATTATTACTGTTCACCTTGTATGGTAGAGCAAATATTAGATTTATTATCTGTCAAGGCTGGGCAACAGGTTAAGCAAAGTTAAAAGATCTATTTAGTTTGCACGGGAAATTCATGTCAATGCCAGGGTTAGAGTCCTAGTCTCCCGTCTTCTATCCCCAAATACATCTTTATCAAATCACTTGGTCATGTAATGGCAAAAGACAGAAATAAGTGTCAATTAATCACCATTTATGTCACAAATGTTTATAAAACACCTACTTTGTGCAAAGTATTGTGCTGGGCATTGTGGTGGCTACAAAACTGGTTATCTAGTGATTCCTAAGGAATTATTGTATAGTGGGCAAACACATGACCTCTAGAGACAATTATAATGAGCTTTAATTCCTTCTTCCTCTCACCAGCCATCTGAATTTGTAAAAACTAATTAACTTTTCAGGACTTGATTTTCTCATACATAAAATGAAAATGTGATGTATTTCACATTACAACCCTCTGAGATAAGATAAGATAAAATGTGTAGCATAGCAAGATTCATAAACCACGCTTGTTAATGTTATTTTTTGTACTTTGTAGTTATCTTGATCTCAAGAATCTTATAGTCTGGTAGAAAATATAAGACATAAACATTAAATATATAATAAGGAAAAATTAATACCTGTGGACAGATCAGGTATTATGAGGATTAATGGGAAGAACATATTACTTCTAGCTGTGGGTATTTGCCAAAGTTTCCTGGAAGAAATAGCATTTGAGCTGGGCCCTATAATACAGAGAAATTTGATGAATATAGGGCATATGGAGATTTTAAGGAACTAATTTTTCTTAAATAATTATGTTTCTTATTGGGCAGGAGTTAGATCTATACATTAATATTTGTGGTACAAAGATGTTTTACAATTAGGTTAAACAAGGCATCAGGAAGCTAAAATATTGATCATATTTATGTAAAAAAAAGGTGTACAAATGGGAAAGTAAATCTCAATTGTCCTCTTCTGTTTTGTGTTTTTTGACCCAATATCTTCACCAAATATTGGCCTCAAAGAAGTATCTGTTGGCACAAAGAGTAATTATATACTACTTTTGCCTATTAGAGTATTGTAGGATCTTAATAGAAGATCATAAAATCAGACACACGCTTAGACTCAGGTTTTGCCATCTGTCTCTGGGGACTTAAACATGTTGCAAATAGAGGATGATATTCTCCTGGCTTGGACCAATGCAATTACTTTTGTTCCAGAATCAACAGGGTGGGACCGAGATCACCCTTCAGTCTCCTGCAAAGCCACTGCTAACAAGTGAGACTAAATTGCTTTTTTCCCCTTCATGCATGTGGCTCCATCTGTGCAGGCCAAATAGATTAGCCTCTAATATCTCAAAACAGATGTTTGCTGTTAGAACCATCATATGTGTACAACATGTTCCACAAGCTGGTGGGGATATTCTGGGCTCCAGGGTGTGTAGAGACATCGTTCTGGGTGGGGTTTTCCAAACAATCAGTGTGAATGAGGGTGTGATGCTGGCAAGGATTTATTCTGTGTAGCACTTTCCCCAACAAGAGAGCTAGGTAGAGGAAACTGTGCCAGGTTACTCCATGGGAAGAGTGAATGCATTTAAAGCTTAACGTGTAAACTACTCAAGGCCTGGGCACGAAAACAAAAACCATACCAGCTACTTTAACAGAGAGTATTTAATATAGGAAATTGGGTAAGTAGGAAAAGATGAAACAGGAATATTAATTTAAAATGAAGAGTAACTGCAGGGAGAGCTGTCTATCACTGGGGCAAGAAAGGGAAAAAAATGGGCATTCTTAAAATGTAGAACGCTTGCAGGAAATTCCTGCAAAGCTGCAACCCAACCCCCTGAGATGGTGGTGCTTCCTAACTAATGATGAAATGCAAACAAGTGATCCGGAAATGTTGATGCTCAGAACTGTGACTGATTTGTGCTGGTACATAGAAAGGGCTGCAGTGAGCTGTTCCCGGTAGTGCAAGAAAAAAGGCCACTGGAACCAACTAGCTGACTGCCAGCGCCCTACTCCAAACCTGCTGATTCAAAATCTTAGAGAGAGTGCCCAATGCACATATATTTTTAATAATATTTTCAATTACTGATTGATGTTGTCAACACAGACGGGACTGCCATACTCATATATATGCTGTCACCAGCCATAACTTTTCTCAGTAGATATAGGAGAGGCAATTACAAGATCTGCCTGGGTCACCTTGCCAACGCTTTGTTTCCAGTGCTTGCATCAACCTGGTGAATTAGCCGGGGGTAACTAATCAATCATTCACTTAGTGCCTATTATGTGCCAAGATATGTACTAGGAACACACATCCAACTTAAATAAAAAGCAACATAGTCTTGGTCTTTAGGTAGCTTTCATCTTCTGGGAGGGATGGACATTAACAACAACAAAAAAATTAATAGATATGTAATTGCAAATCTAAGTAAATCTTAAGAAGAAAAACAGAATATTGCTGTAAATTGTTAGAAAAAATTGTTCTATTCACTATAACCACACCACTTGTAACATGACTTTGGAGCACCTCCCAATAAGAGGTAAGGTCTATTTCCTCACCCCCTTTGAATCTGAGCTGGCCTCAGTGACTTGCTTTAGCCTACAGAATGCTGTGCAAAGGCACTGTATAAGGAAACAGCCTGAGTGTCCATCAATGGATGAATGGATAAGCAAAATGTGGCATATACGTACAATAGACTATTACTAAGCTTTAAAAAGGAAGCAAATTCTGACATATACTACAACATGGATGAACTTGGAGGATATTATGCTAAGTGAAATAAACCGGTCACAAAAAGTCAAATATTGTATGATTCCACTTGTGTGAGGTACTTAGAACTGTGAAAAATCATAGAGATAGAAAGTATTAACAGAATAGTAATTGTCAAGAACTGCAGGAATGGGAGAATGTGGAGTTGCTCTTTAATGGGTATGGAGTTTCAGTTTTGCAAGATGAAGAGTTTGGGAGATGGATGGTGGCGATAGTTGCACAACATGAATGTACTTAATATCACTGAACTGTACACTCAAAAATGGTCAAGATAGTATTATAAATTTTACGTTACAAGTATTTTACCACCATAAAAAATGGAGAAACACTAAAAAATTTAAGTATCCTTCTGAATTATTTGATTTTGAATACTTCTGAATTATCTAATCTAATTATCTGATTCTGATTCTATGAAGGGCTCCAGGCCATTCATTGTTTTGAACTATTTCGTAATTCTGTATGCTGTACAGAACTGATAGCAATGCAAATAATTATTGTCTATGGACATGCATATAAATTTTACATGTGGATGAACAACCCTCTTTCCTACGGAAAAGCCAGTTTTGAGCCCACTGCAACTTCGTTTCAAAATATTTGATCTATAATGGTATCTGTCATTTTGATGCATGTTCTTTTTTTAACAGCTTTATTGTGATAAAGTTTACACACTATAAAGTTCACTCATTTTCAAGTGTACAGTTCACTATCTTCGATATATTTACAGAGTTGTACAATCCTCAATAAATCTATTCTTAGAATATTTTTATCACCTTAAAAGGGAACCTTGTACCCATTAGCAGTCACTCTTTAGACACAAACCAACCACCTGCTCCAAGGCCTTGGCAGACACTAATCTAATTTCTATTTCTGTAGATTCTCCTATTTTAGACAGTTCATATAAAGAAAATCATACAATATATACGTTTTTCTGACTGACTTTCTTCACATAGCATATTTCTAAGATTCATCCATTTTGTAGCACGTATCAATGGTTCACTACTTATTATGGATCAAAAATATTTCATTGTATACATAATTCCATATTTTGTTTATTCATTTAGCACTTAGACATTTGGATTGTTTCCACTTTTTGGCTATTATGAATAATGTTGTTTGAACATGTGCATGCAAAATTTTGTGTGGACACGAGTTCTTATTTTTCTTGAGTATGTATTTAGAATTACTAGGTCATATGGTAACTGCCAAACTTTTCCAATGGAACTGCACCATTTCACATTCCCAAAGAAATGGATGGGAATGCTAATTTTCTACATCCATGCCAACACTTGCCATTGTCTGTCTTTTTGATTATAGCCAAACTAATGAGTATGAAGTAATATCTCCTTGTGGTTTTGTTTCACATTTCACTAATGACTAACAATATCAAGCACCTTTTTTATGCTTATTGGCTATTTGTATATCTTCTTAACAAAATTATCTATTCAAATCTTTTGTCCATTTATAATTGGATTATTTATCTTTTGGTTATTTATTTGTAAGAGTTATATATTCCAGATATAAGTCTCTAATCAGACATAGGATTCGTAAATATGTTCTCCCAGGCTATATACTGTCTTTTACTTTCTTGTTTGTGTAGTTTGAAGCACAAACATGTTTAATTTTTATAAAGTCCAATTTATGTAATTTTTCTTTTGTCCCTTGGTTTCCTGGTGTCATATGTAAGAAAGGGTTAGGGTTAGGGTTAGGGTTAGGGTTAGGGTTGCCTGACCTAATTTCACAATTTTTTTTTTTTTTTACGTATAGATGTCCACTCGTGCCAACATTATTTGTCACAAAGGTTGTGCTTTCTCTATTAAATGGCTTGCCCACTTTGTGGATAATCAATTGACTATAGGTGTTACAGTTTATTTCTGGACTGTCAATTCTATTTCATTGATCATATGACTATTCTCATGCTAATAGAACAATCTCTTAATTACTGTAGCTTTGTAATAAGATTTGAAATTGAAAACGTATGTCTTACAACTTTTTTTCTGAAGATTATTTTGGCTATTCTGGATCCTTTGCACTTCCATATGAATTCTAGGTTCAGCTTGTCAATTTCTGGGGGAAAAAATGCCAACTGAGATTTTGATAGAAATCATGTGGAATCTATACATCAATGTGGGAATTGAACCAAGTTGTAAGAACTACCTGGTTCCATCATTAATAATGAGTTAATAAAGTCTTTAATTTGTGCTCATTTTATATGTGTATGAAAGTTATGATTTTATGTCTTCTTGAAAATTATTTTTAACACTGGATATCAAATATTAGAGTATCCCAGGGCTCATCCCTGGACTTTCAACAATCTCTACACTTTTTTTCCTAAGCAATTAATTACACCCACAGCTTCAATTAGCCTCGATCTATACATCAGTGCCTCCCAGATTTTTTTTCTCCATCTAAAACCTCATTGTTTAAGCTCCAGACACTGACTCTTAATTTCACTTGCCTACTCAACATCTCCACGTACATATCTCAAAGGCACTTCTAGCTCAACAGGATTGAGCTTGAATTTATTTCTTCAACCCTTGGCCTTGGTCCTGTTCTAATGTTAATCTCATTAAAGGAGACATTAAAGGAGAATGTCTTCCATCTAGTTGAAAGAGCTGGATACTCAAGAATCATCATTTGCCTTCCCTCCTCTCTGCTCCCTACACCTTCAAAATGTCCCACAAACCAGTTCAACTCTCTCTGGCTACTGACACTCCTTCCTAATTCAAGATACATTACCTCTTCCCCAGACCACTGCAGTACTGTTCAAACTGGTTTTCCTATATCCACCATGGCTACCTTTCCTCCGTTCTCACTGTAGGCAGAGTTCAGAAATCAAATCTGATTGTGTCAGCATGCTCAAAAACTTGCAGTCTTCTTGTGTTGCTTAAGATAAAAATCTAACTTCTTTCTGTAGTCTACAGGGTCAACTTTGTCTACTTTTCAGCTCTCTCATATATCACTCTCCTCTTCTACCAACTACCTTGATATTCATTAATTTAATTGGATATACAATTATTCCTTTTGCATCTCTGTCCCTCTATCTGAACCATATTTTATCCAATTTTCCATCTGCTTAAATCCTATGTCTTTTTCAAATAGCTGGTCATTTAAAAAAAACAAACAAACAAACAAAAAAAAAAAAACAAGGTTTCTCTGATTCCCCTCCCAGGAAAAGTTTTGTAATATACGTTTATAGAACAATGTTCCTTTCCTCAGGAAACCTATTAATCTTTATACCACTCATTCCAGTGAGCATTTTATTCTTGCCTATTTCCCTACTAGACTATAGTCTCCATGAAATCTGAGACCCAGTCTATGTTGATTAACCTTACATAATGGCCAGACATCATCTTTCTCTTGCAACTAAGACATGAAACTAACTTGAGTTTTTAAAAATATACTTAATGAAACTTAAAAGTTCAGGGATTCAAATTCCAGTTTCAGGTTAGGCAGGATCTAGGTGCTCAAATGATGTTTTCTCCTCATTTCTTGGCTCTGCATGTACTTTTGTTCTACATGCATTTCTTTCCCTAAAATTCTCTCACCATGTTTCAGAAAGACAGCTAGCAGCAGTCTAGGTCTAAGTTCTACCATCTTAGGTATCCCAAAAGAAAATGCTTTTCTTTCTCAATAGCTTTAGAGATAGTTCCGTGCCTATCTCTCAGTGTTACGGATTAGAAATTCTATCTCAACAATATATATGTGTGTGTATGTGTGTATATATATATATAAAATCTTTCCTTCCTAATAGTTTCAGAGATATGAGTTGGATCACATACCCAATCCTGAACCCATTATTTGGCCCAGAATGCTTGACTGATACCAGATCCACAGAACAGAATTAGACTCACTCAAAACCACATGAACCAAGAATTTAGGAAAGGGGGCTTCCCAAGGGAAGAAGAAAAGAAATGAATGTTGGCTAGAAAATGCAGCAGTAACTCTTCAGTTCCTGGCACACAATGTCTGCCCTACAACTTTCACCAAATAAGTGTTATATGAATGAATAAAGTAAAGGCACATTTGATGTCATGAGAGCAGGTGATGAAAATGAAGAAGATGATGGAGCAGCTTGGTTGGAGGAATGAACATGGTCTTGAATCCCATTTGCCTCATTTAGTACTCGAGTAAGCATAGGCAAGTTACTTAAGCACCTTGAATTTTAGTTTTCTTCACCTATTGAATAGTGATAATAATCACTTACAACCAGGGATTTTGTGAGACAAATGTACTAACAAATATAAAGTGCTTATATTTGGGTTGGCAGTAAGCAAGCCCACAAAACTTTTTCATCCCTTCCTGTTCTCTTCTACTTCCAAACTTTGGCACTGCCTATGAGTCAATTCTTCCCTCGTCCTGTTTCGAGGTGGGGGCTACAGCTGTCTGCATTCTGGAGCAGTGTTTTCCCAGTTTTTTTTTTTTTCCTATTGAAATCTGAACATCTGCCAATCAGGCAGGCAGAGAGAGAGAAAGAAAAATAGAGAGAGGAGAAGGAGAAGAAGGGAGAGAGAAAGAGAGGAGAGGGAAAAGAGTACTGAATTTGAGAAAAAAATGGTGGAAATGACAGGTATGAGTCAGGTGAGCTTGAGAGATATACCACATGCTCTCCTTTCTACACCACCCAGAGGAATCTTGAGCCAGTAATGTCTTTTCTATTCGATTCATACCTGGTTCTCAGGGAGCTGTAGCTCAGAGTTAGCACAATGAACTTGGTTGTATTGTTCTATGCTATTTCCTCTTGCCCTCGCCTGAAACCGCATTTCAATCAATTGCTAATGTCAGCGTGGGAGTCATAATCCTGGTTTAGAGCTGCTGCAAGTTACCACATCTCCATGGGTCAAGAAAGGAGTTTGACTGTTGAAGGGAGTGTACCTGAGAGCCAGACAAAGCTTTCTGTTTTCTCCCAGGCAATGAGCTACAGGGAGATCCAACCCAATCAATCTCATAAAATACCTTCCTACTTGCCAGGGGAGGCGTTAACTCTGCAGCCAGGACCTCTGCCAGGTTATGAAGGTCTCTGGAAATTAATGTGCTCCCAATTCCATGTAACTTTTCTTTACATAGAAATCTAGCCTAACATCCATAGCCTACAGAGTTATGTCTAAAACTGAAATGGCTGTTTTTGTGGAAATTTTGAGGCTGTGTCAAGCAAAGAAGGTGTATTTGTATGCTGGCTTATCAATCATGTCAGCATGAAGGTAGTTGTATGATGAAAAGCTCCAAGGAGAGACATCAACAACGTTTAGAGACAGGATGAATGAAGACCTTCTGATTCCACAGTGACATTGCATCCCTGTCTGCATGCAATGTGTCAAAGTGCATCGGCATCCTCATTGTGCTATTATGTGCTTTTCAGTTAGTCTCACCCTTAACTCTAGTGACAGTCAATTACCCTAATAAAAAATGCCGTCTATGGGTAATCAATTGGTCTTGATCAGAGAATGCAAGACACAAGGGCAGCTGCCACAAGCTCCTCCCTTATCCCTATCTTGATAGTAGCTTTTCTGGTTAGTCTATTGAACATGAGAAACATTTGTGAAAACAAGTGGCTTGTTGACAAGCATGATGAATGCCAGAAATGAACACAATTAAAGGATACAAATATTTTAGAGATATTCCCGATCATATATAAACAGGGAATTTGAATCCAGTGAATATAAACAGAGGGCTCAGTTGCTAAGCAATTCTGTGTCTAGCCATGGTTTTTAGAGAATATCTGAGCCCAATTCCAAAAGGAACAGATTTTCTGGAATATTGTATCCACCTGAAATGAACTGTCATGAACAGAATGGTCAGGACACCTACAAGAACAGAGAGCTGGAATGTCATCAAATTTATAGACAGGTTTTATGAACTGCTTTTGTAAATTAATGTCCATATGTGTGATGGAATTTGGTTTAAGGCCCAATTTTATTATAACTTGGCAGTGAAGTTGTGGGGGAGTAACTACCTCTCGCTTACCTCAAACTCTTTTTAGTGACTGCCATCATCTACCCAAAGAAGTTAAAGTAGGGCATGATTAATTTAGTTGAGTTAATAACACATGGTTTTTTAAGAAATCTAAACCATTTTTATATTTCACCAGTCTTCATCAGATTGCATCAGCCTTGCCTGAATCTTAGAATATCAGTTCAGTGGTACAGATGGCCTAGATATCATAATTATTAGGATGATAATTATAATATGAGAAGCAGCTGATATTTTTACAAAAACTGTGTAGATCTCAAAGTAATTGGCTCACATATTGATTATCATAATCAATACAGAAGAAGTCAATCAATAATGGATATATCTAGTCTCCCCACAGCACATGACATTCAAGGGTTAAAAAGGCCATTTTTCATTAGGCAGGATGTGGGTTGGGCTGGGGTACAAGGGTAGGGTACAAGGTGTGTGGTGCTTTTTCAAGCCCCTGCTGGTACCCCATTTTCTAACATCTCATTGGCCAGAGTAAGTCACATGGTTGAGCTGGGAGTCATAGTGAGACGGTTCTATAAAATCTTATTTTCTGGCTTGATGGTGCCAGAGCAACCTTGCAGCCATAAGAAGGTGTTGCCCCAAGATGAGAACAGCCTGGGCCTTGTACCACAGGGAGGAAAGACAGCCAGCCGTGCTGCTCAAACTGCATTTGGTTGCCAAGTGAGCAGAAAGGATTATCTTAGCGTAGTAAGTCTCTGAGACTCAGTTTTTATTGTTATGGTTGATTTTTGCTTATCTGTTTGTAACCCCAGCCTAGCCACACCTATTTTGACAAACACAGAAATCATAACGTTTCTCTCTTGGATTTCTCTTTTAGGTTGTGACAGAGCTTCCTGGTATATTTGCAGGTCTCTAATTGTGTGTTTAGTTATACTTTTTCTCAGTAAATCCACATTTTGTAGTACAAAATCATAAGATTCACAATCAAAAAATAATGTGTGCTTGAGTATCTTAGGTCTGCTACTTCATAAGCTGTGTGGTGTTAGAAAGTGATTTAGCCTCTTGAAGAAATGTCTTCTAGAAAGTTGAGCCAGTAACACCTACCTTACATGGTTATGTTAGGGCCATGAAACGCATCTGAGATTACAGCTATTACTTTTTCTCTTAGGCTATAAAGTACCTTGAAAATAATAATTCTTGTTATTAGCATTCATTTGGCAGTTGCAAAACCAAATGAGAAATAAATACTGAATTTTTATAATTCTGGAAACACATCCTTTATGTGCCCAATTCGAGCTTACTAGACTTAAGCAACAATTTTATACCCAGGATTCCAGGTTCTGTGGTTTCCAGACATAGAAGAAATTCCTGCATTAGGAGCTCACCTCCCACAAGCAAAGGCCAAAGACTTCCTTTATGGAGTTCACAGGTTCTTTCATATTGAGGTTAATTTCTATATTTCCCTGGTCATCTCACCAGCAACTTCTTATACAAGCCCATACCAAACCTGCCAGGATCACAGGTCTGTGACTCTGCACACAACTTCCCTAGCACTGGAGCATTCCCACTTCCCTGCCAGGCCACCCACATCTCCCCATGCCAGGGAGCAGGCTGCTGCTCACCCCTGAAGACGTAGGCTGTCAACCTCGAATTTGGGGGAAAGCCTCCACTGCCTCTCCTCCCATGCTCCAGGCAGAGTTAGTCATTCTCTTCCTGGGCTGGAACGGGGCCTTATACATTCTTCATATAATACTTCATTGATTTTGTTTACATGTCTGTCTCCCCAACAAGATGCTGAGCTCTTGGGAACAAGGCTGTATTATTCATCTCCACCCTTAGCACCTAGCCCAATGCCTGGGATATTAACAAAGGCATTTGCGTACCCAGAGAAATTTCTCCGCGTTTTCTACCCTATACTAGGAAAATTGGTAGCTTTGATGTACTGAAAATAAACTCTTTCTTTTTGAGGTTTCTTGGAGACTACTGGAAATTATAATTCAACTATAATATAAAAATTATGCATTTCCCTGACATAAGGGTTTACCCCTGCAGATGGGTGGTAAGCCCTAGCATGGGGCCAGTGGTTATCAAGCTCAATGGGCACCTAATCACCTGGGAGAACTTGATGAAAATGCAAAGCTGAGATTCCCCACCTCAGACCTAAGGAATTACAATCCTTGGGGGAGAAGCCCAGGCATCTGTATTTCCAGAAACTCACCCAAGGGATTCTGATGCATACCAAAGTTTAAGAACCGTTGCATTAGGCCAACCTGACTTATAAATTGCTGGTTCCAATTGCTTCAAATGTTCCCTGTTGTAAAAAGGAGGAGAAACAAAGTGCCCATTCAGAGAGCTGGATGCCCTCTCCCCACCTGGCCTCAGGTACCCGGGCCGTCCCTGGAGAGTTAGTGTCGCCTCCCTTATCGCTCGGGAGCCTTTGATCAGGAGCTTCTTCTTTGTGGCTGACTCTTTACTTCAAAGCTGGGAAACCCGATCAGCTCTTCTCTCTTCCCTTCGCTCAGGGCCCAGCCAGCCCCACAGGTGGGCTGGTCACTTGGGAAGGCGGTGCAGACAGACTTCTGCTAGAGGCCAGGGGGAAATCTTTTGTGTGGCACTCCTGTCTGAGTCTCTCCCAACACAATTGGTGCCAAAGAGAAAGCAGGAGAGGAAATATAACCTTGTTCTAAGCCCGCCGCCGTGGGTGTGGGATAACCGCACGTTGGGCGCAGTTTTAGGAATGGTTTTGTAGTGTTCCATCTCCTAATCCCTGGGGCGAGTCTTCCTGGTTTCAATAGCAAAGGTCCTTTATAGAAAATAATCACTTGGTGGTTCCAGAACAAATCTCCTTTTATCTGAGCATTACAATTATCTCCCAAGTGAAAGTTTACATAAGGGAAGAAGATAAATGATTTGGCTTTGTGAATATGGGAGCAGCGGTAGTTCCATATCCTTGGTGAATTATTCCACTTCGGAAGACCGGCATGCATTAGTGTAAGATCCTGTTTTAAACCCCAGGTTATCAATCCATGAGTCTCACATTTCTCCTCTCCCAAGTACCCAAGGGATGACCCGAACCTAACGTAAGGTCTCTCCTCATGCACTTGAAAGGAATATGCATTGTGCTGTTGATCCATCCTAGACCTAATGAGTCAGAGTCTTTGGGGACTCCATGAATCTTTGTCTAGCAAACACTTTCTGTGATTCTGATTCATGCTCAAGTTTGAAAATTACTGATTTCTCCTTGGTGCTTTTGTGCCTTGCCCACCTTTTCATGAGATGCAATCAGTTAGAAGTTACACATGCAGGTGATCTGGAATTCATTGCTTTTCTCTGAGCCTAGTAACCAGTAAGCTCCCCAACTGAGTATTTCTCCAACCCTGCAGTGTTGTCCTCATTTAGATCATTAAGCTCAAACTTTTATTTGCCATTTAGCATTCTGTGCCCTTGATGGTACAGGAGGTGTTTTGACCAGGCTCCTTGCTTAAGGTTCAGATGCAATGCTTAGTTTTTTCAAGCTCTTTCTTGCAGTCCTGGAATCGATTCCTTTTATTTCTAGATAATAACTGTGCCTTGCTCTGAATGATGTGATTGCTTAGAATCCTAACACAGTCCTTCCCTGCTCCCTTGAATCCCCACGTTCAGATATTAAATTGTTCCCATTGCCTGGGACCTCTGCTGGTATTACCCTTCTCTCAAGAATGACTCTTAGATTTTGTCACCCACCAAAATCAATTTTCACTTTATCATGCCTCTTTTTTCACAGCACTTTCTACTGTCTATTGGAACTGTGGTCTAGCCACCTTAGCAGTTGCCCTCTGTACCTGCATCAGAATCTTCCAGCAGTGTCCCTGCCTGACCTTGGGGCTGTCTTTCCTCACTATGACCCAACTAGTGAGGTCAAGTTTTGCTATTATCTCTTATAGTCAAATGTGATCTAGATTATTTGGTTCAATTCTTTTCTTTCTTTCTTTTTTTTTTTTTTTTTTTTTTTGAGACAGAGTCTAGCTCTGTTGCCTGGGCTAGAGTGCTGTGGCGTCAGGCTAGCTCAGAGCAACCTCTAACTTCTGGGCTCAAGCAATCCTTCTGCCTCAGCCTCCTGAGTAGCTGGGACTACAGGCATGCGCCACCATGCCCGGCTAATTTTTTCTATATATTTTTAGTTGTCCAGCTAATTTCTTTCTATTTTTAGTAGAGACGGGGTCTCACTCTTGCTCAGGCTGGTCTTGAACTCCTGACCTTGAGTGATCTTCCTGTCTCGGCCTCCTAGAGTGCTAGGATACCAGGTGTGAGCCACTGCACCTGGCCTATTTGGTTCAATTCTGAATGCCACATTTTACAAGAGACATTCAGTGGAATAAAGGTAAATGGGGTGATCCTAATACTGGAAACTACGCCACTGGAGAAGTTGGTTTTATGGGAGAGCATCATCCTCTTTCAGAGATTTACATGGTAGACACTCTTGATTCCACACACAGATCCCTTTACCATGCGTGAGCACGCATCTCCCTACTGCTGCTACATGTTGGCTGCGAATGAATTGCTCGCCACTGCTCCCTGTCCAGGGAACTGCCATCTGCTAAGAGGATCTAGTCACACCCCCAAGAAAATTTACCCTTTTCTCTGAGGGCAGCTTGCAGCAAATGACTGCCAACTCCTTTGCCTCAAAGTGAGACCATTCTGGTTGCTACTCATGCCCCAGAGCTCCCCATGGAATCAAACAGAAGCTGGACTACAGCTGAGACCACATTCTTGCTCTGCTTTTTCTTCTGCCTCATCTTGTTTCACACAATCTCTTTCTCCTCACAGGGCTCTCTCAACAAGTCCCCTGCACCTGCATCTCTGCCGCAGGATCTGCATCTAGACAATCCAACTGAAGACAACCAAGTCCTCCTACACAGGGACATCACATAGAGTTGTTTGTGATCATCATTTTCTAGAAAGCTATGCTAAGGTCTTTGAGCCCCTTCATATAAATAATTCACATATGTGCAGTAACTGCAAATTAGCTGTTAATTGTTTGTCATCATGAGCCTATAACTTCTTCCCTGAGGAAAGATACAGAATGAATCAGAAGACTTTACTTATGTTCATTTGGGGCCCAGGAGCTCAGCATGGGTCAGGCCTCTCAGGGACAATGACTTTGTTGGGGATCCCATTGCCAGGTAAGCCTCACCAACTTGAGTCCAGATCTGCTGGGGCAATTGTGAAATTCCTTCTTCAGACAGAACGCAGGGTCAGGGAGGGTAATACCTGAACATTGCCCGATATTGCATTTTATGTGGCAGGCTTTGTCTTTTAGGTCCTGTAATTCTAATCTTAACAAAGTGAAAAAAAAAAAAATATGTCCTGACCAAGGAGGGCAGGTATTCCTAATTCTGTGTCCTCAGAAAGCTCTAGTATTCTGTTAATCCCAGAGAGTAAATGAGCCAGGGGAGTCAGAAAACCATCTACAAATAAGTATCTGAATTTTGGCCATATCAAAGTAAAACATTTGGTCAATGTTGTATTCAGGAAGATAGTGTTAACAAAAATGATTCAAAGAGACAAAATCATGCAGTTACTGTGGGAGAAGATGGAAGAGAGGGGTATCTACATCAACATGAGAATTAGAAGAAGAGGAAATGACCTTGGCCAAGCATGGAAGGATGACCAGGATTTCACAAAGAGAGGAGAGGATAATGACACTCCAGTTGGAGGCAGGTGTGAAGGCACCAAGGCAGGACAGCCAACAATACACGATGGATACTAGAGGTTATTCGGTGTGGCTGGATACAGGATATATGATAGAGGGTAGAACAGAAGACAGAGTCTGGAAAGGAGGCAGAGGCAGAACATTTAGGACCTTTGGTGTTGAACTAGAATTTGAATTTCATCCACAAAGTAAATGTGAATTCATTGAAGGATGTTAAAAAGGGACATAAAATAGTTTATTTTTATTTTTTATTTTTCACTCACTCAAATACTAGTAAAAAGGACAGCCCAGGTGAGGAGATAAATGGAGTGAGAAGACAGCCCAATGGAGTGAGAAACTATTAATAACAAAGAAATCCAGGTGGGAGGAGAGAAGGGCCCAAATGGAGGTACTGGAGGTAGGGACAGGGCGAGAGATATAAATGAAATGAAATCTACTGAGGACTGATTGGGTGAACACATGAGAAAGGAGAGGCTAGGATGATGAGGTTTAATTATTGAGAGAGAAGGGGGAGAGAATGAATAGAGGAGATGGTAGAAAGAAAAAAAGAAGTATTGGGAGAAAAGGAAAAGAGAATAAAGGAGTGAGAAAAGAGACACACTTTTTGAGGACTATTTCTTCAGGTTTTAGGGACCTGACCCTATGGATCTTCCAGCTTTGGTGACATTAAGTGCTTAGGGCAACCTTCAAGGCCAGCCTTGTCCAACTGAAGCAATATGAGAGCGAGGATAAATTGAAACTTTCTAGTAGCTACATTTTAAAAATGCAAGAACAAACCCACAAAATTAATGTAATAATATACTTAACTCAGCATATTCAAAATATTATTTTAACATGCTATCAATATAAAATATGAATGACATATTTCATTCTGTTATTGCACTAAGCCTTTTAAATCTGGAACGTATTTTACAACTATGACACACATCAATTCAGACATTAATTTTTTATCTCAACTATTTGATCTGTATTTAGATTTTATAAAGTGTATGGTTGAAAAGATAAGGTCACATAGCCAAGCTGTTTTAAACATGAAAGTTTTCCAGCAACTAAATCAAGTATTTTTTATTTAAATTAAAATGAATTGAAATTTAATGAAGTTAAAACCTTATTCCTTTATGTCACTAGCCACATTGATAGCACTCAAGGGCCACACATGGAGTACTGGCTGCTGTACTGGACAACAGAGTTCTAAAATCCTACACCACAGCATTAGCATCTTCTGGAAGTTTGTTAGTAAATTCAGAGTCTCAGGCCCACTCTCAAACCTGCTGAATCAGAAACTGCATTTTAACAAGTTCCCCAGGTGATCTATGTGCACGTTGTAGTTGAAGGAGCATTGTATGGGAAGACAGCCAAGATCCAGTGGAGACCTCAGGGACACTGAGGCACAGGGCAATGCAGTGACAGCCCACACTTCACAGTGAGGAGGCTGGAAGAGCATGCATAGAATCTAGAAATGTAGAGTTGATTCCTTGTCTGACCACTCATATGGTATTGATTTACCAAGTCCAACTTATTTTTCATCTTGGCCTTCCCACTCCTAAATCTGACATCAAACAAGAGAACCCATTAGGTTGAGGAAATACAACTTTCAGATAGGCATTCTGAGGAAGAAAAAATAGAGGAAAGGGTCCCTCAGAAGATAATTTCAGGACTCCATTTAACAAAAACAAAAACTGGTTCTGACCAGAGTTCATGACTGGGACTCTAACATATGGAAGATTTCAATACTTCTGTGATGACCTGGTTTAATTTACCCTTGTTCTGTAAATCCTTCTGTCCTCTAATTGCTGGTCAGGACAAAGGGGTATCTTTTACAACATACGGAGAGAGAAAACAGGATGGACAATAATGCAAGGTGGCTTTTGTGTTGACCTTGCTTGTGCCTGTGAACCGTGATGAATGACAGATGCAATTTCATGCCGAAAACTAGGTTGAATGATCCAAGCTCAGTCTTATGTCTGAATACCTATAATTATAGGACTTTAGGTACTTAATTTTATTATGAGAGGTGGTGAGTTTACAAAACTCAATATGGGTACAATTTAAAATAATTCAATAGTTTTGAGAAACTCAAAATTATTCAAAACAATTTATAATTTCTCATTTAATATTAGCATAACCAAATATCTTGAAATATGGAATCCCCAGAGATACATAAAAGCTGGTAGACAGTGTTCCTCCTAACAGGTTACATCTCTACCTCCCACAGTATACAAGTTGGAGCTGTTCAATAAATGCAAGCATTATGAAACTTTCTAATGCACCACTTTTACATTCAAATGACCAGAAGCTTCCAAACTTTCCTTAAACTTGATTCTAAGACAGTTTCCTGGCATTATAGCTATTATAATTAACAGAATTATTTGAATAAATCATTGTAGATAGTCACAAAATTGTCAAACTACAGAGAGATTGAAAAGCGTGATTTAGATGTATCTCCAAACTACTTTCCATAGAGGTTGTACTAGTTTACAGTACAGTATTGAGACTCTAGGAAGTAGCTGAGGTAGAATTATAGAATTAACCACTAGAAATTAAATTGGGCATTACTCCATATAATTTCTGACATTCTATAAACTAATTCCAAGTTCTGAGCTCAGAGACTTTTCATATTGTCTGATGAAGCTTATCTGAGCTAACTTTCAGCTAAAGATGCTTTCTGGAAGGCATTTCTGCCCCTCTCTCCTTTCTGAAATCAACATCAAATAACAGTAATAATAATAACACTGATAGAAAATGACATCTTCAAAGAAATTAGAAGGCAGCAAAATCTCTGATCATAGTCTGTGAAAGAAGGGTTGAAAAAGGCAATGAAAAGGAAAACTGGTAGAAGAAAAAGCCAAGAGTTGAAAAATAGGTCTGTACAAAATGATTACCTAAAAGTAGTACCTACAAACAGAAAGTCCACACCAAAGACCCCTCTACTATAAGAAGCAGCAAGGTTTTGGTGGATCCTAATATCTGCAGTGTGAAGTGGCAGAGAAGGTATGAATGAAGGAATGAATGTAGGAATGAAGAAACTGTACACACACAAAACAACCTACTACCACCAACCTACCACCACCTACTACCAATGGGCAATTGTATTGCAAAGTAGAGGAGGAAATGTGGGTGACCAAGAGCTTTGAAAATGGTATTAAAGAGAATAGTCTCTAGGTCGCTACACACACACAAAAAAAAAAAAATGAAAATTTTAAGTGGTTTATGGATACTCGATGCCCTCCAAGCACTGGAGAAGTAAACGTAAATATTAATATTTCCTCAAAGAATTTTCATAGGTAAATTTCCAATACTTTTTCTTTCTCAACTTCAGTATCAAGCCCACAAAAGAGGCAAAAATTGGATTTACCAAATGTAAAATACAGAATACAAAGTACATGTATTAAAAGAAATGAAAGAGCAAATTTAAAATATGAGTAAACATGAGTAAAGTAAAGCTTATATAATATAATCCAATAAATTTGAAAACAACCCAAGGAGATCTTCCAGGCATATCTCGTCTTCAAGTCATGACAGTAAATACAAAATAGAAAAATATTTTAAAAGAAATTGGTTTAAATTCCAGGTCACAAAAAGAGAGCATCTTTTTCTGCTTATATCCTGGGTCTCATGACTCTAAATTTATTTCTCCTCTGGACTTTTCATAGTTGTGTAAGTACTAAGGTAACAATAAAAAAATAAATGAACAATCCAAAACAAGGAGGTCAAATTGAAAGGAAGTATAAACATACAAGTTTTCTATGTTTCACAGTAGGAGCTTATAGAGGAATGTAGGAAGAAATTCAATATCCTGAAAAATATTTTATAAACTGAATCAAACAGGATATAATAATAGTTTGCAGAAACAAACAGGAATGCAAAGAAATTTTACCATTAGACAATCTGTTAGTATAATTTATCATATTATTAAGTGATTGGAGGAAAGAAATCACTTTAATAGCTGCCAAAAAGAGATTTAATCAGCTTTGATATCCATTTTTAATAACACTTAATAAACTAGAAACTAGAATGGTTCTTCTTCAACTTGATTAAAAATATAAATCTAAATTATAAAGCCAGCTCAACATATAATAGTGAAACACCAGAGGCCTTCTCATTAAAATGAGAAGCTACAGCTACAGCAGAGGATGGCTAAATGTTCTGTTAACTGTTGATGTTCCAGAAGTCTCTTGGTCAAATTCTCCTCTATAACCCTGAAACTCCTGAAGTTCAACATATATTAATTAGCTAATATTTTATCTTCTATTTTGGATATTTTATAAGTAGAGAATTTTTGTTCTGTTAAATATCATTTGCAAATGGGTCATATCAAGGTGTGATTTACTTGCAAGCAAGTTCCTTTCTCAGAAAGATGAATTTCATATTATGAATGAAATGTATGTTTACAAGCTCTTATGAAAAATTTTGGTCCAAGAATTGTACTATCTTGCATTTAATGTTGAGAGAGAGAGAGAGAGAGAGAGAGGGAGAGAGAGAGAGAGAGAGAGAGAGACTTGTCCATTAAACCAAAGTTTTAATAAAAATGAGCTATTATCCTAGATGCAAGCAAATAATGTAGCCTACCATAGTTTCATGGATGCTGATAGAAGGTTGTAGACTCTTGGATCAGAGATGAAGGACAGTTTTTACTCACAGCAAAAGCAATAGCCAGATATTAGTATTTTTGAATAATATTTTTGTACCATTTTCCACAAGGAGATGCAAAGAGAGCCAGATGGCATCCACACACACTCAGTGTGCTGTATTACGGAAAAGAGTTATTTCCATGAGGGTATGGACCATGTTCATTTTGTCCACTACTGCACACATGATAACTCTTAGCTATGAATGGATAAAACTTTAATGTGAACCAACAGTTTTCAACAAATCAAAATACCAATCTTTTTGATTATGTCAATACTTTCCAAATATGTGTGTGTGTTTCATATAAACCCAACAAAAATACTACAATGTCTTTGTATATTTGATTTGAACCCAATAATTGAGAAGCACAAAATGAATTTTGGTAATAATATACGTGAACTCAAGATTCGGTTTCACCTAAAGGCAAGTCCGATAAATGCAAAGACAGTTTTCATAGTCTAATTATCAAACATTTAGTTGTGGAATCAATCTTCTATATTTGATATCTGCAGCTGTATAAAGCTACAGCAACTCTTACACAGTCTACATATATAGAAATGCTGCCAAGTCATCCTTGTTACTTGACCACAGCATTGGCAATTATATAGCATTCACTCTACCCCCTACTTTGCAGAAACAAAATGAATCAATAGCATTACTATTTCCTGCCACCATCAGATGTGGCTTCAGAATCCTTCTGAACACAGTGGCCCAGCTAGCAGCCACCAGCTGATAGGACATAGAGTGCAATTGAACATACTTGCTCTCTTGATCAAAGTGTCTCTTTGATTCTCATATTAAATGAGGGCCTCAAGACTGCCCAGTGCTAATGTCACTCCCAAAGTGTATAAGTCTGCCATATTAGTTCTCCGATTATGAGTAATAATATGTATAATATATTGAACTTTTATTGTCCACCAGGACTATTCTAAATGTTGAAATTCATTTGATAGTCCAATAACATTAGGAATGACTACTTTAGTATTCCCATTTCACAGATGAAGAAATTGACCACACAGCTCGAAAATGAAAGAAACAAGATTCTAACACTGCGGCCTGGCTTAGAGTCATACTCTTAACCATTGTACCGTGTGAAAAAATAGTGAAATGAGCCTAAAGTTGTTTTCAGATTAAGCTGTGAACTACCACATTTTAAAACTTTCATCTGGCAACCCAGCTCCAATACTGACGTTTCACAGAGCCAATGTTATAATGTCAGGGAAGCAGCAGGAGCCCTTAAGAGCTCTTGGTCCATTTTCTGATTCATTGGGTTGCTGGCCACATGATGGCTAGAATGATCAATTGCTTTACTTTACCTGGAACTTAGTGGTTCTCTCCAGACAGGATTTTCAGTGTTAAACTTGGAGAATATGGGGCAAAGCAGAACTATTGACTATCACCCTAGTGGGCCTCTACTACTCAATATGTAATCTACCAAGCAAAGAGGTTCCAGATGAATTATTATGGTCATCAGTTCACAAGGTGTCATCTACTTTTACAGGAATCCTTTTGTGTGCCTTTCCTGAGTCACCCCTAATTACGTTCAGAATGCAGATCCCTATGTTCTGAGTTGTTCAATCTGCTTCTCAAGCATTAATATGTATAGGAAGCATCTGGGGGGCTTGTCAAAACACAGACTCTGGGTGACCCCAGAGATTCTGAATGAGTAGGTCCGAGGTGGGGCCCAAGACTCTGCATTTATAGTAAACTCTAATGATGCTTATGCTGGGGATTCAAGGAGCTATTTTTTTTATTTTTAGAGTATTTATTTATGATCACACAAACCAATAAACTAACAGGAATGGAAAAGGACAGGGTCGGTTAACAACACAAATGTATTTCGGCTACTGTGACTTATATCCTTTGACTCATCACTACTGAAATTATGTATCACAATTAGAAACTGATCATTCAATTTATCATAATTGAAATTCTGCCCCAATTTTTTAATATTTACTAGAGTTATCATATCCACTAAGGCATCTAAAATTTTGGTTTCTCAGCTCTGAAAGAAAAAATGCATTGATATCAAATTTTGCCTTAAAACAAGCTAAAAACAATGAGTATGGCTATTTCATTAGTGATAAATCTTCATTCAGCCTGTTCCATCCTAGTCCTAATCCCAGAGTAATGTCTTTCTCAATGAATGTAAGAAACATGTTTTCCGTTTCTCATCTAAATAAAATGACATGGAAACTTGTGACTCAGGGTTCATTCAATGCAATCCTGCTATTTTATAGAATTCTAATTATGCTGAGTAGAATTGCTCACTTAGAGTGAGCAGCTGCCATCACAGTTTTAATGAGTTTTACAAGGTATTATCTGTACTCCCTTAGAATACTGGGCTAGCTATAACAGTGCAACTGAATCTCAACTATTTTCTGTAAAAACACAATGTACTTTAACTAAAATCTGCTATAAAGGGACAGCGGGCATCTATAAGGTAAGATGGTCGCTTTATGCCAGGTGGAATTTTGACTGTATTAAAAGACAAAGATCACCTTATGAAAAGTAGAGCAAAAATGATACATTGGAAAAATACAGTTGTATCATAAACATCTAATATCTTCAACCTAAAAATGCACTGTCTACTGAAAAGCCCTAGAAGCTATAAGAAACCAATAGCAATGAGCTCACCCACTTAGCCTCACTAAACACGTGACAACTGATGTTTGGGCCTTTTGGTGTGCTTCATATTGTGAAGCATATGGCACTAGCAAAGAACAGTTATTTTGCAAAAAAATTTGTACCTAAATCTAATCAAATCCATAGAGCTAATATGTGGAGACAATGCAGAAACAGCCAGACAATCCATAAGGCAGTAAAGAGACAATTCCAGAATGTATTAAATTCTACAAGGCAATGACATGTCAATACTCTTACATGAATTTACATGAATTGTAGATACCTAGTAACTGTAAGCCAGTGGTATAAAAAAAAATAGTGGGTACTGCTCTAGATCAAGAGAGAATAAAAAACCAAATGTAGCACATGGACCCTGTTTCAATTCTAATATAGTTATGCAGACTACAAAGTGACATTTTTGAGACTGCAAGGAAAAGTGATTATGTTCTGGGGTATTAGATAATACTACGAAATACAGTAATTAGTAATTTTGTTAGGGGTGATAATTGCACACTGGTATTTTTTTAAAAGTTCTCAATGATTTTTAGACCTCCATGATGAAATATATGTGAATAATACTGCAATAGATAGAAATCAAGATCAATGAACATTGATTTAAAATATTTTTGATTGTATTAATAAATAAAATCAATGGATCAAGTTTTTAATAATGTTTGAATCTGGAAAGCAGATATATAAAACTTCATTATAATTTTGTGTATGTTCAAAATATATGATTACAAAAAGACCTTCAAAGGCCATCAAGGCCATTGATAAAATTAAAGGCTGTGTTCACGGCTGATGAGTGCTCCTGACCTTGCCATGAGGGGGGATTATTGTGAATGCTGCTCCCAACCAGCTGCTCATCTCCTCACCTCTCCCACACGTCAGGAGAGCCCCCTCACTTGTCTCTTTGTGTTCGAGATTGGAACAAACCCTTATCAAGTCCAGAGTATGTGACAGTTGAGAGATGGTGACATTCTGTCACACTAGAGAAGTGTTCATCTGAATCAAAATCTGAGGACTTCAGGGGGCTTCAGAAAGCACAGCATGACACCTTCACTGTCTCTTTAGGTCTGCTAAATTATATGCAGAATGCAGGTGATCGAAAAACAAAGCAAAATTGAAGGCTGCCATTTTATGATAGGTCAAGGCCATGAGTGGAAGACAATGAATTAAAAATCTTTGACAGACATGTGCCTTGAGAATAGCGCAAGTACCTTCACGCATAACAGAGTACAGTACATGCTATTGTGGATCAAAGTCCAGGAATTCAAAAGATCCTGCCGGAACAGTCGTTGGCCCAGAAACACAAGGCAGACGTTGTGTAAATTGACACAAGAATAAATACAATCAGCATATGAAGATGTGGAAAGAGCCCATGAGATGTAACAATAAAGCTATGTGACTGTCCCTTTTTATAAGCAAACATAACAGAGTTACAGGCACATGAAGGCTTCCTTCAAAACAGGTTTTCTTGGAGCCTCTCTGCTCCCATTACAAAAATATTATTGCTGCTGAAGACATTTTTGGAATTCGCAACACCTTTGCCTGCTACAAAGGAAATCAGAAAATACTTTAAGGTTACTTTTGTTATCTTCATTATAATCTTTGATTTTTTTTATTATATTAAAATCTAGGACATCATTTAATGGCTACCTTTTAACATCATTATTATAATTATACATGTGTTTATGTACAATATCCAATTTGTTAATCAATGACTAATTATCATTTCTCTATATATTGAGATACCATCTAATATACAAAACATTATGAATTCAGCAAATTTGTTTCTCAAATGTATAAATATTGATTGAGATACACTATTCATAAGTTTAACATATCAAACTCTGTTTCAAACGTCTTAGATAGAACATTTTGGAACACATTCTAAAACAAATGACTAAAGCCATGAATTTAAAATTGTTTACCATCTCTGTTTATAATCTCATCTTATTTCTTTCTTAATATAAAATTTTGCACTTAACCTTAAAAATGAAAGCACTCTCTCCAAATAGCTAATGTTACCTTCCAAAATATTTTTCCTTGAGTGAATTTATTCTGTCATGGCTACCTAGCTAGGTAGATAAATACCACTACAGAATAAATTTTCTTCTCCATTTTGAGAACATTTGACCTTGAATTAAACACATTTTCTGTACTTTTAGTAGAGTTTTTGAAGAAAATAAAATAATTTGATAGCTATATTTTATATTCTCTATTTTGTCCTAAAAATCAAGCCACCCTTATTTATAAATTCAATTATATATATAGTATAATCGTTCATTTTATTCATCGGATTGGGCTCTAAATGGATTTTAACTGCTAACAAAATATCAACTCTATCTTAGTTTCTACCACTAAAGATATTCAAATACATGAGTTAAATATGCTGATTAGAATCCCCCAAAGTCTTTGCTGAATGTTTCAGTGCATTGCAACACCAGTGCGAAAGCCTCTTAAGATGGCAGATATGAAGGGGAAAGCACTCATATAGATATGTCTGTTGATGCAATTAATACTGTTAGTGCAGTTGTAATCGCATTAGATATTAGAGAATTAAGTAAGGGTATCACGAGCTTTGAATTAATTTAATGCAGAAAGGCTATTCAAGGAAATGTGATTGAATTGCATTAAAGGAAATTGGTAGAAATAATTTAAAATGCTGCTAGATATAACTTAATTTGAATAAGGTAATAGTTTATGAAGACTCACATATAATAAATTTCTATACAACCTCCCCCTTCTATTTTTCTCACTTCTGTATCAGAAATGTAGGGACAAGTATTCCATCTCTGCTCCCACCCTATGTAATACTTCAGCCTCATCTTCGTGGATGGCATTAAAGTATTGAATGGTCTTTGCTTTTTATTTTTTTATTTATTTTTTTCTAGATTTCTTGAGGTATAACATAAAACAATTGTATAAATTGATCCTTCACCACCCCTCTGGCAAACACCGTCCTATACTTCAACATTTTTAGGTTCCACATATAATGAGATCAAGCAAAGTATTTGTCCTTCTATGCCTGGCTTATTTCACTAAGCACAAAGTTCTCCAACATATTCATCGATGTTGTCGAAAATGGCAAGATTTCCTTCATTTGTAAGGATGAATAATATGATCCATTGCATGAATTTATCCGTTTGTCCATCCATGGACACTTACATTCATTTCATATCTTGGCTATTGTGAATAATACTGCAATAAACATGGAAGTGTAGATATCTCTTGAGCACACTGACTTCATTTGCTTTGGATATATATCCAGAACTGGATTGCTGTATTATATGGCAGTTCTATTTTCGATTTTTTAAGAAACCTCCATACTATTTTCCATAACAAATATGCTAATTTACATTCACCAACAGTGTGCAAGGGTTCCCTTTTCTCTACATCCTCAACAATACTTATCTTTTGTCCTTTTTATTTTTTCTTTTTTTTGAGTCAGTGTCTCACTCTATTGCCCGGACTAGAGTGCTGTGGCATCAACCTAGCTCACAGCAACCTCAAACTCCTGGGCTCAAGCAATCCTACTGCCTCAGCCTCCCAAGTAGCTGGGACTACAGGCATGTGCCACCATTTCTGGAAAATTTTTTCTACATATTTTTAGTTGGCCAATTAATTTCTTTCTATTTTTAGTAGAAATGGGGTCTCGCTCTTGCTCAGGCTGGTTTTGAACTCCTGACCTTGAGTGATGCATCCACCTTGACCTCCCAGAATGCTAGGATTACAGGCGTGAGCCACTGTGCCTGGCCTCTTTTGTCTTTTTGATAATAGCCATTCTACCCAGTGTGAGGTGATATCTCATTGTGGGTTTAATTTTTATTTCCCTGATAATTAATGATATTGAGCATTTTTATATACCCATGTGTGTCTTCTTTGGAGAGATTCAGGTCTTTACCCATTTTTAATTGCATTATTTGTTTTTTTTAGTATTGAATTGTTTGAATTCCATATATATTTTGTATATTAACCCTTTATCAGATGTGCATTTTGCAAATATTTTCTCTCATTCTGTAAGTTGCCTCCTCACTCAGTTGATTGTTTCCTTTGCTGTGCAGAAATTTTTTAGTTCGATGCAATTCCATTTCTTTATGTTTGCTTTTGTTGCCAACTTCATTGCTTCCTCTTGGTTCAGTTTAATTCTCCAACAGGAAGATCTACAAATACAAACAGCCCTGCAGGTGTAATGATTAGAAACTGCAGCATGGATGTTTCTCTGTGGAAATATATCCATTTGTTAAACACAGATAATCTCCAAAGTTTGTTCAGATACTCTTCTAGTGCATGACTGAAATCGCAATGAACATCAGAGACATCCAACGGAGGGGTTATAAAAAAGGACATTTCTGAACTAGTTTGAACACTACCCAGTCATCTGCTAGGGCTGCAGAGGAGAGAACTAGCTGTGTTCCCACCTCTCCCCATTCCACACACCCCCTTCAAGATGCCTTACAGCTTCCTCAATCCTTCAAGACTGTTCTTGCCATTCATGTTGCCTGCCTTTTCTTGGATAATAAGGCAGGAAGCAAGGAACAATGTTATCCATCATCTGCCTTAATCTATTTCCAAGAAATCCCCAAGAATAAGAATTTGGCCGGGTTGCTATTGGATTGAACAGGAGACAGAATTTTTTAAACCAATTATTTCACATTGAGGTTTAAAATCTTTCGTGCAGCAGCCCTAGAATCCCTTGCAATGTGATTTTGGCTTCTAGGTAATAGCTAGTTTATCAGGTCAGAAGTCATCTACGATACAAATATGAAATGCTATTTTCAGCAATTTGGTATTGGTATTATGTTTTAAAATGCCTTTCATAATCCCTAAATTAGCATTTCTGTTGGTACATGCTTTTTCATTATTATTAGAGAAATAGTTTTATTCTTCCCGTTTCACTTGATGGTTGATAAAGCAACAAATCAATTTTATTTAGGCTAAACACAGTCAATCAAATAAAACTACAGTCACATTTGTTATTTTGTATTAAAAAATATTTTTTTTTCCTAAGGGACTGAATTGAAAATGCCTATGGGAAGAAAACATTCTAGGAATTCCATCAAATGATGCATTTCAGGACTCCAGGTTGTGTCCCATTAAACAGGACGATTTAGACAGGTGCAATAGATGTATAAACAGTGCCCAGGAAATGCATCATAAGCCACATTACCTTAGAGAAACAAGATTTATTTTTTTTAAAAGGGATAGAGTAGATTAAAGTAATGTCAATAATCATCATGTGACATGTGAACAGTACAATGATAAAGGCTAAACTTCCAGAATAATTTGGGTTGTCTTCGTTTGGGGATGGTCATTTGGTCTGTGGAGACTCAGCTATGAATTGTGCTGACCTGGACAATTTTCTAGTATTAATCAACCCACAGATTTTTTTGTTTGCTTTTGGCCCTTTAAATGGTAGGTCATGAGGGAAGATGGGAAACCAAAGAGAAACTACTAATAAACCATTCATCTTATAGTCATAATTATATTTTGTGACTTCTAAAATTAGAACTATCTCAATTACATGTTTTTGTTGATAGAGGCATATTTTTTCTCACTTAACTCATCAGAAACATTTTAGCAATACATAGAAAGTGTGCTTTAAATACATTGTTTTGTATTGTATTTTTATATTTAAATAATCTTTAGTTCCCCAAACCCTAATGAACTAGAAGTTATACCTAGTATAGCTTTAGGTTTTCCTCTTTGTAAACAGTTCCTAAAATTATAGACTCCTTCCTCTGTAAATATTATCCCAATGGGAAGAGAGCATTAGTGAGCACAAAATGACCTCTCTCTCTTCCCCTCCTATTCCTAGAACAGACTCTAAATGAAAATTATACCTAATTTGTGTTTGTATACCTGGTCATACTTTTCCATTCCACTCAATTTTCTTTTTGATTATGCCCAGCAAGGTAGATGACCCTGTTTCTGATAGTTTCAAGGGAAACAACAGAAGCCTTTCCTTGGTTCTTCCTAAAATCCACTAAAAAATAAAGCAATCAACAAAGAGTGAAAAATCAACTTGCCTCATTCTTTTTTGTCAAATGGAAAAATCATAGTAATGATTACGATAATGAAACACTTACTATTGCATTTGTATTTCTTGGATTTTGTATTTGTATTCATCTATTTAGCCTTGATCCATCACAGGACCAATTATTAACTATATTTTCTTATTTTCTGAATTCTTGATGCTCTGACACATGTAGCCTCTCTGACTGGGGAGACTATCCCTCCCAGAGAGACTGCCCTTCTCTGAGTTTGTCAATTCTTACAGAAAGCAAAAGGCTTGGCCCTGAGCAAGCTTTTCATATGCAAACCAGGTAATCTTGAGTCTGTAGCCCAACAGCCTCCTTATCTAACTCACACACACTAAACCAATATTGCTCCTTCCTTAAATCATCCCAGAAGCAGGTGCCAGCCAACTAGAGACCAGAAGCCCACTGAAATAATTCATTCCTAGCCACTCCTAAACTGTTTATCCTGCATGGCTTGCCCCTTGCATGGAAATCCCAATGAAGGTTCTGACCTAGACTTCACCTGGCTCCTATCTTCTGCCTTCTGACCTCGCTGGTGTTTTCCCCTGTGTTCCTCCATGTCATGAGGTGAACTCCTCTCTGGAACCTGTGTCTTAGTCCTTCTTGCATTGCTATAAAGGAATATCCAAGGCTGGGTAATTTATAAAGAGGTTTATTTGGCTCCTAGTCCTGTATGAAAAGCATGGCACCAGCATCTTCTTCTGGTGAGGGTTTCAGGAAGCTTCCAGGCATGGTGGAAGGCAAAGGAAACCCATTGCATGCAGAGTCACATGGTGAGAGGAAGCAAGAGAGAGAAGGTGGAGGTGTGAGGCTCTTTTTAACAACCAGCTCTCAAAGGAACTAACAGAGTGAGAACTCACTCACCCCAGAGGGAAAGCATTGATCTATTCACAAGGGATCTTCCCTCAAGACCCTACACCTTCCATTAGCTTCCACCTCCAACATTGGGGATCAAATTTAACATGTAGTTTGGAAAGGACAAATATTTAAACTGTAGCAACCTATATAATAAACTTCTGTCTAAGCCTCATTCTCACTTCCAGCCATGGGCATACCCACTTTATCATACCATATTCAACATACTTGGCCTATATAAACCTTAAATACAAATGGAAGCAGGTATTCCAAAGAAGTATGTGCAGATTACACAATAAGGCCCTACCTAATTGCAACCTAGTCTTCCCCTACCTTCCAACAGAGAAGGACATTATCAAGTACTTAAATAAAAGTTTCAATTTCTCTTCAGATAGATCATTCATCCATCTATCCATAATTTAAATGAGATTGCATTCCTTATTCTGAGAAAACATGGTGCATAAATTTACCATTTTAGGGGGTGGAACAAATGAAGTGTTAGGGGTGATATAATTTGGGCAGCAATTTTCTACTTTTTCTTCTTCTGTAAAAACCTGAAAGAGTATTAAAAGTGCACAAGTAATTTGAGGTTTATAATGTTTGTTGAACCAAAGATACTTAAGATATAGAATGCTTTCCATTATTTTTGATTGAAACAGTTTTTGTTCTCTTTATCTCAAATGCAAAAGTTATTTAAAAACATCACATTTTGAATAAAAAGTCCACAAAAATGCCAAAATTGCCAGTTGAAGATGCCACCCCTATCTGCCCAAGGACTTGCTGCTCTCCACCAAGCTCCGGATCAATTGTGCTCATGGGCAATGAGACTGCTATGTAAACCTGAGTGGTTTTGAGAGAACATTTTTGAGATTCTGAAAATGCCCTGGTGACACTAGTTATTAATACATAAAGTTTAATTGCAATTGTCATCACAGAGGCTTCTCCCTTCCATGGCTAAGCAGCAGGAGGCCCTCTAAAACTCCTACCTAGGTTCAACGATGAACCTGGGCCCAAACCCCCAAACCTTTCTCCCATATTTGTACTATAGGAAGTTTATCATCCTGTCATATAATTAGTCATTTAGTTATCTGTCACTTGAATACACAGCATGCTTTTTGAGAGCAAGTATTCAATCTTATTCTAATGTATTGAAAGTATTCAATTAATATGCTTGAACAAATGGAAGAAATAGAGTGATGTTTAAATGCAAGAGTCATATATTGTTTTAACATTTGCAAAACATTCCCTAACACATATCCTCATTTAAAACTCAAAGTAACACTGGGAAGAAAGTATGATTATCATCTTTTTGCTGATGAAGGAACTAAGGGTTAGAGAGTTTAAGTTACACATTAAAAGTAAAGAGGCAAGATAGCAGAGCAGGTGTGATCATGGACTATGGAACCATCCTGTCTGGGTTGGAATCCTTGCTTTTACTACTAGTTGTGTAACTTAGGCAAGTTACCTAACTTCTCTATGCTTAATTTCCTCATCTATAAAATATGTATACCAACAGTAACTTCCTCATAGTGTTGCTCTGGGGAATGAATAATATGTGAAAAGCTTAAAACAGTAGCTGGTACATAGTTTTGTGAATGGGGATTTCTCTGACTACAAAGCTAGTAGTCTTGTTACTGAACTGCAACAGAATCTTAACAAGTACTTCCAAAGTGTTCCTACAGTCCTAGGGCAGCCATTCGAGCCATTGAACATCTGCAATTGTTCAAGCCACCTCAACTCAGGCTTCAGCAATAATGAATGAGGGGACTGATGGACAGACAAACATATAATGATAGCCCATTAGAGAGTGATAGAGTGGTATGGAAACAAATAAGAACAGAGTAAGAAGGATTAGGAAGGCTGTATTGTGGGTAGTGGCAACTTGTAATGCTAAATAGGGTGATTGAAGGAAGCCTCACAGAGAAGGCAATATTCAAGCAAAGACATGGAAGTGAGGAGAGTTAGCCAAATGGCTATTTGTGGGGAAAGTATTCTAGGCAAAGAGAAGAGCTAGTGCAAGGCCCTTCCTTAGGTGGGAGAATGCCACCTAAGGAATATATTTGCCAAAGAGTATATTTGCCAAAGAGTAAGAAGGTATATTTGCCAAAGAGTAAGAAGGCCAGATTGGCTGGAGCAGAGAGGAGAGGAGATAGGATGTCACAGAACTGACCATGGGCCAGGCCACCTAGGGCCCTGAGGTCCAAATATTTTGTCTTTTATCTGAGTGAAATGAAAGAATAACCATGGACTATTAAGCAGAAGAGCTATATGACTGAACACACCTGTTAAATGGACCACTCTGCTTGCTAGGCTAAGGCTGGACTCGAGAGGAGCAAGGGAAGAAGTGGAGAAACCACTTACAGGCCTGTTACAATGCTCCAGGTGAGAAAGATGGAGGCTGGACCACATGGGTAGCAGCAGAGATCATGAGAAATGGGTAAGATACTGGATATTTTGAAGTAGGAGGAACCATGTTTTCTTAAAGATTGGATGTGGTGAGGTAAGAGAGAAGGTATTTATTCTTCCTAGACTTTGGCTATAACAATTGGAAAGATGACATCACCCTCAACTGAGCTGGGGGAATTGAGGACGGAACAGGTTGGGATGGGGATGATCAGGAGTCTGGTTTTGGACATGTGAAGTTTGAAATGTCATTAAACTTCTGAGTGTAGATATTCAGCAAATAGTTGGAGAATCTGGAGTGGGGAGAGAGGTTTGAGCTGGAAATGAAAGTGTGGGTATTTAAAGGCATGGGAATGGAAGGCATGAGAAGGAGGGAGAAAGGAGAGAGTAGAGACAGTGCCCTGTGGAACTCTGACATCAGAGGTAGAGGAAATAGCAAAGGAGACAAAGAAGGAGGGACCCAAAGTGGGGGGAGAGTTGAATGTTGGGTAGAGAAGAGAGTGAATTGTTGGGGAGAATAGAGACACACCAAAGAAGATGCTGCATAGCAGAGGTGTCCCTTGAGTGGGCTTTGCGGCACGGCTAAAAGTTTTATGAAGAGATTTGCACAGGGAAAGAAAACTCTAATTGAAAGATAAAATGGAACCAAGTGTAGAGATGTAAAAATGGATGGTTGCATTGTGTATAGTCTCATATACCTTAAGGGCAAGGAAGATGTCAGAATAGAGTACAACACACTGATGGACCCCTAGATGGGATCACATTATGGAGGGGTTTGATTTTCTAACTGAGGAACCAGGCAGAATGTTTGAGGGGGGCAAGTGCTGATTTAACCAATCTTTAAAAGCACTTCTCTGTTACAGGGGTATACTTATGGAGTGGAATGTATATGGCATGCTATCATCTAAGCATTTGTCTTCAAAATGAAGGAAATAAAAAGTCCACATGATTTCCTAGAGTAGGGACAAGCAAGCACTTCAGGTGTGTATGGAGCACTACTGGGTTCAGTCGTTCCAATCTTTACATGCCATATCTGGAATTCACATTGCCTGAATCTGTGAAAGTCTCACAAGTGGTTCTGGGACAAAACTAAACCAGTGAGTTAATGAAAGGTGAAAGAAGGAGTGGAGAGTAGTAGGAGGAGAGATCATTTTCAAGGAAATCTCCAAATTAGCATTTTGCAAACGTGTTTGAAGTGGAAGACACTTTTTTTTTTCAGAGCCAAAAACTGTAAATACAACCCCAAAGTTCTACTCCAAGGGACTCTGGAATAACCCCAACCTCCCACCCACCTACCCACCCACCCACTCTGCAGCCCCGGAAGCATGTCCCGGATCCCTGAGTCTCTGCAGACTCCAGTCAAATCTCCATTCAGTAGAAAATCAACTTCAAAGGGCTTTTCCCCAGGTCTTTCAGATAGTAGAATTATTAATATTTGTGAAAAAAAATCACCTGGCAAAGTTCGTGCACATTCAAAACATCAAAGGAAAGACATTTGAAAACTAATACGAATTAGAAAACAAATCTTTAAAAAAATCTAATTGATTAACACTTAATGTGCACATATGGAAGTAACATTCATTGGTTGTCGGGCAGGTGGGAGTGGGCAGGGAGGCTGAGTAAAATCATACCTAATGAGTGCCATGTGCATGGTCTGGGGATGGGCACACTTGTAGCTTTGACTCGGCCCGTGCAAAGGCAATTTATATAGCCAAAGCATTTGTACTCCCGCAATATTCTGAAATTTGAAAAAAAAGAAAGAAAGAAAAGGACTTGGGGGTCAATAAAATTTGGAAATCCGTTGTTTAAACAATCTTCAATGTGTCATTGCAGAACTTCTCAGAACCTCAATTACGCACATTTGCTGTGTACATTTCCAAGAGAACAAAGTTTTATGCATTATTTCCTAAATATATTTGATTACAGGAAGAAAAAAAAATCGAAATCCAAACAAGAGCAGCAAGCACAAGAATCTAAATTCTAAGGCAGAGTGCAAATGAATGTCTAACTTCAAAAGAAACATCAATTATATCATAAATGCCCCCATGATATGCCAGCTTTAAATAAACTGTATATATATATATATATATATATATATATATACGTATATGTAAATCCTACATTATCACAAAGTAAATTATTAGTTGATTATTCCCTTCTTACATAAGTTGACTACAGGATTTACTATGGAATCCTTTAACTACAAGCTCCCTTGCTATATCAGTGATTACTCAATTGACAAGCATTTAATTCACAATCAATAATTCAGAAAAACCTAGAATGTCTTCATCAGTTCCCAGCCATGCTGTATAGATAGTATTTTAAAGATATAACTTTAAGCCTAATTTGCTTAAATGAGTTTATTTGTTTATAGACTTTATTTTTCCATGGGGGCAAAGAAAGACCCCCAAAGATAGAATTGACTATTGACAAAAAAAAAAAAAAAGAAAGAAAGAAAAGAAAAGAAAGAAAGAAGGAGAAAGAAAGAATGAAAGAAAGAAAGAAAGAGAAAGAGAAAAAAGAAAAGAAACTAGTTATTTCTTTCAGCCATTTTGCAACTCACTTTGAGAATATTCTGGCAATTACACAATCAATTTTTTTAAGTATTGTAACAACATATGCATAATCTGATTCATGGTCCTATACATTTGTGGACTGAGTCCCAGGCAGCTGTAGGTATCTTTACAAAGTTGGATTCCTCTTCATTTCTTCAGTGGTATTTTTCCTATTTCGCTGGGCATACAAGGCCAGTGTAGACTGTGGTAGAATTATGTAAGAATCACCTGGATGTTGGTTGAAAATTCAGACTCCAGGGCCCCACTGCAGGTCACAGAAATCTTCAAGGTCTCCAAGTGAGTGGGCTGCACTAGCCCGGAAGTTCATATGGGGTGAGGGTGGTGGTTAAAGACTTGGGTACTCAGTAAGGCAGCACTAACCAGCCACCAAAGTAATTGATTGACATTTCTGGATTTTATTTTTTTTCTACCTCTATCAAGAGAAAACCCCAAGTTCTTATTACATGGAGAAAATTGTGATTATATATATATATATGTGTGTGTGTGTGTCTGTATGTGTATATATATATGTATATATGCCATTAATTTTGCTTAAAATCCTAAAATCAGATGAAATGAAAGGAAAAATATTTATTATGGCCTTCTCCAATTAATATAGAATAGAGTTCATGTAGATTAAGGTTAATTTGATATTTGGTTAAATCTTTGTCTTGCCTGTGTAACTTGCATATATATTTTTTCTAACCTTTTGCATGTGAATTTCAGGCAACATGTTCTATTAATCATAATGTATTCTTTGCTTGGAAGATGCCAGCGGTCTTTCAGAACATTCCACACCAACTCTGTATCAGCTGCGTGAACATGAATTTTCACTGTGGACAAACAGGACAAAAAGAAATCTATTGTAATTACCTGCCTGGATTCTGATTCCAGAGTGGTTTGGTGAACCATGTCGATACTTATTTTATTACTCTCTATGAACATATTTGGTGCAGAAACTGGCAAATCTCTTTCACAATAGAAAGTACTATGCACAAATCTATGGAGACAAGGGGTACCGGGTCACAGTCATGGAGACTCTCAGGTGAGGAAAATGTCCTCAGAGCTGGTTTTATTTTCTTTGTCACTAGATGTCACTGCATACACAAGTGTGCTACCATGGCCTAGGGTAATTGGAGCCCTGAGAGCTGGGGAAAGAGGCAAAATAGGTTCTGGAAGCCTTCACTGTGATCCTACTTGGAAGATATCTGCACTTTGGATCTCTTTGAGGCATTCTCCCAATCTCATTTAATTAGGCTAATCCCTCTAATACTTTGTCATTTTACAGATTGTGTGAAATCTGATTTAAATGTATGCAAATCTTTAGCTATTCTACAGGACCCAGCCAGGGATGGGGTCCGGTGGGGAGCGGCTGCCAAATGTGGCAACAGTATTTTATTCAATGTTTCTTTCTTGTTTGGAATTATGGACAGAATGTAAATTGGCTACTTATATGTTACTTCTAATTCAGGGTTATATCCTGTTAAAACACCAGTTTGTTCTCCATTAGAATAATACATTGAATAGGCACTCAAAATGGGCTCTAACCATAGCCTGACTACTTGCTAGCTAGTAGCATTGTATATCTGTTCCAAGCTTATATTTGTATCTGTTGGGGCCAGAGTTATGCTTAGTTACAAAGAAGACCCTTGTCTATGATTTCTCCTGGCCAGGTTTGTTGTATTTGCAATATGTGCTTGAGAAACTAAGTTGATACTACAGTGTTCCAAGGAAACAGTAAACTACATCTTCTCTTCTTATTCCCAGACCCCAAAGGGATTTTTGGCAATCCTGTTGTCAGGAAACTCCTGCTGAGTCAGTAGTAGAATATCACATCTATATTTTTATTCACTCATCCCACGGAAGCTGTTTTTTTACCCCAGGCAATTAGCATTTAGAATTCTCCAGCTCTCTACTTAGCGGCAGAAGCAGGCATGAACAGATTTCTAAAACTTGGACAAGCAGGTCTCTATGTCGAGGCCCTGCATCCCTGCCTGTGATCTGATCTCATAAATAAGCACAAATAAGCTATTAAAGATCAAGATTATGACCCCAATGTTTGGGTGACTGTGGAAAATCTGAGCCTCAGTTTCCCCATCTATAAAACGAAATTTAAAAAAAACAACTTTGATCTATCTCACAATGTTGTTAGAAGACCCAAATAAAATAATAAATTTGAAAAAAGTCAAAAACAATTACATAGATTCACACATATCCTCTTCTCCCTAATAATTTAATTACAACACAGCAATTTAAATAGATTAGAATAGCGATGGATTTACATCACTTTCAAAAGTTATCTATAGTTCTCTTCTCTTTTCTTTAAAGTTAATTTAATAGTCTAGCCAGTAATTAAACATGATTAGTGACTTGGTGAACAAATATTCATTTTCCTCTACTCAGCCAATAGGCAGCATGCAACAAATTAAATAGAAGATGGTATTTCAGAAAAAGGGAGCATGCTCCTGAGCACTCATGTAGATAAAATTCAGATGATGGACACAGATCGTCTTTATTGCAAAGGAAACTTTGAGATGCCTGGGACAGAGAAGGTGTTGGGGAGAACAGAGTAGGCAGAAAGAAACTACTGCAGCTAAAGCCATGGCAAGTCTCAGAAGAGGCAAATCTGTTCATTTAAGACCCAACATCAGTTTTTATTTCCAAGAAGTATAACCCCAGAGAAAGTTATGCAAATCTAGTTGGATGTGTAATTGTTCTTACAAAACAGCATTTTGATGAGTCTAAGGTAAACAGATCAGACCCACGCAGATTAAATTTCCATTAAAGTGCACATGGTTTTAAGAATGGGGTAGGGGAAAAATGACTGAGAAATCGAAGGTGATTTTAATTAAATCTTAAATGCAGTCAGTGTTTGCCCCACGTCTACCTTTCTGCCTTTCTTTTTAAAATAGCCCATCCCACCAAATAAGATAATCATGCCAATGACAGCACACATAGTCAATAATGGTGGGCTACCGACCTCAGCCGGCTCCTCTCTGCCTTAGTTCAGATTTCTACAAGCACCATGAGACTGAAGGGATCCTCTAATTATGGGCAGGATTAGGGCTCAATAGCTGATGTGTTGTTCTTCCTGGCTTTCAGCCCTCATGGTTTCTCTGGTCCTTATGGTCACTGTGGCCACCTAGACACTCTTTTCAGGAACATAATGACCAGATCAGCTGCTGCAGAACGGGCGGAACAAAGGGAGGTGGAGGGTGCTCTACAGGCTTCTGTCTGTTCACAGATCCCAGCGGGCAACCCGGGGTCACACCAGACAAAACCCTAGTCCAGTCCCATTCCGTAGGGCTGCATCTCACAAGGCCTGCTGGCCCTACTTAAGGGCTAGGGGACAGGCTCTGACAGCGAGCACTATTTCCCAACAGAAATACTAGTGGCAGAAAAAATAGACACCCAGGCATTGCAACTCACAGGAAGATTCCTCTTGTTAATTTTTACCTTTCACATATTGCTCCATGGAAATCTTGAAAATAGATAAAGGGAGTTTATTTCTCAGCATCTGTTTTTAATATTCATCTTGTTCTGGGGTCATTTTAATCATCATGAATGGGAAGACGAGAGGTGGTAGGCATTTATTTTATTCTAAAATGAGGCAGAGCTACACCTTGTTTCTCGCTTTGTTCATCATTCTTGAAGCTTCTCTTGCTTTGCACATTCCTGGATGCTGCAGTGTAGACAGGTTTCCCCCAAGCAGCATCTGGTCTCTCAGAGGATTCCACAGGCATTTTGTCTCTTTCAGATTTTGAATAGTGGCCTCTGTGTGTGTGTGGGGGGGGTTGGAGGGTACCATCTGTCTAGGCGTCGTCGGGCCTGCCTGGTGGCAGGCTGCTCAGCACTCCTCTGCATCAAATGGCCCAGAGACTGCAGGTGAACTGGTCAAGTGCTGGACAACAAGCCACGGAGCTTAGCGCTGAGCCAGGAATGCAGTATTAATAACAGTTTGTATTAATGATAAGGCTGGATTATATAGTTTTAGAACATGGGTTTGTAGACAGCAAAATTAGATTTCAATTTTGAATCATTTACCTCCTAGCTGCATGGCCTTAGGTGACTTACCTCTCAGATTTCTGCATCTGCAAAAGAAGAAAAATAAAAACAATTGGGTTGTTGTGAGCTATTAATGAAACTACCCAAATATAAAATATAGCTTATCTCAGACAGGAAACAAAGGGTATGCTTTAATAAATACATAGAGGATTGTTTAAGGAAAGGGACTTTTTACAAAGGTACAGGGGTGGTTTAGGAAAAACAAGAAAGGATTGTGCAGGATCCTGGGGACTTTTGACATTTCGGAGCTGTTACTGTGCTAGGCCAGCAGGGGCCAACTCCTGGAGCAGCTACGGAAACCGCGGAGGGACATACTGACACAAGCTGCGGGCTTCCCCAGGGGTGCATCCAAAGCAGGCGCCTGCAGAGGGACATGGTGGGGAGGGCAGGTAAATACTCTGAGAATACTCTCTGGACCTCACTCTTCTCCTACTCTCCGTATCTCTTGCTGGTGTCACCAGTAACTCAAAGTAAGTAGCAGCCCTGCCCACATCTCCCTGGCACTCAAGTAAAAATGGAAGGTGTTTTACGCTTAGGGCATTTGGCCTTGGCTTTTTTTCCTATGGAGTCAGGGTGCTTGTCTCATTTGCATAGCAAAGGTTCTGGAGAGCTGACCTGCCAGGCAGCAGCCCTAGACCAGTGACTGGCCGAATTAGTGAAGAAGCATGCAGAGTTTGAAGAGCATTCAGAGTTGCCCACAGTGAGAACTTGCTTGAGAACACACCCATTTTGGATTCATTCATTTCCCTGTCTCACTTCCCTGCTCCTCTATCTATGCCTCCTGGGATCATTCCTCCAAACAAATGATATAAGAATATAACTGAAGACAACCCACTGAGGAAGGGTTGAAATCTGTTTTAATTAAGTATATACAGGTGAGGGTGTAGGTATGTGTGTGCTTCAACCGGTTTCCATTGCAATATGGCAGTAAGGCCCAGTGGCTGAGAATTGTTAATGAGTGGTCCTTATCTACCTGATTGCTTGGTTTTGTTCACTGACATGTCTTTTCCAGGAGCCCCGAAGGCTCTGAGAAGCCTAAAGTTATGAAATACATCAGTAGTGGGTTGGAGACGAGACCTCTCATTTCTCCGACAATACTTCTTCTGTGAACAGTACGAGGGCAGCCAACAGGAAGGGCCCAGGAGGCAAGTGGGGACATGAGATGGGAACTCAAGAGGAAGAAGACAGATAAGATGACATGGGAGCATCCTCCTTGCAGAAAGGTCAGCGTTGAAGCCATGAAGTTGAGGAAACTCACTTTCGTGATGAGTTGTGTGCCCATTTTGAAAAAAAAAAAAATGGAGTGAAAAAATCAGAGTGAAGTAAACCGTATGTAGTCTCTGCAGAGGTAGGGCTGAAGGGAGGCTGCAGAGGCAACAATGCAGACAGGCTACAAGTGGCCAGAGGGGCACAGAGAAAACCAAGACCCCGAGGGCAGAGAATCTCTCTATGCATATGCTGGAAAGTCTCAAGGTGATTTCCTTCACATGCTAGGTCCTTAGTTGTTAATTCTGCACTTTTTAGCTTATTTGCTTTCAGAACAGCCCTGTGAGGTGCTATGCTTTCTGTTCTACCGACATCAAGGGACAGAGAAGTCACCCAAACTGAACAGCATCAGGAAACAGCTATCACTCCAGGGCTGGTGGGACAAGGGAAGGCGTGATAGTTTTAGTAGAGTCCAGAAACCTATGAAATGCAATTGGGGTAAGACCCACAGTAGGTTCTTTTCTAGTGGATCTGGAGCCATGGAGGAGATGTGGTTACTTGTAGAGATATCATAGGAAGCAGAGAGACAAAGAGAGAAATATCCCTGGCTTCCTCTTCCTTCCCATGCTCCAATGTTCAGCCGGTCTCTCCCATTGGCTGAGCCTACTTAGAATCCAGACGGTAAGGGAGTGTGGGAAAATGAGTCATGTACTTCATAGCAGAACAGGAAAAAGGCAGTAGATAATCTGAGATTAACAGGGAGTGAACTGGCACAGATACACGGGGTGGATTCGCCATGCAGTGCTTCTGCCCATATCCTACTGGCCACAATTAATCACATGTCCACACTTAGCTGCAAAGGAGGCTGTGTGCCTAGAAGAAGAGAATAATAGGGAAAATGGTGACCACAGTGGTCTCTATTCCAGGGACCTACAATCCTTGCAGAGAAGCACTGCAATAGAAAATACAAAAGAGAATAAACTAGAATTCTGGCTCACAGGGGCAGTGAGCACAGTCATAACACAGAAATAACTATACAAAGTGCAGTAACAGAGGTGCAATGTGACGCCAGAATATTTGGAAGAGATTCACTCTGATTATAATTCTAAACTGGAAGCTGTGGGGTTTGCAATGGATTTTGATAAGGAATACTGTGGGAAAAGCTATTCCAGACATAAGGAAGAGCTAGGTGAGAGGCACAGTAACACAAGAACTCTTTGTGTGTGTGTGTGTGTATTCAGGGAACTGAAAGCAGACAAATATGTGTAGGTCACGGTGGTATGAATAATTGGAAATAAAGATAGGCAGAAAAGAACCAAGTTTAGGGCAGCTTTGAGTATTGGGTTAAGGTAATGGAGGAATTAGACTATGGAAGGATTGAGGGTGGGAAATAGTGAAATTTTATTCTATTCTTAACATACAATTCAGAACCATAGGACAATTTTAAGCAGGGTAGTAATATAATCACATT